>NC_138983.1:119941243-120541243 GCF_964341445.2 Mesoplodon mirus | reverse complement strand
CAGAATAAATCTCCCTCTCTCCTTCCCACACCTACAACCTGTACTGCTGTACTCTAGCACACACCCACATTTTCTTAATTGAACTACTGCATTAGGTTCCTGATTAGTCTTCCTGTCTTCAGTCTCACCCCCATCTCCCACCTATCTTCACTCTGTGGCCAGAGAGACATCTTTCTAACACGCAAATCTAATCTTCTCGTCCCAGTCCCACTTCATCTCCATCCCTGCCCTAAAATTTCCAACAGGCTATGCTCCCTATTACCTACAGAATAAACTTTAAAATCTTTTTCATGGCCTTCAAGACCTTTCATATTCTAATCTTCGCCTACCTGCTCTTCCTGTATCAATCCCCCATAACTACAGGTTTTACATTTAACTAATATTGAGCAATGGTTCCCCACCATTACAATTTCAATCTCTTTCTCTCTCTTGTACCTGTGGTTATTTACACAGTTCGCCTGTCCTGCTTCTGTTTATCTCCCTGGCAAGCTTCTAACTCATCTCTTAAGCCTAAATTCAAAGAGTTCCTTCTTTGTGCAGCTTCCTGACTTCTCAGGTAGACTGACGTTCCTACATCTATATCCCTATTGCACTCTGTACATATATTTTTGGGCAACTATTATATTGTATTTTCATTATTCTTATTTCCCCACCAGACTTTTAAGATCACAGGAAATGGCTTTTTGATTTGTATCCATAGTACCTAGCATTGCACAGTACCTGACACATAAGTATTTATTGACTGAATGAGAGTTTTGACCATGTGAAAAAGGAAACTTGGAATATAAAATATTTATAAAAGATTTTGCCAATTGTGAAAAGGGTAGGAGGAAAACTAGCAAAATAATCCTTAGTCTTCATGTTATAAATCAAAACCCTATTGTATCGGAAGAAGGCAAGGTGCTTTTGTGTCGCCAGTAGTTCTCATTCTACTGCCGTTACCGCCTTTGTCATTCTTCTGTCTACAATCTCTTTGCAGCCACCAGTCATAATTAAGAGAGCAGGGTAGAGTGCCAGCAACCTATGCTACTCCTCCAGCCCTATCAGCCCCTCCAATCACTCACACACTCAGTGGAGTGCCACAAAGGGGTGTGAACACAAATCAGACTGAGGATACAAATCAGACCCCAGTTGTAGTCCTGCCGTGGTGTGCGTTGATAAGGAACTTATTTCCCTTACTTTTCATTATTACACATAGGACTAAGGAAATGAATAAAATACACTCTGAGAGAGCTTGGTGTCATGGGTGGAGGCTCCTGAATCTCTGCCTGCAGGTCTGTTTCTGCACCCTGAGTGCCATGGCTCATATCTGATCACGTTAGAGCCAGCTGTGTCCCAGTTACCTGCTATTTTGATATTCATGTTGTTATCCAGCAGGAGATTTTCAGCCTTGAGGTCACGGTGCACAATCTTCCGACCGTGACAGTAATCAACAGCAGACAGGATTTGCCAGAATTTGCGCCTCGCCTCAGACTCATTTAACCGGCCGTGATTAGCAAGGTAGTCTGTAAAAGAAGAAAGAATTGAGAATTATTCACACACACCAAAAAACCCCACGATTAGTATTCAGGATGTTTTTTTTCCCTCAAAAAGTTCTTTTAGAATCTCAAAATTAGTTAATAACAATCATCATAAAAGAATGAATGAAGGGAAATACAGCACACAGAGACTGAAGTTCAAGACCTTGGTTAAGTACATTTTCCTCTCTGTGCCTCAACTTCCTCAATCATAAAATGAGAGGGTTGGTCTTTTTTATTTTAATTGACTTATAGTAGATGTACAATATCATGTAAGTTACAGGTGTACAATATAGTAATTCACAATTTTTAAAGGTTATACTCCATTTATAGTTAGCCTATAAAATACAGGCTATATTCCCCATGTTGTACAATATATCCTGGTAGATTGTTTTATACCTAATAGTCTGTATCTCTTAATCCCCTTACCCCTATATTGCCCCTCCCTCCTTCCCTCTCCCCACTGGTAATCACTGCTTTGTTCCCTATATCTGAGTCTGCTTCTTTTTTGTTATATTCACTAGTTTCTTGTATTTTTTAGATTCCACATATAAGTGATATCATACAGTAAACAAACAACAAAAAAAGTTCTTTTAATAATGAGAGTTAGTGTTCAAGTAAAACGCTGTTTTCCAAGTTCCTTGCCCTGAGAAAAGTAATTCCAATCATATTTTCACTGGAGTCCAGATACGTGGAGAGAGCCCAAGACCAGAGAATAGCAACTGGCATAATATTCACAGTACAATTCAAAATGCTTTTTTAGGTTAAGAGATACAAACTACCATGTATAAAATAAACAAGCAACCAGTATATATTGTACAGCACAGGGAAATATAGTCAATATTTTGTAATAACTTTAAATGGGGTAAATCTGTAAAAATACTGAATCAATATGTTGTAAACCTGAAACTAATCATATTATAAATCAACTATACTTCAATTTAAAAAATGTCTTTTAAAGCCCAAACACTCTCTCTGTTCTTTGTTCAAAAATTTATTGAATATTTTTCCTAACTACATTTTAAAAATAAAATTTATTTAAAACAAAGAACATGAATAAATTCTGACATCTCATCAGGTGAGGGATATCTTTCCTTTAAACAACCATTCATGAAGTTATTGTACAAACCACCTGTAAAAGGAGATACGACGGTCCCTGAAAGTAACTTAAATAATTCGCACCCTGTTCTCCTAATCAGTGGAGCAATTCTGATATACCCCAAAACATGCAGACTTGTTCTCAAAACCATGTTCTTTAAACAAATATACTGTGCAAGATACATTAGCTATTTTGTGCTATGTTATAATATCTATTAAAGCAGTTTATTTGAAAATTAATTCTGTACGAATTAATTCTGTATGAATTCAATAAAACTAAACATTACAATTTATTCAAGTTTTACCTGAAGATCTAAAAGCCCTCTGAAATGGTCTTTTGAGGGAAAGGGGGTCAACATAAACCTTGAAAGGCTTTCCTATTTAAGATTATCTTATGAAGTTAGGAACTGTATGAGTGAATCAATATTTATAGTCACCTTCACATATTTTCTGCTCTAGGCTTTGGTTTTACTAGTTTTTAAATTCCATGCCTTGGCTCATGCCATCCTCAATATTTATTATAAAATTTACTAACATGTGTACAGTAGTTTACAGTTTATAAAGCATGTTCATGTCACAGTATCTCACTTAATCTTCCTAAAAGACCTCTATGATAACTACTACTCTAAGTCCCATCTTGTAGATGAGGAAACTGAAGATCAGAGTCATTAAGTAATCTGGCTGAATTCAGACAACTGGTAAGTGAATGGCTGATCTGGAACCAGAACCTTTGAAAAAAACTTTTAAAATACTGTAACAAGTGGGCTTCCCTGGTGGCGCAGTGGTTGAGAGTCCGCCTGCTGATTGCAGGGGACACGGGTTCGTGCCCCGGTCCGGGAAGATCCCACATACCGTGGAGCGGCTGGGCCCGTGAGCCATGGCCACTGAGCCTGCACGTCCGGAGGCTGTGGTCCGCAACGGGAGAGGCCGCAGCAGTGAGAGGCCCATGTAACGCAAAACAACCCCCCCCCAAAAAAAAACCTGTAACAAGCTTCTTTACTAGACTCCTGCTGAAATCCTAACTATCCTTCCAAAACCCTGCTCAAATGTCACCTTGCCCTAAAACAGTCCCTCATCACTCAGGAAGTAATAATCTCTTTCCTCTGAACTCCTTATCACTTATAACACACTGCCTCACACTTTAATTATCTGTATATATATCATAATATCTCAATGTGCATGCACATCTGGGTGCACATGCAGACACAGACAGCCCTAATTCTAACACTCTGTGTATAAGAAAATAAAAGATACCATCATTTAAGCTTCCTGAGGATAGGGGCCATGTCATCCTCTTCTGCACTCCCCACACTGCTTAGCACTATGCACGAAACAGCACAGGTGAAGTTCTTACTAAATACTTGTCTGACTAGTGTCTTAATATGGATGGTATCATGAAACGTTCCAAAAAGAGTATTATAAAAGTGTGGAGTAGGAGTGCTATACTCTACATGTTATAGGCTTTAAATGTAAGTGAACATTTTGTATATTTTTCTATATCTGCTAGCATCACAAACCAAGATGATCAGCTCGTCACAACTCCCCTTTGCCTTTACAGAGCACACACAGTAGCCATTCATACTTGTGAAGGGGAAAAAAAGATCACTTAAGAACAAATATGTAGACTTTTCAGCCAAAATGTCCAAACTGGTATCAGAGCGACTATGTCTAAGTAAACTGGCAAGTGAACAGTGTGCTTTCCATTCATAAGAGTAAACCAGAGCCTCATTTCTATATTGGATGAGCTGGGAAATCTAATAAAGGATTGGATCCTTGGGCAAACAGAAATTCCCAAGGGGAATGCAATACGTTTTCTGTAAGGGATTATCTTTCGGCTAGTTAGTAATATCTTTCCTAAGATTCCACACAAATGCTACTTAAACTGTATCTATCACTAAATGAGACAATTTTTTCGCAAATGATTGACTTCTCCAAATAGACAAAATTTCTTCCTGTTGAAAATTCTGCGTCAGTGGGTCAATGGGAAAGATTTTTGAGATTTTGACAACACAGAGAAACCTAACAGATCCAACGTGAACAAGTACAAGTTAATACACGTGGAAAAATAACCTGAACTATTGCCTACAAAATGAGTCTTGGGAAGCACAGTAGAATCTACAGTAATTGTTTTTTGAAGAGATCAGTCCAAACTGGAACCGCTACAGCCAAGGGGGTGAAAAAGCTTTGAAGCCTGGCAGGAAGGGGACTGTCTGAAAAAGAAAGGTGTGGTATATCTGAACCTAAAATTACTGTTTGAAGCTATAGTCATCATATGTCAATAAGCCTGTAACACACCGTGAGAAAAATGACAACATCCATGTTCCAGAGATTAAGAGACCAACTATTTAAAGAGATGGTATTTTCACTTATTAAGTGAAAATCTCAGCAAGTATTTCAGCATATCTATGATCTTCCCCACTCTTTATGATTTCTGCAGTGTAAATAAACATCCTGCAAAATTATACTATTTGCTGAGAGATGAGAAAGTAACTGAGGCAAAAACCTGTGGCTGCAAATTACATAAGTTTAGGTTTAGTATATCATCCCCATGAGGGGCACTGTTATCAATCCAAGCTCAAATTAATGCACAAGGTCTAAAGAGAACATGCAAAAAGCACACATTTCACATTAAAAAACTACTTAATTATGGTAACAGAAAAAACTTATATACTATACATAGAGAATCCGAAAGATGCTACCAGAAAACTACTAGAGCTAATCAATGAATTTGGTAAAGTTGCAGGATACAAAATTCATGCACAGAAATCTCTTGCATTCCTATACACTAATGATGAAAAATCTGAAAGAGAAATTAAGGAAACACTTCCATTTACCATTACAACAAAAAGAATAAAGTACCTAGGAATAAACCTACCTAAGGAGACAAAAGACCTGTATGCAGAAAACTAGAAGACACTGATGAAAGAAATTAAAGATGATACAAACAGATGGAGAGATATACCATGTTCTTGGATTGGAAGAATCAACATTGTGAAAATGACTATACTACCCAAAGCAATCTACAGATTCAATGTAATCCCTATCAAACTACCAACAGCATTTTTCACAGAACAAGAACAAAAAATTTCACAATTTGTATGGAAAAGACCCCGAATAGCCAAAGAATCTTGAGAAAGAAAAACGGAGCTGGAGGAATCAGGCTTCCAGACTTCAGATGATATTACAAAGCTACAGTAATCAAGATAGTATGGTAGTGCACAAAAACAGAAATATAGATCAATGGAACAGGATAGAATGCCCAGAGATAAACCCACGCACATATGGTCACCTTATCTTTGATAAAGGAGGCAAGAATATACAATGGAGAAAAGATAGCCTCTTCAATAAGTGGTGCTGGGAAAACTGGACAGCTACATGTGAAAGAATGAAATTAGAACACTCCCTAACACCATACACAAAAATAAACTCAAAATGGATTAGAGACCTAAATGTAAGGCCAGACACTATCAAACTCTTAGAGGAAAACATAGGCAGAACACTCTATGACATACATCACAGCAAGATCCTTTTTGACCCACCTCCTCCTAGAGAAATGGAAATAAAAACAAAAATAAACAAATGGGACCTAATGAAACTTCAAAGCTTTTGCACAGCAAAAGAGACCATAAACAAGACGAAAAGACAACCCTCAGAATGGGAGAAAATATTTGCAAATGAAGCAACTGACAAAGGATTAATCTCCAAAATTTATAAGCAGCTCATGCAGCTCAATATCAAAAAAACAAACAACCCAATCCAAAAATGGGCAGAAGACCTAAACAGACATTTCTCCAAAGAAGATATACAGATTGCCAACAAACATAAAGGATGTTCAACATCACTAGTCATTAGAGAAATGCAAATCAAAACTACAAGATATCACCTCACATCGGTCAGAAGGGCCATCATCAAAAAAATCTACAAACAATAAATGCTGGAGAGCGTGTGGAGAAAAGGGAACCCTCTTGCACTGTTGGTGAGAATGTAAACTGATACAGCCACTATGGAGAACAGTATGGACGTTCCTTAAAAAACTAAAAATAGAACTACCATATGACCCAGCAATCCCAATACTGGGCATACACCCCGAGAAAACCATAATTCAAAAAGAGTCATGTACCACAATGTTCATTGCAGCACTATTTACAATAGCCAGGACATGGAAGGAACCTAAGTGTCTATCGACAGATGAGTGGATAAAGAAGATGTGGTACATATATACAATGGAATATTACTCAGCCATAAAAAGAAATGAAATTGAGTTATTTGCAGTGAGGTGGATGGACCTAGAGACTGTCATACAGAGTGAAGTAAGTCAGAAAGAGAAAATCAAATACCGTATGCTAACACATATATATGGAATCTAAAAAAAAAAAAAAAGTTTTGAAGAACCTCGGGGCAGGACAGGAATAAAGACACAGATGTAGAGAATGGACTTGAGGACATGGGGAGGCAGAAGGGTAAGCTGGGACGAAGCGAGAGAGTGGCATGGATATATATACACTACCAAATGTAAAACAGATAGCTAGTGGGAAGCAGCTGCGTGGCACAGGGAGATCAGGTAGGTGCTTTGTGTCCACCTAGAGGGGTGGTATAGGGAGGGTGGGAGGGAGATGCAAGAGGGAGGAGAAATGGGGATAAATGTGTATCTATAGCTGATTCACTTTGTTATACAGCAGAAACTAACACACCATTGTAAAGCAATTATACTCCAGTAAAGATGGTAAAAAAAAAAAGAACTTATGAGTGTAATAGCAATTCTCTATACTAATTGCCTATGTATGTATTTTTGATGACTGGATACAGTTTAAAAAATTCTTCTTGCCTATGTTTACATTTGTTCTGATTGTTAAGTGAAATGTAATTTTATGTTTGTTGGTTTTAATTACAAAACTCTTTAAGGCTATATTTTGTATGTCCTCCCCCACCCCCCAATTTTGCTCTTATGGTAACTGATTTTTATTGTATTTTTACAAAAATCATGGTCTGTGACAGACAGGCCAATCAAAAAAATTGGGGTTTCAATACTGATAATTGAGAAATACTGATAATTTGAGAAATACTGGGATAGACAAGTAAACAGGCAATTACAATAAACTGTGATAAAGGCTAGCACAGGAATAAATATATCTTAGTAAGTATTTCTGCATTTTAAATTTAAAATTTTTTATTATAGAAGTTTCAAACATACATGAAAGTAGAGAAAATATTGGGCTGGCCAAAAAGTGCCTTCGGTTTTTAAGTAAAAATAAAAGACACATTTTTCATTTTCACCAAGAAGTTTATTGAACAATGTATTCACCCTTCTGTTCTACTACCTTCTGCTGTTTTTCAGGTTAAGTTCATAATTCCATCTTCCCAAAACGTTTTATCTCTTTGAGCAAAGAACTGTTCCAGGTGCCTTTTACAGTCTTCCAGGGAACTGAAATTTTTTCCATTAAGAGAATTTTGTAAAGACCTAAATAAATGGACATCCAAGGTGCAACATCTGGTGAATATGGTGGATGAATCAGAACTTCCCAGCCAAGCTGTAAATTTTTGCCTGGTCATCAAAGAAGCACGTGGTCTTGCATTATCCTGATGGAAGATTATGCATTTTCTGTTGACTAATTCTGGATGCTTTTCGCTGAGTGCTGCCTTCAGTTGCTCTAATTGGGAGCAGTACTTGTTGGAATTAATCATTTGGTTTTCTGGAAGGAGCTCATAATAGAGGACTTCCAATCCCACCATATACACATCACCTTCTTTGGATGAGGACTGGCCTTTGGTATGGTTGGTAGTGGTTCATTTTGTTTGCCCCATGATCTCTTCCATTTCACATTATTGTAGTGTCCATTTTTCATAGCCCGTCACAATTTGTTTTTAAAAAAGGAATGTTTTCATTACGTTTAAGTAGAGAATTGCATGCGGAAATATGGTCCAGAAGGTTTTTTTCGCTTAACTTATGTGGAACCCAAATATCAAAGTGATTAACATAACCAAGCTGGTGCAAATGATTTTTAGAGCTTGATTTGGGTCTTTTGAGTACGTCAGCTATCTCCCGCGTGGTACAATATTGATTGTTCCCAATTAATGTCTCGATTTGATCACTATCAACTTCAACTGGTCTACCTGACTGTGGAGCATCGTCCAGTGAGAAATCTCTAGCACGAAACTTCGCAAACCACTTTTGACATGTTCGATCAGTCACAGCACCTCCTCTATACACTGCACAAATCTGTTTTTGCATTTCCGTTGCGTTTTTACCTTCCTTGAAATAATAAAGCATATGCTGAAAATGTTGCTTTTTTCTTCCATCTTTAATATTAAAATGGCTACACAAAAATTCGCCAATTTTGATGTCTTTTTTAAATGCATGCTGATGTGACAACTGTCACATACAATCTAACAAAATTGTTTTGAACGAAGTTAAAGACAACTAAGTGCTTCCAGAGCCATCTTACGGAAAAAACTGAATGAACCTTTTGGCCAACCCAATAATATAATGAATGCTCCAGATTTAAAAGTTATCAACATTTTGCCATACTTGCTTCATTTATCCTTTTTTCCTTTCTTTCCTTCCTTCTTCCCTCTCTCCTTCTTTCCTTCCTTCTTCTTTTTTGTTGTAGTAACCTAAGGCAAATCATTTTGTTTCACCCTAAATACTTTTTACATATCTCTAAAATAAATGGCATTTTCTTACACAACCACAGTACCATTATTACACCTAACAAAATGAACAACTCTTTTAATACCATCTAATATGCAGTTTGAATTCAAATCTCCCCAGCTGGTTTATTTGAGTCAGGATCCAAATAAGATGTATATTTTGTATTTGCTTATTTTGTCTTTGCAATCCTTTTATTCTGGAACAGCCCCCCACTGCCACCCCCACCTTCCTTTTTCTTTTCCCCCATGCTACTGACTTCTTAAAGAAACTGAGTCAGCCTCATGATATTATTTAACATATTCTTCTATCTTCCATATTTCCTATAATATGGAATTCAAGTATAAAGTATAGAATAGATTCAGGTTTAAATTTTTTTGGAGGGTGGTGAGAATATGTCATAGGTGCATCTACTTGGATAAATATAACGTGGTTCTCCTGCATTTAGGAATGCTAAGATTGATCAGTGAGTTCGGGGGTGGGGGAGTGGTAATACCTTGATCCTTCAATTAAAGATTCTCATCACTTTTCCTCCTAATATGGCTCTCAAGCTCCAGTGTACGTCAGAACCCTTAGTGGGTTTGTTACAACAAATTACTGGGACCTACCTTCAGAGTTCCTGATAAAGTAGGTGTTGGAAAGGGCCCCAAGATTCATATATTTTTAAGAGGTGCCCAGGGGAAGCTTAAGATATTGGAACAGGGGCCACACTTTGAGACCACAGCACTAATATTAATATTTATTGGTACCTTAATCAATTATTTCATTGGGGTTACAAAATTGTGAGTTTCTAATTTTGTTTTATTCCTGCTACATTTATTAGATGAAATTTTTCTGCTGTCAGTAAGGGCTATTTAGTTATCCTGAAATACAACTAAAACAGGTCAAGAAGTATGAATGCTTAATTCTTCCTCATTAAGTAACAATTTTCAGAGTAAGGGGATGGCACGCTAGCTACTTTCAATGATAACTAGTAAGATTTGTGTTTATTTTTTAGCTTGCTTTTTTTTCTCTCTCTCTTTTATGATTCTCTAAAGTATCATAATGACTGCATGGATTTTTATATGTTCTACTATTTCAATCAACTACAGTCATCGCTCGTTTTGATGCTCAAATTTTCCCATCTTTGACCAGTGGGAACCCCTTTATACTGTTTTTTTTTTAAAAACATGACCACAGAAATAATGCCTTTGTTGCCTTCTGGCAGAATAAAAATGTCTGATGCTTATCTTGAATACTTCCTGCCCCCAACCAGGAATCAGTAATTTTTTTCAAGAAGCCTTGGTTGTTTTTACTGGGGAATGGTATCTGGGTGCTCAAGGCACTTTCTACTACTGGGTTGGTACTGTTTCTAAGCCTTTTCAGGGACAGACTAGGAAATAAGTGAGGAAAAAAAAAATAAATGAATTCATTCCCTTTCAAATTTGGCATTATAGGAATTACTTTTCTTTGATTTTTATATTTGTATTTCTTTTTCTCTTATATAAAAGATCCTGGTTCTTAACATTAACATAAATTACTTGCTTTATCCTACAATACACATGAAATAGTTTCAAAATAGCTGTACTAATACTACTACTAACAAGAAAATTACTGATGAAGTTGAAAAGCTAACATTTCTTTGCAGCTCTTTTTAGCTTGAGATTATATTGTCCTAAGAGTATACTGTTTTATCTAAATACTACCTTTTAAAGTTACTTAAAAGCTAGTTCTGTGTGGTGTGTTGCTAACACAATATAAAGATAGTATACTTATGTGCTTGTTTACAAATATTACGGGTTTTTTTTCTTTCTCCTCTTTGATTTAACCTTATTTTTTGATCATGTAAAATACTTAACCTGTTGTTTAATATGATGCTGAAATTAAAACTATGTAATAAGGGACTTCCCTGGTGGCACAGTGGTTAAGAATCCGCCTGCCAATGCAGGGGACACGGGTTCAAGTCCTGGTCCAGGAAGATCCCACATGCTGCGGAGCAACTAAGCCCGTGAGCCACAACTACTGAGCCTGCATGCCACAACTATTGAGCCTGTGTGCCACAACTAGTGACGCCCACACACCTAGAGCTCATGCTCTGCAACAAGAGAAGCCACTGCAATGAGAAGCCCGCGCACTGCAAGGAAGAGTAGCCCCCCCTCACTGCAACTAGAGAAAGCCTGTGCGCAGCAACGAAGACCCAACGCAGCCAAAAATAATTAACAAACAGTGTAATAAGATATAGTCTGAGAAGACCTGCTTCCATCCCTGTTTCCTTCCTCTGCCTATAGGTAACTGTTTTTATTAGTGTTTGGTTTACCCTTTCTGTGTTTCATTTTATATGTGACAATATGTATATATATCTCACACTAAAACGTTTATCCCTTCTTTTCTCCACTTCGTAGCATTATATAGAAATCTTCCACATTCCTTTTACAGCACTGCAGATACTTTTAGTATTTAATAGTACGGTGCTAAGATTGAAGGCTCAGGAGTCAGGCTGCCTGGGTTCAAATTCTGTCTGTACAAACTTGCTAACTATGTGAACTTCAGCAAATTACTTAACCTCCCAAAACCTTCATTTGGTAATCCAAAAATGGTAATAATAATAGAATCCACCTCACGTAAAGATTAAATGAAAAAAAAGCAATTAAAAAAGAAAAAAACCTCTTCATGGTGCCTTGACACACATAAATGCTCAAAACATTAGCTGCTATTATTTCAACTATGATTATTACTATTGCTGTTGTTATTATATTTTCAGGGGTTGACTCAGGCTACCTTCCTTTTCTGACTACTATCTACCCATTAGCCCCTTATGATATGATTTGGTTCACACTCCACCAACCTTGCTTTAAAGTTCCTGGCAACTTCCCTAGGCTAAAGCCAATTACCTTTCCTCAGTTCTCATCTTTTATGACCTTTCAATTATATTTTATACTTAACTGGTTTCCAAAATAAACATCTCTCCCTGTTGATTCTGTGTCTGTCTGGTTTTCCTCCATCTCTTTCACTAACTGGCTCTTCTTTCTCTTCTAACCACATAAACCTATCATAGTATAGTTCTGGCTTTTTGTTTTTCTTTTTCTATACTCCTTCCCTCTTAGAATTAACTCTCACCTTCCTGTGGGTAATCTTTGATCTGCTTTATTCTTAGCTGGATGATTTTAGTTTTCTTTCATACTTTTCTCATTTGTTGCCTGTCTCAGGGATACCTCTTCAGTCACTCCAGTCAAAATATGTCTTAACATCTGGCCTGGAACTTTCTGGTCACAGACTCTATTGAGAATCTAATGAAAATTACACTTACATACAAACACACACATAAAATTTTATGTGCAATTTCAAGGGGGTCTATAAAATCTTAAGTTTAATCAAGGTTAGGAAGTTCTTCCTTGGAGGATTTCATTCCCTGATTAGAATTTTTATAAAAATAACCTCCAGATCTGCCAAGCACATTTGACCTTTCAGCAGCTACTCTATTGTGTATTTAAACAGATTTTTCTTTCTGCTACTGCAGTGTTATCAAGACTGAGCTCATCCTTCTTTTTATAAACTTCATTACCACCTTCTAAGTCACTATAACTATCATCTTACAGTCACTCAACCTCAAAAATTCAAGAGTCATCTTCTACCAACCCCTGAATTAAGTATAGCTGAAGCCCCAATAAGTAGGTTTCAAGATTTAAATGGTATAATTAATCAACGTTTTCATATTGCTTTTATAGATTGTAAGTCTAGATTTCAGGGCACAGTGCGTGACATAATAAATGCTCAGTAAATCTTAGTTGCTCTCAACATCATCATCATCAACATCATCATCATCATTATCACCACCACCACCACCACCACCACCACCACCACCACGTGGCATCCCTTATCTTTCCCCAGGGATAAGGAGCAGTTTTCCGAGCCTCTTAGCAAAGTGGAGAAACCAAGCCAGCTGACTCTTCTAAAATTTCAGGAATGTCAGAATCTTTGAATGACTACCTTTAAGCTTAATGCTCTTTGGCCAGAAATTATTAGCATCCCTTCAAGCTGGAGCTGAGTAACAGTCCAAAAGATTACTACTTTATGCGATTAAATATTTAATATTATGTTAAAAAGATTTAATTTGTAATTTCATCAATCTAATCTGGGAGTAAAGTAAAAAGGCTGATGCCAGTTTAATATTTTATGCTTAAAATAGCCTTAAAAAAACACCCCACCTCAGATAATTAAATCCCGGTCAGAGGTTCCTAACCCACAAATTTACAAAGACTTCACATTTCTAATTACTAAATTTGAAGAGAGACTGCATTTTCAGGAATGTGACCATTATGAATCCTGAAGCTCCAGTAAGGTAATAAAAATTGGTTCATTTGTTTTCTTCAAAGTACTTTGAAGATCCATAAGTTTCCATCCCCAAATTCAAATCTCTATTCATCTTTTTCTCTAACATTCCTTTCCTCTAATCAGTACAAAATATTACTATAAAATAAAACTCTATCTCACTGTAGATCAAGACTCTAGTCTTTGTCAATTTAGCCTGTGCTGGTTCTAACCAATTACTCTTGGAAAAAATATAATTAAGAAAGGAAGGTCCATTAAATAAAAACCTGAAAAACAGTTTTTAGCACATTAATATATGTACCACCTTACACTGTAAACACTAACAGGAAATGGATTAGGTGTATGATCCATATTGAATTAGAATAACATGGGTTATCCTAATTTTAAATATTAGATTATAATATTACTTATACTATTAAATTACATTAAACTTTTAACCTTGAGATACATTTATGAATATGAAACTATAGATTTTAAAACATTTTGCTTTTTTCTGTTCATTTTTTTAAGTATATAATCATTTCAAATTGGGTGTTTGTCAAAAATTAAAGGAAATTGTTGCTTGTGGTATATACTCTGGCAATTTAGTTGTGCTTTCAGCAATTTCCCTACATTAGATTGTTTGCATCTGTTAGACTCTGAATCAGTTCAAGCTATGTGGAACTACTGAAACAAACCACAATCTTCTGAGAAGTAAGATGAGTTTTTAGTTACAGAGTTTAAAGTTTTAAAGATTATTTACAATCAACTTCTGTGACTCTACTTTTAAGTTTTCAGCAACACTTAAAAGCAAATATGGTCAAACTTTTCTAACATTACATATAAACCACACATAGAAGCCAACAGACTGCAATATCTGATGATAGTAATTGATGCAAACAAACTGAGGACTTCAAAAAATTGTTGTATCTTTAAAAAACACATAAGTAAAATAAATCTCTGATTTCCTTGTACCTAGGAAGATATCAAAATATAGCAGAAAAAGTTATGGAGTCAGACAAGCCTGATTATGAACACTGTTTCTACTTCTCATTGTTAAGTGACCTTGGAAAAGTTATTTAGACCCCTGACTACCCGGATTTTTCAGTAAAAAACCCAAAATTTTTTTCTTTGTGGGAGGGTCCTACCTTAACTGCACACATGAATTCTAATTTTATGGCAGAGAGTATTTTTAGAGTATTTTATTTTCATATCTATCCTATTGACTTCCATATATACACAGCAATTTCTTTATCCTGTTGCATGAAAATATCATGCTGTCTGCAGTGTCTAGTAAGAATCTAGTAGTTATAACACAAAATATGCATTAGAAAAAATTATATTTCCAATTTCAAATACAGCAAATCAAGCAAGACTTGTAAAAATAAACACGTACAAAGAACATGATTTTTGGCCCAGTTTCTATATATGTGTACAGATCTTAAAAAAAAACACACAGACACATCTCAGTTATGAATCAGAATAAATTCAATTGCAAAAGAATAATGAGCACAGTAGCATATGAAGACTTGGGCCCTCAATTGTACTGATTCTTTTCAGGTCAATCTTGAAGCACAACGCTTTCTCTCTCATGGAATCAAATTAAGGAAAAAGTCAAACTTTATTGTGAGTTTATTTTTTATAAATTAATTAATTTATATTTTGGCTGTGTTGGGTCTTCGTTGCTGTGTGCGGGCTTTCTCTAGTTGTGGCGAGTGCGGGCTACTCTTCGTTGCGGTGCACGGGTTTCTCATTGCAGTGGCTTCTTTTGTTGTGGAGCATGGGCTCTAGGCACACGGGCTTCAGTAGTTGCAGCACGTGGGCTCGGTAGTTGTGGTGCACGGGCTTAGTTGCTCTGCGGCATGTGGGATCTTCCCAGACCAGGGCTTGAACCCGTGTCCCCTGCATTGGCAGGCGGATTCTTAACCACTGTGTCACCAGGGAAGTCCCTATTGTGAGTTTAAAGTACAAGAGTCATCTGTTTATTCATTCATTCAACAAATACCTAGAGGGGTGGGATAGGGAGGGTGGGAGGGAGATGCAAGAGGGAGGAGATATGGGGATATATGTATATGTATAGCTGATTCACTTTGTTATAAAGCAGAAACTAACATACCATTGTAAAGCAATTACACTCCAATAAAGATGTAAATAAATAAAGCAGGAACTAACACACCATTGTAAAGCAATTATATTCCAATAAAAATGTTTAAAAAAAAGGTAATAAAGAAAAAAAACAAAAACAAATACTTTAGTGACCTCTTTGTGTCAGCCACTATGCTCAGCACTTTGGCCTCATGAAACTTGTATTTGGTTGGAGGAAACAACAATAAATAAGTAGACAAATAAAAAATTATAATTTTAAAGTGTAATAAATGCCAGAGAAATAGGGTGATCCTCTGGAAAGTATGTGGGGGAGGCTACTTTATATAGGGTGATCATGAGAGGCCTTTATGAGAAGGTACTATTTCAACTGGGGAGAAAAGCATTCAAGGAACAGATGTGGCACACTCATGAAACCCAGAAGAAACCAATGAGGCTAAAGCATAAAGATCAAGGAAAAGGGGAAGGCATATGATGAAACTGAAGAAGCAAGGTAAAACTCAGGAAGAATTTAGAAGCCTGAGGAGGGAGTCTGTATTTTAAAATATTGGGAAACTAGTTAATGGTTTTAAGTAGGTGAGAGACCTTATCTAACTTACATTTTTAAATTACTTAAAAATAATCTGAAACTGTGAACTCTATATTAATAAGCAATACAGTTCCATAAAGCAAAAATTTAAACAGAAGTTTTAAGCACCCCTATGGGAACAGTCCTGATGGCTGATGTGAGAGCCAGAAGGAAATAAAATTCAGTCCCTAATAATGCAAAAAAATTTATGATACATATGAGAAAAGAAGGCTAAATAATAAAAACTTTAGCTCTTCATGACAATAGAAGAGATGTCAGGCTTACAGACATAAGATGAGATACTGTCTGAAACATCATAAACTCTCTTAATATAATTCCAGAGCAAGAGCTGGGTTCTCTTACTGATTTCAATATATGTAGTAACATTTCATTAACTGTACCAGAACTGTTTTTAAGGCAATAATTTAAAAAAAAGAAGTCAACTGAATAGCCTAGGAAAGTACCCAGTCATATTTAATACTACCAGATGATGATGTCATCTCAATGGCATTAAACATTCCAGACAATTCCTTAAATAGGTATTTTCATCCCACCTATTTTTATCATCTCTATAGGACCTCAAAGTCTGTTGTGAATTATTTCCGAGTAATGAATATGACTGGACTGATAAATGACTCACTCTAAACTGAACTACTGATGTTGTGTGCTATTTACTCAACTTATGGTAGTGTTATAATAATATTTATAAATGCAATCTGGTCACACTTCTAACACATTCTTTACACAGATAAATACATCCAGATAGCGATTTTGATATGCAATTATTTCTTAAGAATGAAAGAAATACAGTCTAAAGAACAGGCTGTGGTTTACCAAACCATGCAATTTTTAGGAATTAGGATTCAAATGCCAAGCTTACAGAATAAGATGCTGATGAAGGAGGAAGAAAACTCGTTAATTTTAATATTTTGTCTTCCATATACATATACTCTAAAGATACAGTGTTAGCAAATACTTGAGATCTAAGACATTGTTGTCATTCACTCATAACTCAAAGGACAAATATATTTCTTCTATTTTTTCATTGAGTTCTTCATGTGAATTGAGAGTGGAAAACAATGAAGCCAGGCTGGAGTGCTTCATTCAGAAATGTGCACAGAGAACTCAAGACTGTAGCTTAAGCTGGTCCGGGCAAGAACAATTTTTCAATGAAGCTCTTGCAACAAAATTAGTTAAAGAGCAAATCACGTTTCTTGGGTAAACAAATTCAGGAAAAGTCAAGCCCCTTAGTTTATCAGCCAGTGGCTTGACTATGATGTATGTTTCCTGGGGTCCTACACAGGTAAGTAATAATGACATTGTGAAGTCACTTGTCAGAGAGGAGGAAGGAGAACAGTGAAAGGAAAGGACTAGCTGGAAAAAACAAGTCCCTAGCTACTCACTCAATTATTTAGAAATCAAAGACGACAGTTAATTCAGTAACAAACTGACATTACAAGGTTGAAATGTTTCTGTGGTAGAATTTTGTTCCCATTTCTTTACTCCGTTCCTGTAAAAGGATTATACATAACTATACTCTCTGTTGTGTAACTCTGCAATGCTTCCCAGTAGAAGAGATGGTATATATCCCCGCCCTATTGCCTTTGGTCTTGGTCATGGGGCATATGTGTGGTTTGACTTGATCCCTTGTGTTTCTACCAAGTGCTGTGAGAAGAGCATGCTTCAGAATGAGAAACATGTGGAGCACATCTGAACCCAACCTACAGCCTGAAATAAAGCGACCCCAGCTGACCCACAGACAAAAAATTTGTTGATGTAAATCACAATTGTGGAGTTATGTAACATCACAGCAGACATATGACTGATAAAATTTTCAATATTTGAAAAGAGAGGACTGCTCAGCTATATAATGAACTACAATTGTACCAAGAAATCTTTTGACCATTTTTGTCACACAATTTATGTAATATTTTATGTTCCCTATTATACGTACACTTATATTATTTTTACACATCTGGATGACTTTTTTAGATATCAAAACCAACCTGATTGGCCTTGAAGAACAACTGGTTGGGAACTGCTCATGTAGACTGCATTAATTATTGGCTCTGTTACGTAAGATGATGCAAAAAGGATTAGTCTGGTTTCCTCGCAGAAGGAGGTCAATTGATCACTTTTTCCAAGCCAGTTTGCCCACTATTAGCACTTAGACTTACCCACTGCCTCCTATTTCCAGGTTCAGTGCTGATGAGACATGGTTCTGAAGAACCAACTATGATTCAATTCCAAAGAAAGATAAAATAGGCGGAGGGGTTAGTTATGGCTACTCCTAAGTCAAGGAAGTAATTAAAGAAGATAGCTCCAAAACAACATGGACTAATGTTGAAAATGCTCTATTCTCAGCTCTTATGCAAATCACTTAACCTTTCTAGGTCTCAGTTTCTAAATATACTTAATACAATTTCTAAGGCTGCTTTTTAATTCAATATTAATACTTCAGTGGATATCAGCTTTGTGTAAAAATGTGACTTCCAATTTCCCTTGGTTTATTTATTAAAATTTTTTTATTGTGGTAAAATACACATAACAAAATTTATCATCTTAACCATTTTTAAGTGTACAGTTCCCCCCTGGTTTATTTTTATCGCACCTCTTCTCTCTGTAATTTATGGTACAAAAATCCCTAGGGTACTTAGTTTAGGGCTGGAGAGAAGTTAGATGCATTGGGGTGGCAGTTCTAAAGCTACTACTCAATCAGCAGTGACGCAGAAAGGACAGGATCCTAGGTGGAAATGACAACTAGAAAACATCAAATCCAAGCTCACAGGAAAGACAAAAGGTAAATGGTTTTAGTTTGGGCAGTATTCAGGGGTCTAACACAGGCAGGAAAGCCTGGATCCCTACCTCTGATAGTTTTAGATAATAAGAGCTAGCATCTCATAAAGCTACTATTAGTTGGCCAAAACAAGAGTTCTCAGAGTGACAGAAATACAATTAAGGTCTCTTAACTGTATCACATAGCTAATTAATAAATGTTTCTTCTTAACATGAGAAAAGCTGTAAATGCTTATGACCCCTACTGGTTCTAAGAATTTAGTGGTGATGATCCTGAATAACAGAGGAACAGGTATAGTCTTGAGCAAAGTTTTCTCCTGTGGTTCTTGAAACGTTAATATTCGACAAAGGACATGACTTCATAGAGTCGGGTTTGCAGATTCAACTCTTACATTTAATGATGTCTCCAGGTGGTTTAAGTGGCTAGCCTTGTGTTACAGGTGTGGTTAGCCAGAAAAGAGATTAGCATGGGTTTCTAATCATTACTATCAGAAAAACCAAACGCTATTACCACATACTCCTGACACTCAAAAGTTTAAAATAAAGCACTCTAAGACGCAGGTTGATACCTTTCTCACTAACCTGAAAATTTTATTAAAGCCAGAGTTTAAACTAATAGTGGCCATCACAACTAACTGCTGAACAATCATCGACAGGAAGACACTGGAACTCACTAAAAAAGATACCCTACATCCAAAGACAAAGGAGAAGCCACAATGAGATGGTACGAGGGGCGCAATCACAATAAAATCAAATCCCATAACTGCTGGGTGGGTGACTCACAAACGGGAGAACACTTATACCACAGAAGTCCATCCACTGGAGTGAAGGCTCTGAGTCCCATGTCAGGCTTCCCAATCTGGGGGGTCGGGAAACAGGAGGAGGAACTCCTAGAGAATCAGACTTAGAAGGCTAGCAGGATTTGACTGCAGGACTTCGACAGGACTGGGGGAAACAGAAACTCCACTCTTGGAGGGCACACACAAAGTAGTGTGCTCATCAGGACCCAGGGGAAGAAGCAGTGACCCCATAAGAGACTGAACCAGACCTACCTGCTAGTGTTGGAGGGTCTCCTGCAGAGGCAGGGGGTGGCTGTGTATCACTGTGAGGACAAGGACACTGGCAGCAGAAGTTCTGGGAAGTACTCCTTGGTGTGAGGCCTCCCAGAGTCTGCCATTAGCCCCACCAAAGAGCCCCGGTGGGCTCCAGTGTTGGGTTGCCTCAGGCCAAACAACCAACAGGAAGGGAACCCAGCCCCACCCATCAGCAGACAAGTGGATTAAAGTTTTACTGAGCTCTGCCCACCAAAGCAACAGCCAGCTCTACCCACCACCAGTCCCTCCCATCAGGAAACTTGCACAGCCTCTTAGATAGCCTCATCCACCAGAGGGCAGACAGCAGAAGCAAGAAGAACTACAATCCTGCAGCCTGTGGAAAAAAAACCACATTCACAGAAAGAGAGACAAGATGAAAAGGCAGAGGGCTATGTACCAAATGAAGGAACAAGATAAACCCCCAGAAAAACAACTAAATGAAGTGGAGATAGGCAACCTTCCAGAAAAAGAATTCAGAATAATGATAGTGAGGATGATCCAGGAAGAAGAATGGAGGCAAAGATCAAGAAGATGCAAGAAATGTTTAATAAAGACCTAGAAGAATTAAAGAACAAACAAACAGAGGTGAACAACACAAAAACTGAAATGAAAACTACACTAGAAGGAATCGATAGCAGAATAACTGAGGCAGAAGAACAGGTAAGTGACCTGGAAGACAGAATGGTGGAAATCACTGCTGTGGAACAGAATAAAAAAAAAGAATGTAAAGAAATGAAGACAGCCTAAGAGACTTCTGGGACAACAGTAAATGCAAAAACATTTGCATTATAGGGGTCCCAGAAGGAGAAGAGAGACAAAGGACCAGAGAAAATGTTTGAAGAGATTATAGTCGAAAACTTCCCTAACGTGGGAAAGGAAATAGCCACCCAAGGCCCAGGAAGTGTAGAGAGTCCCATACAGCATACACCCAAGGAGAAACATGCCGAGACACATAGTAATCAAACTGGCAAAACTTAAAGACAAAGAAAAATCATTGAAAGCAGCAAGGGAAAAACGACAAATAACATATAAGGGAACTGCCATAAGGTTAACTGCTGATTTCTCAGCAGAAACTCTACAAGCCAGAAGGGAGTGGCATGATATACTTAAAGTGATGAAAGGGAAGAACATACAACTAAGATTACTCTACCCTGCAAAGATCTCATTCAGATTTGATGGAGAAATCAAAAGCTTTACAGACAAGCAAAAGCGAAGAGAATTCAGCACCACCAAACCAGCTCTACAACAAATACTAAAGGAACTTCTCTAAGTGGTAAACACAAGAGAAGAAAAGGACCTACAAAAACAAACCCAAAACAATTAAGAAAATGGCCATAGGAACATACATATCGATAATTACCTTAAACGTGAATGGATTAAATGCTCCAACCAAAAGACACGGGCTTGCTGAATGGATACAAAAACAAGACCCATATATATGCTGTCTACAAGAGACCCACTTCAGACCTAGGGACACACTCAGACTGAAAGTGAGGGGATGGAAAACGATATTCCATGAAAATGGAAATCAAAAGAAAGCTGGAGTAGCAATACTCATATCAGATAAAATAGACTTTAAAATAAAGAATGTTACAAGAGACAAGGAAGGACACTACACAATGATCAAGGGATCAATCCAAGAAGAAGATATAATTATAAATATATATGCACCCAACATAGGAGCACCTCAATACATAAGGCAACTGCTAACAGCTATAAAAGAGGAAATCAACAGTAACACAATAATAGTGGGGGACTTTAACACCTCACTTACACCAATGGACAGATCATCCAAACAGAAAATTAATAAGGAAACACAAGCTTTAAATGACACAACAGACCAGATAGATTCAATTGATATTTATAGGACATTCCATCCAAAAGCAGCAGATTACACATTTTTCTCAAGTGCACATGGAACATTCTCCAGGATAGATCACATCTTGGGTCACAAATCAAGCCGCAGTAAATTTAGGAAAATTGAAACCACATCAAGCATATTTTCTGACCACAATGCTATGAGATTAGAAATGAATTACAGGGAAAAAAACATAAAAAGCACAAACACATGGAGGCTAAACAATACGTTACTAAATAACAAAGAGATCACTGAAGAAATCAAAGAGGAAATCAAAAAATACCTAGACAAATGACAGTGAAAACACGACAATCCAAAACCTATGGGATGCTGCAAAAGCAGTTCTAGAGGGAAGTTTAAAGCTATACAAGCCTGACTCAAGAAACAAGAAAAACCTCAAATAAACAATCTAACATTACACTTAAAGGAACTAGAGAAAGAAGAACAAACAAAACCCAAAGTTATCAGAAGAAAAGAAATCATCAAGGTCAGAGCAGAAATAAATGAAATAGAAACAAAGAAAACAATAGCAAAGATCAATAAAACTAAAAGCTGGTTCTTTGAGAAGATTAACAAAATTGATAAACCATTAGCCAGACTCATCAAGAAAAAGAGGGAGAGGACTCAAATCAATAAAATTAGAAATGAAAAAGGAGAAATCACAACTGACACTGCAGAAATACAAAGGATTATGAGAAATTACTACAAACAACTATATGCCAATAAAATGGACAACCTGGAAGAAATGGACAAATTCCTAGAAAGGTATAACCTTCCAAGACTGAACCAGGAAGAAACAGAAAATACGAACAGACCAATCACAAGTAATGAAATTGAAACTGTGATTAAAATCTTCCAACAAACAAAAGTCCAGGACCAGGTGGCTTCACGGGTGAATTCTATCAAACATTTAGAGAACAGCTAACACCCATCCTTCTCAAAGTCTTCCAAAAAATTGCAGAGGAAGGAAAACTCCCAAATTCATTCTATGAGGCCACCATCACCCTGATACCAAAACCAGAAAAAGATACTACAAAAAAAGAAAATTACAGAGTAATATCACTGATGAATATAGATGCAAACATCCTCAACAAAATACTAGCAAACAGAATCCAACAACACATTAAAAGGATCATACACCATGATCAAGTGGGATTTATCCCAGGGATGCAAGGGTTCTTCAATATATGCAAATCAATCAATGTGATACACCATATTAACAAATTGAAGAGGAAAAACCATATGATCATCTCAGCAGATGCAGAAAAAGCTTTTGACAAAATTCAACACCCATTTCTGATAAAGACTCTCCAGAAAGTGGGCACAGAGGGAACTTACCTCAAAATAATAAAGGCCATATATGACAAACCCACAGCAAACATCATTCTCAATGGTCAAAAACTGAAAGCATTTCCTCTAAGATCAGGAACAAGACAAGGATGTCCACTCTCGCCACTATTATTCAACATAGTTTTGGAAGTCCTAGCCACGGCAATCAGAGAAGAAAAAGAAATAAAAGGAATACGAATTGGAAAAGAAGAAGTAAAACTGTCACTGTTAGCAGATGACATGATATTATACATAGAAAATCCTAAAGATGCCACCAGAAAACTACTAGAGCTAATCAATGAATTTGGTAAAGTTACAGATACAAAACTAATGCACAGAAATCTCTTGCATTCCTATACACTAATGATGAAAAATCTGAAAGAGAAATTAAGGAAACACTCCCATTTACCACGGCAACAAAAAGAATCAAATACCTAGGAATAAACCTACCTAGGGAGACAAAAGACCTGTATGCAGAAAACTATAAGACACTGTTGAAAGAAATCAAAGATGATACCAACAGATGGAGAGATATACCATGTTCTTGGATTGGAAGAATCAATATTGTGAAAATGACTATACTACCCAAAGCAACCTACAGATTCAATGCAATCCCTATCAAACTATCAATGGCATTTTTTACAGAACTAGAATAAAAAATCTTAAAATTTGTATGGAGACACAAAAGACCCTGAATAGCCAAAGCAGTCTTGAGGGAAAAAAACAGTGCTGGAGGAATCAGACTCCCTGACTTCAGACTATACTACAAAGCTACAGTAATCAAGACAACATGGTACTGGCACAAAAACGGAAATACAGATCAATGGAACAGGATAGAAAGCCCAGAGATAAACCCACGTACCTATGGTCAACTAATCTATGACAGAGGAGGCAAGGATATACAATGCAGAAAAGACAGTCTCTTCAATAAGTGGTGCTGGGAAAACTGGACACCTACATGTAAAAGAATGAAATTCGAACACTCCCTAACACCATACACAAAAATAAACTCAAAATGGATTAAAGACCTAAATGTAAGACCGGACACCATAAAATTCTTAGAGGAAAACATAGGAAGAACACTCTTTGACATAAATTACAGCAAGATCTTTTTTGACCCACCTCCTAGAGTAATGGAAATAAAAACAAATATAAACAAATGGGACCTAATGAAACTTAAAAGCTTTTGCAAAGCAAACTACAAACAAGACGAAAAGACAACCCTCAGAATGGGAAAAAATATTTCCAAATTAATCAACGGACAAAGGATTAATCTCCAAAATATATAAACCACTCATGCAGCTCAATATTACAAAAACAAACAACCCAATCAAAAAATGGACAGAAGACCTAAACAGACATTTCTCCGAAGAGGACACACAGATGGCCAAGAAGCACATGAAAAGCTGCTCAACATCATTAATTATTAGAGAAATGAAAATTAAAACTACAATGAGGTATCACCCCACACGGGTTAGAATGGACACCGTCAGAAAATCTACAAACAGCAAATGCTGGAGAGGGTGTGGAGAAAAGGGAACGCTCTTGCACTGTTGGTGGGAATGTAAATTGATACAGCCACTATGGAGAACAGTATGGAGGTTCCTTAAAAAACTAAGTATAGAATTACCATATGACCCAGCAATCCCACTACTGGGCATATACCCAGAAAAAACCATAATTCAAAAAGACACATGCACCCCAATGTTCATTGCTGCGCTATTTACAATAGCCAGATCATGGAAGCAACCTAAATGCCCAATGAGAGACGAATGGATAAAAAAGATGTACATATATACAATGGAATATTACTCAGCCATAAAAAGTAACGAAATTGGGTCATTTGTAGAGCTGTGACTGAATCTAGAGACTGTCATACAGAGTGAAGTCAGAAAGAGAAAAACAAATATCGTATATTAACACATATATGTGGAACCTAGAAAAATGGTACAGATGAACAGGTTTGCAGGGCAGAAATAGAGACACAGATGTAGAGAACAAAGATATGGACACCAAGCGGGGAAAGCAGTGGTGGGTGGGGGTGGGGGTGGGATGAATTGGGAGATTGGGAATGACATGTATACACTGATGTGTATAAAATATATGACTAATAAGAACCTGCTGTATAAAAAAATAAATAAAATAAAATTCAAAAAAAACCAAACAAACAGGGAGATCTGTTGAACTTCAGAATTGGCAAACACATCGACATACTGGGAGGGTGGCACACCCAAGTGTATGAGGACAGAAGCTCCTGTGGTTGGGACTCTTCCAGATCTCACCCTATGTACCTCTTCATCGGATGTTCATTTGTATCCTTTATAATAAACCAGTAAGGATAGGTAGAGTGAAAAAAAAAACCCCAAAAAACTAATAGTGGCCAGATCTACAGAGTTTAGAAAATGCACCCTTCTCAAAGCTCCATTTCCAAGTTAGAACATGGCTCCATGACTGGAAAAGCATTAAAAGTCCTTGTATCCTCTCATAGGTGGTGTTGTATATAGATTTCAGAGCAAGAGTTTTCTGACTACCTTGTTGCTGTTGTTTAGTTTCTCAACAGTCTCTGACCTATCCTTCTAATCAATCTTTTCTATCCTCCTGTTCCTTCCTCTCGGAACAAAGGAAAAAAAGATTAATGGTAAGTCCATTTTACTTTCTGGGAATTTGTCAAGACATGCTAAATCTAATCACTATTCAACTAGCCAATTATTTCGAGAATGTTAACAATAAAAAATAAATGGATTCCTTCATAATTCTGATTGTGCACTTAAAACATTGCTGCTCTAAGGTTAACTAAACATTCTAGGCATAGTCAAAGAATATTCTGTTGCAGTTTAACATGTCTCGTAACACTATGGACTTTTAGAGCTGTGTAACTCTAGGAGGAGCTGAAGCTAAAGCCTTGGGGAAATTCTGAGCTTGCTCTATTTTTAAAGTCCATCATGTGCTAGTATTACCAACAGTTCAAACAGAATACCTTATGTACTACTCAAATATTTGTGAACCATTAAGTTTTGTATAAATAAAGATGTCTATTAACCAAACAAATTGGAAAAAAAACAGTGAGATCTGTCAGTGACCTTGGATTCGATCCTTTGAAATCTACAGGATTAAGCAATCAGTGCCAGCATGGATTTATCATTCAGATGCAGTGAGTTTACTAAAGAAAATTTCATCATGCGGATAAATGACAGACTTAACTGGCAGCCTTTTGAATTACTATAATTAGGTTGCAGTTTGTGCCATGAAGAGAATGAGGCTTTATCAAATATGTGTATCCTCATAACATACAGATAAAAGGTAGAAAAGATACTTTGGGAACTGAGAATGTGGAGTAGGGTTTGGAAATGTAGTCTATAGTCAGTAAGAAAGGGATAGCCAAGATCAAAGAGGATGGTAGGAAGTTAAGGAAATGATGCATTCAAAAGGCAAACCAAAGTTGAGGTCTAATGACCATAAAGTCATTATGGCTGGGTAAATTACCATAACCAGTATACCACAAAGTGATTAATATCTTAATTGCTAAGAGGTTTTCCAACTCAGCTTATTAGGAATTTTTGTGGGAAAACATTTCTAATTTAATTTGCAAGTCAAAGTGAAAAGAGGTTTTCTTTATAATCATTTTGATGAAACACAGCAATTCCATAAAGATAGAATATCTCTATACAAAATTATTAACAGCCACTATTTTTCTGAGGACTGTCATATCTTAGATACAGGTAGATTCTGAGAGAAATAAATATATACATACGAATGCATTCTCCCCTTCCCACCTCTCCAAACTCTTACCAGCTTAATTCTATTCCAGTCAAAATGAGACCTATCTGGAAACAGAGAAAAGGACCATGTATGTGAGTCATAATAAAGGAGTTAACTGTAATTCTTGTTCTCTTTCAAACTTTGCTTATACATTTCCTTCCTGATTTACCTATCAATGCTTCATTCATTTATTAATGACATATTGGCCATGCTGATCTCTAGCCTCACCTTTGTTGCCTACTCACCAACTCCAGGTGGATAACTAATATGCATTTCATACTTAACATGCCCCAAATAGAACACTTGATCATTTCTCCTAAGCCTGTACCGTTCCCTATCTTCTCAACTCAGGAAAAGGCCTAGAACTTTCATCTGAGAGTTAATAATTCTCTTCCCATACAATCCATTAGCAAATCGTGTCAACTCTAACTTCGACATATGTCTGGAATCCTACCAGTTTTCTTTATCATTTCTCCTCTAGTCCAAGTCACCATTATCTCCCGCCTGAACTATTACAGTAGCTTCTTAACTGGTTTTCCTACTTCTGTCCTTGCCTCTCTGTCTTCTATTCTTGACACAATAGCCAGAGTGCTCTTTAGAGACATTTTTATATATCACGTCAGTCCTCTGCCCAAAATCCACCCATGGCTTCCCATATAAAATGGCTTTTACTCAGAGTAAAAAGCCAAAGTCCTTACCATGGCCGAAAAAGGCCCTAAATGACCTGAAGTTGAAAACACCTTTGATTTAATCAAAACAACGGACTCAAAAATTATATAATACAATGAAGTGTGATTGGTCATGACTCAAATCTGTCAATGCTATCAAAACCAAGGCCTAACCTTTGACAGAATTACATTCACAAGTTTGCAAGGACATGTGTACAAGTACGTTCAGTGCAATATTATTTGAAATAGCCCAAACCAAGCAACAATTTAAACATCCACTGATAGAGGAATGGTTAAATAATTTATAGTTTTTTAAAAACTTTTTAAAATCATACTTTGAAATACTAAGAAGCTGTTAAAAACTGTGATGAATCTTTATGGATTTACATGGAAGGATTTTTCTCCCTCTCTCTGACACACACCCCTCCCTTTAGTAATTCCAAACTGAGTGCAGTTCCCCACATCTATTTGCCCTTGCACAGGCTGCTGCCTTGGAATATCTCCACCCTCCTCACTGTACTAATTCCTACGTATCCTTCAAGACTCATCTCAGGGTATCACCTCCTTAAGGAAGCATTTCCTGACTCCCCTGGCTGTGTAGGACAGGTGCTCAATGTTTGTTGACAAGATTAGAGGAAAAATATCTACATTTTCTACTCTAAAAGCTAGCTTGAAACTTCATTCTAAAAACTAAGTGGTATCTACTCTCTCCTTCTCTCAAATACAATGTAATTTATTTGTATGTCACAAATTCTACCACTGATATGGAACTATGGTCTTTCCCTAGTGATCTTAAACCACATCTACTCAGAAAGATGTGCAGTGAGGAATAATTTTTTTAACAGCTTTATTGAGATATAATTATCACAACCATGTAATTTAATCATTCAGATCACACAATTCAATGTCTCCTACTATATTCACAGGGAGATTTTTTTTAAACAACATTAAAAACAGTCTGAATTTGGAAGCCATCAATTTGTGATTATCGTAAGGTGTAACACAGAGGTGGGAAAAAAAAAGCAATTATTACATCTTATATAATTGGCTTAAATATTTCCTTAAGACAATCTACCTAGGGACCATATTATTGGGCTTATAGGAGTAGGAAAGAAACCTGTATTACTCTCAATCTCATCAAATGTTAAAAAAAAAGATATTTCTAGGGCTCGATTAATATTTGTTACATGAATAAAATTTCCAACTATCTAGTAAATATATCATCCTAATCCTTCATATTTAACATATTCCGAATGGAACTCATTGCCTACTGGTTTTCTTTGTAACTTCCTCATTCCTATTAATGGTGCCAGTAGTTCCCTCACAGTCATCTCTGACATCTGGCGCTCCTTCATTCTGTCACAGTCTGTAGTTTTCACTTGTAATTTTACAGCTGCAAATTCATACTCAGGACACAACTCCCCTCCTCTACTCAGCCCATCTGAAAAGTTTCCTGCAGTTAGCCTCTTGATGTTTTGATGTGTATGATGTGAACCACACATTAAGTCTCAGTCCAAATTCAGTTCACAACCACAAACTGGGTCTTCTGCATCATATAACAAAATAATACTCTTTAATTAAAATAACCAGTAATAGCCATTAGTAAGTATCTTTAAAGATGCCTCTTGAAAGAGGCACAGATCTCTGGTATAATCTTGTATCTTTCTCCCTAATACATATTAGTGTTATCCATAACTAAATCTAACCTTTTTTTAATCTCCAAAATCTGATCAGAATGCTCATGCAATCCTGGAGACTCTTTTAATCACACACCTTTTAGAGACTGTACTTATTTCTGGCACTGCAAATCGGTTAGCTATTCAGGAATTTGCTCTAACTCTCCTGTTCTCTCAGGTAGTATAAAAAGATAATGAATACATCTTAGAACTGTAACAGAGCATAAATATGTCATAGTTATTCTCTGCAGTAAGTTCTATTTTCATAAGACTTTCTGCCCTTTACTATTAATAGCATCAGGAGTTACTAGTTAGCTGTTTCCTAAAATGTACATTCAAATTCCTATTTTTAGCTAAATATGGCATCATAAATGTAGACTGGTTTAAAAAAAGATTTTTAATCATTTTTTAATTTTTAAGCTTTAATTGAAGCATTAGAAATTTATCAATCTGATGTGAAAACCATGAACATGCCCTAAAACTGAGGAGAAAGAGAACAACAATGAAAATAGAAATGTTTGGACCATGTTAGTACCCTAAAAACAAACAATAAACAAAGCAGATTACTGATATTAGAGGAGGCTAGTCAGCCTGCAATTTATATTGCAAAAGTCTGTTGTTGCTGCTAATAGTCTGAATTACTTCAGCTGTTATAAATCAACTCTAATACACAGAATATCTTTTTTATCTTTCAGTTCCAAACATAAGTGTTTACCAGAAAGCAACTTTTAGGCAAATCTACCCTCTCAGCCCCAAAAAGGATTTTGATTAATTTCAAAATAGATCAGTAAATAACATAGAGAAGCAATATGATACCTTAGGACAGTGCTTAGGAGAAAGCACAGGTATCTGAAAGCCCCATGTCCCTCTTGTAACATCAGCATTTAATGAAAATCCTATTGTAACTGTGATGGCTTTGTGCGTGTTCCACAAGATGGACTGAAATCTCTAGCTCCACCAAGATCTCCATGAGGCTGTAGGGAGGCAGAGGTACCAGCCTTTTAAATCTTGGAGATACCAAGAGAAAGCAAACAAGAGTGTTGCTTCAGCATCAGTTGTAAGAGTCTTTATCCTGTCTACTACATGCCAGTGCAATAGAGCCTATTTCTCCTGCCCTGCTCAGTTTGGAACTCTCCAAGGTCCTGACCCTCAATGGTGGTCAGTAACCTAGTGAGCAGCACTTGGAAAACCAAAGTCCATGCAAAACAAAACTGTAGGCTCAGTGGTCCTCTGCATTTCTAAAGTTTGATTCTAATGTCTCACACCTACTTTGGCCTTACCCTGATCATTTCATCCCATCCCTGGTCTATACCTGCCTCACAGCACCCTTGGTACATCACCAAATCCTATGAAATTCCTACAGTATCTGGATCTACTCCCTTCTTCCTTGTTTCATACATTCTCCCAAGTCCAGTATTTTAGGAACAGGGTTCAATGGATTGTGGGAGAAGGGTCAGATTTAACTTAACCTTGATTTGTTTGGTTAGATTACAGCCAATGCAACTGGAAAAAAGTATTTCATTCAACACTTTAAATGTTTTACTCTACTCACTTCTTGCTTGCTTGGAGAAGTTGGACATAGTTCTGATCTTCTTTCCTTTATAGGTAAGTCCACCCCAGCCTCCTTTCAAGATTTTTTTTACCTTTGATTTTCTGCAGTTTGAATTACAACATGCCTAGGTATAGTTTTTCTGGCATTTATGCTGCTTGGTGTCCTCTGAGCTTTCTGGATCTGTGGTTTGGTGTCTGACATTAATTTGGAGGAAATTCTCAGTTATTATTGCTTCAAATACTGCTTCTGTTCCTTTCTCTCTTCTCCTCTTCCTTTCCCATTACTCATGTTATACCTTTTGTAGTTTTCCCACAGATTTTGGATATTCTGTTCCATTTAAAAACAATTTTTTTCTCTTTGTTTTTTTGGTTTTGCAAGTTTCTACTGATGTATCCTTAAGCTCAGAGAGTCTTTCCTCAACTGTGTCCAGTCTACTAATAAGTCCATCAAAGGTATTCTTCATTTTTGTTACAGTGTTTTTGAATGCTACCATTTATTTTTCTTTCTCAGAATTTCCATCTCTCTGCTTATATTATTCATCTGTTTTTGCATGTTGTCTACTTTTCCACTAGAGTCCTTAGCATATTAATTATAGTTGTTAAAAATTCCCAGTTTGATAATCCCAACATCCCTGTCTTATTTCAGTCTGGTCTGATGTTTGCTCTATTTCTTCAAACTGTGTTTTTTGCCTTTTAATATGTCTGGTGATTTTTTTGTTGAAAGCTGGACATGATGACTGGGTAAAAGGAACTCCAGTAAGTAGGCTTTAGTGGTATGGTGGTGGGATGTGGGGGAAAGGGAAGCATTCTACAGTTCTAAAACTCACAAAAGCGTGGACCACACCCACCCACCCTGCGCCCTGGAGTTTTTAACTCTCAGATTTGTCCACACTGAGCTTCCAAGAATTCATCATTCAGATTTTCTTACCCCAGTACTGGTTCCTTCAGAGGTTTCTCCTTGTGGACTTCCACTGTGGTAAGATGTGGATCTCTGCATTTGCCTGTCTGCTTTAATTTGGGGTGGTGGGCAGTGGTTTGCCCTGTGTTGATTTTTTTAGTTTGTTCAGATTTTTACTTGTTGTTAGGATGGAGTGATGACTTCCAAGCTCCTCAGATTCCAGATCAGAAACCAGAAAAAAATATTTCAAATGTGTAAATTCCTAAGATTGCTCCCTCCCTCCCAGAAGTTCCTCTGAAGCCCTCAAGCCAAGGAGAAAAAGGAAAAGATAAGAGTAAGGTAATGAGCAACAGTAAGTGTTCTCCTGCTTCAACCATCAGAATCACTCAAAGTAGTTCGGCCACCAGGAGTTGGGAAACAAAAGGCAATTTATAACATCCTGACTGCTATCCCATCTCTCTCACAGAAGCTGTGAGACAGAACACCTGGAATCTTATCTCACTCTCTCCCACACTCCAGTCTGCCCAGCACCAGTTTATGCTGCCCCAACCTTTTCCTGTGGTAAAGTCAGAAAACATGATTTCCCTAAGACACTTTCAAAGACTTTCAAAAATAGAAAAACAAGGAAAAGGACAAGGTTATGTAGAACGTAGCTCAAACGTTTTATAAGCAGATTAAAGAAGAAAAACTTTGATTTTATTTCTTATGAATTTTGCATATATTGGATGGATGGAAGAAGGCAGAAGGCATTATATAGTGTTTGCTTGGTACTGGCCCAAGGTTTTCCTCTAATTCTTCCCTAGAGAGGGTAGGGGCCAGGAGGACAGAATGACATAATAGAGCACAGGTTCTGGAGTTGTGATGCCAGGGTGCAAAATCCAGTGTCACCACTTATTAGCTGTATGACCCTGGGCAAGCTACTTTTCTGTGCCTTGGTCCTCTCAATTGTAAAACAGAGATAACAACTGTACTTACCTCACAAGTTTTTTATGAAGATTAAATAATTAGTGTTAAACACTTAAAATAAAACCTGGCACATGGTATCACTGACAGAAATTCTTGTCAACTCTTAGCTTTAAAATTAATCTTTAAGCAGATTGCTTACTACCACCTGCACCACTACCCCTTGAGACCAAGCCACTATCATCTCTTGTCTAGACCTTGACAATGGTCCTAACCAGTCTCCTTGTCTCCACGGCAATTCCACTCCAGTCTGTTCTCCAAGCGGAAGTCAGAGTGATCACCTAAAAACTAAGTCACACTATGTCACTCCTCTGCTCAAAACTCTCCAATGGCTTCTGGCCTCACTCAGTATAAAATCCGAAGTCCTTACCATGGTCTATTAGGTGTTTAAGGCCTTCCGTGATCTTACTCATTTCCTGTCCCTTCCCATGCTCCTTTTCCCCTTCTCCTACCATCCTCCACTTCAGTCTGCTCTAGCCACACTGGGCTCCTATCTCAAAGTTTTTGCATTGCTGTTCCCTCTGCCTAGATATCCACATTGCTCTCTTTATAACCTAATTCAGGTCTTTGCTTATGTGTTCACTCATCAGAAAGGTCTCCCTCTAACCACTGCCCAGGGACTCTACCTTTACTCTGCTTTATTTCTCTTTTTAGCACTCTTCACCACTTGACATTTTACATATTTGTTTGTTTATTGTTTTTTCTTCTTTTAGGACACAAATAAACTTCACGAGGACAAAGATTTTGAATTTTTTTTCTGTATCCCCTGGATCGAGAACAATATTTGGCATACGGTTTGGGCTTGATAAATATTTGAATTAAGGAATAGAAAACATTCACTATTATTATCCCATCTGTGACATCTTCTTCATACCAAATTATTCCAACAGCTTCCAAACAGGACTTTAGGCTTTCGATCTCTTCTGTCTCCAGTTCATCTTACATATCATTAGGTCGTTCTTACTAAAACTCTGCTTTCATAATGTTATTCCTCTGCTCAAGAACACTCCTCTCTGACCTCAACAGTTTCTCAGTATGCTCTGCAGGATGTTAATAGATGTTATATGACAAGAGAGACTTGGTAATTAAGAAAGTGTGGAAAATACAGGATTAGAGAAATTTGTGTTACTTCTCAGAGTCTTTAATTTACTAATGTGCATTATAAATCTCCTGGAGAAGAATTTGTTATTTCCCACTATTTGTGACTGCAGAATGAATCCTTTTCAAGGAGCAGTTCAAGGATCAGCTTTTGAGAAACATGCTGTAAAAAATACTGGCCTGTGGAAGTACCTAAGACCATTTTCAGAAGTGACCATCAGGGCTCTAGGTAAAAAAGTAAAAAATATAGTTGTCTTTGGTGCCCTTCCTGCTTCCTTTCCCCATCCCTATTCTGCATTCTATGGTTTCCCTTTCTTACTAACAAAGCTTATTAAGAAAAAAACCAGCTTGGAACTTCCCTAGTGGTCCAGTGGGTAAGACCCGGCACTCCCAATGCAGGGGGCGGGGGTTCCATCCCTGGTCGGGGAACTAGATCCCGCATGCACGCTGCAACTAAGAAGTCTGCACGCAGCAACTATGAGTCCGCATGCCGCAACTAAGAAGCCGCCAGTGTGAATCAACGCCTGGAACGCCCTGACTGCTCTGTTCACCTCCGGCGGCCGCACACCCACCCAGCCCAGCACGCAGGACACAGCCAAAATCCCCAGCAAGGTGACAGTCCAACCCCCTCAGCACCCACTACCCCGGCGCTCAAGCCGCCTCAAAACCTGATGGAGGGAGCGCCCCACAGCCGCCCCGTCTGGGTCCAGATCTGCTACGCTTTTTAGGAGTTTTTTTTTTGTTGTTGGTGGTGGTGGTGGTGAGAAGGTGCTTTATTGAAGGGCGGGGGCTCCAACATCCCGCCCGCGGCAGCTACCAACGGATCTCGCGGAACACCCGCTTCTCCACCAGCTTCACTTTGTACTTGCGCTTGAACTTGGCTCGCTCCCGAGGCTCCATCATGTTCCTCCTCTGGAAGCTGAAAGATCCCACACCTAAAAGATCCCGCAAGCTGCAACAGAGATCCCATGTGCTGCAACTAAGACCCGGAGCAGCCAAAACAAACAAATAAATAAATAAATATTAAAAAAAAAAAAAAGAAAAGAAAAACCTATCTCAAACTGAAGATATGTGTATTGGCATATATATATTTGAAAAGAAGAGCCTTTCTGGGCTTCTGACCTACTTTAGTTTTCCTTTTGATCCATAAATAATCTTGTTCTTCAATGAACATATGTTATATTTTGAATCTTTTGCTTGCATACTGTATCAAGAAGAGATTCTCATAGTAGATACTCAGTATTTTTAGATTCATTAGTATGCACAAATTCAGCAAGATGCAGGCCATGCAAAGTGTGACACTCCTTACTAAAAATTAATTCTGAAAATCATATTAGATAACACAGCTTGGATAGTAAATCTATTAGGTTCAGGTTTTGGCAAGAATATCTCTACTGGTACTATACTATTATATGGAATGCTCATTGTGAATAAGTGACCTTCTTTAAATTATATTCCAAATTTTGCAAAACTTTTATGTGACTGAATACTCAATGTTTTTTCATGACAACAGTAAGAAGCACGGTTTCACTGAAATGAATGTATTCATTACTGAAAATCTCTGAGGAAGGATTGTGTCTGTAAGAATCCAGAAAATGGATCCCAGAGAGGTATAGACCATATATATTTCATGGTACCTGTCTGCCATGCCCTGTTGGGAGAGCCCTCACTTATAGTATAAAGTGGTTTTGTTTTATATTATGTATATTCTGTACACCGTACCTCTCTCTCCAGGCCATAGCTAACTGGGAAAGGGGCACATACCTCACCCAAAGATAATTGTAGTAAACTATCTTTCATCCTGATAGAACTTCAATTTTCTTCAGGTAAAATTCCCACAATAATTTCCATTTTAAAAGAAGAGCTTATATACCAGTGTACATGGACATATACCTTTGAACCGAAGGACTTTTCTGGGTCCCCATCAATAGACCATCATTCCTTTTCACTCTCCAAATATAAGGCTTCATTTACCACAGGGGGAAATGACTTCCATTCCAACTCCAGAGATGGGCGTGATTTAATCTCTGGGTACTCACGTTCCCCTTGCCAGTGTTAGGACAGGAATTATATATTCTGGTGGCTTCTCTTGTTTACCAACAGAGTTTATTAACCCAAACAAATCTTTAACTGCAAATTTGGTCAATGAGACACGATGGAAAATCTGCTCACTTCCAGGGCAAATTTTAGGAAAAATTTCCTCATTCCTAAGAAAAGACCATAGGAAGAAATGGCCACTTCTTTTTCTGAATGTCATGCCTGGAATGGCTGTAGCTATTTTACTAAGGGTAAAGCCAATCCCAAGGACGGCAGAGTGAAGGGATGCAGAGAACTCAGGGTTCCTGATAACACTGTTGAGTCTCCAATCAACCAACTCTAAAGGCTGCCCTTCCTCTGAACTTCCTGTTATAGGAGATAATACATTTCCTCTTTGTCCAGCCAATATGAGTCAGGTTTTTATTACCTGTAGCTGAATGATTGCTGGATCAGAAAGGATATTATGACTTGGATTGAGTGAGTTGGGTAAATCAGATTCCTTCTCTTGGGAAATACTAGGACTAAGAGACAAAGAGGGAAGCTGCCTGTTAGTTGTGAGAAACTGAACTGAAAGAGTATATAAAAACTCAAACTCGATTGAGCCATTATAAAAGGAATAAGAAGGCAGAGGAAGTCAGCTAGGAGAGAGAGAGAGAAGAGGAATACGGGCTGTGTAGCAAGAAGCAGAGAAGCCATTAGGAAGGAGACTGCTCCTTCGAGAAAAAGACATTCTTTTAGCTTTCTAGTTCCTATGATGCCCAGCTAATCTTTTCATAGTCGTGAATTACCATAAGACGTCTCTGTAACCTGCCACTGCATTGTCGTTCATGACAGTTAGCTTGAGTGTGTTCTCTGCTACTTAACAAGCCCTGTCTTGAGGGTTGATGGAGAGGGGAAAGTCAAATTAGACTAAAGCTGCTAAATAAAAGGGGTCAAAAATAATGGATGAAGGACAAAAAAATGGATGCAATGGTAGTAAAAACTTAACAAATGAGATTATAAAAGAAAATAAAAAGTGAACAAAATGATCACACAATCAGTATCAAACAAATTGGCCACCAAAAGAGAACAGATCATGTGTCAAAGATGTTCTAAAAGGTATCCCAGGTCTGGCATTAGATTTTCAAATCCTTCCCTGCCACATTTTTACCTTTCATTTATTCTTATGCTTTTGGAAAAGAATGCCAGGGCTTGACATTGTCTCTCTGCCACCTTTCTCCCATCTGGTGCTTCTTTCTTCCACTCCCCCACCAACTGACTTCCGCTGACATTACCCCATATTAGTCCTGATTACATTTCACTTGGGTTATTGTAATACTTGTCAAGGTGATCACCATAGCTCTGGGATCTCCCAATTCCAATCCAAAGAAATCTTCCTAAAGCAGAACTATCATGTCATCCTTCTATTTAAAAATTCTCAACAGCTCTTCCATGTTTATAGCATTAATTAAGCCCATATTACTTCTTAGTCTACTAAATATACAGAACTTCAAAATATATAGTTTTAACCCATCTTTTACACCCTTACTATCTCTTCCCATTACTATATTCTACTATACACCTTTCCTCCCCCATTTGCTCCAGTCAACCTGAACTGCTTTGTTCTCCATATAAACCTCAAAATTTTCAAACTTTGTATCTTAGTTCATGCTGTTACCTTCTTCTGAAACTTACCTCCCCCCACTCTAAATTCTCTTCCACCCTTGAAGGCAGCATAAAGGAGTAACAGATTTTTAGGAATAGCAGCATATTCTAATTAAAAAAATCAGCATATGAATGGATCAGAGTAGATACATGCAAAATCAATTTAAGGATTACCAACTCAGTAAAACTTTACTGAAATAGAAAGATAGACTGTAGCCAAAATGGGAGTTTATCAGCAAGGGCAGCAGCAATCTAAGAGTTATCCAAAGGTATCAATCAGAGAAACTAGATCCTTTGAATAGTCCTTCAAGTTCCAACTCAAATGCCATCTTATTTAAAAAAATCCTGTCTTGCTCTTTAAGCTTTGTCATTGTTACAGGAATATGTCTCATTTATTCCAATTGACTAGAAAGCAGAAAACACATTTTATTCAATTTGTAGTCCACAACACTAAGAACAATGACTTACAATAGACGTCCAGTAAATATTTGCATAAATTTAGTCTTAGGCTGTTGGAGAACAAAAGGGATATTGAGGTTTCCTTTTCTATCTTCAGGCTAAAATAATAAAGGAAAGACTTTAAAGGGTTTCTACTTCTCTCTCAAGGAGAATTTGAATTAGCTAAACATCTTGTTTAAAGTATAAAAACAATGAACACGTGTGATGATATTACAATGAAGGAGGAATAGAAGTTTTTAAGAAAAGTTAAGTAAGAAAACTGAATGGGAATTGAATTGGGCAACTAGCTTACTAAGCAACTCAGGTCAGAGTTTCAGAGCATAATTATTTTACTTGGAATGCCAATGATTAACAGTAAAGATCATATATTATTTGTAAGAAACAAGGCAAAACAAAATTTCAGATCGGACACTTAAAGAATGTTAACATGCATTTCAGAACCAAACTGAATTGGTTACTTTGCATTATGAATAACTTGTCCCTGTTTCTTTCCATTAATGAGTTTCTCTAAAAAGAGATAAAAGTGGTGATAACTAGTATGTCAGTTATCCTCATAGAGTGGTAAAGTAGAAATTGGTGAATTATACCTATGGAGAATGGGTAATAAACTTGTTTGAAGTCATATAATAACCAGGACAAAGTATCCTTATGTTAAGGCTTATTAGCATTTGACGATACTGAACCAAATTATACAGACCCAAATTTGGAATACAAATTTGGGTCTGTAATGAGAATACACTGAGGATGTTAAACTTTCTTGGTAAATTGAAAAGTAACACATTCTCTATTAAGTAAACAATTTAACTATTAATAACAGAGAAATGGTTAAAAGCAATATAAGTATGTTTGGGGCTGACTATCTTGGTCCACAGAAGTGCAATCTTAGTTCAAAACAGCAACCCGTCAATGTTAGAGAGTCAATACTCTCAATTCCTCAATAAACTGTTACATAATATTTACAATATGCTGTGGGCTAAGCACTCTGCCAGGTACTGAAAATACAAACATAAATAAGAAACATTTGTGCCCCCAAGGAGTTCGGTTTAGTAGGGGAGACAGATCTAGAAGCATATAATTATAAAATGGCAAGTACAGCACTGAGAGGTATGCATAGGCCATTATGAGACCACAGAGAAGGGACCTCTGCCTAACCTACCTAGCATAACAGAGTCAGGAGAGGCTTTTCATGCCATTTTTCTTTCAGTAACATCTATCGCCACTGTCATGATCATCATCAAAAGTCCCTGTAGGGACTTCCCTGGTGGCGCAGCAGTTAAGAGTCCGCCTGCCAATGCAGGGGACATAGGTTCGATCCCTGGCCTGGGAAGATCCCATATGCCGCAGAGCAACTAAGCCAGTGTGCCATAACTACTGAGCCTGCGCTCTAGAGCCTGAGAGCCACAACTACTGAGCATGCGTGCTGCAACTACTGAAGCCCATGTGCCTAGAGCCCGAGCTCCGTAACGAGAAGCTACAGCAATGAGAAGCCAGTGCACTGCAACAAATAGTAGCCCCTGCTCTCCTCAACTAGAGAGAGCCCACGCGCAACAATGAAGACCCAATGCAGCAAAAAAAAAAAAAAAACTCTGTATACACAGCCAAAAAAGTAAGCAGTAGATTCCCCACACAGATTTTAAGCAATAGTTAATATAAAAAATAGAAAAAAAATTACTGATATCTATTGACCTATATATAGAAGTTTAGGATGTCAGATTTTACTGGTAGATAAGGTGACCAAAGGAACAAGGAAAAATTTTAATTTAAATATTTAAATTTAATTCAAAAAATCTTTAAAAATCCTCCATTCCTCATATAGTATTTATTATATATGATAAATATATATGTTTATATATGAAGGATCTGCTGATAAATCGAATAAATTGTTTGCTACACTGCAGAATAATGTTTTAAATATTCTGATTCTGATTAACTTTTCTCTCAAAGGAATTTGTATTATTTTTTAAAAAAATATTTATTTATTTATTTGGCTGCACCAGGTCTTAGTTGCGGCATGCGGGATCTTTAGTTGCAGCATGCGGGATCTAGTTCCCTGACCAGGGAACGAACCTGGGCCCCCTGCATTGGGAGTGTGGAGTCTTAACCACTGGACCACCAGGAAAGTCCCAGGAATTTGTATTCTGAAATCAGATTTCATACTCATAATTATCTTCTAAAGCAGCGGCCCCCAACCTTTTTGGCACCAGGGATCGGTTTCATGGGCGACAATTTTTCCATGGATGGGGGTGGGGGAGGGGGGATGGTCCAGGCGGTAATGTGAGTGATGGGGAGCGATGGGGAGCAGCAGATGAAGCTTTGCTTGCTCGCCGCTCACCTCCTGCTGTGTGGCCTGGTTCCTAACAGGCTGAGGACCACTACCGGCCCACGGCCCAGGGGTTGGGGACCCCTGTTCTAAAGGATCTGCATCTACAGTGAAAAATAAAACCAATCCTTACCTGGGAAGAGAAATTCCACCTCACATAAAACATAAAGCCATATTCTCCATGAAGCTTTTATACTATACTCCTCTAAAAGAGTGAAGCTGATGGGTATACAGATTCTTAATAAGACATAACAGATGGACATGGTTAGTGAAACATGGTTAAGACTGAGGAGAAGAAGCAGTTGATGACAAGCAGGAAAATGTACAATTCTCACTTGCATTTAGGTGTGGGGAACTAATTTAAAAGCTATTTGAGATGCCTGTCTTAGACTTGTAAAACAGCACATTAAAAAGTTATACTGATTAAACACAGCACAATATTAAAGAATTTACATTTCATTTCAATTAGGTTTTTATACAGATAGAATTATAAACAAGAGTACCAAATAACAAAATCATACAACTAAGTCAAGAAATAAGTAGAAAGAGGTAAGAAAATAGTACCTATTTTGGCTAAACAATCTGACAATGGCCAAATACTGACACTTACATCTATTTGAATAATAACGACTAAAATCTTGGAGCATTCTATATTGCAGAGAGTACAAACCTGCAGAGAGGAGATCATACAATAATCAGAGATTTCAACCAGCAAATGAAATGTTTAGCAGAGAAAAGAAAATCAGCTACTCTAACCCTGGCATCTATGTTTCTTTTTCCCATGAGGATTCACTCCATTATTGGAGCTTCTCTAAGACTTTTTTCTCTCCTTTAAATGTGTTTAATTTGCTCTGAAAAACGCTGAAGTAACACAGCAGAAATTCCTTTAAGAGGAAATAATAAGATCATTGTTACACAACAAAAATATTTACTAACATATACTTTATCACAATCATGCTTTACCTAAACAATTTCTATTTTCCTCACAGTTTTTTGTTTCAAATTCTTTTTTTTATTATTTTTTATTTTTTTATTAGTTTCTGCTTTATAACAAAGTGAATCAGTCATACACATACATCTGTTCCCACATCCCTTCCCTCATGCATCTCCCTCCCTCCCACCCTCCCCATCCCACCCCTCTCAAATTCTTAACAGTGGATCACATCTTATAATTGACTGTAGAATTCTAATATACACTTGCAGGTGCCAAAGAATGACTAATCAATAAAATGGAATAAAGCAAACAAATCAGAAAGGCGTTCAATCTACATAGATAGGTAACCTATAAATTGCAAATAACAAGGAAGTGGAAGAAAGAACTGAGAAGAGAAAAAGACAACTTGCATTACAGAAACCTCCCAGCTTGCCCCACACAGACCCTAAAATTACTGGTGGAACATTTTAGTACTGGCTCTGAAATTGGATCAAATCTACTTTCTGATACCAGTCTTTGGCATAAATCTGCAACCTGTTCCTACAACTGATGATTCCTCATTGTTTTAAGTTCTTAGAAAGCTTCTGTGCAAGGCAATATGTACATTCATTATCTGTATATAATCTGAAATCCAACCCGCGAGGAAACAGCCTTCATTAAACCAGTGTTAGAAGCCCCTCTCCAAACATGTCAAGTCCCTTTCCCACTGTCTTTCTATTTGGATTGTCTCTTCTCTCTCCTACTGTTGGAAGAATTCTTCTAGTGCAGAGGAAGGATGGAACAAGGGCCAAGGATCAAGTTACTGAGCATTTCTGAGCTAAGGAGGAAGAACGAGAGGCTGCTTTCCTCATTCTGTGGTTTCCAGGATGATTACAGAAATGACAACATTCAAATTCAAGTCTAAAGTTATGTTTATAATGTATGCTCTGACTGAAGGATCTCCAACTAAATTGTCTTTTCAGAATTGAAGTATCAATGTCTTTTCCTATTACCTCTACTGTTGGATGGTCTCCTGTCTGTCCTGCTCTTGGGGTGACCCTTCTGGTGGAGGGGAAAGGTAGCTGGTCCCATGGCTGAAGGTCAAGTTACTAAGCCCTCTATCAGTTCTGCTGAGCAGGAAGACAGACTACTGTGTCTTCCTGGAAATTTTCTTCTTGGGGCATCTGGAAAGGTTCAGGATTCAAGGTTGGGTTAAACTTCAATAGTTGGTTCATGGAAGCCAAGTCACAGCTTGAAGCTCTTCCTTGGATCTGTGGGTTTAGATAGGGAGGTGACGCTCAAGGCTCTCAAATTTCTAAAAGTTGACCCAGAAAGGACTCCGGCCCAGTTTGGGCCTTCCAAAAGTTCTAAAAGAAAAAAAACTGAGACAATCTGACATTTATTAGGGATCTGTATGTACTAGGAACTAGGCTAAGAGATGGGGACACAAAAGCGAATAAAACATAATATCTAGTCTCAAGAACAGTTTAATGAAGAAAAGAGCTGAAATAGAATGTTTCAGCATTACGATACCGGTGTGAGTGAGCAAGGTGTTAATGGAGCAGAAGAAGCTGGCATCCAACTCTGTTCAATCTACTGGGAACTTCCTTCTTTTCTAAAGCACTGTCCTAATCTTTAAATTAGACTTCAACATCCTCCAGGTCCTCTATATCACAACCTATGTTTTCCAATATTACAAATATTGCCAGTCCATATGGAAGTTATTCACCCTTCCACTACTTCATATGTATCATTCCTAATGTCAGAAATATCCTTCATCCTCCTACCCAGCAGTCCCTATTATTTGCGTACTCAAACTACATAGCAATATAGTATAGTACAGTTGTTCTCACACGTTAGTGTTCATAAGAATCTCATTGGGAAGCTTGTTAAAAATGCAGAGCCCTGGATCCCATATCCAAGAAATCTGATTCAGCAGGTCTGGTATGGGACCTAGAAATCTTTTTATATAGTTAGCCAGTATAATTTTTATATATTGTATATAAATTATACATAATATTAAAATTATATATAATTTTGATACCTGTTGTCTACAAAACATACTTTGAGAAACACTGTCATATTGGTTAAAAACATGAGTTTTTTTAGTCAAGACACCTCTGGGTTTGAATCCTACCCTTTTCGCTTATTCACTATATTACCATGGGCAAATTTTATTTTACCACTGAGTCTCCCTTTCTTCACCTATATGAGGATAATGATAACACATTCACCTTTGTGAAGTTTAAATGAGACAAGAGGTACGAAGCAGCTGGCAGAGTGCCTGCCACATGGTAATGACTCAATAAATGCCAATTATTGTTATCAGCATTACTAACAATAATTTAAAAATTAGCTTTTCTAATCAAGACCATCTGAATCTGGTTGGTTCTGTCTCTCCAAGCATTTACGTTAGTTAGATGCCCTCTTACGCGAATTCAAGTTACTCTCATTTATATCTAAGTGGTCCACGTTTTTCATGACAATTTGTTTAAAACTGAAGTGGTGAGCCAAAGGCAGCCCACAGCCCCAAGGTGATATTAATGACATACTGTCTATCACAGGATTCTTGGCAAAACTTCAAACTAGGTGATTTGATTTTGGTGTTCTATCAATTTCTGTCATTTTTCTCCTCCCTCCATCCTCATCCCCACCCCACATATGTGTGACCCATTTGACTATAAAGGTGTTTAAGGGACTTCTCTAGTGGTCCACTGGTTAAGGATCCACCTTCCAATGCAGGGGACCCAGGTTTGATCCCGGGTCGGGGAACTAAGATCCCACATGCCTTAGGACAACTAAGCCCGCACACTGCAACTACTGAGCCCGTGCGCTCTGGAGTCTGTGCGCCACAACTAGAGAGAAGCCTGCGCACCGCAATGAAAGACCCGACATAGCCAAATAAATAAATAAATATTTAAAAAAATAAAGGTGTTTAAAAGTCAGAAGTGATGAATTTTACTCATAGTTCCCTAGCCACCAATTTCCCATAGATTTAGTGTAGCCTATGGCAAGATTTAAAGTTACATGTGTGTTCTGTGTGAACTTAGAATTTGACTGCATTGTTTTCACATATATAAAACAATGTCATATATTTATACACATATTGTTTATATATACATATACATATTTATATATATATATACACTTACATACATTTATATATATAAATAATATTTATCTGTTTTATTACTGTATGTTTTTCAGTGTATACTCAATAAATCTGACAGATTTTTAAAGAAATGGTATGTCTAGATGAGATCTTACAAACACCCATGCATCACCTTCAATCACAGTTATATGGGATACGTATTTGTATAAAGAGCTGATATTGGCTCCTTGGTACAGCTAATAATTTACTCTTATGTAGTATTTATGTAATGCTTTTGGAATAGCAAATTACTTCCATTAAAATTATCAGCCCATCAGGCACTACTGAGCCTGCAAAGTTATGCTGGCCAGAGTAATATATATGCCATTGACAAAGCCAAAATCACAACTTATTATACTGAAGCAAATTAATCAAACTGAAGTGTCTGCCATATTGTAGGTGTTTGCTGTATACCTGTTGAATGAATGAATGTACAAACAACGTTACCTCTATACACATCTACTGGACCAAAAAGAAGTAAGCACATTATTTTATCTTAAAAAAAAAAAAAAAACAACCACTAAAACTAAAAACAAGGAAGTTTTCCATTAGATATCAGTTAAAGCCTATCTAATTCCTACAGATCACTACATTAACTCAAATTTAAATTATGTTTATTTAATTTTACTTTAGTGAATTAAAAACCAATCTTTCTTGCATATGATATGTGAAATATTAAGCATTTCAGCAAAGAATATGTAGCTTGAAGCAACTTAACAATATTATAAATCTAGAACTCAGAAGTGCTCTTAACAAAAGACTTAAAAGATGTCCAATAAAAGCAGTAAAAATCTATTTCATTTTTATATATAATATTGAAGGTAGAAAACCCAACTTTTCCTCTATGCTGAAACTCATAACGAACGAACTATTTCTAGAAAATGCATACCTACTGAGACCAGCCATATTATTAGGTAAACATAAAAGTAGAGCTCACTTTGGTTTTAGCTCTATTGAATACAACCTTTCTTTAAGCTTATTATTTTTACTTTTACTAACTTTATATGATTTTATGAAAAGTATTTTTCCAATTTTAAACATAAAATAACTTAGGGAAAAACAAGCAACACGGTCAATTTAAAGAATGTATACTTTGCCATTTGAATTACTGGAGGTCTGAATAGGAAAAATAGAAAAGGTTCAGAATGATTATTTAAGAAGATCAACAAAATGCTTATAATATTTTTAGATGTTGATGCCTAGCCTTTACTTTCCCCAAACTGATAATTATGCCAAAGATTTTATATCTCTACTAGAGCATTATATCATTACAATTTCTGTAACAGGTGCAAATAAGTATTTTAAAGATAATAAGCAAGAAGCATTTCTGCTTTTTAGGGGAATGTTATTTTCATAAGAGCTTTTTCTTATTGACTTTCAATACAGAAGTCAAAATTCTTGTTTCAAAGTCTTAAAGAATAGCAGGTAGAATATATAACTACTGATAATTAAAGTCATGTGTTTCTATAAAGGTCAGAGATTTTTCTTCTACTTGTTCAGAAAGTTCAGAACAGAGATAGTTGAACTAATTCATGAGTTGAAATTTAGTCGCTCAGAAAAGCCAAAGAAAAGGATAATTAATTGCTATGGCTAAGATTTAAAATATATGTAAATTAAGGATATTAAGCAATATTTTAGCTGGTTAGCGTATTGACATAAAGTGTATACATCTACTAAACCAATGTTTTATGAGGGAAGAATCTATAGACTCACAGTCAAGTAATAAAGCTTTCAGAGCTAATGAACTATTTATAGTCAATGTTGAGAAGGTACTACTGCATTTGTATATGCCTTGGATATGTGTTTATTAGTTAAAGACTATGATATTTTTCTTCCTCTCTTCATTCCCTAATCCACTTCTGGATGTGCAAAGACTTACGAGTTCTCCTAGAACAGTTAAAATTATTTTAAAAATCAAAGACCTATTCTGGAGAAAAGATCTTGTCAGTCACAAAAAAGTGATGTTGAAACAGTACTAGCAATATCTACCTTCTGCACTCTCAGCACCACCCCCCCCCGTGATGTTACAGGGACTCCCACACAATAGCGAAAGTAGATTAAGTGTCAGAACTTCATCTGCATTGTTCTCATCATTTATAAAATACTCTCACTTATACTATATTGCTTAATCCTCATGAATGATTCTTCCTTGTTAGGTTACCTCAACAAGCAAGTATTACTAGCCCCAAGTAGATGATGTAGCTCCTTAAGTACATAACAGAGCTAGGATAATTATATGGGTCTCCTGGTATCTAGTTAAGTGACTTTGCCACTGTAGTATTATAAACTTTAAGTATTCAAATACCTTCACTTGGTTACCTGTGGTTATCTTGGTAGACAAGATGTTACCTGATCTGGGGGGAAAATTTGCTACGTACTTGCAATAAGAATATATTATTTTAGAACACAGTGGTCACCAGCTAAAGTGTATACTATATGATTAACAGATTCAAAGTCGGAGTATAGACAGATACATGGAATATGTGCAAGGCTCAACAAAATACTGTACTCACAGATGGAGAGACAAATGCGCAGAAAAAAAAAAAAAGAAACTATGTGACACTCCCCTAACCAGCTGCAGCATGCTGAATTATAATAGGCGCTCGAACACTGGAACTGACAAGCTACATAACATATCAATTATAAAATATGTGTAGCCTGACAGAATTTAGGGAAGAGTAAAAAGTATATATTTTGCTGAGTAACAATTCAAGAATACAAATACTGACTGGGAGACCATAATTGATAAACAAGACGTATATTCCAGCAATAGGATATACTTGTCACAGCTTTCCATCTAGTTGGAACTTCTCCAAAAGATCTACACTCTAAAAAGTCTTCTGAGGTTAATTGCAGAGCCGTCTCATATTTTTCCAAACAAAAATATACTTTTTTTCCCCGACAGTAAAAGCTGTGCATACTCATTGTGAAAAGACTTCAAACACAGAAATACACAAAGTACAAATGAAAGCTCCCCATAATCCCACACTTTACAGCTCAATTCAAATTTTCTAAACTTTGCCCTATGTCTTGAAAATATGTATGTATAATGAATTATATGCATTACATATAAATATATTTGTTATATAAATATTTCATATCAATATGAAACATATATTATTAAACCTCTTTAAATAGTGTTAAATAGTAATATATTTGAAAACCTAAATGCAAGCATATCATACATACTATTCTGTAACTTATATTTTTAATCTCTTAACAATTTATCCCTTAACTTCATAGATTACCTAATTCCAAGGGTAATTCTTTCATAGCCACAGTTGATTCAGAAAGAGAAATTCACTAAATGATACAAACAGAATAAACCATTTTTAAGATTCTAGACTTATTTTCACCTATAAATCCCAAAGAAAGTAAAAGAAAAGTGTTTCATTACACAAAAGGAATATTTTGACTAACTGTATCTAATATATAGTTTTGACTAACTATATCTGACATAATTTAGTATTCAAATGAAAAAATCTGACTGATGAAGATTCAATTTGTCATGTCTAGAAGGTAATCTGTAACAAAAGCTCGAATGTTTGGCTAAGCAATTTCATTTCTAGGCATTTATCTTAAAGAAATAATTAAGAATATATTCAAAGATTTAGTTTGAAGGACGTTTATGGTAATGTTTTTTTATGATAGTTGTAAAAAATCTAAATGTCCACCTACAAAGAATTGGTTAAATACACTATATCATGTTTAATTGATGGACTACTACAAAGCGACTTAAAATAATTTTATAGGAATATATTGATTGAACTGAAAATATTTTCACAAGATATTAGGGGGCTACATAGGTATACTTATATTTCTTAGAAAGTTAAATACACACCTATCATATTATCTAGCCATTCCATTCATTGGTATTTAACCAAGAGAAAAGTAAGTATATATCTATACACAGATTTGTACATGGATACTTATAACAATTTTATTTGCAATAGCTAGAAATTGGAAACAACCCAAATATCCATCAACAGGTGAATGGATAAACAAATTGTGTTATATCCAGAGAAGGAAATAAAACTCAGCATTAAAAGGAATGAACTACTGATACAGGCAACAATATGGATGAATCTCAAAGTAATTATGTTGAGTGAAAGAAGCCAGACAAAAATGAGAGTGTGTGTGTGTGTGTGTGTATACATGATTCCATTTATATCAAATTCTAGAAGGCTAATCTATAGTGACAGAAAGCAAATCAGTGGTTGCCTGGGGGTAGGGGGTTAGGAGGAGGAACAGGTGAGAGGGAAGGATTACAAAGGGATATGAGAAAGCGCTGAGGGGGTGGGGGACCCGTTCATTATCTTGATTGTGGTGATGGTTTCGTGGGTTAATACATATGCCCAGATTTTTCCAGTTGGATAGTTTAAATGTACGATTTACTGTATGTCAATTATACCTTAACAAAGCTGTCAAATCACACAAACACACACACAAACTATACTCTTTGCTTGAAATCTAAAACACAAATGGAAACGCGCTTAACATAAACATGTAGTTTAATAAATTATTATAAATACCTATATGAGCACCACTAAGGTCAAGCAACAAAACATTTCCAGCATGCCAGAAGCACCTCCCCAACACGTTCCCCTTCCTAGTCACAACTTCCTCTTTCTCCCCAGAGCTAACCCTATTCTGACTTTTATGGCAATCATTTCTTTTCTTTAAAAAATGTTATTTTACTATCTCAGTATGTATCCTCAAACAATATAGCTTACTTTTTACATATTTTGGGGTTTTATATAAATAGAATGTGTTCTTCTGTGTCTGTTTTTTTTCCACAATAACATGTTTTTAAGAATCATTCACAGTGTAGTACATTGGTTTTTATTGCTGTATAGTATTCTGTTGTATAAATATACTACAATGTATTATCCATCCTACTGTTGGTGGACATTTTGGTGCTTCCAGTTTGGGACTATTAAAACAATACTGTTATGAACATACTTTTAGGTGCATTCTTGTCTCTATGTACATGAAATAGAATGAAATTTCTGCCCCAAATGTTCACAGCAGCACTATTTACAACAGCCAAGACATGAAAGCAACCCAAGCACCCATCAACAGACGACTGGATTAAGAAGATGTGGCATTCGCACACGTGCACACACACACACACACACACACAGATACACAAAATGGAATATTACTCAGCCATAGAAAGAGCAAACTACTGCCATCTGTAGCAATGTGGATGGGCCAAGAGAATATTACGTTTAGTGAAATAAGTCAGACAAAGATAAATACTATATGATATCACTTATATGTGGAATCTAAAAAAAATAATACAAATGAATGTATACGTAAATAGAAACAGACTCACAGATATAGAAAATGAACTTGTGGTTACCCAATGGGAGAGGACAGGGGTGAGGGACAAGTTAGGGGTATGGGATTAACAGATACAAGCTATTATACATAAAATAGATAAGCAACAAGGATATATTGTACAGCACAGGGTATTATATCCATTATCTTATAATAATCTATAATGAAATATAATCTGCAAAAATACTGAATCACAGTGCTGTACACCTGAAACTAACACAATTTTGTAAATCAACTATACTTCAATTAAAAAAAAAAGAACCCCCCCCAAAATTTCTGGGTCACAAGGTATATTTATATTTTACTTTACTTAATAATTGACATACTACCAAGAGTATATGAGAGTTCCTGTAGCTTCATATCTATGTGTTATCTTCATAGCACTTATTGCTATCTGAAAATTTCTTGTTTACTTTTACTTGTTTAATATTCATCTTCCCCCAGTGTAGAGTGTAACCTCCAGAAGAGCAGGGACTTGGCCTGTCTTGTCCACTGCTCTACTCCTAGTACCTAGAACAGAGACTGGAAGAGCACTCAACACACAACAGAGGCTGAACAAATATGTGTTGAATTACTAAATGAATAAGTGAAAATTCTAGCCTGTTAGTAACTTCAGCCTGGGCTAAACAGAAGGACAACTGGCCTTGCTCAGAGACTTATATGTTATGCAATAAAAATATTTGTATGTTATGTAATAAAAAATGGATACATAATAACTTAAATAACATGATTCTAACTACTGAAAACTATGTGCATATACAGAGAATAAAAGTTGAAGGAAATAAACCAAAAGTTAGTAATACTTGTCTTGGGTCTTTTTCTCTCTTCTCCCCACTTCTACCCCTACCTTTTACATATTTTCCAAAATTTCTTCAAAAAATGTATTATTCTTGTGAAAAAAGGTAAACTGAAAAGAATGAACTACTGATACATATAATAACATGGATGAATCTCACAGACATAGGTTCAATAAAAGAGGTAGACATAAAAGAGTATTATTCCATTTATCTGAAATTCAAAAACAGGCAAAACTAATCTATGGTGACACAGATCAGGCTAATGGTTACTTTCTGAGGATACTGACTGGGAGGGAACATGAGGCAGCTTTCTAGGGTAATGGAAATGTTCTCTATCCTGTCCTAGGAGATGTGTACCTAAGAGGAATCATAAGTAGAAAATTCATCAAGCTATAAACTTAAGATATGTGTACTTTATTGTACATAAATTATAATTCAATTTTTATTTTAATTTTTTTTGGCTGCACCCCACGGCTTGCAGGATCTTAGTTCCCTGACCAGTGATCAAACCCAGGCCCCGGCAGTGAAAGCACTGAGTCCTAACCACTGGACCGCCAGGGAATTCCCAGTTTACTTCAATTTAAAGAAAAGGAAAACATGTAAATGAAGAATGATTGGATAGAACAAAAAATGGAAATGGCTTTTATGGTTTTCTGATTTTTTGTAACCACATATTCCAATTAAAATAAATAATAGAGGTCCAGAAAGCTTTTAAGTATGTTAGTCAAGAATGTATTGACAGTATTAGATTTGTAAATCAAATTCCTCAAACCATGGAGAAGCAAAACCTTCCCACAACAGTTTCTGAGTCTTTTAGTTTTCCTTTTCTTCAGATTCCTTTACTTGATGCAGCATGAGACATATTGTACGTTTAGAATATACACTAACAGGTGAAATAAACTAACAGGTGAAACTAACAGGTAGCAGAGCTTTTCTCATTCCAAGCAAATCTGAATTTTCCAAAATCAATGATAATAATACTGCTCTCAACAGCAGAAGTCCTGAGAGCAGTCACCTAAAGCATGAGATATATGCCATGTGGCTAATATGTTAGGAAAAATGCTTCCCTTTTTCTCAGTTCCTTATGGGAAAATAGGATTTTCTACATTTCTTTGACACTGGTAGGTGTTAAATATGTTGTCTTACTATAATGCCAATTGGTTATTATTATTATTATTTTTGGCTCTCAAGGTACTGCCTACTTTTCATGAATCAGTAAAATCAATATTCAAAGATTTTTTGCTATTATCAAAAAGTTGTTATTGAAAAATAAAATCGATTCATACATTTTTAATGATTGCCTGACTACTCTCTACTTTAAAACGTTAATATACCTTAAAATCGAAACAAGCCCTACCTCATTCATTCAACTACTGAGTGCCTATTATGTGTAAGGCACTTTATGAGGTGCTGAGGATACAGAAGATGAATAGATATTGATCCTGCCCTCAAGAAACTCAGAGTGGAGTAGAAGATACATAAACTGATAATGGTACTTTACAACAGACAAAACCATGAGAATGAGAATGAATTAGTTTTAGATTAAACTGGCACCTGTGCATAGGATAGATTGGTAAGGGAACACTAGAGGCGAGAGAGCACTTAGAATGCTAAACATGAGCTGGAGGTGAATTAATGAGAGATGAAATGAGGGTTAAGGTAATAGAAAATATAAAGAGCAGAAATGAAAAATATTTTAAAGAAAAAATTTGTAAGACTAGGCAACTAAGGAGATAATAACATAAAGAAGAAGACTGAGTCAAAGACATTCAGTGGTGATAAGAATGGTCAAACTGGTGACAGACTTTTGGACACAGGTAGAGCTTACTTAGAAGAGAATATGCTCAGTTTTATAATTTATTCTCCAGATATCAAGGCAGAAAGTTAGGATCTGGAGGTCAGGCTAACGCAAAGGTTCAGGTCAAAAATTTGAGAATCATCTTCCTAGAGGCACTGAAGCCTTCAGAATAGAGGAGCTCACAGTGAGAGAATGTACAGAATTCCTTCTCTTAGGGGATGGAAAAATGAGACAGGTAGACAGGTCTTAAGCAGGAAAAGAAACCTGTCACAGAAAAGAATTTCCAAGAAAAAGAGAGTGCTTACTGCGTGTAGAATTGCTGCAGTGAAGATAAAGAAAGAGGACTAAAAAGAAGCAAGTAGACTTGGCCATGCGGTTGGCCAAGCACGGGTGTACAGGAGACAGAAATGAGAATTCAAGAAGTCTCAGGTTTCTGGAAGATGTGGGACTAAGTTCTGGAGAGGAGAGAGTGACGCAGGAAAAAAAAAAGTTCACAAATCTGCATGGGGTGCCATTAAGTCTTTGCTAAATTCTATGATATGTGTGTACAAGATCAAATTCTACAAGGTTGGGCAAGGAATGACTGGGGTGCCGTGAGCTACATAGCTCCCAGAGCTCACATAGGGCTGAGATCATTCAAATTTCCACCAGCCAAAGTGGAGAGTTCTCACTGATCGTTCAAGGCACTCAAGTAGAGACCTTAGTAGTGAGGCTAAATTGTTTCTAGTGTAAAGGTTATACTTTAACACCTACCCTAACAAAACCTGAAAGGATCAAAAGGAACTATAAGTAACTTAACTGCCTACCAAATCTCAACACTCTTTAAGAAAAGATGACAAAATCCAAAGACTTGACAATGTAAAGTTCACCATGTCTGGCATCCAATAAAAAAAAAAGCACTAGACATAACAAAAAGCAGGAAAATGTAACCTATAGCCAGGAGAAAAAGAGACAATAGAAACAGACCCAGATATGATATAAATGATGGAATTATCAAAAAATAACAATAAAAGGGTTATTTTAATTATGTTCAAGTATTTAAAGGAAAACACAGTGATGAGAAAAAAAGGAACATCTAGAGATAAGTATATATGTTTACTATCTTCCCAGGCATAAGGGAATAAATCACATCTAAGAAAAAAAAATAGGAAATGGGAAAAAGAACCAATTGTAGAACTTGGAAACAAAAAGTTTCAGTGTTGAAATACAAACCTCAATTGACTTGAGAAACCTGAAGTGTCAGCAATGGAAAATACCTTGAATCAGTACAATTGACCCAGAAGAATTCCCCCAAAACTCAGGAACTGATGGCACAAGGAGCTCTGAAAGTTGGTGTGAGTGAAGCTAAATAAGGGTGATCAGTTGGAGACGTTTTAAGAAGCAATTCAATCTCCAAATCTCATCCCTCATTCTATGTAATTGGGTGTGTGCCCTGACTTCTACTCCAGTAGAAATCTGGAGGCTTAGTCTCTTGAGAGACTAAAACAGAGGGTTCCTAAACTAAGGATCCTAGGCACAGGGATACCACTGAAAACAAGAGGATTACATAAACATATGCATACTGGATACTGACATGCCTCAGTCTTCCTTACCCATGAGGTAACCAAGCTTTTACCCTCTTGGTAGAAGACTGGAAGAATCTTCTTGTCAACTCAAGAATGAATATACAAACACTGGGTATCTCTAATAAAAGAACACAGTCAGGTCACTCCTATAGTTAAACTCACAGCTGACAAATCCCATCCACTGGCTTAGTTTCCAGTCAGCTTCTTAGTTCCTCGTTCTTGCCAGGAATTGACAATAAAATACATCTAGTAATCATCTAAAAAAACCTCCTAACATAAAACACATAAACCAAAACATACACAACCACAGAAAAAAATCAAATTGGAGGAAAAAAGGAGAAGAAAATACAGCAAAATTATTGTTGTTCTCAGCTAAGAAATTGTAAAATCATCAAATAAGAAACAGGCGTTCCTTTTTTTTTTGCGGTACGCGGGCCTCCCACTGCCGTGGCCTCTCCCGCCGCGGGGCACAGGCTCCGGACGCACAGGTCCAGAGGCCGTGGCTCACGGGCCCAGCCGCTCCGCGGCATGTGGGATTTTCCCGGACCGGGGCACGAACCCGTGTCCCCTGCATCGGCAGGCGGACTCTCAACCACTGCGCCACCAGGGAAGCCCAGGTGTTCCTTTAAAAGGAACAATCAGGGAAAGAAATAAACTTAGATATTAAAAATATGATAGCCAAAGAAAAGTTGGAAGAAAACTTTTATAAAATCCCCCAGAAAGCAGAGCAGAAAGACAAAAACGTGGATAACAGGAGAATAAAAAAGAAAAGAAAATTCAAGGGCCAGTCCAGGACGGTCAATATCTGAATTATAGGCATTCGTGAGAGAGAAGAAAAGGAAAATTAGGGAAGGAAACCATCAACTAAGTAATTCAAGGCAATTTTCTAGAACCAAAGTATATGAGTTTCCAGATTAAAAGGGCCCACCAATAGCCCAACACTGTGAAGCAAAACAGACCTACACTAAGGTGTATCATTGTGGAATTTCAGAAGACCGGGGACAAAGAGAAGATCGTACAAACTCACAGACAAAAACCAATAATTCTCAACAAAGCATCAGGAACTGGATCACTCAAAGCTTTTCAAAAGCAATCCTGGAAACTACAAGATAATGGGACAATGTCCTTATTACTCTGAAGGGAAAGTATTTCCAACTTAAAATTCGATTCCAAGACAAACTATTAAATATTATGGATGACATGCAAGATCTCAAGGCATGTAAGGTTTCAAAAAATTTACTCCTATATACCCTTTCTTCAGGTTTCTGCTCAAATATGTATCAGAAAGGCTTTCCTTGACCACCTTTTATAAAGGAACAAATCTTCATCCCCATCCTGGTTTTCCTAGCCTTCTTACCTTCTCTGAAACAGTGACATAGTACATTTTCTTTTAATCCGCCCAACCTAAAACACTCTCACTAAAATATAAGGTCTAAGAGGGGAAGGACTATATGTTTATTAATGTGTTCTGAGCACCTAGAACTGTATCCGATATACAACAGACCCTCTCTAAACAATGTATTCCTGTGACAGAACTAAAAAAAATTTCAAAAGTAGACATGGAGCAATAGCACGATCAGACTATCTATTCATGTATGAGGATAAAATGCAGGCATTTTCAGATGTATAAGGTCTCAGTGGTCTCTTTCAGAGACCTTTTTCTGAAAGAAGAATATTCTCCCAAAGGGGAAGAATAGATCATTTCCTATGTGGACTATGGTTTCCCCATTTACCCTAAATAGGAAATCTATCTCTCTTACCACCTTAATCAGCAGATAAATTCTACCTCTGGTTCTCCCCTTTCACAAAGAAATAGCTTTCTCTGAATTAATTCAACCTTACTGAAATTCCTAAATACAATGGTTCACTTAATAGAAATTTATGCTTAAAGACACAGAAAACACAGACTGCCAAAAGCCTCACATTAACAGAATTCGGCTGGGTATGGTTATGCCCAGGAGCAGAATAGCTGATGCTTCTCCCTCTCCCTTCACTGTAGCCTAGCTGCAGCTATAGCTGCCAGACATGGGAGAAGCTCACTGCTCACAGAACACAATGTCAGCTTTGAACCATAACTAAAGGCAAGCTGCCAATAATCAGCAGGAGATAGCTGAAATTAATACAGAAGTTAACAGGAAAACTGGACTGCTTTTCAGAAACTAGTCTATTCAATTAAGGCCTGTGATGCTTATATTTCCAAACATGTGAGGCTTAAAAACAATTTAGTTAATCATTTCTGACAAATCCATTTCATTCATCAAATGTTCAGAAAACTGTTTCTTAAGATTTGTAGACATCAGCTCTTTAGACCTAGAAAACTGACCATGAACTCTTCTAGTACAGTAGTCGAGTCACTTATTTCTTTTTTTCTTTTCAATCCCCCACACTAGGCATACTATCAAACGCATAGTACTGAATAAACTTAAACAATTCCCTCATTTCTAGAAGACACTGAGGTTCAGAACTGTTATATGGCTTACCCCACGATGTTTATATTAGAAGTGAGATGTAGGACTAGCACACAGACCTCACTTGGGATTTTTCTTTTAATGTCTGACCGAATTTTAAAAAGATGAGGGGAGACCAACAGCAACTTTTTGGATCATGAATCATGGTGGCTCTTTCATGCAGTTAGCAGTCCCTAAAAGTTAACTAGAAAAATTTACAAGTAATCCAATTACATAAAGTAACTGTTACAAGTGTCTAATAAAAATTCAAAAGGAAATATCCTAAATTTTACATCCAAGGACAGGCTAATTTTATCTGTGTGAACTCAACATTTGCATACCCCTTCTGAAGTATACACCAATTTAATATCTTTCTACATTCACATCTACCATCCTCAGGCGTGTGAGAGCAACATTTGCCAATACATCTGCACAATAGATTATGTTCAGTTAATTAAGCTCATAAAACATGTGACGGGGATGTCATTGGGAAGGTAGATAGGGGCTACATTATTACATCAATTCTATATGAAATCCTCATTTTATACACTAAAGGCAATGAGGAACAAGAGAAATATTTTAAGCAGAAAACTGACAAGGATCAGATCTGCATTTTAGAAAGATCATTTTGACGGCAACATGGAAGACGGATTAGAAGAGGTACAGATCTGGAGCCAAAGAGACCTTAGGCTGCTGAAGTAATTAAAGTGAGAAATGATGAAGGTCAAAAGTAAAGCACTGATGGAAGAAATTGGAGAAGTGAGGACAGATTTAAGCACTACCGCACCTGGAACCCTGGTTAATAATTTTAAAACCCAAAGAATTAAAACTTAAGTTAGAGTCATACTGGTGTTATAAAGTGAGTAAAATCTTCAAAGTTTATTTAAACTTATAATCGAAGGCAAATGAACGTCTTTTCTAACATTACCTTTATGCTGTTCAGATAGTAACTAGGGCTTCCCTGGTGGCGCAGTGGTTGAGAGTCTGCCTGCCGATGCAGGGGACACGGGTTCGTGCCCCGGTCCGGGAAGATCCCACATGCCGCGGAGCAGCTGGGCCCGTGAGCCATGGCCGCTGAGCCTGCGCGTCCGGAGCCTGTACTCCGCAACGGGGGAGGCCACAACAGTGAGAGGCCCGCGTACCGCAAAAAAAAAAAAAAAGATAGTAACTAAAGGCCGCAAAAATTGTCACTTAGCTTCTCTGAGTAACCAAGTGTCTAAAGGTATTTTGGCTAAAACAAAGCCCTTTTTCAGTCACCAGAGCCAGCATCCTAATACGTTACCACTGAAAGGGAAAGACAGGAAATGAATCAATAAACCTCAGGCACATGCTTGGCCTGGAAAGACACAGAATATCAAGGAGCAGAAATCTGAAAACAAAGGCCTTGGGTAATTTAATTACCAGGCCGGAATCTGCTGACTGCCGGTTTAATTGTTTGAACAGTGCCGAAACGGTCTGACAAGGTGACCACCCTAAGATTTTGCACCATTTTCTGTGTGTGACCATATGGACAAACATGAGAAAGACCTCTAAAGAACGTAGGAAGCTTGAATAACTTTCATTAATCACACCTTTGATTCCAAAGGAAAATTTGAGTCAAAACTTTATATTTATAACTAACTCTAGGCTCTTTTTAGCAAATTCATTTGCCAGTACATACTCCATGCTGCTAGATTAAGAAAATAATAACCTTCAGAGATGAGCACCAACTGCTATATAAGAAATGGAAAACAGGGCTTCCCTGGTGGCACAGTGGTTGAGAGTCCGCCTGCCCATGCAGGGGACACGGGTTCGTGCCCCGGTCCGGGAAGATCCCACATGCCGTGGAGCGGCTGGGCCCGTGAGCCATGGCCGCTGAGCCTGCGCATCCGGAGCCTGTGCTCCGCAACGGGAGAGGCCACAGCAGTGAGAGAGAGGCCCGCGTACCGCAAAAAAAAAAAAAGAAATGGAAAACAAAAATTACTCAGACTAAATGTATATGCTCTTATTTATCATTATACTCCAAAAAGGTTATTTTAGGGAGGTGTGGGAGTTGGAAGAAAGAATATAACTGTAGGGTGGTAACTACCAGTAAGTACTCAAAAACTGCTCAGTACACTAGAGGAAGCCAATTTTCTCCCTTGATTCAGTTAGTATTTCCTCATTCATGTTTATCTCCTGAAGAGTAGTCTGACGGAAAACTCCTTTCAAAATCTGAACAAAGAAGTACCTTCAGACTACTTCACCTGGCAGTGTTCTCCTGTTGTCTTCACCGAGTAAACAAGGTGTATAAGGCCAAAGTAGACTATTACACCATTCATTCAACAAGTGTTTATAAAATGCTGTGTATTGTGCTAAGTCCTCAGCAGAAGCTTACAATCTAGTAGAGATAAAAAGATACACAAGAAGACCTTAAATAACAATGAAAGGCAGTATGTAAACAAATTCTAAAGTGAGTTGTGCAGGAAAGAGAATTAAATGCTTTCAAAAGGGGAAATCACTACAGAGTGAACTAAGTCAGAAAGAGAAAGACAAATACCGTATGCTAACACATATATATGGAATTAAAAAAAAGATGTCATGAAGAACCTAGGGGTAAAACAGGAATAAAGACACAGACCTACTTGAGAATGGACTTGAGGATATGGGGAGGGGGAAAAGTCAGCTGTGACAAAGCAAGAGAGAGGCATGGACATATATACACTACCGAACGTAAGGTAGATAGCTAGTGGGAAGCAGCCGCATAGCACAGGGAGATCAGCTTGGTGCTTTGTGACCGCCTGGAGGGGTGGGACAGGGAGGGTGGCGGGGAGGGAGACGCAAGAGGGAAGGGATATGGGAACAGATGTATATGTATAACTGATTCACTTTGTTATAAAGCAGAAACTAACGCACCATTGTGAAGCAATTATACTCCAATAAAGTTGTAAAAAAAATAAAAAAATAAAAAAAGAGGAAATCAATGTGGATAGAGTTCATTGAGACAGACTTTACTGAAGAGACAGAACTTCAACTAGGCCTTTAAAAAAGGCAAGACTTGAACATGTAGAGCGCAAAGAGCGTTCTAGGGCTCCAGATCAACCAGAGCACAGATCTGGAATCAGAAATTCATGCATTCTATTTTGAGAATCAAAATGAAGATCTGAATAGTTATGGGTTTTGTGGTCATTAGATTAGATTTGGTCATTAGATTTGGTAAGTCCACTAGCCAGTTTCCAAAGTACTGAAGACAGGGGCTTAAATGCTTCCTACTTCCATTAAAGATAAGGAAGGAATATGGGACCAAAGCAACTCAAGAAGCTCTATCAAGAACAGTTATATACACCATCGTGGACAAAACTGTTACATGCTTTGCCTGTCTTTAGTTTTAATGATAATTTAATTAATTATGATTAAATCAATTATATCCTTCAAGATTCAATTAATTGACATGCTTAAGGGGATAGGGGAGGGCAGAGAATCCTGCCGGCAGAAGAAAGAGTAATGTGTGATGTCACTGACAGAAGAAGCTTGTTAAGTTCAAAAAACTTTAAGAAGGCATATAACCAGTTAGTGCAGTAGAGTCATTCACAACTTAGGCTCTGAAGACAGACTACGGCTTCAGGCCTTGGTTAAGTCGCTTATTTGCTTGCGTGCTCTGCGACCTGGCAACTGGTTTAACCTGTTCCTCAGTTTCCACTATTGCAATATGGAGATATTACTAGCCCCTACCTTATAAGATTTTTGAGAGGACGAAGTGGCACAGTAAATGTATAGGACTTAGCACAATGCCTACCACTTGACAGATGTTCAAGGAATGATAGTCTTTACTGTTATTGTTTTTAAGCCTCAGATGTGTACAGTGTAATCATCCTTGTTAGCCTTGTTAAGATTCCTGGACTTTATTCCAAAAACAATGAAGCCTCTGAAAAGTTTTAACAGTTTTAATTGGATTTTTGTTTTAAAAATATGGCTTACTTAGTACCTCTCATAAGTAACCCCAAAGGAAAAATTTATTATAGAATTTACTACCAAGAAAAGTTTTCCTTTCTTTGAAGAATAGGTACCTTTCTTTCTTTTAGATAAAATTCTGTAAATGACTATATCTTCTTTTCATTTTGACAGCCAGAAAGCTTAGAGCCAAACCTGAAGCGCTTAGGCCCTTACTGCCTGCATATTTGTGTTCACTTCCCCCACCTCCCGTGGCTGTTTTCTACTCTTACATGTGTTTTCTGATTCAGTTCTTTATTCTTGTTTATATTTTAAAATCATTGTTTTTGTATTATTTTCACTTAAAGCTACTTCAGCCATTTATGGAATGAGGTGCAATCTAATTAACCAAACAAAAATAAAGGGCATAAACACCATAGCCTCATAATGCATGAATCATGCACTGTAGATGCATTCTCAGCATGCCACCAAAATCACTTTTTTGGCCTAAACCTAGTCAGATGAAGCAAGAAAACCAGATGGCACAGGAAACCTCTCTCTATGCAAAGAAGGAACAGATGAGGAGAGTGCAAAGACCTACGGCCTTTCCTGAATTAGCAGGGCACAGTTAGGGCAATCAGTGCCAGAAGCAGAAGAGAACTTGAAAGTGGCAAGCTGCTGGGAAGTTATGTACAGACTCAAGGTTAGAGTTTTTATTTTTTTTTATTTTATTTTTTTATTTATTTATTTTTTTAAAATTTATTTATTTATTTATTTATTTATGACTGTGTTGGCTCTTCGTTTCTGTGCGAGGGCTTTCTCTAGTTGCGGCAAGTGGGGGCCACTCCTCATCGCGGTGCGCGGGCCTCTCACTATCGCAGCCTCTCTTGTTGCGGAGCACAGGCTCCAGACTCACAGGCTCAGTAGTTGTGGCTCACGGGCCTAGTTGCTCCGCGGCATGTGGGATCTTCCCAGACCAGGGCTCGAACCCGTGTCCCCTGCATTGGCAGGCAGATTCTCAACCACTGTGCCACCAGGGAAGCCCCTAGAGTTTTTATTTTTTTGATAACGAATGTTTTTTCCAAAAGTACTTCACCCTCTTCTTAACCTTCAGTTGCTCCACTGCTCTGTTCTCAGCTCATGAGACTCCTTTGCTGTTTCACTTACCTCCCTCCTCAACTTGGATCTCATGGTCAGCCACTTCAACACTGCTCAAGTCCTACATGCATTTGTCCTGTACCATTCCATTCTCCAACCTGGGTCATTCATATTGTCTACTCTTTCCCCTCCTGGGTTGGAAAGCACTGCTCACTATGAGTCTACCATGAACTCCCTCCCACAAAGCTAATCATTGATGCTTTTATTAATCCCTTGACTGTCATATGAACACCGCCAGCTGCTCTAAACCTTTCCCCATACTACAGTGTCTAATGTATTGCTCTTTCCCTGATGTCTCATCTGCTACATTACAGAATGAATTAAATCTATTCTATGTTAACAAATTCATCTTCCTTCTATTTCCCCCTAAGTACCTCTGTAGCCATATCCTTAGCACAAGCTCTAATTCTCACTGTAACTGCACCCATGCACACCTTCTCAGAGAAGGAATTCCTCTCCTCTAAGCTAACCATTCCCTCTGTGCTCTTGATCCCACTGTCTCTTGTTTACCCTTGTTTCACCAACTGTGTCTTCTTTCCTGCCTATATTCTTTTCTTTTCTAGCTTCTTCAAACACTAAGACCAACACCACAAAAAAAGCATGATACAATACTGAATTCTATAGACCTCAATTCTTTCCTTCTCTCCTTCTTTCTACCTTAAAAACCTCAAAATAATTTTATAATACCTTTCTCCCTTTTCTCACGATCCATATGTACATAACTTCTTGAAATTTGGCTTTACCTCCCAATTTATTGAAAAGTACTCTCTTCAAAGCATTGATGATCTCATAATGACCAAACACACCCCTCTTCATTCTAAACCCTCGCTTGTCTAATCAGGCCAGAAACTATCCTTACTTCCCAAGATATTCTTCTACTTTACCAATTCCACTTTACCCACCTGCCTCCTAAATGAAGACATAAACAAAACTCACTTCTTAGCTGCCTTCTCTCTGAGGTCTCATTATTAATTATAGCTTCACTCATACTTCTACACAGATAATTGTCAAATCTATACCTCTATTACTAAACTCCCCTTTTTTGAGAGAAAAGGAGTTACTGAGGTATAAATTACATACAATAAAATGCAAATTCTTAGGTGGTTACTTAGATGAGTTCTGATAATGGCATACTCTGTATAACCACCACTCAAAACAAAAATAAACGGCTCCATCACTCAAGACAGTTCCCTCTTATCCCTTTGCAGTCAATTTTCCCCTCTCCTCAGAAAGAGTGAAAAGAGACAACCACTTTTCAGCTTCTTGTAACATTATTATTATTATTTTTACTTATTTATTTATTTTTATTTTTGGCTGCGTTGGGTCTTCATTGCTGCGTGCGGGCTTTCTCTAGTTGTGGCGAATGGGGGCTACTCTTCACTGGGGTGTGTGGGCTTCTCATTGCGTTGGCTTCTCTTGTTGCGGAGCACGGGCTCTAGGTGCACAGGCTTCAGCAGTGTGGCATGCGGGCTCAGTAGTTGTGGCTCATGGGCTCAGTAGTTGTGGCTCGTGGGCTCTAGAGTGCAGGCTCAGTAGTTGTGGTGCACGGGCTTAGTTGCTCCGCAGCATGTGGTATCTTCCCGGACCAGGGCTTGAACCCGTCCCATGCATTGGCAGATGGATTCTCAACCACTGAGCCACCAGGAAAGTCCCTTGTCACATTATTATTGTTGCTTGTTCTAGCAACTTGTTTATGTTGCTGCATGTATAAGTAGTTTATTCCTTTTTATTGCTGTGTCATCTTCCTGTATTGCTATACCACAATTTGTGCTATACCACAATTTGTTTTGGATACATTTTCCTGCAGATGGACATTTGGGTTGTTCCTGCTTGTGAAAAAGGTTGCTATGAATATTCTTGTACAAGTCATTTTATGAATATTTGTTTTCATTTTTCCTTGAGTAGGTACCTAGGAACTGAATTGCTCAGTAACAGGATAGATATAAGCTTGACTTTGTAAAAAAGTGAAAAATAGCTCTCCCAAGTGGCTGCACCATGTTACACTCCCACCAGAAATGAATGAGAATACTAGCTGCTTTATATCCTCCTAACATTTCATATAATCTTTTAAATTTTAACCAGTCTAGTTGATATGTAATATTACCTCATTGTAGCTTTTAATTTGCATTTCTCTGATGACTAATAGCATTTAGTAATTTTTCATGTGCTTATTGGCCATTTATATATCTTCTTTTGTGAAGTGTTTGGTTCCAGTCTTTTGCACATTGTTAAATTGGGTTGTTTGTCTTTTTAGTGTTGACTTTAAGTTCTCTTTTGAAGGTTATTTGTTTCTATCTTCAACTGCCAACAGCTCACATCAAACTAAATGTCCTGATGTTATTTCTGACAGTACATCTAAAATCTAATTTGTAATTTTTTAGTTGGGAACGAGGCCTCTCTATTGCTGTCAACCACATCACAAATATTCTTCAATCACATTTGCTTTAAATCCTAACTCTCGATGTTTTCCTCTTGACAGTCAATAAGAACTCTTGAGAGATGGCAGATAGTTAATTATTAATGTACAGGCTCTGGAATTGCATGGTTCAAATTTAAACTCTCCCACTTATTTGCTGTGTGACTTTGGACAAATTACTGAATCTTTCAGTGCCTATCTTACAAGGTTTTTGTGAGGTTTCAATAAATTATGTAAAGTATTTTAAATAGTACCCAACAAAAAGGGAGTACTCAATAAATATGGCTTGTTGTTATTTTGGAAATGCCTTTTGCCTAAAATCTTTTCTCATGAATCTAACAACTAACATCTTAATCTAGGCATTCAGCCTCTTACCTCTAGACAATACAAACAGTCCCCTAGGGCTTCCCTGGTGGCGCAGTGGTTGAGAGTCCACCTGCCGATGCAGGGGACACGGGTTCGTGCCCCGGTCCGGGAAGATCCCACATGCCGTGGAGCGGCTGGGCCCGTGAGCCATGGCTGCTGGGCCTGTGTGTCCGGAGACTGTGCTCCACAGTGGGAGAGGCTACAACAGTGAGAGGCCCGCGTACCACAAAAAAACCAAAAAAACAAAAAACAAAACAAAAAAAAACCAGTCCCCTAAATAGCCTCCTTCCTCTCCTCTAATTCAAACTACACACCCCTGCTGGACTTATCTTCCTACAAAAGTCCTTACACATATCATCGCCTTTTGGCTCTTCACCATCTTCTGGCTCACAGATGCCCACTCTGACAAATAATCCTAACCCTTTATCCAAACACTCAAGGTCTTCCACAACTGCTCCTACACACCTCTCTAACATATGCTTCTTACTTATAACAGTAGGGAAATAATTCAAAAGCTATCAAAAGATTGTGCCTTAAACAGAAAAAGCCAGAAGCTGCAATATAAGCATATTACTTAGGAAAATGGAGGTAAATCTAAATTAATCAGATGAAAGAAGTACAAGTGGTTGCCTCTGAGAAAGGGAAATGGGGGTGGGGAAGAGGATGGGAAACAGGTGTTTTTTGGTAACAAATCTTGCAGAATTATTTGACTTCTTACCTTAGTGCATGTTTAACTTTTGTAAAAATAAAAACTTGTAAGATAGAAAGATACAAAGAAAAATGGAAAGAAAAAAAGAAACAAACGGAGGGAGGGAAGAAGGGAGGGAGGGAGGGAGGGAGGAAGGAAGGAAGAAAGGAAGGAAGGAAGGAAGGAAGGGAGGGAGGGAGGGAGGGAGGGAGGGAGGGAGACTGATTATTAACTGAGACAATTTGGTTGTCCTTACCTAAGGATAATCTGTAGACCTATGTAAGGAATAGTTGGGCACATCCATTTATTTACTTAGTGGAGTTATCCTATTTGCAGATTGAAGATTCTGAATTTTATCCAATAAATAATAGGAAGGTAAGTAAAGGTTAATGAACATAGTAGTAATATAATAAAAATAATAATTGGGGAAGATTAAACAGGAAATATATCAGAAATGTACTTGACTGGAAAAGAAATAGGGCGTGGTAAAACATGAGGTCTTCATAATTGAGACATGTGGGGATGAAAGCCTAGATAAGGGTGATGACTGTGGAAACAGAAGGATTTAATTTCAAGTTATGTTTCAAGAACACAGAGTATGACTTGCTGGCCACCTAAATACAAAACTAAGAAAAAAAAAAAAGGAACACAGTGCCCTCCCGCACAGAGGAGGCACTAAAGGTCTATTTGTAAAAAGTAATTCCAACATTATAAACATGAACATTAAATCTTAATATATAGTTCTTAATACATAGTTGAATATTGTTTCTGTGGTTCTGTGTCATCTAAAACAGACTGAAAACATTTTGGCTCAGAATTCACTTAAAACGTTATACATATTTTTCATTACTTGATTAATGTTCCATGGACTGCATCTTCCCACTTCTATTTTACTGTCTTCATGGGCTCCACCTTAGAAACTTGCTGGCTTTGCCTGTAACTACTTGAATCTACAGTTCACTCTGTCTTATCTTTCATATTTACTCTAGCTATTTTACATGAAAAATCCCCAAATTATGCTTCAATTTATATAAAACAATGCGATCCAAACCTTTATCATCAATGGTCTTAGCAAGAAGTAACAACTTAGAATATTCCATTTTCATAGAAATGACATCTAACACATCATAGCCATTTCTATCTAGTTTACTCATAAAACTACAGCCCAAAGCTTTAAAAAATAGTCCAGTGAATAAAGACTTAAAAATCCTTCCCTTGACCTCAACTACCTTCCCATTTTTTTTTTTCTCCCTTTTTGAAGTGGAAATCCTTTTAAGAGGTTTCTGTTTGGCTCTCTCCATTTTCCTCTCTCATCTGCTCTTCAGTGTAGCTTTGGCTCACTCACTCCACCAAAACTGCTCTTACCAAGAGCCAGATACAATGGTCAATTGTCATTCTTTATGTTTCTTGACTATCAGCAGCATTTGACATAGATGTTCGCTCTATCCTCCTGAGAACACTTTCTTCATTTGGTTTCCAAGACACTGCATTCTCTAGGTTTTCTTCTCTGTCTTCTTTGGTAGTTCTTTCTATTTTCCTGAGGTTTTAATGTTTGAGTGCCTCGGGGATCAGACATTGGTCTCTTTCCTAATCATATTCTCTACTTGGGTGGTCTCCCTCTGTCAAGAAATCCTACTGATTCTACTCATTCAAAACATACCGTGAGTGACCACTTGGCACCATGTACACTACTGCTACCCCAGCCTGAGCCATAATCATCTCTCACTTGGGACTACTGGTCTCCTACCTGGTCTCCCTGTTTCCATCCTTGCTCACTACAATCTATTCTCAACACAGCAGCCAGTGATGCTTTTAAAATGTTAGCTTAGATACAATCACTTCTTTGCTCAAACACGTCTCTAATGGTTCCCTAATTTTATTCAAGGTAAGAGCCAAAGTCCTTACATGGTCTACAAAGCCCCCAAATGTGCCCCACCCCTGCCTCCCATTTACTTTTCTGACCTCGTCTGACCTTCCTACTATTCCTCCTTGCTAGCTCTTGCTCTTCCCTCTTGCTTGCTTCTCTCCACCTACACTGGACTCCCTGCTATTCCTTGAACACACCAAGCACACCGCTGCCCTCAGGGGCTTTGCATTTACTCTTCCCTCTCCTTGGGCCACCCTCTCTTTCCCATATCTATATGGCTGTGCTTTCTAGTCTCTGTTCAAATGTCAGCGAGGCCTTCCCTGACCACTCCATCTTATACTGCAATCAACTCTCCCACTCCACATGCCCCCTTCCTTGCTTTATTTCTATAGCATGTACCACCATCTAGTATACTATACAGTTTACTTATTTTGCATGTTGTCTCTCTCCCCACACTGAAAGGCAAGGTTCCTGAGAAAAGGAATTTTCATCTGTTTTCTTCATTGTGGTACTCTTCCCACACAGAACAGTGTGGGACATAGAGTCAGCTTTCAATAAAGATTTCTTGAAAGACAATTAATATGGTGTAGCCAGCATTGCAAACCAGATCTTTTTGGCTTCAAAGCCCACACCATTCTATTAAAGTTAAGAAGCTTCTAGTTGAAACAAATAGCTAAAGAGTTTAAATAACTTGAAGACCTAGAAATAGCAACTATCCAAAATGAAATACAGACAGAAAGAAGAATTTTCAAAATTGGAATCAGTGAGCAGTGGGAGGATTTCAAACAGCCTAATATATGTGCAATTGGAGTTTTTGATGAAGAGGCCAGAAAAATAATGCCTGAAAATTTTCTGAATTTGATGGAAACTTAACATTCACAGATTCAAGGAGCTCAATGAACACCAACCATAGGAATCATGAAGAAAACCACACAAAGGCACATCATAATCAAATTGTTAAAACCAGTGGTAAACAGAAAACCCTGAAAGCAGCCAGAGGAAAAAAAGGCACATTATATACAGAAGAATAAAGGAAAAAGATGACAGCAGATTTCTCTTCAGAAATAATGCAAATGAGACGACAGTGGAGCAATATCTTTAAAGCACTGAAAGGAAAAAAGTCAACCTAGAATTACATACCCAGTACGAATATCATTTAAAAATAGACAAAATAAGGATTATTTTAGACATACAAGAGCTGAAAGATTTCATCGCCAACAGACCTGCACTGCAAGAAATGCTAAATAAAGTCCTTCGGGCAGAAGAAAAATGATGCCAGATAAAAATATGTATCCACATAAAGGAATGAAGATGAAAACACGCATCTACATACAGAGATGTGGCAATGGTAACTCCACTAGTAAATGTATAAGATTTTTTAAAATATTGAAATCTCTTTAAAACATAATTGACTTTTTAAACAAAATTAATGACACTGTATTTTGTGTTTTATAAAATAGGTATAAATAAAATGCAGGGCAAAGAAATAACAGCGAGGAAGGGTTAAACAGAAGTATATTATTGCCAGGTTCTTACACTCTATGTGAAGTGGTGAATATTACTTGAAGGTAGACTGTAAGTTAAAGACTTGTACATGAATGTTCATAGCAATTCATGTATAACAGCCTAAAACTGAAACCAACCCAAATGTCTATCCATACATGAATGGATAAGCAACTTGGGGTATATTTACAAAACTGGATACTACTTACAATAAAATGAAATATATGTTATTACGTGCAACAAAATGGATGAATCATAAAATAATTATACTGAGAAAAAGAAAAGGGTACAGACTATATAAGCACCTTTATATAATAAAACTGTAGAAGACATAAACTAATCTATAGTGACAGAAAACAAATCAGTGCTTGCTTGGTGGTAAGGTGGGGCAAGAAAGATTACAAAGGGTCACAAAGAAACTTCTGTGGTGGTGGTCTGTTTCACACATCTGTGTGTGAAAACTTACTAAATTGTACACGTTATATGTGCGCAATTTACTGTATGTGAATTCTTCAATAAAGCTGTTTAAAAAACAATTTCGGACTAAATTTAGGTTAAAAAACAAAAATATTTAGACTACTACAGTGTTCTTGCTCCATAAAGTAAAAATAAAATAGATGAAAGCTAGAACCAATAAAATAGTTATAATTTTTTAAGGGTTAGAATGGATCATAGAAACCAATTAATCAAATACTTTTTTATTAGTGACAAAGGAACTGAGTCCCAGAGAGGTTTAGTGACTTCCCAGAGGTCTTATAGCTAAAGTTAACAGCTTACTAAACTATAAGATCCACAATAGCAGGGACTGTGTTATTTAGGTCACCACTGTATCCCCTACACCTAGTACAATGTCTGAGACATAGTACAAGCTCAATAAATATCTGACTATCTTTACCCTGGAAAGAAAGGTAGAAAGGAAGATAAATGAAAGAAAATCTCCTTTGCAATATGACTGAAAGTTTCCCCCTATCTTTGATTCTCCAATCTCTTTAACACAGATGAGAGAATTAAGCAATAGCTTTAATATCATAAATACAAGAGACTAAATTATACTGCATATTTTTAGCTTACTGGATATTTTACTATATTCTAATGCTTAAAAATTTCTAATTCATGTTAGCAACTTTTAAACAAGCAGGAGAATTAATAGAAGATATTCTATTCATAAAGCTTATTGACATTTTCAAATTTAAAAAAAAATGGAAAGAAATGTGCTTACCAAAAATTTCTCCATTTTTGGCATATTCTGTCACAAGGTACAACATGCTTTTGGTCTCCATTACCTATTGATAAATAATTCCACATTAGTCTCACAGGAAAAGATTGCAACATTCTATGGAGTTACCTAAATTAAAACTACTAATTAAAGTATCAAGTTATGAATAATTCAGAAGCTGGTGAAGTTTACAAGACTGACAATATCCTTATGCTAATATTTTTGTGAAAAATCTAGACCCTTCATCTTCCAAATGTGGTCCACAGACCAGCAACAGGAGCAGCGGCACTGCCCAGGCTTCTGTTAGAAATGCAAAATCTCAGATCCCATGCCAGACCTACTGACAAAGAATTCTCATTTTAACAAAATCTTCAGGTGACCATAATGCACATTCAAGTTTGAAAAATACTAATATAGGTAACGGGAATTTTGAAGATCAACTTTTTATCTCCTCACTGACTTTTCTAGCTGTGTTATATGGTAGAGCTTATAAAATAGAGCTCAGTTAATCTGGCCTGTAACCTAGCTAATCTGGCACAATGTGGTAGTCCTCCTACTATACTTTCATATTTTTACAAAGTACTGTTATTTTAAAACATTGTTCAAAAGCTTCTTCATAGCTCCACTGCTATACACTTTTATTTAAATTAGTTTTTCTAAATTCAGAAAGGAACATACATACTGGCACATGCTAACAATGTAATATTTAACTGCTATCTACTGAAAGGCTAAAAACTAATTTTGCTCTAACATTTAGGTTTAGGACTATTCCTAAAACAGGTCCGAAAACTAAGAGCTACCTACAACTTGGGTCTAAACAAGTCCAACAGTAAGTTACTTTAACTGATTATTGGAGTTCATATAAAAACAGAATTATCATGCGAATCATGGTAGTTTTTTGGTTTGTTTGTTTTGTTTTTTAATTGAAGTATAGTTGAAGAATCATGGTAGTTTTAACCTCAGTTTGAGTCATGGGTCATCAGACTTCTAAGGATGTGATTAGTTTCTTATAGTATCCTCTTTAGGAAAAAAAAAAGAAGCCTAAGGGGAGAAACACTCTGACATAACTTTGCTCTAAGAGGCCCTCTGCAGTTTTAGGAATTGTTTTGAGTGGCACACCATAGTCTCTCATTCTCAACTAACAGTAATGCTCTCCAATGGTCTCCACATGGTTTACATTATAAATCTCTATTGATAAAATCATTTAGCCAAATATATACCTGTATGTATGTATGCAGGTAAATGTATATATACACATATATGTATATATATTTATGAATATATACACACAGAGACACACATTACATACTTGTGCCATTTTATAAATATATTATATACATTATACGAGGCACACAAGAAGATAAATATAAAAGATAAACAGAATTACAAGTTCTAATATTTTCTTATTATACCCCAAGGGACACTTGTGCTAACCAATTTGAGTGCACAGAGTAGTGTGTTAGCACTAGCTCTCTGAGGGAAAAAAAAAAGAGCCTGACTTGTAAACCAATTTCTGTGGTGTACAAATACTCCTACCATCGCTGATTTTGAGCTATTGACACTAACATGGTGTTAACTGGCTCACAAAACTTCTGAAAATTTAACAATCAGCTCTCACAAGCAAGTACAGGCTGAGCCCAGCACATCACTAGGTACACACATCATACTTTGGAGATCAAAGTCATAGACTAGCATACTGTAACATTTTAGCTTAAAAACAGTTTTCCAATAAAAAATTCTAAATATTAATGAATAGAAATATAAAAAAGGGTTTTGTATTACATTATCACTCTTAAACATAAATTACTCTTCAAAAATCTGAGAAAAATTCTCCTTTTACAAAAACGTGGCTTGGGCTTCCCTGGTGGTGCAGTGGTTAAGAATCCACCTGCCAATGCGGGGGACACGGGTTCGAGCCCTGGTCCGGGAAGATCCCACATGCCGTGGAGCAGCTAAGCCTGTGCGCCACAACTACTGAGCCTGAGCTCTAGAGCCCGCAAGCCACAACTACTGAGCCCGTGTGCTACAACTACTGAAGCCTGTGCACCTAGAGCCCATGCTCCGCAACAAGAGAAGCCACCGCAATGAGAAGCCTGCGCACCATAATGAAGAGTTGTCCCCGCTCACCACAGCTAGAGAAAGCTCACGCGCAGCAGTGAAGACCCAACGCAGCCAAAAATAAAATAAATAAATTTTAAAAAACACCAAAAAAAACCCCATGGCTTTACACTTGAAAGAGGTGCAGCTTATTTTACAAAAACTGTATCTTAATGAAGTTAAGTTTTTTTTTTTTAAGAAGATGTTGGGGGTAGGAGTTTATTAACTTATTTATTTATTTTTGCTGTGTTGGGTCTTCATTTCCATGCCAGGGCTATCTCTAGTTGTGGCAAGTGGGGGCCACTCTTCATTGCGGTGCGCGGGCCTCTCACTGTCGTGGCCTCTCTTGTTGCGGAGCACAGGCTCCAGACGCGCAGGCTCAGTAGTTGTGGCTCACGGGCCCAGTTGCTCCGCGGCATGTGGGATCCTCCCAGACCAGGGCTCGAACCCGTGTCCCCTGCACTAGCAGGCAGACTCCCAACCACTGTGCCACCAGGGAAGCCCCTGAAGTTAATTTAAAAAAAAATAACTTATTTACTTTATCTGATAAAAGAACCCCCCAAAAATAAACATTTGGCTCTAAGTATTATAAAGTATGCCACTAAGTAATATACTATTTTAGCCTTTTATATTTCATAAAACATAAACAATATATTTTTTAAGTAAGCAAAACTGCCATATTCTCATTAATGGTACCACCACCAAAACCCAGCAGGTTTCAGCATGTTATCATAAATGCACAACTACAAACTTTGTAATCAAATAACTCACAGTCTGAGAGACAACTTAAAATTAAGCTGCCAGTAGTTTTTTATTTCTTAATTTTTAATTTAAATATAGAAAAATGGATGTATTCAGATGAATAAAAGCATATAGTTATCTTTTTATAGACTGAAAAAACTAACATAAAAGAGAAAAATGATGATGTAAAATAGAGTATTGAATGTGAAAAGCATGGAGAGGTGTAAAGCTAAGTCATACCTGATAAAGTTTGATTATGTGAGGGTGGTCTAACATTTTCATTATTTGTACTTCTCGGTAGATTTTCTCAAGGTTCACTGCATCCAGCTGAGACTTATCTATTATTTTTATCGCCACCTGCATCCCAGACACAAATAAATACAATTAGTATACAATGGTTAACATTTCCAGTTAAGAATCTTTAAAAAAAATGACATCTAAGACTTCGCCTGTAGGTCCCTGTGATGATGATAACTAGCTTAAATTCAATGCTCACTCATTCATCATTCAACAAGTATTTCTAAACATCTACCATGTATAAGGCACTGTGGCAGATTGTTTGGGAGTGTCTTTAATGTGCTATGAAGGATAACCCTGCAAAGTTACTTTAATAAAACATACTTCTCTTTCAGTACAACTATAACTCCTTATTCCATTTAAAAACCGAAGAAATAAAATCTCAGCAGTTTCAATTAGTTATCATCCCACTGCAAAGTACCTATAAACAAATGATCAGCCAAGTAAAAGATAGTTTCTTTTATACTGAAATATAATTGTTCTAGAAAAGCAAGTGATAGGTTCCAAAGCATAGAGATATACCTTTCTGGAAAAAAACTAAGTGTAGATAATTAAAACTCATCTACATGAAAAGATATCAATTGGATTAAATTTTGTTTTAAAAATAAAGTGCAAAAACTCAAATGTTAGTAATCACACTAAATTTTTACTTCCTTAAAGGAATTTGACTTCAAAACATGTGGCCTCTTCCTGTCATAACTAGATAGGAACCCAAACCACTCAAAAGTTAACAATTTGAAGGAAATGCATCTGAAGGTGAATAACTAGGTAGTCAGAAATCAACAATCGCGTACTTTCTTCATGGAACCAAAAAGAACTAATTTTTTAAAATTAGTATTTGGCATTTGGTTAGGAAATAAGCCATTCTGACTCAGATAAAACTTTCAGATAATTGGGAACCACCCAAACTTTAATAAGTTCTGAAGAAACTCTGAAATGTACTTCACATTCTACCCAAAAGCATTCTGAACATAATTCGGTCTTATGTTGTTGTTTCAGGGTAATTTTTTATATCAATTATTGTATGTGGTATAATAGTTCAATACTCCTAAAAGGTAACCAAGAAAATAGGACTCAACCTGTCAACTCACTTAATTCCCTTAGGCTCCTGTTAATATGTTTTTTCTTCTTTCCTTACAGTTGCCCTGTCCTTTCCTGTTATCTCTTAAAGTTCTCCAGTAAGGTTTACTTCTTACCTTTCTCTATTTCTATTTTGCTGTCCATAGCTTGTTTCCTAATTTGAATTAATTGTAACTCATAGAAGAACTCAAGCTTCCCAAGGGAAATAAGATTACTAAACATGACAGGTAAAATTAAATTTATTGCCTAAGAAGAAAGGGGGTAGCTCCTTCTCTAGGCAGTAAAGTTTGCAGGTTTTGTGATAGCTATTTTCATTATGTTTGGTGGTATTTTATTTATTCCCATATCGAAATATTCTAGAAGGTAAAAAGTGCTAAACTTTGACTGCTAGAGGAGTGACTGATTAATATTGTATTTGCTAGTAGGAACATTATTGAACCACCTCAAACCACCTCAACTATAGTATGATAGAATACAGGATTATCAGTTATTTTGGGTAACTTTGGGTAAAAGCTGCCAGATAAAAAGATAAGTGTATATTTTAATTTCCTCAACATTCCTTAGGAAGGTAACATGGAGTTTCATAGACATGCATATTTTGAAGAAAATTTCTTGCCCTACAATTTCTGGAGTGCATCTACATACCAGTAGTCCCTTCCCAACAAAAAGCTTTTATAATGAAATGGGTCACAATTATCTAGTAAACAGAGAAAAATAAATAAATAGAAAGGAATAATGGTTTAAAAAATCTCAGCATGGTTACTGTCGTTAAGAAAATTTTTTATTATATATATTTGAGCATCATATTTAATGTTAAAGAAAAAGTTTAAATACTAAATACCAATTAAAGTGAGGTATTACCAAGAGATTTCTCCTCTTTGATACTCTTTTGGAATCTGGGCCTCAAATAATGAAAAAGTGAAAAATATATGTTATCTAATTAAATTTTATTAAGTTATAAACTTCATTATTTAACTGTTCTCAGCCAAAAAATTCTCTAATGACAAAATATAATTCTCTCCTCAATTTTATCTTGGGTCACAGACTGTATGTATGTGGACCACAGGTTGTATATTTATATCTTCACACTGTTACCCCTTGTTTGTAAGGCTTTCAGAGGATTATGAAAAAGTAGATTGTGTGTTAGCATGCTCCCTGTAATAGTTAGGGCTAGTCTAACTGCTATAACAAGTAGACGCCAAAACATATACTGATTTGAACACAACGGAAGTTTATTTTTCATGCAGCAAAACTGGACAGGTAAAGAAGTTAGCAGGTAGCCCTCTTCCATGCAGGCATACGAGGTATACAAGGAGTCTTTATTACCTTTAAAGGGTTAAATAAAGGTGGTAAAGGGTAAAGGATAGACAGTCCTGGGAATTCCCAGGTGGTCCAGTGGCTAGGACTCTGTGCTTTCACTTCAGGGGGCCCGGGTTCAATCCCTGGTCGGGGAACTAAGATCCCACAAGCCACGCAGCTCATGGCCAAAGAAAAAAAAAGGATAGACAACCCTGAAGGTTGTCTCCATTCCAGTCAGACAGAAGGAGAAGAAAGCTTGGAGGAGCCCTCCTGAGAGGTTTTTATGGGCCAGTCTTGGAAGTGGCACACAATAGTTAAAACTTAGTCATATGACCATACCTAAATGTAAGGGAGGCCAAGAAACATTTGAGCTGTAGGTCCAGGAAGAAGAGGAAAGAGTGGATTTTTGGTGATCAGCTAATCGTCTCTGCTATACTCTTCCAGGTAATTTCTTAACAATGGGACTCTTTACCAAGTACTTCCCAGAAATATGATGATGACTTTCACAACTGTACAGCACTTTTTAATTTAACATGATACTTTTACATATTTTATATCATTTATATCTCAATTTTTTGAAGTAAATGGAACAAGCAGTACACTCATGAGTTGATGAAACTGAGGTTCGAAAGATGTTACATAATCTACAAAGGTTCTAAAGCTCAAGTGAATTAATGGGAAAAAACCCACAGGCCTTCTACCTTCAAGTTCCATCTTTTCACTCTTCAATGAGCCTATTATTCACACATTTACTGAGCACCTGTTGTATGCCCGGAATTATGCCCAGGATACAAAAATGAACAATATCTGATTCCTACCCTCAAGGAACTTAATAGGTCTGTGAGAACAAAGAGAACACATTTTGGAAAACAAATTTAATGAACAACAAAAATCTGCATTGGGGGATTTCGCCAATGTTGTATGAAATTCTGAATGTACAAAAGAGTTGTGCTCCACTAGTTCATTTTAAAGATAACTATGAACTTAGATTTCTGGGAACTTCCTCTCTGCATCCCTTCTCTACTTAGTTCTGAACATAGTACCAAGGACAAAATCTCATGGTTACAACAAAGTCAAGCAAGGGACTCCAAATCAAAGGATCCTTTTTTGGTGTTGCTCATCTAAATTATTCAACTCTCTAATTCCCAGTTATGCATCCAATATCTTTAAAAAACCTTCAATGAATTTATAGTGATAAAAAATTAATATTTCTTCTGCTACGACACAAAAGGAAGGTTTCCCATACAACTTTGGAGAGCGTATTGGATAAACTAGGATAATTACTATCAAACTAAATCCAATGTAAAGTAGCAACACTGGATATTCAACCTCTTAAATAGGAAAATGTATATATACCTAATATAATGTTATATGTCAATTATATCTCAAAAATACTTTTTCAAATTCTATTCATAAAGATGAAAAAACACCCTTGTGAGCTAAAATTCAACGAGATGGCCATTTTTATATATTGTTAGTAGGAATATAAAATAGGTTATAATTTTTCTGGAAGGTGATTTAGCAATCTTATGCAAGAACCTTAAAAATCATCCATCCAATTTAGCCTAAGGCTTCTATTTCTGAGCATTTATTTGTAGAAAATAATCTGAAATGATGATGAAGATTTGTGTGTAAATATATTCAAGAGTATTGTTTATAATATAAAAATAGAAACAATAATTGGGAAATAAGTACATGATTTATGGTAGATTTACATTATGACCATTATACAGCTATTAAAATAGTTCCTTTTAATAATATGTAGAAATGATGAGACTAAAATATTAAATTAAAAAATCAGGATATCATTGCAGTCTGAACACAAGGTATATATAGAAAAAGACCAATAAAAACTAGATATAAATATGACAAAAATGTTATTGGTGGGTGGAAAAAAAATCATGAATTATTTTATTTTCCTGATTTACTTTTCAGTGCAATTTTTCTTCAATGAGCATGAACTACTTTTCTAATAAGAAAAAGAAAAGAAAAGTGAAATGAAGTTATATTTATTATATATGCTAACTTCTCCATCTGTGAAACATTAGTCATTTTCATTTTATTATTTTTCTAAGTTCTCTATAAAATGGTTATATTATTTAATAAGATTTAAATATTAATTATGAAGACTATATACATAGAAATGTTTCCAACAATGTTAAGTAAAAAAGAAAATGTGAAAGTAACAACTATGTAAAATACAAATTTGCAAGGAAGACAAAGAATTAAATGTAAGAGCAGAAATGAAATAGTGTTAAGCTGATGGATAAAAGGGATTTTTTCAAATTTCAAAATGTAATTTAATGGTAATGGTACACTTTTTGATACTTCTAGAAAAAATTATTTCACTTCTCATAAAAGAAATATTAATCTCGTGCACTTAAAGAAACCACACACAAAACTGGCTTTGGGGGACTTTATAAGGAAGTTACACAATAAGAGCTATCCTTCTAGTAAACAATCAGAAAGGATTAACATGTTTGTTGTCTCAGGTAATATGTGTTTCAGTGCTATTTACTACTAATACACTAATTCTACACTGTCCTTCTGAAGTACCAAGTAGCAAAATCCTTACCATATAATTAGACCTCTGAAATTAAAAAAATGAACGCACTTTTCAAGCTTATACATCAAATCACAGGTAGAATCAGAACATACCAGCCTACTGTTTGATTGAATAGTGATTGTGATTGAGTCGTCTACAATGAAAGGGTTTCTGAAAGCAGTAAAGTCAGTAATAAAACTGACATGGAGTTCTCCAGTTATCCTTTAAGAATAAATAAATTCAACTTATCTTCCAGTTTAAAATTTGACTTTTAAAATGTAAGAACTTATACAATAAAATAAATCCTCATTAAAATTTAATCTGACTTTTATAATGGTGGGTAAGGAAAAGAGATTGGAGGAAAGGTAAATGTCACTACACTTTTAGATCCGTAAAAATTGAACAGAGAATTTTTAAGACTATAAAAGAAGTGATTAAAAATAATCTATCTTAAAAAGTACTTAAAAAAATCAACAAAAAGACAACTCAATTAAAAAAATTGGCCAAAAGACAAAAAGCAATTCACAAAAGAAATGTAAACAGTCATCTTATAAAACTGTGTAATCAAAGTAAATCAAAGAAATGCAAATTCAAATAAAAATACTGTTTTTCCCGATCAAACTGGGAAAGATTTAAAAAAATATGTATTCTTCCTGACAAAAATTATTAACTCCTTTTCTGGAGGTAATTTGGCATCTCATGCCATCAGATATGGATGTAAGGACATACTCCCTGACCCAAGAATTCCACTGCTATGGGATTATCCTGAGGAAACAATCAGATAGATGCACAAAGATGTATATATAGGAATGCGCACTGAAATATTATTTTAGAAAGAGAAACAGCAAGAGAGAGAAATAATCTAAATGTTCAATAACAGGAAATTGATTAAATGAAATACAGAGACTCATATGCAAGGATACTACTTAACCATGCTTTAGACAATACTTTTTTAAACTTGGGGAAATGTTAACAACAGATTTAGTAAAAAACACAGATTATATGTGTAGATGACATCAATTTTATTATATATTAAATATACGTGAATAGCTAAGAGGATATGAACCAAATATTAACAGTGGTTGTCTCTTGGTCTGGATGGTGGAATTAAAATAAGAACGTTTATTTTCTTCTTCAAGTTTTTCAACAATGTCTACAAAGAACATGCATATCTTTTGTAATTGGGGGAAAAACATAAATACTATGTTTACTTTAAAGAAGAAAAAACAAATTTTCAGTTTAATTCATGCAAGATTCACATGTTAACCTGTTTAAAGTATTTTTTAAATGTTTTTTAAAATGAAAAGTTTCTGATGAAATTCCCAAATGTAACCATCTTTCAACCTTTCAATAAACTCAAACTGGATATATGGGCTGCTTCTCTTTGAAGGGTGGGAAGGCATTCTCCACAAATGTCCTGTATAAAGGAACTTTGACATAAATGACATATTTTAAAAATATGGAGGTGGAAAGTAGAAGAGGTATTAGGTACACTAAAGAGGAAAGAAAGATATCTTAATGAATTTCTGGAATCCATTTGGCTCCAAGGAAATGAATCTGCCATCAGTAGTGGGCCATAAATCAAATAACATCATGTGAATCCAGGAATCGAGGCCAGTTTCAGTTATTTCCAAATAAATGGTTTCTTAATTGCCTGATGACTGGGACAGAATTTCCCAGTGGAATTAAAAGCAGAATGCATGAAACTCTGTTAAGCATTTCTACGGAATATAAAAATTTATACAACTCTTATTTTGCACGTTTGTCTCCCCCTCCTCCCAAAGAACAGATCATTCTGAACAATATGTAGCAGAATAAACTTGTCAAATTTGTCTGGAGTGCCAAGAAACTAAAGAGCAATTTCTAGTAAAGCATATATGTTCCATGAAAAATCTAATTTTTATTTCAACACACAGTTAAAGATCATACATAGGCCTAGATACAAACATTACTGGTTAACTTATTTGGTAACCATTCCTCCTGTTGCACATAGTACAGCTGCTTCTTCACATCTGGAATATTTTACAGAACAAGATTAACACCAAGACTACAGAGAGGAGTCTTAAAATTTTAAAGCAAAATATAAAATTCAAATGTATTAAAAAATTGAGTTCTCTTCTTCAAGAAATACCATAATCAGGGTGTAATATGCCCTTCTTTTGTTTCTACCTTTGCTCTAAAAATGCAATTTTGTACTTAACTATTTGGAAAGCTTTAAAAATGCTTACATTTTAAGGTAGTAGTTAGTTTATGAATTATGCCTAAATATAAAAGCGCCCAAATGCACACAGAATGATTTTTCAGTGAAAAAAGCAGTTTTTGAAAGTCCCTTGCTATGCTTTATATTCCAGATTTTCTTAATTATAAGTAATACCTACATGCCATTTTAATAAAATAATTTTCAGAATCTGTGTGAAATATCTTTAAGATTCCATGGACCACACATTTATATGCTCTTTAGCCAAGCAACACAAGAGGTATGGTATTGAGGAAAACTCAATTATCTATCACAGAAAAGGTGTGATAATAACTAATGATGGTTATCTCTGGGTGGTGATATTATAGTTAATTCTTTTCATTTATCTTCACTTTTAAAAATGTTCAATAATAAACATGATAGATTTGATAATAAAAATACACTATTTCTTTAATGTAAAAACAATACCTTCTTACTTGGTAATTTCCCTTCTAGGAATTTACCTCCAATCTCTCCCCCCTAAAATAATTGAAAATGCAGATACAGAGTTATATACATAAAAATTATTTGCTGCAAATTATTTACTGTAAGTGAAAACTTGAAACTGCATAATGTTAAATAAGAAAATTGTTAAGTAAAATAGGATTCATCTACAAGGTAGAACACTATGCAGCTATTAAAAATGTTTAATAAAGTTATATATAATAGGCAAAATGTTTAGGTTATAATGATAAGTGGAAAAAGAAGATACAATTTATATAAGTGTATCTACCATGTGATCTCATCTATGGGGAAAAAAAGGCATTAAAAAAAAAGAAAGACTGGAGGGAAATATGCCATAATGTTAAGAATGATTTATTTCCACTGAGGGAGGAATTACACATGTACTTTTTTGTGCACTATACTCTTCTTGATATTTTCTACAGCAAGATTATGTTTCTTTTACAGAGACAAAAAAGTTTAAGGGCACAAATGACTTTTCTGAAATTTTACTTAACAGACAAAAAAACCAAAAAACTAGTCACATGCTTAGTTAGAGGGAAAAAGTTCTTTACTAGTGCAGTATTAATAAAATACACTTCTCAAGGACACTCACAGCATAGCAAACTAGCAACCACTACTGCCTAAAATAGTTTAACAGTCTAAATGCTATTATTCTTTTTCCATTATGTTAATTTTATAAAATTAGCTACTCTAATTCATAAATCACAAACCAATACTATAAAGCTTTTATGAAGTATTATACTAAGAAGCTGGATTCTACCATCACCTGCCTTCCCTTTTTTTAAATTAAAAAAAAAAATTTTTTTTTTGCGGTACGCAGGCCTCTCACTGCTGGGGCCTCTCTCGTTGCGGAGCACAGGCTCCGGACGCGCAGGCTCAGCGGCCATGGCTCACGGGCCCTGCCGCTCCGCGGCATGTGGGATCTTCCCGGACCGGGGCACGAACCCGTGTCCCCTGCACTGGCAGGTGGACTCTCAACCACTGCGCCATCAGGGAAGCCCTGCCTTCCCTTTTGTGCGTAAAATTAACATAGAGATCTAACATGAGAACACTGCTTCAGATGATGATGTGATGATGTAATTATATTTCTTAAACAATGTTAAGCTATTTGATAGATTAGACCAAAATGAAGATCTCTTTTGTCTACTGATTTTTTTTTTCCACCTAAAAGGCAGTATTGGATCTCCCAAGCTCTGTGAAAATACATCATTTTTGAGTGATACAGAACAAGAGACGGAGAACCAATTAAAATAAAAGGGGGGCTTCCCTGGTGGCGCAGTGGTTGAGAGTCCGCCTGCTAATGCAGGGGACACGGGTTCGAGCCCTGGTCCGGGAGGATCCCACATGCCGTGGAGCAACTAAGCCCTTGTGCCACAACTGCTGAGCCCGCGTGCCTGGAGCCCGTGCTCTGCAACGGGAGAGGCCACCGCGGTGAGGGGCCCATGCACCGCAATGAAGAGTGGCCCCCGCTCGCCACAACTAGAGAAAGCCCACGCTCAGTAACGGAGACCCAGTGCAGCCAAAAATAAATAAAATACAATAAATTATTTTTTTTTTTAAGAAAAGGGTCCAACTGTTCATCACTTAGCTGTTTAAACTGAACCCTAAAATTTGCTGGAGTTCAAACTTGGGAAAAAAGACCCTTACATTTTAAAACACACAAACTAATATTGACGTCAGTGCATACTGTATTGAAGGAAGTTTTCTAAGCAGTGAGTATAATCATGATATTTTATTGCTATTGTTCTTATGCCATATTAATTGTTCTCACTATAATTACTGTATGTTCAGCAATGAGAACCTCAAATAACTGAAACAACACTTTAACGTTTCCACTATCCATCTTACTTACAGTATTTGAGGTAGTTGTTGTATTTATTAAAGATACAAATATTTACCCAGTGAATAAAGATAACAAATACTGCTTTAAAAATCCTCATTAACAAACAGCAAACTACAGTAAGAAACAATTGCATCTGTGCTAAACAATTCTTAATGAAAATTACCACAAAAGTTCACACAGAGCAACTTTATAAAACTTGACATGTACAGGAACTTTTCTCTTCATTAATGCCTTGCTATCTCCCTCACCCCTCTCATCTTTAATATCTCCAGTTACACTAAATTACCACGACACTCATACCCACCCATCTTAAATTCACACTATTTCTTTTTAATGTTAAGAACACTTTCTTTAGAAAAGCAACGATAGATGGGTTCTACGGACTAGAAATTTAGCTTTTACCTTAAATCATTTTACACAAATATACTATGCACACAATTCAGGATCTGAGTGCTCTTTCATGATCTGACCTGTGCCTTCAATTACAAATGCGTTGATCTCACTGATAGCCAAACCATGATACTACTCCACACTGCCCCCTAGCCCTACAAAATATATCAGTTTAAAAGTTACGGTTTGAAAGGACAACCTCAAGAAAAAGTGTCAGTCACTTATCAGCTCCCCTTAAGCAGTTCTTAAGTAGATACTATATTACCTCAATTTGACCTAATAAGTAACAGCTGACAATTAAATCTTTCAATTAATACTGATAAGAGCTGATGAGAAAAAAATGTTATGTGCTGATGGGTTTGGAATTCAACCACCTAACAATCTAGTTCAAAAGTTCTGTAGAAGTCCTTTGTGAAATTTGTTTGATTTTTAGAGTCATTAAGCAAGGACGCATATAAAAATACACATTACAAATGCCTTCTTTTCATGTAATTAAATGGCAAATAGCATGGCATTGGGCCATGTTTCTTTGGAGGCATGGAATTAACTTCTTTCTTCGTTTTTAAAAATGCTGGGATCAGATTAAGTAATCTCACTATAGTCACATTATTTATTATTACAAACTTAACCTAAATTTCTAACTCTGGTAAATTTGTGAGAGGAAAATTTGTGATCTTGGTCCTGATGCTAAAAAAATAAATCGGATTTCGGCTGCCTCCGGATAAGCAGGGGAGGGCAAAAAGTGAGGACGACACAATGACATATGCCCCTTCTTTTTGGAAATGGAATTCTTCACATTAAGCAAAACTTCTAAGAACAACAGCTACAAAAATCCCTCTAGTTTTCAAATGTCCTTTACCTTACACAGCCATTCTGAAAAAGAATCCTATGTTATTTCATATCCGAACTCTGGTACATTTCGCACTAATAAGGGGAAACACTGAATAGGATGAAAACTAGAAGAAAGAAAAAAACTGAAAAAGGGTGAAACTCCAGAACAACTACAATGAGGTTTTATTCTAAAGACCGGTTTTGTTTCTACCGTTTCTCTAAAGTATTTAATTTGCACGTCTTAAAATAGAGACCCTGAGGAGAGCAGCTCGAAGCGGTGAAAGGAAGGGGGGGCGGGTTAGGTAAGAACAGAGACTTGCGAGAAAATATGTGCGGTGCATTAGAATGTGCAATGGAGGGGGGGATGCTAGCTTCACCGTCAGGAAGCAGTCGAGGGCTTTATGAGTAGAGAGGCAGAATATGCTGCGGCTTAAGGAACGCGTATTCACAGCCAGAATGCACACCTGGTAAAGGGATAACCTAGGATAAGAAAGACCAACCCACCAACTGTGCAAATGCAGAGATGACCATTTTAACCAGCTCTATTGTCTGGAGTAATAGGTGGAAATACCTCAGGCACGAAATCAAACTAGCCTGACACTAAGTCAGAGATACTGTCTGGCAAAAAGAGAGAGAGATGGACAGTGCCGGCCCGGGCATTCCCGTCCAGTGGCCCCTTCCTCGCGCGGGGGAGGGGCGCCGGGGTCCCGGGAGCCGCGCGAAGCCCAGTCCAGGGAGTCAGAGCACAGGCGGTCCCCTCTTCGGGGCTGGCGACGTCTCTCACCGCGCAGCCCAGGAGCACGGAGACTTCCCCTCCCACCCCACCCCCAGCTGAAAGCAGGGAAGACGCGGAACTTGGGCTCCAGAGCGGAGGCCACAGACCAGGTCACGGCTCGGGTGGGAAGCTCTGGGTGAAATTCCGTGTGGCCACGGTGGTGGCCTAGGAACGGCAAAGCCCCTGCTGGTCGGGCTTCCAATCGGACGACACTGGGGTCCGGGTGGCGCGGCCCCGGTTGCTGCGGCGCTCACCGACCCCTGGACCTCCTGGGTCCTCATACTCCCAGGCCCTCTCTCCTCAGCTAGTGACCCGGCCTCTCGGATCTCCCCAGGCCCCCGCTGCGGCCGCCCCTCTCGGTCAAGCTCCTCTCCAGAACCCTCGCCTCGGACGCTCCCGCCGAGCCCCGGGCCGCACCTCCGTCCTGGTGATCCGGTGTCGCCCCAGCTTCACCACGGCGAAGTTGCCTTTGCCCAGCGTGCCCTCGATTTCGTAGAACCCCACCCGGACCGGCCCGCGCTGCAAGTGCCTCGGGCCATCCGCCATGACCATGCTGGGCCCCGCTGCTAGACACTGCGGACTGGAGCGCGGGCTGGAGGGCGGCGGGCAGGCTGCCTGGCTGCTCAGCTCCGCTCGGGCGACGGCCGCTCCGCTCACTCCTTCGCTCAGTCCCTCCCGCTCCGCAGGGCCCAGCCAGGCGCGCGCCGCCGCTGACGTGCGCCGACGTCAGGGGGCCGGGGAAGAGGGGCGGGGGCGGGACCGGGCCTCGATTGGTCACCATGGCGACCGGAGCACCGCGGACGTCCGCGGGCGGGCGGGTGTGAGGGAGGGCAGATGGGCGGGGCCTGGACAGCGCGTTTCTTCCGGGCTCCGGCGCCCTCCATGCTCCCCGCCGCCTCGCCGCTGCCAGGGGCGGGATAGCAGCCCGGCCCGCCCAGATCCTCGGCCACCCAGCCGAAGGGCAAGAGCGAGCCCTGGTGGGCGGAGCGGAGGGCTGCAGAGACCTGGGTCTGGCTCGGGTCTCTTTACCCCGCCCCGGCGTTCCCAGCCCACCCGGGGACCTTCCCGCCAAAACCTCTCACCTATGACTACTGTGCGTCCTAAATTTGGAAAGGGCAAAGAACTGTGACTGAGCAATGCATTGCTCACAGTCTCCTTTCTTTGTATCCTTTTTCATCTGTTTCTATATAAATCCCTCCAAATTTGATGTCTCTTAAGAATCATTCTGACAGCATCGCGGGCGCTTGTAGACTCACAGAATGTCAGCGTTGAAGAGACCTTGGAGATCACCTAATCCAGGGATGTGAAGCCTCAAATGGGCTTTGGAGACCGAACCCCCTAAAATGTGTGCAATTTTTTGCCTCTTTGAGCTTGCCTCTGGGGAGATGGGACTATAGTTTTATCAGATTCTCAAACGTGTTGGTGACCGGGAAAAGGTTAAGAAATACTTATTTAATCCAATTTCTTTTCAGATGAGAAATCAACCCCCAGGGAATGCAGGGAATTGCCAAGGTCACACAGGTAATGCTAGAGTCAGGATTGCATATCACCACACCAATCTTCCATATGGTGACCCAAGGAAACAGATACAGCGTTATTTTAATATTTTGAAACATATTATGTGTCCTTAGACCTTGGTTTCTAAATGCCAGTCTCCAATAAAAGGAGCCAGACTCTGGAGAAATGGCTGATTCCCAGACAGGGGGAGGGAAAGTATAAAATGCCCTTGAAAATCTTGTCCCATAAAGCAAGATTTTCAAAGAATGATGAGGACGTGTCAAAAGGAAACAGGAGGGCTCCCCTGGTGGCGCAGTGGTTGAGAGTCCGCCTGCAGATGCAGGAGACACGGCTTCGTGGCCCGGTCTGGGAAGATCCCACATGCCGCGGAGCGGCTAGGCCCGTGAGCCATGGCCGCTGAGCCTGCGTGTCCGGAGCCTGTGCTCCGCAACAGGAGAGGCCCCAGCAGTGAGAGGCCCGCGTACCGCAAAAAAAAAAAAAAAAAAAAAAAGGAAACAGGAGCCAGTTTGAAGGTACCTCCACTTAGCCATCTGGGACAATTTGAGCATCACGAATGAATAATGATGGAAATGGATTATAACAATGAATTAAAAAAAAAGAATCCACGGGTGCTTACTTGTTCTTACAATGTTAAATAAGTATGGGGGGGGAGAAATGACAATTCTTGATAGTGGAATGTCAACTAATATACATACAAGAAATGATGAAATTAGGAAATCACCATTTTGCAACCATTATAGTAGTAATTGACTCAGATAGAATTATCAATAGATGTTAAAAATCATTGGGTGAAATTTTGCTAGGGAAAAGGATGTTTACACAATCTCAAAGTATCCTCAAATTTCTTATTCATTACAAAGGGATAAAAACAGTACTTTCACGGTGGAGAAATCTGACAGACACCACCATAACTAAATGGTCAAAGTTAATGTCACCAATTATGAGACAAAATGACAATGATGTACCTCCTGATGTAAGGTACTGAGAAGTATACAGTATCTCTTTTGTAGTATTCCTGTCGAAAATACATCTTCTGAATCTAATCACAAAGAAACAATCAGAAAAAAATGCAACTTGAGAAACATTCTATCCAACCATTGGTCTGGATCAGTGTCCTGAAAGACTGTGGAACTGTTCTAGATTTAAGAGATTAAAGAGACATGTCACCAAAGGCAATATGTGACCCTGGATTGGGAGAAAAGTGCTAGAAAGGATTATTTTCTATTAAATTTGCCTATGGATTGCATATTGGATAATTTGCCTATGGATTGCATATTGGATAATATTATTTATTTATATAAATTTATTTATTTATTTTTGGCTGTGTTGAGTCTTCATTGCTGCTCCTGGGCTTTCTTTAGTTGCAGTGAGCGGGGGGTGAGGGGGCTACTCTTCCTTGTGATGTGCAGGCTTCTCATTGTGGTGGCTTCTCTTGTTGTGGAGCACGGGCTCTAGGTGCATGGGCTTCAGTAGTTGTGGCTCGCGGGCTCTAGAGCGCAGGCTCAGTAGTTGTGGCGCACAGGTTTAGTTGCTCCACCACATGTGGGATCTTCCTGGACCAAGGCTTGAACTTGTGCCCCCTGAATTGGCAGGCGGATTCTTAACCACTGTGCCACCAGGGAAGTCCCAATAGTATTATTTAAATGTTAAGCTTTTTGAATTTTATGCTTGTGCTGTTGTTATGAAAAAGAGTACCCTTATTAAAAGACACACACTGAAGTATTTAGGGATGAAAATTTTGATATATGGGACCTGCTCTCAAATAGTTTAGGAAAGGTAGATAAGGCAAATGTGGCAAAATGTTAAATTGATAAATCTAGGTAAAGGGTATATGGTAATTCATTGTATTGTTCTTGCAACGCTTCTGTAGTTTAAAATTTTAAATTAAAATTAATATATATTTGTATATGTATACATTTTATTTCATTAATTTCATGTTATTATTTTAATTTATTTTATATTCTTTGTGTAAGATCGTCTGGCTCTCAGGACCTCCACCTGCTCACTGTGCCTCTGCCCTTCATTCTTTTATTTTGTTTTTTTTTTAATTTTTATTTATTTTTGGCTGTGTTGGGTCTTCGTTTCTGTGCAAGGGCTCTCTCCAGTTGTGTTGAGCGGGGGCCACTCTTCATCGCGATGCCAGAGCCTCTCACTATCGTGGCCTCTCTTGTTGCGGAGCACAGGCTCCAGATGTGCAGGCTCAGTAGTTGTGGCTCACGGGCCTAGTTGCTCCGCGGCATGTGGGATCTTCGCGAACCGGGGCACGAACCCATGTCCCCTGCATTGGCAGGCGGATTCTTTTTTTTTTTTTGCGGTACGTGGGCCTCTCACTGTTGTGGCCTCTCCCGCTGCGGAGCACAGCCTCCGGACGCGCAGGCTCAGCGGCCATGGCTCACGGGCCCAGCTGCTCTGCGGCATGTGGGATCTTCCCGGACCGGGGCACGAACCCGTGTCCCCTGCACTGGCAGGCAGATTCTCAACCACTGCGCCACCAGGGAAGCCCCTGCTCTTCACTCTTCCTAAGCAATACCTTATTCTACTGTGAGTTATGTTGTTTGTAAAAGTGAGAAGGAAATTGGGGCCGGGGTTGAGGAGAGGTGGTTATGAGACTGATGATCGCTGGCAGTAGTATATGAGGATTCATCTAAGTAGACCAGGAGCCCACATACGCACCCTAGTCAAAAATAGTTCCTGTATACCTTTTTTCCAATTAGATTAATGTATTTTAATTGCTCTTTGAATGGGTTCCTTTAGGAATCTGATGAAAAGCTATTTACTTAAGAACCAAAAAATACACATAGAGACCCACTAGAGCTAACAATCTCCTTCTTTTGGACAGAAATTCAGTATGTCTTTTGGACAGAAATGAAGATTCATTTCTATCTGATTATTTTAATCAGATAATCAGGCCAACTACCTCCTTGTGCAATCTGGGAATAAGACTTGATTTGGGGCTGGAAAGAAGAGAAAGGATTGGCATGGAATACCAAAAGGTTTCTGGCAAACCAGAATTCAGTGTGAGGGTGCTGAGTGTCTAGAAGTTAGAGAAAGAGAGGCCAGAGGTGGGGGAAAGGTAGGAGGGGCTGGGCCAAAAAATAAATCTTGACTACCTGGAAATGCAGCAGGGGGGCCACTGAAAATTACTGGTAGGTTGTCAATGTAACCCTGAAGAAGTACATGTGGACTATTAGAATACTGCAACCTAGGAATATATGATTCAGCTCTGTTTCCTAGGTCCCAAAGATCTTCTCCCTCTCCAGTTTCAACCCTGTATGTCTCTTATGTGCTTTTGCTTCCATTAATTGATAATTGTATACAGTTTAGCAATTATTAATATTATCCAAGTTTTGCTTTCCTCTTGCCTTTTTCTCTCTTTCTTTTTTCTCTTCTTTCCTCTTTCTCTCTCCCTACTCCACCCTCCCCCCCACCCCCATGCACACACACACCACCACCACCCTGCCCCTCGGGAAAAAGAATAAGGAAAAAGGGAGAAAAGGGAAAATAATTTTACAATTCCCACCTTTTTCATCTCCAGTTTTTGTATCGGTGAGGTAGAGTGCTCTAGTCATCAAATTTCCTATTTGCTTGGCCTTTAAAATGCAACGTTCCCAGCTAAGGCTGTGAGTCCACTATATTTGCCATTGAGTTACTAAAAAAAAATGTTAAGATTACACTTTAAAAAGCAAAAGTATGTACTCATAGAAAGAATTAAGAAAATGGTGAAAGTCTGAGATAAGAATTAATTCTATAACATACTTAGAATAAAATGGACTTAGAATAAAAATGTGGAATGGGAGAGGAGTTAGCAAAGAGGTAATGAAAGAATAATTTGAAATATGAGGAAAGAAAACTTTGTGGCTCATAGTGTTGTACATATTTTGCTGAAGCAGATCTCATGAACTTGAAAAACAAAATAGGTATCGTATGTTTCCTTGATCATGAACAACATCTGCATTTTTACTGTTTTATCATTTCAGGACTGAAGAAAAGTCAATACACTGGTAGGCTCAGGCCTGAATTTAGAGTTAGTTCAAATCGAAAATTGGTGAAGCCTTTATTAAATGACTTTGCTTAGAAAAAAATAGATTACAAAGCTAGAATGAATACTTTTTTTTTTATATTACAGAAGGCAGAAAGTACATCAGAAAAATCCAAATCACTGACCTGTGCCAATTACAAGTACTTGTTATTATTATAAAATACAGGTATTCCTGAAATATGCATAAATCTGTCAGGTTAATGAACATGTGGGTGCCACTATGTTTAAGGTACCATTATGGAAATAAACTAGAGGACTGACATTATTTAAGGAAAGCTTTCTTTGGCTTTTTTAAGGGATGGGTAACCATGCCCTGGTTTTAATTTTTTAAGTGTGGTTTTAGCTGTGATGGATCTTCTCTAAATGAAAAAATGTATGGTTCTCTCTAAGCTTTTGAAATAATTTCAAAAATTTTGTCTCCTCCCAGATGACAGATTTCCTTAGGATCTTAAATTTTAAAGGGATCTTAGAATCATATGAGTTCATCTTCCCATCTGATACAGAAATCCCTAGACACCTGACAGATGGCATCAAGCCTTGGTTTACTGTTTCATACTTCATGCTTCACTACATGTCTCACATGTAATCTATGTGGGACAGTTCATATCATTAGAAAATATTCTTTCTTCAGTTCTCCAAGCAAAACATTCCTAAATTCACTAGCTAGTTGACTATGTTTCTAGCCCACTGCTCTTTGTTCTTGTGCTTCACTGGTCTCTGGTTTGTCAAAGTCTCTCTTAAAGTATCATTCCCAAAACTGAATGCGGTAACCCAGGTGCAGTCTAAGCGGTATCGAATACTGGCCGTTGACAAGTCCCTCCTTTGATCCAGACACTCTGCTGGTATGAGTTCAGCCAAAGATTGTGCTAGTTTTCTTTTTTAACAGCCACAGCCTACAGTTAAGATTAAAGCCAACTTAAACCTCTGGGTCTTTTAAAACAACAATTATTGTTGCCATTTTCTTGGGCAATTGCTTTTTTAAAAATGTAAATGGAAATTCTGATAGTTAAAATGTCATCTTGTTGATTTTGCTCACTGTTCCAGATAATAAAATTGTTTTGATTCTTTACTCTGCCATCTATCATGTTACCTAATCCTAGTTCTCTGAGTCATTTGCAAATTCTACCATCATTTTCTATGTCATTATTGCAGTCATTTTTCTTTGTATCACCACTCCTAGTACAAGTGTGTGGCTCATAGTAGGTTCATAACTGGATTGGTAAACTAGTGAATAGGGCAAAGCCTGGGCCGGACTTTTAGAGCTTGTCACTAGACATCTTCTAATTTGACTTCCAACAATTTATGGGTCAACATTCACTTGATTTGAATTTTCATATAACCATGAGTTCCAGGAAGATCCTATGTCTAGTGCTGCTGGGGTAAGATTTTAAAGAGGGTCCTCAACATTCTAATACCAGTGTTTCAATATATAAACTACCCCACTCTCAGTTACTTTCCCTTTAGTTCATTCTTTTCTATTATTGCAGTATTTTACTAATCTTCCTTAACCTCACTAAGTTGTGCACTTCTTTGAGGGTAAGGATCATATCTTAAGTCATTTTTTAAATTCCTTTAACTTTTCAGCAGAATTCAACAAATGCCATTTAGTTTGACATTTATTGCATTTATGTCCTATGCACCATGGTAGACACTGGGGATGCAAACATGAATAAGGTGCAGTCTCTCTCCTTGAGAATTTATGGTTTAGAATGGGAGCTCTGAAATCTGATAGCTGAGGTGTGACTTGTAGGTCTACTGCTTACTAGCTGGTGACCTTGGGAAAGTTACTTAGCCTTTTTCTGCCTCAATTTCTCATCTGTTAAAACAGTCCACCTGCCTCAAAGGATTACTATGAGGAGGGTGGATACATAAACAAATACTGAAAGAGGTGAGAGTTAAGAGGTTTGCACAGGGAGCTCAGAGGAGAGTTGATTAATTAAGTTTAAGGGTTCGCAGGAGAGGCTGCTAAAAGATGAAACTTGAGTAGAGTTGTAAATCCTACTAAGAGTTAGCCAGCTGAAAAAAGATCGGATGAGCATTTGAAGACAAAACAGCATGAGCAATGGTCCCGAAGCTATGAAGAGACAAGATGTGCTCAGGTACCTACCATCAGTTGTGAATGTCGAGACTCAATGATGAGAGTGTCCACAGATAGAACGGGAAGATACATGGGACCAGGTCATGGAGGGCTCCTTCTTCCCCTTCTAGCCAGACTGCTGCAAAGTTGCAGCTGGGCAGGAAACTGCTGGAGCGATGGATTCCAACTGTGGCAGTGATGAGATGTAAGGATTGGGAGAGGGATGCTGAAGATTGCTACTAGGTTTTTAACAGGAGTGAACAGATGAAATCAGTTACTGAGAGCTTACCATGTGCCATTCACTCTGCTGGGCACTAAGGTGGGTGAAATAAGGACCCAGCCCTCAAAGCGCATATAATCAATTTCATTCAGACATTCAGTCCTTATTTCTCTAATACATATAAAGATACTCTGGGGCCTCCCTGGTGGCGCAGTGGTTGAGAGTCCGCCTGCCGATGCAGGGGATACGGGTTCGTGCCCCAGTCTGGGAGGATCCCATATGCCGCGGAGCGGCTGGGCCCGTGAGCCATGGCCGCTGGGCCTGCGCGTCCGGAGCCTGTGCTCCGCAATGGGAGAGGCCACAACAGTGAGAGGCCCGCATACCGCAAAAAGAAAAAAAAAAAAAAAAAAAAAAAAAAAAAAAAAAAAAAAGATACTCTGAAAGCCTGTTAAATCATTGTAGAAATCAATATATATTATGTCTGTCTACTGAAGCAAAATGAGTTGTGCTAGGAGTCAGATATTCTGCCCTGCCATTTACAAGTTCTGGATACATAATTCTGGAGCTTGGCGAGGAGATCTAGGCTGAAAATTTAGAGACTTGAGAGTACTGATTGTTGAAGTCAAGGATGTGGAAGGCATCATGCAATGGGAATATCAAGATTGAAGGAAAAGATGTTGCAGCTACTTATTGCCTTCTGCTAGTCTAGTCTAGGAGCCTATTACTTACAGCTCAGGGAGATAAGCCCACAGATTCATGGGGGCCAGGTTTTGAGTTTTTGCCATTGTGACTCATCTGTTAAGGGAATAGACCTTACAAGTAAGTAAAGAGTCATTCTTTTCTAATCTTCAGTCTTGGAAAGTGTGTTATATTATGAAAACTGGCACTATATTAGCCTCTAACTTACTAGTTCTTTTTGGACCTGTTCTTTTTGGTTTCGTAGGTATATTTTGGGAGCTGTGAATATGTAAGTTTCAGTTTCTTAATATAATCATATCCAATTTTGGCGACTATTAATTTTAACCTAACCTTAGCAGATACTTTTAGATTAAGTGTTTGTTGAATTTAAATTTCTTATATTTGTAACTACAAAAGTTATTTTAAAATTTGCATTTATTTTTGGTCTTCAAGACTGAGGAATATATTCATTTGCTTAGTTCCTGGTCTAAAGATAATAAAATACAAAAACAAGCCAATTAAAAACTCCCCCCCTACCTCCCCCTCAAAAAGAGTGAAGGAGAAGACAGAATCCTACAGCATTTGTTTAGCACTCACAGGAGTGGTCAAATAGGGAGAAGTATGCCTCCCTGCCAAGGAGGAGAGGCCAGAGAAATAAAAGGAGAATGGTTCAAGATGGGAAAATATTTTTTAAAAGTCTAGGGAAAAGAGAGTTTAAAGGAGGAGAATTTCAAGAAGAAGGGAGTACTTTCAATCTCTGAAAAGATGTCAAGCAAGATAAAGATGAATTCATTGGATTTAGTCATGAAGAGATAATTGATGATCTTTGCAGAGGATTTCAGAGTACTGAGGGCGGAAGCCAAACTGGTGTGAGTGGGAAGAGGTGAAGAAGAGTGAATGTAGACTGTTCTTTCAAGAAATTTATCTGTGGAGGAACGAAGATAGAAGAGGATGCAGAGTCAAGAGAAGTTTGGTGTTTTGTTTTATTTTTAAATGGTAGAAGTTGAGCATGTTTGGAAAGAGTAAGAAGAGAGAAAGATTGAAATAAAGGTGATTAGAGATCATCTATGGAAGGCAATGAAATCTTGAATGCAAGAGTCAGGAGGTGAGATGCCTCCTTTACTCTGATGTGGGTGGGGGAAGGAAGCAAGGGCAATTTTGACTGCAGGTAAGTAGGTAGTTTGCAGTCCAGGAAGTTTACTCTTGGCATCGGTTTCCTCTGTGAAGTAAGAAGCAGATTATCTGCAGTGTTAGAGTGGGGCATTGGAGCATATAGATGAGTTGTGAAAGTTTGAAAAAGCTGCTATGAGAATGGGAGAGGAAATTGATTAGAACACATAGAAAACTTCCTGAGCAATAAGAATCTCCAGCTGAAGCGAGAAAAACATGAATTGGTAGAAATACCAATCCATATGGTCATGGGACTTTTTGTAACCTGGGTGTCAGATTGATACAGGGCTTAAGCTTGCTGAGTGGATCCTACAGAATGTCAAGGAAGTTGAGGATTTGGCAAGAAAAAACACTGAAAACAAGTATCATGTAGTCTGGATAGAGAAAAAAGAGAAGATAAGAAAAGGAAGGGAGACTGATGGGCAAATGGAGGGCTCAAGAGTCTAGAGCATAAATGAGATGAGGGTAAGGACATGAAATTTCTTGAGAAGGAGTTATGTCTATGCTAGTATATTTGAATGAGATATTATTTTAGGTGATCCTAATATCCCGGGGATATCCTCAAGAATGGATGATAAAGTGAAGAGGAATGGTCTACCTCTTTCTCCACTGTATTCCCAGTTACTTAACACAATGCCTGGAACACAGTAAGTTTTCAGTATATATGTGTTCAAAAAAATGAATAAAAATTCTTTATTTTCTACTTCACAGAATATTATACCAATTCTCCTCTTCTTCACATATTTCATTAGTTAACTATAATTATGATAAATTCTCTAAAGGAAAACTACTTCTTGCTATGAGTTTGTGTAACATGGGGTCCTGAGTCAGTCTGGGGGGTTGGGGTCAAGAAGTCTTCCTAAGGAAGTGACATTTAAGGTGAGAGCTGAAGAATCAGTAGGAGTAAGCCAGGGGATGACAGGTGGGGAGAGACTTACCAGTGTAAGTAAAAGATTTCTGAATACCTTGAGGTGGGAAGAAGCTGAAAACATTCCAATTGAATAGAAGAGTAGAGATAGAGGCATGGGGCTGAAAGGGTAGGTTAGGACCATATTACATAAGGTCCTATAAATCATGAAGTACATTTTGATCCATTAGACTTAAAATGGGAAAGGTTGACATGCTATTGTCGTTGTTAGCTTATAAGCATTAATAAGAATTATAATGTTATATGGATGTGTGATTATACGCAGTGAAATTTGAAAGCTGAATGATTATATTTGTCTAAAAAGTCTCCTCCAGCAGCCTACTCCTTCCTTCTACACAACCTTATTCCTTTGGATTAAATAAAGTAAATGAATAGCCTTCCAAAAACCACTATCGAAATGCACTTTTGTTACCTGGAGAGAAAGTCTCTAGGCCTCCTTGTACTCTGCTATTCTCATTTTTTTCCATTAGCTTCATGATTGGGTTAATTCAGTGTTTGCATAGGGAAAAGATAAGCATCAGTAATGGAATATGAAGACCATTAGGAATAGCAGAGACCTTTGGCTGATGATGGGAAAGGGAGGCTCAGGTAGGCAAGCATTGTAATGGAGATTTTGAATATTGGGCTGTCCTGTTGCACCTAAAGTTCCAGGGTACACTTGTTTCACAACTTTGTCTAATATAAACCTATGTAAAACGTCCAATTTTGCCAAGGTAGAGAATTACCACAGGCTGGCTGCTGACCCCAAGATCAATCTCAGAGGAACTGTAGGAAATAATGGGGAAAAACTCCAGAGAAATCCCCAGGGACAAGGAAGCCTGTTTTGAACTGGTGTGTGTGTGTGTGTGTGTGTGTGTGTGTGTGTGTGTGTGTACATCTGAAGCCTAGGGCAGGAGAGTTGTGTGGAAATTAGCGATAGAGGCTCAGACTGCTGGTCTAAGTGTCCTCAAGAATAACAATCAGGGCAGAACAGAAGCCAGAGTGTGGAAAACTGGTGGGGATTGATGGACCTTGAACGTTTACTCACACCTCCCTCTACCCCCAACTCCCTCTAGCACCTAGGAGTACTTCCTTTTAAGGCTGCTTCTCCTTAAGGAGTGGAGGGTGGGATGGGTTCTAAAAGTAGGGCCTTGATCTTAAGAGTTATTTGGTGGCATGATACACAGCCTGAGCAATTAATTATGTAGTCTGGTGCTTGGAGTTCTCCACCCTAATGTTATCCCTTCCCCTCTCCTTGATCTCACTGGATGTTGACACAGACTGGGATATGCCCTTTGGTCTTTTCCCGTACCAAATGCTAAGACAGAACAGCTGATAGCATCAGAGAAATATATGCTCAAAGGCCAAAGTAATGAGACATCTCAGGAGAAAAACTACTTGAAAAGAAAGCAACAACCTGGATTACAGATGCCACCAGAAGCAAATATGTTAAATCCAATGGTTAACAAATATAAAATAAGCATAATAAATAACTGATAAGGAAATCATAAAAGTCAAGAGGAAATACTAGGCATGAAAAATATGTTCATAATAGTAGAAAGAACAGAGATGGATGCTAGAATAGATGTAGCTGAAAAACAAATTAGTGAGCTGGAAGATCAGATTAAGGAGCTCTTCTGGAAGGAAGAAAGGAAGAATAAAGAAAAAGAATATATGAAGTAAAAGCTAAGAGATAAAGAAGATTAAACTGGAATGTGAACCTCAACTCACAGAAAATAGGAGTGTCAGGAGAAGAGGAAAATAAAAAGGGAGAAGAGGAAATACTTGAAGAAATGGAAATAAGTTTCCTGGAATTAAAGAAAGATGAATGATGATGTATTTATGCAGTTCCAAACAAAAGCAATAAGAAGAAACTAACCCTGGCAATATTATAATGAAATGGAAGTTTTACAGGCAAAAATAAAATTCTAAAATTTTCTAGAGAGATAGAGCAGATCAATCACCAAGGAATAAGAATCACAAGGATCTCAGACTTTTCATGAACAAAAAGAAGATAATGGTAATATTTTTAAAATATTGAAAAGACAAAAGAACATTGAGCCTAAATTTATATCCAGCCAAATTGTCATTTAAATGTGAGGGTATAATAAAAATATTTTCAGGCACATAAGGCCTCAAAAGGTTTGTCACACAAAGACCCATATTGAAAAGAGTATTGGAAAAGGTCCTTAAATAAGAAAAGAAGCAAATCCAGGAGATGCTACTAGAGGTGTATGACATAAAGATAATTAAATACTTGGATAAAGTTTGGTGTTGTCTTTCAAAAACTACCAAAGACCTAGACTTAATTTCTACACAATATCAAAAGGTGGTGTCTTTAAGTTAGACATTTTTTTAAGATAGGAAAAAAAACAGAATAAATTTAAAGAAAGTAGAAGGAAGGAGTTGAGAAAAATAATAGCAAAATTAATGAAATGGAAACAAAAATAACAATACAGAAGATCAACAGAACCAAAAGTTGATTCTTTGAAAAAACTAATAAAATAGGCAAGGCTGTGGCAAGAGTGATCAAGGAAAAAAAAGAAAAGTAATTTAAAAACTAGTATTTTCTTATCATCTTTTAATCTCAACTTCAAAACCTCAGGAGTCTGAAGCATGAATGAGATGAGAGCAAAATATGTCAATGTTATTGTTCGTAATATCATCTCCACACTATAGAAATGCATTTGAAGAAAATGAAATGGACAACTTCCTAGAAAACTATAATCTACCAAATGAATTAAGAAGAAGTAGAAGGCCTTAATAGTGCCATAACTTTAAGAAATTAAAGCAATTTAAAAAATCATCTCACAAATAAAACTTTAGGCCAAGTGGTTTCACAGGCAATTCTACTAAACTTTCAAGGAACATATCATATTAAACTTAGTACAAACTGTAATAAAGACTAGAAAAGGAGGGAATACTCCCAACTCATTTATGAGGCCATATAATCTTTTTTTTTAACCAACTAAAAAATAAAATCTCTTTTTAAATTAAAGAATCCTAATGACTTTGAGGTAGATGACACTGTTATCAGATAGTGAAGTAATTAGGTGTAAGATATAAAAATAACAAAACTTAGTGAAAGAAAGTACTGATTTGAAATTATCTTCTTTTAAGTTTGGATGGAAAATTAAGAGCACGTCCAATTCAAAGTTCTAGGCATAAAATCCAGGTATGGCATGTGGTGGACTTGCTTCTCCAACTTGGCCACCAATGGAAAGAATCCACACTCTATGGACCAGCAAACTAAAAAATGACTGTCCCCATGAAGAAGCCAGTGACTTTGCATTTGAGTTTTCCAGCTTGGCTCATTCCCAAAAGTTCAGGCTTTGGAGTCCTAAAGTCTCCTTCAACATTTAACTAGTTCTTCGTTGGTGGAAGGGGCCGGGACTGTCTCTCCACATGTAAACTGATTTTTGTCATAAATCACTTTTATAATGAGAGAGCAGCTAGGGCACGTTGCCACATCTTCCCCATTCTCCAAATCTTCCTTGGTGATGCAGAAGTTATCCCCACATGGGCAGGGGTAGAAGTACTTCTCCGAGTCCTCGTCATGTTGGAAGTCCTCAATCTCCACCTCATCGTGAAACATCGCCATCATTACTGGGGCCAGCAGAGGTCTGTCACCTCCACTGTCCGACCCAGGCCAGGGCATGTCCAACTTGGCCATATAATCTTGATCTTCAAACAAGACAAGGATAATATGAGAAAAGAAAATTACAGATAATTTCCTGAGGGTTTTAAGTGTAGAAATCCTAAATAAAATATTTTCAAACTAAGTCCAACAGAGTATAAAAGGAGAATATACCATGTAGGGTTTTCCCAAGAGTACAAGTGGATTATAGAAAATCCATAGATGTAGTTCACAACATTAACAGCTTTAAGGACAAAAATAACATGATTATCTTAAAAGGTTTTGAGAAATATTTCATAGAAATCGAGCATAAATTCATGATAAAAATTCTTAGCAAATCAAGAATTTGCTTAACCTACTGAAGGACAATTATGTTATGGCAAACATTATACTTAATGGGGAAACAATAGTAGCATTCCATTTAACATCAAAAATAATTAAGGGTGCCCAGTATGATCATTTCTACTCAACCTTGTATTGACAGTTTTAGCTAGTGCAATAAGGCAAGAAAAAGAAAGTAGAGGCATAAGGATTGGAAAAGAAGAAATAGAATTGCCAAATATTTGCTGATGGCATGATAGCCTCATAGAAAATCAAAGACACCTGGGGCAAAGTATTATATTATTAGAAATAATAGGAGAATTTAACAAGGTCAGTTCATTTCTATACACCAGTAACAAATAACCATAAAATGTAACTTAAAAGAAGATATCACTTATGATATATTAAAAAAAATCAAATATATAGGAATAAAAATTTTAAAAAAGATGTGCAGGACCTCCTTGGAGAAAATTTAAAACTATTGAGATTCATTAAAGAAGTCCTAAATAAATAAAGAGAAATACTATGATACATATTTCTTATTTCTTAAATGGAAAAAAAATTTAATATTATAAATATTTCAATTCTCCTCATATTGGCTCATAGGCTTAATGCAATTCCAACAAAAATTTCAGATTTTAATGGAATGTGATAGTTTATTCTAAAATTTATGTGAGGACTTCCCTGGTGGCACAGAGGTTAAGAATCTGCCTGCCATTGCAGGGGACACGGGTTCAAGCCCTGGTCCGGGAAGATCCCACATGCCGTGGAGCAACTAAACCTCTGTGCCACAACTACTGAGCCCACGTGCCACAACTACTGAAGCCTGAGCGCCTAGAGTCTGTGCTCAGCGACAAGAGAAACCAGCACAATGAAAAGCCCATGCAGCACAACAAAGAGTAGCCCCCACTGGCCACAACTAGAGAAAGCCCACACACAGCAAAGATGACCCAATGCAGCCAAAAATAAATAAATGAATTATTAATTTAAAAAAAACTATGTGAAAGAATAAAGGACCAAGAAGTCAAACATTTCTATAGAGGAGTAGGGAGGGGAGATTTGCTTTATTAGCCAACAGGGTTTATTTTGAAGCTGTAGTATATATAGTATGATATTTGTTCAGAAATACAAAAATAAACTTTTGGACAGGTAGAAAACTCAGAAGCAGACCCATGTATATATGGAATTTTGGTATATGACAGATGTGACCTGGCAGATCAATGGAGATTGGAGGGACTATTCAATAAATGTATTTGTAAAAACTGGTGATCTATAATGGAAAAAATGATATTGATTCCTTCCTTAAGTCATTTGTAAAAATGAACTCCAGATAAATTAAGGACTTAAATGTTAAAAGTAAAATTTTGTAAATTTTATTAGAAAATATAGGTAAATACATTTCTGACTTTGAGGTAGGGAAGAATTTATTAAAGACACATAAAAAACCCTCTAACCATAAAAGAGAAATCTGACGACATTAAAATTAAGACCTGAACACCAAAATATATCTTATGAAAAGAAAAGAGAGAAGCTACCAACTGGAAGAAGATATTTGCAACCCAACTAACCAACAAAGGATTAATAGCAAGAATATATAGAGGTTTCCTCAAATTAATAAGGAAATAGCAAACAATCCAATAGACAATGGACAAAGGAATTTCACAGAGGAGAAAACACAGATGATCAATAAAATCATTATGAGAAGGTCAACTTCATTATTTATTGGGGAAGGCATATTAAAACCACAACGAGATACCAAATTATACCCATTCAATGGGCAAAAATTAAGAAGTGGACAATGCCACATGTGGGTGAGAATGTGAATTAACTGGGTACAACCACTTTGCAAAGTTTGTTGTTATCTGATGTTGAACATTTCCATATTAACTCAGCAATTCTACTTTTAGGTATATACCCAAGAAAAACTCTATGTACAATAGGAGACATAAACAAGAATGTTCCCAGCGGCACTTATTGCACTCTTAGCAAGATAAATACCTGAAACGACCCAAATACTTATCAATAGAAAACAGATAAATAAATTGTGGTAATTTCACACAATGGCATATTATATAGCAAAATAAATAGCTAGAAGCAAAAATATGAATAACCTGAGCAATAAACTTTTTTTAAAAAGGAAATTCCCTCAGATTTTATAGAGCCTGAAGCTCTTTTATAATGTTGAAAACAAAGAAAATTGAACAATAGAATTATAAGGAATACAAATATGTGATAAAGCTATAATTTCAAAAACAAGTTATAATAATAACTGCAAGATTCAAGGAAGGGGAAGTAGAGGAATAGACTGGGGAGAAGCCCATAGGTGGGTGTAAATGATTGTTAATGTTCTAATTCTTGTATTGGGTGGTTGGTTCACATGTATTTAAATTATTAATAATAATAAGCAAATTCATATATAAATACATAGTTTATATAAATAAAAACAAAAGAGGACCATGCTTAGACCCGTGATGAGGGTGTGTTACAAATCAAAGATAATCCAATTCTGTGCTCTTGAGTGGAAAACCAAGAACAATATCAACTCCCTTACATGTTTTGCTTTTATTATTAGTTATCATTAATCCACCCAACAATGCTATTTTTGGTTACTACTATGATTTTTTTTTTTTTGAGGCTAAACCACAAAAAGAATTTATTTAAGTGTCCTGAGAGAACAGGAAGGTGGGAGCTGGGAGAGCTGAGACCAGGATGTCTGATACTTGCTTCCCATATCCTGTAGAAAAAGTTTTCTATTCCAAGACCTAATCCTCCACATTTTTGTGTTTTCCATTAGTGTTCTGTTTGCTCATCTGTATGTATAGCATTTCAATGTACATTTACATACAACTTAATGTAAAAATGCCTTTTACTACAATAACCATTGTGCCAAACCACAGACTAAAAAGTTAATGTGCTGTAATATTAGCAGGTCAGTGCCTAGTCCACCTTTAACTGCTGGCTCAACCAGTAAATATTGGATGGCCATTTTTTTAATCATTTGACTTTTCATAAAATACATATCCAGTTATTCTTCCCCTCCTTCACCTGACTCGCTGTTAAACTGCCTTTCTTCCTTTTACTCCATCTCATATTCTGCAGTCAAGACTTTTCAGTACCTACTCTTCTGAGAGATTGGCTCAAAGACACAGATGTAGAGAACAAATGTATGGACACCAAGGGGGGAAAGGGGGTGGTGGGATGAATTGGGAGATTGGAGCTAACATATATATGTTAGGGAACTCTGAACAGGGAACTCTGTTTAACTTAGCTGTACAGTAGAAACTAACACAACATTGTAAAACAACTATACCCCCATTAAAAAAAAAAGAAAATTTTATGTATTATGATTTCCTTTTTACAGATGAATCAAATCTTAGTGAGTCAACATAACTTGCTTGAGTCCACAAAGCTGGCATGTGGTAGATTCCAGAATTTGAAGTTTCATCTGTTTGACTCTAGGGCCTAGCCCTTACAATGGGGTTAGACTCCTGGCCATTAAGATTGTTTTAATCACTAGTATACCAACCTAGAGTAATTGTTGTGCTGAGGATAACAGTCTCTAGATATGTGAAGGTAAGAGTTCACCAAAGAGTTCATTTAAGCGTTTTGCCAAAGTACGCCATGGCAAGTTGAGGAATTTGCACATGTGTGTCATAATGGAAAAACTGTGTAAAAATGAAGAATCATTGAGTAATAAGAACTTGAATGCAAGAGAGCTCAAGTAAGAAATGTCATGCACTGTTGGATCAGGAGTGATTCATTCCTTTAGTCTGCATAATGTTCCTTTTCCATATGCCCACGCAGGAATGTATAGATATAGAGAGAATGTTCACAAAACCTTTTGAGTGGTTGTAAACGTGCTCTACACCTGATTTATTCTGCTTTGTGACCTCACCCAGACACCCTTCTTTCTGGTTTCTTGTGTCTTTAAAGCACACCAAATGTGAAGCCCAGGCCCCCTCTACTGGTTGGCCACAGTTTGTCATAAGTGTCTTCCTAAATAGGCATCCATCCATCCCTGCGAGTAAAGATAAGTTGATGCTTATTTCTAGTGCCCTGATTTTTTTTGGAATGCAGAACCGGCAGTGAGAAGGAGAGAGGAGTATGTATTTTTTGTGAAGAAGACAGAATGTCACCAAGAACCTGGTTCGTGGGCAGATGCCGTACAATGACTTGTATGGAAACTTTGGGGGAAGAAGATTGGAGGTGTGGAGATCGGCTTTAGAGGAAGCATTTGTAGCCTTTGCTTTATAGCTTAAAAGTCTATTAACTTTCTTTAACTCATCATCCAAATTAAATTTATTAGGTAATCCCACAGACAGATGTCTTTTTGGGTGTATCTCTACCCCATTTCCCTTGAAGTTGGGATTCTCTTCTCCTTCCTGTGTTTACATGTCAAATCTATTCATCAGAGTAAAATGAGGACCTCTGAGGCAGAAATCACGTTTAATTTTTTGTCAGGTTCAGCCCCCAACTCCCAAATAGTGCATACCCCATGGTAAATATCAATTATGCTACTTAGCTACCCTTCTCAAATTGCCATGTAAGGACGGAAAACATCCCCATCCAGTAGCCCAAGGAAGTTCAAATCAAAAGGATGAAAGAAGATGATGACCACTCCCCAGAAGACTAAATACAGTAATTTTATTGTTGTGCACATAATCACTATTTGACAGGAAACATTTCAGTGTATGTTAGTTCCAAGATGTTGAAGTTCGATAAGTTCAGAAAACATCTATTAAAATGACTTCCCGAGCTTCCCTGGTGGCGCAGTGGTTGAGAATCTGCCTGCTAATGCAGGGGACACGGGTTCGAGCCCTGGTCTAGGAGGATCCCACATGCCGCGGAGCAACTAGGCCCGTGAGCCACAACTACTGAGCCTGCGCATCTGGAGCCTGTGCTCCGCAACAAGAGAGGCCGCGACAGTGAGAGGCCCGCGCACCGCGATGACGAGTGGCCCCCGCTTGCCACAACTAGAGAAAGCCCTCTCACAGAAACGAAGACCAAACACAGCAAAAATAAATAAATTAATTAATAAACTCCTACCCCCAACATCTTCTTTAAAAAAAAAAAAAAAAGATTTCCCTTTTCCTCCACCCCTGAACCTCCAAATCCTTAAACACTAAAGAGGGCAAAACAACATGGTTCTTTTATTCTTTTCAACTAACAAAACCCTGACAGAAGTATAGAAGCAACTCTGAGCATCAAGAAGCAGACAGGAGCAGCAGGTTCCATGGGCAGGGAGCCAGAATCCCTGGGTTCTGGTCTCAGCTCCACCAAGTGGTGGCTAGGTTACCATTGGAGAATCACGTCAGTTTAGTTTGTGCCTCAATTTCCTTATTTGTAAAATAGTAATAATCATATCTGCTCTATATATTAACCTCACTGGGTAGGTAGATAATGCATGAGAAAGCGTAACAGGGAAGAGCCAAATCTGACTACATGTTGGATCTGTTTCTTTTACTTTAACCTTTGCTTCCTGTTGCTTTTGTTCACTAAAAGGATACTGTCTATACATACTGGCCTGCCTCAGGGAACCCTGCCCCTCTGCCTGAATGTCAAACCAAAGTGCCTTTGTTCAGGGAAACATCCAGACCCTGTCCACCTGTGGGTGGCTGCAAGACAGCGGAAATTAAGCTGGCCATTCCAGGGGATATTTGCAAAACTTATGGCCTTTTTACTTTACTTCCCCACCTCCTCCCGCTCTTTGTGCTATAAAAGAAACTGGCATCCAACCCCCTATAAAGTGGCTAATTTTTTTTTTTTTTTGCGGTACGCGGGCCTCTCACTGTTGTGGCCTCTCCCGTTGTGGAGCACAGGCTCCGGACGCACAGGCTCAGCAGCCATGGCTCACAGGCCCAGCCGCTCCGCGGCATGTGGGATCTTCCCGGACCGGGGCACGAACCCGTGTCCCCTGCATCGGCAGGCGGACTCTCAACCACTGCGCCACCAGGGAAGCCCAAAGTGGCTAATTTGAGATATTAGTCTGCCATCTTCTCCATCTGCTGGAATAAAGTCGTATTCCTTGCCTCAGCACCTCATCTCCGCTTTATTGGCCTGTTGTGCAGCCAGTAGAGAGAGCTTGGACTCAGTAACAACAGCACTTTGTAAACTCTTTGTTTCTAGGTCCTCTTCTCACTCTGTATTCTCTCTGGAGCAGAGTAGAGGGCGGTCACATCACACCTACTCTTTCTACTCCATTATGTTTATGTACTGGAGGCTTCTGACTGCTCTCAGACTGGGGCGAGGGAGGCCTGCCCTGGCTTTAGAGGGCCTTGCATGTCAGAACTCCCCCACCCCACCACAGAGTATTAAAGAGCACCCGGGCCCCCCCTCACTTGGGCATTCAGCATTTACATAGCACGGCCATAAGCCTAAATATCCACTTTTATAACCAACACTGTTTAATCCCCAGGAAAACGTTTTCCCCCATCTCTTGCTGGCTGCCTCGGAATGCTGAGAAGTTTTGTGGGTCGTGCTGTTTGCAAAGACAGGGTCCCAAAGTGCTGGGAAGTCTGGGGAGCATTGGGTGATGGAAGTGCTTGGATAAGAGGAAAGACAAATTAATCAATTCTTCAAACTTCTCTTTCAATAAGAATGACTGCATTTTCCCATATCCCAATTATTGGTCTACAATACCGCTGAGTGTACACTTGTCTTACTTCTTTTGTGTTCACAAATTTAGGGTGATTTCACAACTATTGCACATGGTGGCTGAAGAATATTTTGCAACATAAAGTAATTCATATCCCTCTTAAATTGTATATATGAAGTTTAATTAAAATGTTTATGAAGCATGATACCAATTCTTTGCATTGGCAACTAGAAGGACAGTAAATTCTGAATGAAGAATCATTTTATTTTTATAAACCTTTTAGTAACATTTAATTAAATTTTCAAAAATTAAATTTAAAATATTTAATTTAAGATGTTGACACTTGTTAATTTTAATTTATGCTTTCGCCTTTAGTTTTAATAGATGCTTTTGAATATTTTAGAAGAGACATAACTTTGACATTGTATGAAAAATAATTTTACATTTTTTTACATTTAGTTTACCTTTATGATGAAAATATAGTAACATTTTGTACAGTTTGAGCACACTTACATTTTACTTTTATATCATTATTGTCAAGAAAGCACAAATCATGTGTGTCTTCATTATAACACCTTAATTAGTGATTTTAGTAAAATAAGATCAAGAAAAATAGTAGATACTCCATAAATATTGGTTGAGTGAGCAGAAAAATGCAAATTAAAAAGTATTAAATTAACTTTAAGGGTATGAATTCTACTTCAGAGCAATAAAAATTTATTATATAAGTTTCTCAAGTAGGGTTTTTTCAAATGGGGATGTAAGAGCTGTGCCATGATTGAGGAGGGGGAAGGATTTCTTAAAGCCTTTCTTAAATATACTGCATCTTCTGGAATATAAATTTTCCCTTTTAAGTTTTTTATTTATTTATTTTTTACATTTATCTATTTTTTATTAGTTTCTGCTTTATAACAAAGTGAATCAGTTATACATATACATCTGTTCCCATATTCCTTCCCTCTTGCATCTCCTTCCCTCCCACCTTCCCTATCCCACCCCTCCAGGTGGTCACAAAGCACTGAGCTGATCTCCCTGTGCTATGCAGCTGCTTCCCACTAGCTATCTACCTTACGTTTGGTAGTGTATATATGTTTTTGCGGTATGCGGGCCTCTCACTGTTGTGGCCTCTCCCGTTGCGGAGCACAGACTCCAGACACGCAGGCTCAGCGGCCATGGCCCACGGGTCCAGCTGCTCAGCGGCATGTGGGATCTTCCTGGACCAGGGCATGAACTCGTGTCCCCTGCATCGGCAGGTGGACTCTCAACCACTGCACCACCAGGGAAGCCCCTTTATTTATTTTTTAAAGTTTTAATTTATGTATGAAAAGCAGAGTAGGTATGAGATTTAAACAAATAAGATAGACATAGTACTTTGGAGAATGTTTATTTCCCAAAGATTGTGTTGGGTCACTTTCCCAGGGCTGTGCATTTACACATACGAGTGCCCCTGTGTGCATGCGTGCGTGCGTGCGTGTGTATGTGTGTGTGCGTGTGTGTGTGTGTGTTGTGCTGTGTGCAGCTGATACTCTTCTCTCTCAGTTCTTCAGTGGAAAGATTTAAGAAGCACTGAAAGAGATAACAAGCAGTTGACAGTTGGACAAGATTAGTATGGCTGGGGAGGGACTGACAAAATCCTTTTTTTTTCTTTTTTTGTTATTTTATTTTATTTATTTATATTTAAGAATACAGCAGGTTCTTATTAATTCTCCATTTTATACATATTAGTGTATACATGTCAATCCCAATCTCCCAGTTCATCCCACCACAACGCCCACCACTTTCCCCCTTGGTGTCCGTACGTTTGCTTGTTCTCTACATCTGTGTCTCTATTTCTGCCTTGCAAACTGGTAAATCCTTTTAAAATCCTTCATTTGAAGAGGAGTGAGGCATTACACCAAGTTGCCAGCTTGATGGATTCTTTCTGTGTGTGGCACTAATGAGACCATGTCATTAATTCTGTTCCTTAGTGGGCTGGCTAAAACTCTTCTACTCTGCTGAGATGGCCCTACCTTGGCCAACCTAGTATGAGGCTGCTTGGCTATTGGCAAAAGGCAAGGAGAGAGGACACAGTGCAACCTAATAGTGCTTTGGAAGATCAACCAAACGAACATTTTCTACCGAAGGTGGGTAAGTAGTGCTTCCTTCGTGCAGGTCTGTGCTCTGAGTTCTTGGTTCCTCCAAGGCACTATGAAATCCTAACTGAGCTCCATATTCCTTTCTGTTCTGCTCTGCTCTATTTTTCAGTTCTGCACCATGAGAGTGGTAACCCTAGGGATAAGAGTCAGAAAAAAAGAAACAATAATATTAGGAGTTAGGGGGCCTGGTCCTAGTTCTGCCTTGGGCACTAAGTAGTTCTGAAACTTGGCACAAGTTCATTGAACTTTGCTAGGCCCCCCTTTCCTCATTTATAAATGAGAGTTTTTTGGTCGTTAGATGATCCCTAAGTTTCCTTCTCATTTGAATGTTTTGGATATTTTTGAACACTTTCCTGCAAAGTTTTCCCTTTATTTTTTGTAACCCCCACCAAAGTGTAAACTTAATGAAATTTTAAAATGTCTTAATCAGATAGCTTTCAGGAATTCTGATAGGGTCCATGAGTTTCCAAACTTCTACAAAAATAGAAGGATTATACGTGTAGTTCTAATTTTGAATTGGAAGTATCAGTATGAATGAATGATAGGTATGAAAAAACTTTTCCCAGCACTGTCCACTGAAAAGGCCTAGAAACAGGCCCAGTGCTCAGAGCAATGAGCACTCCTAGCACCCAGACTGGTTAAAGATGGTCAGATTATGAGTATCAATAATGATGATCACTCAATGAATTGATGCTTACATTCATGACATAAAGACATGAAAAACCCAAGACATTGACACTTTAGATGGAAGATGCAAGGAACTACCTCATTGATTTGAAAACTGATGAAGAAAATATGAACTATTTTTCCTGTTATTCCTATATAATATATATCATATATCTATAGGTAGCTATAGATATCTATATCTATCTTTATATGATTTATATATATGATGAGGGGAAAACGAATACAGGGATGATAGAAATAAAACATCACCATTTGGCAGTCCCTGAAGATTTAATGGCATTAAGCCATGGTCATCAATGGCTGACCACTCTGTAGTGGTCTTGTGGGAAGTTTAGGGGGCAGTTCTTAAGACAGTTCTCACCTCTAACATCAATTGCAATTTGGGAATTTCCAAAAGCACCCTTAGTTTTGATAATTCTCTACAAGGACTCACAGAACTCACTGAAAGCTGTTATACTAACCATTATGGTTTATTATATCAAAAGGATACAGATTAAAAGTAATCAAGGAAAAAAGTGCATAGGACAGAGGCCAGGAAAATTCCAAATATGAATGTTCCAGTTGTCTTCTCCTCACAGAGCCGTGGACACTGTAACTTTCCCACACTGTAACTTTCCCAGAATCGACGTGTGACAATATGCCCAGATTATTGCTAATCGGGGAAGCTCGCCTGAACCTTCCTTTGCAGAGTTTTGACTGGCCATGTGACTTCTCAGTCTCCAGGCCCTCCAAAGTTGAGCCAATTATGTGTGACCCAAGGCCCCCAGGCAAACAAAAACTTTTTTTTTTTTTTTTTTTTGCGGTATGCGGGCCTCTCACTGTTGTGGCCTCTCCCATTGCGGAGCACAGGCTCCGGATGCGCAGGCTCAGCGGCCATGGTTCACGGACTCAGCCGCTCCCCAGCATGTGGGATCTTCCCGGACCGGGGCACGAACCTGTGTCCCCTGCATCGGCAGGTGGACTCTCAACCACTGCACCACCAGGAAGGCCCTAAACAAAAACATTTTTTATCAGGGATGATATTGCAAGAGCTTAGAGATTACCTTTCAGGAAACAAAAGCTGGATTCCTTTGGGACAAGATTAAGTTCTTTACTACACATCTTGTGAAACCAAAACCCAAAACCACCTACATTGAACTGGAATCTGATTAAACCTTTAGATGCAACTAACAATTTACAGCAAACATAAGGGATAGAGAACAAGTTAAATGACACCATAGGGATGCAGTCAGCAAACTCAGTTTATGGGAAATCGTACAGACAATCAACCTGCTATCTTTAAAAAAAATTGCAAGGGGAAAAAAAAAAGCATGGCAGAGAAACCTATAGATTAAAGTTGATTTAAAAGACATATCGCTCAGTTGCAATGTGTCTTATTTGGATCCCAAGTCAAATAAAGAAGCTGAAAATATTTACAAGATAATTGGGGAAATGTGGATGCTGATTGGATACTTGACTACTGACTAAGAAAGCAAAAATCTGGGCTGTGTTAGGTCATGTATTCATTTTTGCCACTTAAAAAAATGCAAAATGGATATGTAATACGGCTTGTGGGGCACAAGTCACCTTCCCTGGGCCTTGCTTTTCTGCTAAGGTGCTTGTGTATAATAGATCCTTCTTAGTTACCCATCACCTAGTTTCCCCTGGGCCTTTGAGAGAGCAGAAGTTGGTAACTTTGGTTGCAGTTGGAGCTAATATGCATAGCAGTTGTGGCTGTACAGTCATTGAAAGAGATATAGGTGTGGGTACAAGATAATGGATATATTTCATCTATTCTTCAAGAAGAATGTTACAGTTTTATTAAGACGATAAATTTAATGTGGATAAATATTATGTCATATTATTCTGTTAAGATCAATAGGTTTTAAAGTTAAAATTAAAAGCTTCATATTTGCCATTTAACTGTATATTTATTTATTTACTTTTAAAAGAATTTTAAAAAATTTATTTTTGGCTGCGTTGGGTCTTTGTTGCTGCACGTGGGCTTTCTTTAGTTGCTGTGAGGGGGCTACTCTTCATTGCGGTGTGCGGGCTTCTTACTGCGGTGGCTTCTCTTGTTGCGGAGCACGGGCTCTAGGTGTGCAGGCTTCAGTAGTTGTGGCGCATGGGCTCAGTAGTTGTGGTGCACGGGCTTAGTTGCTCTGCGGCATGTGGGATCTTCCCAGACCAGGGATTGAACCCGTGTCTCCTGCATTAGCAGGTGGATTCTTAACCACTGTGCCACCAGAGAAGTCCCTGTATATTTATTTTTATATGTCTAAATGTATCCCCATGATGGAATATTAAAATTATTAAGTGAAGGGAGTTTACAGATGATGAAGAGAAAGTTAGGTATTTCACAAGAACATTGAGCTTCTTGTATTCATTCTGCTTTGAACAAGAAACAACAAAAAGTTATTCTATGCCCAGTTAGCAGAGATTCCAGGGGTCACTAAAATATACTTACAGGAGAGCCTGTTAACATTTTGTGAATTTTTTTGGTCATGCAACTTAATAACTTTTTAACAAAAATCTACTTCTGAAAAGCCTACAGTTCCTAGTACTTACTGTTATTTGCTGGTGTGTATTTTCACTATAACCAAGACTATAACAGTTTCTTGGTCAGGCACATGTGATTTATGTGCCCATCTTGTCTATTTGACAACTTTTTATACTGACTTCTACTAATTCAGGCTCCAAATTTCAAATAAGAAAACTGCTCAGACGTCTTTGAGAATCAAACTATATCTGAGGTTTCTCAGAGAGCTGCTGGACAGCACCAAAGATTTACTTTCTCATTTTGTAAAAGGAGGGGTGCTAGAAATCCTCAGGAGCCCTTGGTATTCTCTGTATTGTTGTTACCGACCAGGGTTCCTGGCCTTCCCCAATCAATAGAAATTGATCAGAGGCCTGACAAAACATTCAGGCAAAGCTTTACTGTAGCCCCTGCTGCAGCAGGGGGAAGAGAGAACAAACATCAGTTCTTTTGTTTGCTCGCTCCCCAAGGTGGGGCAAGCTCGTTCCTTATATGGGGTGAGGGTAGGGGTGTGTCCAGGTGTCCATCCAGAGAGGTGACTTAGGTGGTCTGTCCGCCCCTCTGGTGGTGTTGTGTGCAGGGGGCAGCTCAGTAACGTGCTTTTGTTCCCAACACCCTGTTTTTGCTCCAGGCTCTTCAAAAGTGGCAGTTGGGCTTTTTGGTCTCTTTGTATCTTTTGGGTCCAGAATTTGCCCCAAATGCAGGCAGTTATTTTTAGTCAGTTTCTTTGTATTTTGTTGCTTGAGGAGAGGTGTGTCCAGGTGCAAAAGCATTGCAAGCACCGCAGCAAAGGGTCCCAGGTCCCAGCAAAGGCTTCCAGGTCCCAGCCTGTCTCATCGTGAGAGCTGTTTGTCAAGTCCATAGTGTGGGAAGAGCTGGCAAATCAACCTCCGTAGGTCAGTTGTATACAAAGCATACAAGTCAGATGTTATTACATTTGTTATGTTCTATTAAATATGTTATATGTTATACTACATGTTGTATGTTATATTACATATGTTATAATGTTATGTTATATTAAAATGAACATGTTTCAGCAATTGTGTGTCTTCAGGATGAATAGAGCATACTCATGCTCATGTGCAAAGACCAACATGGTAACTGTCAACAAAACTTATTCACAGCTTTGTAGTTTAAAATTCCTGTGTCTCATGCACACCCATGGTCACTGCAGCACTATTTACAATAGCCAAGACATGGAAGCAACCTAAATTGTCCATCAACAGAAGAATGGATAAAGAAGATGTGGCACATGTATACAATGGAATATTACTCAGCCATAAAAAGGAAAGAAATTAGGTCCTTTGTAGAGACGTGGATGGACCTAGAGAGTGTCATACAGAGTGAAGTAAGTCAGAAAGAGAAAAATAAATATTGTATATTAACACATATATGTGGAATCTAGAAAAATGGTATAGATGATCTTATTTGCAAAGCAGAAATAGAGACACAGATGTAGAGAACAAATGTATGGATACCAAGGGGGAAGGAGGGGTGGGAGGAATTGGGAGATTGGGATTGACACATATACACTATTAATACTATGTATAAAGTAGATAACTAACAAGAACATACTGTATAGCAGGGGTCCCCCAACCCCAGTCTGCAGACCAGTACTAGTCCACGGCCTGTGAGGAACTAGGCTGCACAGCAGGAGGTGAGCAGTGGGCGAGCGAGTGAAGCTTCATCTGCCGCTCCCCATCACGCCCCATCGCTCCCCATTGCTCCCCATTGCTCGCATTACCGCCTGAACAAACCCGACCCCACCCTGCAACCAGGTCCGTGGAAAAATTGTCTTCCACGAAACCAGTACCTGGTGCCAAAAAGGTTGGGGACTGCTGGTGTATAGCACAGGGAACTCTGTTTAACACACTGTGGTGACTTAATGGGAAGGAAATCTGAAAAAAGAGGGGATATATGTATATGTATAGCTGATTCATTTTGCTGTATAGTAGAAACTAACACAACATTGTAAAGCAACTATACTCCAATAAAAATTAATTTAAAAAATACCTGTGTCAATTAGTTACAATAAAATACACACTTAATGGAATAAACTAAAAGACCCTGGAGATCTCTCAGTGCCCTAATTGTCCATATTATTACTACTCTCAGGGTAATTATTGATTAAACCCTTATAAAATATTTATGCATTATGTCCCACTTGTCTTCTTGTAGATACTGTTAGTTATTATAGTACATTAACCCAAGCCATTCAGTCCTGTCATCAAGAGGTGGTTTCTTCTTTCCTTAACACTTGCCTAAACACACCTGTTATTACACTATAGACCAGTAATGGAGTCTTCTGGAAGAAACATTAAAAGAATCATAACCTCAGGAAAGGCCTGAAGCCTGTACTCTTTACTACTGATACCACGTGGAATAGGTTCACAGGTACAGGCTTTCCACTCTAAGCTGATGTCACCAAGTGCATGGTTGAATGATGACTGAGGATTTCCAGGACCTTTTTTTTTTTTAGTTCAAAAGCAGATGATTTTGTGATAGTAGATGGCCAATCATATACCAAGATTACAAGATAAGTAATTAATTATCTAGGATGGAAGGAAATATTCTATTGATATATTCTATTGGGCAAATAAGAACACCCCTTTCTTCCTGATTTAGCACTAATTTTTGATTTAACAAGCTAACTATGTACAAAGTGGAACAAAACACTTTTAAATGGTGTCTCATTGCAATTGGTCTCCCAGAGTTCAGGAAAAAAAATCTATAAAATATCTTAGAAAATGATTATAAGGTAATAAATCAAGAGGAAAACCTAAGAAAAATGATTTTTTTAAACTTACAACATTTTATTTTAAAAATTGAAATATAATTGACATATAATATTATGTTAGTTTCAGATGTACAACAATGATTTCATACTTGTATAAATTGCAAGATGATCACTAAGAAAAATGATTCTGAGGAAAATAGTAACACATACTGATTGGCTTTGTCTGTAAAACACACAGAACAATTATTGTTACACAAAGTGCCATATTTTGCTTCCCTTTACTTCTTCATGACCATGTCATTATTTACATAGGTTCAGAACAAATTCTTCCAGAAAACTTACCTGTACGTGTTCTATGGCTAGTGGAATCTTGGCCTTACAGTTAATAAAGAATGCTACTTCCTGACAGACAAGGAACATTGGCTGACTTGGGGATCTCAGAGAAGGAACAGCACCCCAGTTATACAGTTACTGCAGGTAAAGCTTGGTAGAGGCAAACTGGATGCCTTTTGTTCCCAGACATAGAAAGGACAAGTGGATAACATCGATTCAAACACAGTACTTCTGTAATGCTGATGGGATCAACGTATGACTAGGAGCTTTATGAAGCCTCTAGACAGATGTTAATTCATCACAAGACTTTAGTTCTTTTAAACCATACAATAAGGGAATCTTTGCATATGAATCAATACCTCTTGTGATTGCTATATAAATTAAACTGGCCAAATAAGAAAAACCCACCAAGTTAATGACATGAATTGGAAAGTTGCTGAACAAATCTATATGCCTATGCTTCAGGGACGGGAACTCACCAAGCAAGCAGGAGTGATACTTGTTCTGCTGCCCTCTTGACTTAGCTCATCATGTACCACAGTCAAAACCCACCCCACTGCAACAAACAAAAAAGAAAGAAACTTCGAACATTTGGCATTTTAAAATAAACTAAAAAAAGGCAGAAACATCCTAACACTAGCCTCTGAATGAAGACCCGAACCCTTCTTGTAAGCTGCTAACAACCTAATACAAACAACTTTATTCCTGAATTTTGCAATATTGATATCTGACTGTAATCCTGGCAACTTCTCATTTTTTCTCTAAATACCTGCTATTGTTTGGAGAACACAGTTGTTCTGAAGTATCGTCTCCCTTGCAAAATAGTGAAAGTAAAAAGTCTTTTCTTAATGGTTCTGTGTCTTGAGTTCTCCTTTCACAATTGGTAATTGTTGAAGCTGGGTGAACAGCTTCTCTCTAATTTTGTATATGCTCTTAAATTTCCATAATAAAAAATTAAAATAATATAGAAGGACTACACACAGTATTAAAGATATTGTTACTGCTTTCATGCAGAGACACAGGGCTTAGTCTAATTTTAGCTAGTTTCCAAACCTGAAGGCTACTTGGAAGCTGTGTACAATTTTACAGCACATGCTGGTAGAAATGACAAATCATCACAATGATGGTACTGGGGTTGGCAGCCTGGACCCAAGGAAAGTTATCTTTGTAGTTGTGAAGCTGGTGTTTTTTGGCCTCACTAGTGAGGTTGGGTTCCTTAATGTCAAACAGAGATGAAAGGGGCCAGAGTTTCCATATCATTTGCTGTGTTCATTGTGCATGTCAAAAATATATCCCAAAGCTATGGCAACTGAAAAATATTTGTTTTAATCAGTGTTTGGGAAACAAGTGCTGGTATTTGGCTTTAGGGATGGCTTCTTCAGCATTGGTATTGGCACATTCAATTCACAATAAAGTCCAACAGCACTGTGTTGTTTTTTAAAATCCCATATGGACTTACTCTGTAAAACCTCTTGGCACACTTGCACATTTTTGTTTCCTGGAGGTTCCTTTGGATTTGTTTGGCTCTGGTATCATGATTATTTATTATAGTTTCCCTTGAAATCTAGAAAGAAAGAACTCGCTTGTTACATTTTGTCCTTTGTATATTTAACAAGTATTTATTGATCTCCTACTGTGTATGAAGCTTTATTCTTGGCACTCTGGAAAGATATGAAAATCATTCAGATAAATATTTTGATCTCAAGGTACTTTCAGCCCAATCAGGAAGACAAGTTATGGGCCAGGCATTGAACTAGATGCTGAGGATGCAGAGGTGAACATACAAAGTTCCTGACTCTGTGCTGCTCCATGTAATTAAGACAGATAAGTACAGAAATCAGAGAAGGCCTTATGGAAAAAAAATAAGCTTGAAGATGGAGTCATAAAGGAGAAATTAAAGTTAGCCAGACAAAACAGAGTGGGACAGAAGGTGTCTTTTTCTGTTGTCTCAAGATGTCTTTTCTGGTTGGTTGGTTCATTTCAGCAACCAAACAAAGTTCCCACATCCATAATTCCTTTTAGTTAAAATTCCAATCCAACCCGTTACCTCGTAGGTAATGTTTCCTATATTGTCTTTATTGTACACACAAAAGAGACAACTCCAAATTCCCCTAACTGCTGACAGCCTTCCAGCCCACCCAGTGGGCCAAAGTCCCTTCTTTGAGCCTGAGGAAAGGATGATTTGGGGTGAGTTATCTGCCAAGTATGGCAACTTGCAGTGCTGCCTATTCCAGATCAATTTATTCAAGACTCTTATATTCATTGTCTGTCGGGTAGGGCTCAGGGTGAAATGTTGAGGACACGTGCAGCATAGGATTGGGAGTGGGGCTTAGGGGCAGAGTTCCTCAGCCTTAATACTACCTAACTGACCTCAGTCTTTAATAAAATTGGCTGTTAGAGATTCTAGATCTTGGTGGAGAAAAAAAAAAAAAACCTACCACCAAGCTTCTTTGCCCCCTTTCCTTTCCCAGCTTTTCTAGGGTCAAAGGAAAATGACTGAAATTCATGCCCTGAGATGAAGAGTGATGCTACAGTTATTAAATTCAACTCTCCAACCAGCAGGAGGCCCCCTCTGCTAAGAAGAACTAACACTTTTATAGGGTGTGGCTGGGAGGATCAAAACCACAGGGCTCCAAATCCTACCCCCTCTCGGGAGTCATGTGGCCTCTGTGTGAGCTTCCTCAGAGAATGAAGACCATATAATTTTCATTGTTAGCAGGCATCTTCCTATGTTTCACTGAAATCCCCCTCCCTGTGTTGGGAGTTTTGCTCTCTTGCTCCATAGAATGTCATGATTTGGGTGGGGTGTGTGTGTGTGTGTCTGTGTGTGTGTGTGTAGCATCTAAATCCATGACAGCTGGAAAATGCACTTTAATTTACAGTAGAAATGGTTTTGTTGCCTTGGTACAGTTATATTAAACGTGTTCATGGCTAATAACAGCTAATGTGAATTAGTACTTTTCATGTGCTGTTTCTTTCCCAGGGCTGCTGTAACAAAGTACCACAGACTGGGAGGCTTAAACAACAGAAAAGTATTGTCTCACAGTTCTGGAGGCTGGAAGTCTGAGATCAAGGTGTTGGTAGGGTTGGTTTCTTCCAAGGGTTCTGAGGCAGAACCTGGTCCATGCCTCTCCCCTAGCTTCTGGTGGTTGCTGGCCATCTCTGGTGGTCCTTGGCTTGTAGAATCCTCACCCCAAGTCTGCCTTCATCTTCACATGATGCTCTCCCTCTGTGAGTGTCTGTGTCCAAGTTTTCCCTTTTTAAGAGGACACTGACCATATTGGATTAGAGTCCACCTGAATAACTTCATTCTTGTGAACTAACTATGTCTGCAATGACCCTATCTCCAGAGAGGGTCACAGTTCGATGTACTGGAGATTAGGACTTCAACACATGAATTTTGGTGGACGCAATTCAACACATTAACATGAGTCAATGCTTTGAATGTATTCGTGATTTTATTCTCACAACATTTTTAGGTAGGTAACGTTACCCTCATTTTAAAGATGAGGAAAATGAGGCTTAAGTAATTTAGTAGTTTGTTCAAGATTGCACAGCCAGTAAGTGGCAGAAGCAGGATTTAGAACCTAGACACTCTGCTTCTAGAACCCAGGATTTTAACTACTTCATTGTACTGTCTTATTTCTCCTTATATCATTTTTACTTCCCTTTCCCTTATAGTTGCAGAAAGTCACTTGTCAGAAACCAATAAACATCAGTACAGTAGTAAGTAAAATTTCTATGGTACCCTAACACTGCCACCTGGTGGTGGAAACAATTAAAGCAGCTTCTAACTTCCTAGCAAAAGTTGCCTTACGTGAAATGTTCACTGGCATTTTCCTCTAATTACAACAGTTCAGCCAAACAAGTATGGACTCTGCTTGATATTGCTTTGCACCAAACACAAGCCATAAGAGAAAAAATAAGAATGGAATAGCACAAATTTTGAGCTCTTGATGGGCTCTAAATTTTGCTAGTTAAAATATGTAACTCATTATATTGACAGAAAACTCTTTAGTGTCTATTCTGTGATAATACACATTTAATAGCTTTGTATTTTTGAAACCTATACCTGGTCTTTCGTTTTGGCCGCGCCTCCCGTGGGATCTTAGTTCCCCGACCAGGGATCGAACCCACACCCCCTGGAGTGGAAGCATGGAGTCTTAACCACTGGACCACCAGGAAAGCCCTACCTGGTCTTATTCTATTTTGAAAAACTGGTTTCTCCTGATGCCCTTGCTTCGGTGACTCAGTATAGACATTATTTCATTCTGCTGTTCAAACTCAGGATTCAAAAATAACTTGAGATTAGTGAGCAATTACTAACCACTTAATATTCTTTAAAGGAAAAAAAAGAGGAGGTGTATAGAATTGGCTTTGTTGCTTTTCCATCTCTGGGCATGCCTTCTAGGCCTTCATCTGGTAACTCTTTCTACAGTTTGCAATCCACTATTAGGTTATTAATTTATTATTTTATATCAGTAAGGTTTCCTGTTTATCCAATGGTTTATAATCTATCACTATAATTATTTATTTTGATGCTGAAATTATCCCACATTTGGCCAATGCTGCCCACTGTAAGCTGGCTCCTGTGATCTACTGACACATACCCATCATTCTTGGATACTTCTTTGCTTTCCTGCACAAAAAAATTTTCCAAGCTAATCTAGTATTTTCCCTACTCTGGCCATGGAATCAGCAATTTTTTCAAGGAACCCTTTTGTAAATCAGCTATACTTCAATTAAAAAAGGAGTACTTGGGCTTCCCTGGTGGCGCAGTGGTTGGGAGTCTGCCTGCTGATGCAGGGGACACGGGTTCGTGCCCCGGTCCAGGAAGATCCCACATGCTGTGGAGCGGCTGGGCCTGTGAGCCATGGCCACTGGGCCTGCGTGTCCAGAGCCTGTGCTCTGCAATGGGAGAGGCCACAACGGTGAGAGGCCCGCATACCGCAAAAAAAAAAAAAAAAAAAAAAGGAGCCCTTGAATAAAAACAAAGAAAACAAAAAACAAACAAAATAAAAAACCAAAACTATGAAGGAACTGGAGTATTGAATAAAAAAAAAAAAGGAATCCTGGTTTATTTTACTGGAGAATGTTATTTAGAAGCCAAGATCTGAGTGCCAGCTAGAGGATATATGTATATATATACATGGTATATTGAAAACCATGAGATCACACCGATATTTCTAATTTCAATCTAATACCGCAGAGCCCACTCCAGTTTTCTCGTTTTTCATATCTGCAACTCCCTTCTCTGATGGCGAGAAGCCTGGCGCTTCTTACCCTTAGTGTGCTTACTTGTTTCATCAGCGCCCCTGCGCAGCCCATCTCCCATCGTAGCTGCTGCCCCTTGGCCTGTGTGGATGGCCTCCTCACTCACTTGGGCCACACCCGAACCAGACTTCTGCTCTGCAGGGACATCTTCCTCATCCTGCTCCGCTGTGACACTCTGATCTAAGCCACCAAGTCCCACTATGTCCCCGGACATGGACGCTACCTTCCTCTGACTTACCTAATGGCTTCAGGACTGAAGGGTTAAAGAACAGGAAAGATGGGAAGGGAAAGGGGAGGGAGACTAGAAAGAGCTGCACACAATTTAAAATAAAACAAAAACTGATTACAGCAAATTCTCTTTCACTCACTTGTGTTCTGATGTGGCTTCATTTCCTACTAGAATGTAAGCTCCATGGATGGAGCCTGTGTCTGTCTTATTTACCACTATATGCCTAGACCTTAGCGTATTTCCTGACACAAAGTACGTATGTGAAAACTTTTTGAATGAATGAATGAATGTATAACAGGAGAAAAAAAAAAAGAGCTTTATAACTACCATGTTGGGAAATGTACATAACCTACAATCCCACTTGTCTAAGCCTTAGCCTGATATCCGGCTGTGTGTCACATCTGACACGGTGTGTGACAGGCACATAGTAGGTATTCGAGAAATTATTTTTAAATGGATAGATCCAAGGAATTATCTGATACATTCATTTCATCTATTGTGTGTCACAGTGAAAAAAAAAAAGCTGGAAACTATGGTTTTAAATGATGAATGAGGTTAACTAAATTTTCAAATGATACCAGGACGGGTAAGCTCAATGTTCAGTTTGAACATAATGCTTCACATTTAACAACTGCTTGCTAAACTGGTGAAGTGTAATTATCAGAGATAGAAATGGAGCTGGCTAAATTCAAGCTAAGAAATCTGAGGTGGAAAAAAGAAATTGAATAATGTAAATACAGGGTAAGACTGGCTGTGTGCAAACACAGAATAAGAGATCTGTGGGTCCCAGCGGAGACAAGACACTAATGACAAAAGGAAGATGAAGAATGGCCTTAAGAATGGGTCCTCATTTTAAGTTTCAGGGACATAATTAAGTTGTTAACTAGCTTCTGTTTACTTGTTACTAATGCTTCCTTCTTCCCAGGCAGTAGGAGTGCTTTTCAAACTAAAATAACTCAATATCCTCCCCCCATCCAGGTGGAGTGTGAAAATTGGTTCCTCCAAACTTTTAAGCTGAAATACTCAGGTGATTTTACATCACTCTGAAAGAGGAACTGTTCCTCCATCCAACGAGTATTGATGGTTTTCTCTACGCAAGGCACTGTCTTGGGTGCAGGAGGTACGCGGCTGGCAGGGCAGATTGGATCCCTTCCTTCATGGAGCTTGCAGCCTAGTAGGGGCCAGAGCATAGGGGAACAGGGGCGGATAAAGGCACAGATCACAGAGCCAGGAAGTCTTATGCAAAACGGGAACTTCAGTGTTTTGGACCATGAATCAGTCCTTCAGACTATATGGTCACTCTTTTTGCTTGAAATATTGTTAACGCCACAGAACACACTTCCCTGAAGCAGGCATAAATGATGTTTTTGTTATCCACCCTGCTCCCTGCCTCAGTAAGGCAGGTAATTGGCATTGATTAGAATCCACTACATTTGATACTGCTCCGACCCAGACAAGCTTACTCTGTCTAGACTGGGGCTCCATGTGTCAGGCAAAGTTACAAACTATTCAAAAACAAGACATATGAGGAATGGTTAAAATAGTAAAATTATTAAGCTGATAGAGGGATGTTGTTGGTGATTTAAATAATGACCTTCAGAACTTCATCTGGTAAATGACTCATGCTAGGTGACTTTTCTCTGCATTTGAGTCCAAAAGTTTTTGAAATAGTCAGATCCCGAAAACAAAAAGGTAAAATAATTAGCATTATTACTAATGCTATGTTGATGCTGCATTAAAACAAACACACAAACAGAACAACGTGCAGTAACAGGGCTGGGAACACAAACAAGCCGAGAAGCCTAGATTCAAACTTCATTTTCAGTTTCGAAAGTGTTTCCAAGTTAGATATTTCCAAGTTTGGATGTCAGGAAAAAGAAAAAAAGGTCCCCAGAGGCCACATGCAGAAGAAGGGCTGTCGACACAGACTGACTAACATTCTGTTTCCTGCTTTTTATTTGATTTGATTCTTTGAAAAAAATAGATATAAGAATTGCTGTTGCACAGCCCAGCTCGAGGCTGGCATAGGCGGGCTTTGAAAAGATTCTGTACTCTCTGTCTCTTTGTGATGATGTTTGCTGCTGTACAGAGCAAGAGAAACAGAACCTAGAGGCTGGTTTCCCAAGCTCCACAGCAACTCCCCTCCCCGCCCACCCCCCCCACCCCCCCCCGCCCAGTGAAAGCATTGTCCCTTGAAAGTCAGTTGTAACAGTCATTTGTTTATTTTCTATTGTGTGCCAGACGCTGGACAAGGTGCTTTCTCAGAAGTTCCAGCCAGGTGAGGGACTGGGATAAGGGATATAGCCCGAACTGCGGATCCAACAGGGGCTCTCATGCTCACCCCCAGGACCTGATCTGAGCACTTTCACAGACCTTCTGAGTATTTTCCTTATAGAAAATAGACTTTTGCTTCTCTCTTCTTCCCCATTCTTGTCAGTTCCGGGATCGTTCGTGCATCCTAATAACCATATATTTCATTTTCCACCCACTCGGCCTCCTTGCTCCTTCCCACTCGGTCTTGGGAGAACTCATAAACGTCGTTGGTCACGAAGCCACTCTCCATGCTCACCAGCGTCACGAACCCGCTTTCGGATGGGTTCATGGCCACGTTGTCATAGTCACAGGACACGGTGTCGGGAGTGGCCTCTCCTGAGCGTGCTCGGAATGAGATGTTCTTCAGGTCCGGCCGGGTCTCGGCTAGATCAGCTTCGCTCTGCTTTCGTATGACATTGTAAACCTCCAGGTCCGGGCTGTTCCCCGGCTGAGGAGCGGGCCAGGTGGGGCGCTTCTCCTTCGTGCTGGGGTCTGGCTGTCCCCGTTTCCTAGGAGTAAAGAGAACCAGGGCTCAGCGGGCAAGGGGACTGAGAACATCCCGGTGCCCCTGTGCAGGCAGGAGGGAGTCATTCTGGGCAGTCACTACGCTGCACTTCTCACCTGCCTCAACCTACAGGTCAAGGTTTCGGGTGGGGTGGGAATAAAAGAGGAAAGGGTTGTTACGTATCTATCACTCACTGCTGCCAGAGCACAGAACAGAGGTGATGATTCTGGGATCCCCAGAGCCTCCAGAGGGTCCATGGATAGAATTGCATGGGGGAAAATCCCACATTTAAAAAAATCCATCTCTAAGTGAAATTGAGCTTGTCCTTCAGGTTTGAATGTGGGCAGTTAAGCTGAGTAGTAATAGCTTTTTTTGTTTTTGTTTTTGTTTTTGTTTCTGTTTTTTTTCTTTTTGGCTGCACCATTCGGCTTGTGGGATCTTAGTTCTCCCACCAGGGATTGGACCCGGTCCTCGGCAGTGAAAGCACAGAGTCCTAACCACTGGACCACCAGGGAATTCCCACTAGTAATATCTTGACTTGCTCACCAACAGAAATCATAGATATTTTCATATCACATCACAGTTATTACTTAAGATGTCAAAATATTTTATGCTTATCTCTACTTCAGTATTATGATATTTATACTCACCACTAAATAAAGAAGCATTAATAAAGGCGCACATGTATTACTGTTTCACATTACTTTTTGGAAATATTTTGCTAAACTATATAACAGCATTATTCCTTCCCTTGTAATCCAGTGGAATTTATTTTATGCATTTAAAAATATTGTTCTGGGAAGGGATCCATAGGCTTCACCAGACTGCTACAGGGGTCTGTGGCACAAAAATGGTTAAAGCCCCGAGATAGACTCCAGCTTCAAAGCCACAATCCCACATTGCGGTGAGGTGCTAAATAGATAGATAAGGGAGGGAAATCAAGACCCAACCACAGAGTAAGCAGTTAGAAAATATATTTGCAAGTTTTTGAACTGAACTCTATTCTTAGGTTAAAAGGAATTAACTAATGAAAACGATCATAGGAAGAGATAACATTTTTGAGTGCTTACTATATACTCATTCTGCATATATTAACTGCTTTAATTCTTCTAAGAATCCTATAAGGAAGTTATTATTAAATGAAGCAGGGTCTTCATTGGAATCTTACTAGTTTATCTTAAATTGGTCATCAAAGGGAGTCAAGTCTTAAACTGTACCTTTGCTTTCCTTCTTCTATGTAGACCATCATGATGGGGAATAAAAAAGGTAGCTGAGAAGACCTCTGGTTACCTCAAAAATGGTGGCACATGATCCATTAACAGAGGTGCTTTAGGCTACTTAGTGCAGCTATTTTGTAGCAATCTACACTTGTGAATTCAATTAAAAGTCAATTAAAAGGATTTGGCTATTTCATTTTGAATTAAGTGGTTTAGTTTCAGTGGTTTGCCAGGCTTTGTAACAGTCGTTTTCAAAGGGCTCACTGTTCATTCCTTCACTCACCCAACAAGCATTCCTGGAATGAGTGCATACATGCATGGGAGCACTTTGCTGAGTGATGTGTGGATGCACAGATGAATAACACAGTCTCACCCCTCAAGTCATTTAAAATCTTCCACACACACAAAAATTAAAGAATGTAAGATCACTCTCTTAATCACAGCTAAGCACAATGCTTAGTACTTCTGAGTGCCCTGAGCCCATCAGAAAATTTACTCTCAAATCTGTAGAAGTGATTCTCTTGGGGCTGCCGTGGCTTTGAATGGAGTCCAAATCTTGAAGAGTTCAGAAAACACAAAGGTTTACATGATGAAGGTTTTACTTGCCTCCTTCTACAGATCCAAACCCAACATACACCTGTGGTGACCACAAGGAAGAGGAGAAGGGGGATGCTGGGGATTAGGATGTAGGCAAGTTTCAAGGCAGCTTCTGAAAAGAAAAGCACACATTATCAGCATTACTGGTGTTTCTGTGTGCTTCAAAACAGGCTTAAAAAAGCATAATCAACACAGAGCATTCCACGGAGCGCATTCTGGAAGGAAATAGATACAGTTATCTAGACAGCAAAGTCTTCCAGTTTCAATGAGTGAGGCTTTTCTACCTGTCCTATTATCTGAAGTAATAGAAAGAAAAGAAGTTTACATTTTTGGGTTTCTTGAAAAATATATGAGGGGCAGTTTTGTTAATTAAAATTTTTTTTCAGACGAAACAGATGATCTCTTTTCTCGTTCTTCCTCTTTGTTAACAAAGATGAGGCTGCTTGGGGGTGCTGATGTCTTTGACTCTAAGGACAGAAACAGTAGTTTCCAAGGTGGGATCGGGGAGAGGGAGGAAAGAGGAAACAAGCCAGAAGTCTCGGTGTTATTGCCAGGTATGAGAAGGTCATGTGTAACACATGAATCAGACTGTAGAGCCTTACTGACGTTTCTGACTGCTAACTGGATCCAGTTGGGCCCATGAGCAGTGACTATGGAGGGCACTTAGAGGTCCACCATCCTTACCCTTCCTAAGACTTAAGTCTTAGAACCAGAGAATTTTCCCTCAAGGGGCTTTGGGAGGAATCCATGACTGGGGACTGATTCCTTTCCTACTTCTACTGGTTAAGATTCTCAACCATCCAGAGGCTGTAGCTTTGTTTTTCTGTGAGGCTACAAACCTGACAACCACCAAAAAAACCCTCAAAACAAAACCTACTTTAAATACCACCGTAGTAACAATGAGCAATAAAATGCCACCCACCGCTGCACAGCACTTTGGATTTTTTAAAAAGCATTTTCACACATTACATCTGTTGTATAATAAAGAATCTGACTGGGCTTTGTCCCTGGTACCTGGGCGGGAGGCTCTAAATCTTTGGAATTTCTCAGAAATAGGAGTAACTTCCTTATTCATGAGCCCTTCAGACCAGATCAGAGTTTATACTGACAGAGATGTCTCAGGATGGGGGCTGGTGGGGCCTAGGGGGTGAGTTCAATTACACGGCCAATGATCAAATCAACTGTGCTACATAATGAGACCTTAAGAAAATCTCTGCACACCAAAGCGCAGTGGAACCTTCCGGCTGGTGAACACGTTGATTTGCCAGGAAGGTGATTAGGCATCCTGATCCCACAGGGAGAGGACACAGAGAGTCCCCATTCAAGACCCTCCCAGACCTTGGCTGCTCCTGATTTGTATCCTTTAGAATAAAACACAGTCATAGGTATGGTGTTTTCCTGAGTTCTGTAAATTGTTCTAGTGAATTATTGAACGTGATGGGGCACTCCCTGGAATTGTAGCCAGTTGATTAGAAGTGTGGGTGGACTGGGGACCCCTGAACTTGTGGCTGATATCTGAAGTGAGGGCAGTCTTGCTGGGGACTGAGCCCTTAACCTGTAGGGTCTGTGCTAACATGGGGTGGCTAGTGTCACAACTGAATTGCAGTACTGCACTATCCTGTTTCATTTTATGGACACAGAAATGCTCTCAGGTAGGTGAGAAAAATGTTATTACTTCTATTATGCAAATAACTAAACTGAAAAATTAAGTATTTTTTAAAAAATTGCCCAGTGACAAAAACTCAGATCTTTCTCTTTTTTGTCTTAATTGAAATATAGTTGACATATAATATTATGTTAGTTTCAGATGTATTCTATATTGATTTGACATTTGCATACATTATGAAATGATCACCATGATAAGTCTAGTAACCAGCCCTGATCTGCCTCTTGAAACTCAAGGTGAGAGTTGAGGTTGAAAGTCCATTAGCACTCCAATTTATCACTCCATTTTTTTTCTTTTCTTTTTTTTTTTTTTTTTGCGGTATGCGGGCCTCTCACTGCTGTGGCCTCTCCCGTTGTGGAGCACAGGCTCCGGACGCACAGGCTCAGCAGCCATGGCTCACGGGCCTAGCCGCTCTGCGGCATGTGGGATCTTCCCGGACCGGGGCAGGAACCTGTGTCCCCTGCATCGGCAGGCGGACTCTCAACCACTGCGCCACCAGGGAAGCCCACTCCATTTTCTTTTATCTTTTATGTCCATTTCCTCTATTTGTCTCATAAAGAAATATTAATCATGGCCTGGGTCTTTCCGCTCTTATTTCTCTACATCCATTCTCTAGTTCCCCTCCCCCCAAACAACTTCTGGGAGGTTCTCAAGCCTCATCTGTCTTCATGCAGATTTTTTTTACCTCCTGTCTTGTCTAATCGCCCCAATTGTCTTAGGATAGCTCCATTTGTGTATTTCACTGACAAAATCTAACATATAATGCAGGTTTTTTTTTTTTTTTTTTTTTTTTTTTTTTCTGTACGCGGGCCTCTCACTGCTGTGGCCTCTCCCGTTGCGGAGCACAGGCTCCGGACGCTCAGGCTCAGCGGCCATGGCGCACGGGCCCAGCCGCTCCACGGCATGTGGGATCCTCCCGGACCGGGGCACGAACCCGTGTCCCCTGCATCGGCAGGCGGAATCTCAACCACTGCGCCACCAGGGAAGCCCTATAATGCAGTTTTTACAAAGTCATAAGTGCCCTGTCTGGTTCCATTTTTAAGTTGCTGTGGGAAAGAACAAAGTAGGGTATATAATCATGGGGAATTCATGATCAAGAGAGTCCTATTATCTATTTTTCTCTGGGAGAGTTCTGTACATACCTTTGCTTTCTTTCAGTGTTTCTGTGGCATCTTCTTTCTCTGTGTCTTCTGGAAGTATGGGCATTGCTGTCTCTGTTCCTTCACCTGGAGAGAGACACATGGACTTGAGAACCTGGAGAAAGGCACCAAAATCCAGATATTCTCTGAGGTCCTACCAGCTTCAGGGTGGGATGCCAAAAAGCACCAGCATTGTGACCAGTGCCATTTATAAACCCAGGGAAGTAAAGAATTGAATTTGCTGACCTAGAGGTTTACTTGTCTTTATCTTTCTGGTGAGACTTGCTGCCAAGAATCATGTATGGACACAACCAGCAGGCAGCTGACATCAAGGCCCATAAAGTACTGAAGTGCCAAGGGGAAGGGCCAATGACTCACTTCTAGGACCATAAATTATCAGTTTGACTTGCTTCTTGGATCATTAGATTGGATTATTCCTTTCATATTGTCAGTAATGACAAGTAACATCCCAAACTGAATTTGCAACTATTACTTTTCAGATATCTGAGGGAAAGACAACGCTAGTGAGATTAATGAACTACTGGTCATGTCCGGTGTGGCATATACCTGTCCAAAGGGTCAGGGTTAACACCAGTGATCTTTCTGCTGAATAATCTGGTTTAAAGAACATGTGGTTCTAAACCTATGAAAAGCTTCTAAACCTGTGAAACAGCCCAAATTAACTCAAATCTCAATTGACAGTCTTACCTCCAGGCCTTGTAGAAGGAGCTGTTGGTTTCTCTATAGCAGAAAGAAACAAGAATGAGAGTAATAAGTAAATTTCCATGCCATCGAATGAAGTTGGCCAGAGCATGGCATCCATTTATTTGTTCATTCAGTTGTCCAACAAATTTCATTTAGTATTATCAGACACTAGAAACCAGGTTAGTAAGTCCAAAGAATCTCTTCTGCACAAAGGCTAGCCTTTCCCCAGCTTTACTTGGGTACTTTTTTCTTTTTTAAAAAGTAAACGTTTTAGTTTTAAAATTAAGAGTTTTAAATATGAGATTTTCCAAATATACGTAAAAGTGGAAAGATCAGTATAATGAACCCCTAGGTACCATCACTCAGCTTTAACTCTTAGGAACATATGGCTAATCTGATTTCAACAATAATCCCCACTCCTCCCTGGCTACACCCAGGCCTGCACTGTTGTAAAGCAATCCAAGACATTTGATCAATTCCTATTGGGGATATTTTAGAGCAACAAACACTGATCTCCAAGCAGTGGAAGTGGTCCGGGACTAAGTAGACCATGGCCAGCCCCAAGGCAGAGCCTGGTGATCTAGAACACAAGTCATTTAAAATATTTCTAAGAGCCTCAGGATAGCTGCACGGACAACCTACATCAATTTTTTTACTTTTGGCTGAAAGTGTGTCAGCCTTTTGTACTGGCAGTGACTCTACACTGATCAGATGCTCTGGGATCATAGCGTCAGGGTCCATAAGGTCAAAATTTTAGAATTCACAGTCCTAAGGCCAGGATGTCAAAGCTATTCTGAAGTTTTAGTCAGAAAGGAAACTTTTAATCGTGTGTGTGTGTGTGTGTGTGTGTGTGTGTGTACAGATGATGCAAATCCATTTATTTATTTAAAATGTCTGCTATATGATAGAAACAGCATCATGCTCTAAATGTTTTATTAAAAACAAACACAATTTATCCTGATAATAGCCTTATGAGGTAAATGCTGTTCTGAATTTGCACGCGAGGAGACTCAGGTACAGGGAGATTAAACACCTTGCTCAAATCTCACAGCTAATAAGTAACTGAACTGGGATTTTAATTTAAAAAAAAATTCAAATGAAAAATTAAAATCACAATGAGACAAACTCTGTGCTAGGTATTAGAGATACAATAGCAAGTGAAAAGTAGTCCCAGCCCTCTAAGGATCTTATATTTTACAGGATGGCAATAAAATATAGAAGTACAGGAGAATATTAACACACTAATTTTGTGATATATTGCAATACATCATATACTCAAAGACATTACATGATGTAGTCATTTTCTTGTCCCTCCATAGTTCAATCCACTGGGCAAAACTGCAGTGAACATGGCAAATTAACGCAGTACTTCCATCAATTGCTGCAATGGTCTGTGACACATGGCCTCAGATGATTTGTCTCTGATTTCCAGTGAATGTGTCTATGCCTTTAGCACACCCCAGGAGGAATCAAGTGATAAGATCTGGCTAGCATGCCACCTACTCTATGTGGTCATGTTGTCAAATCTAGTTTTAGATGCTATCTTTCAACCTGTCCCTTGCCCTCTGGTATAAGGGGATGTTGTGCCATCCTGTTGCAACCATACTGGTTGACCTTCCCCTAGCCCATCAAGTCAGGGATTAACTGGTCAAACACGTATATTTCCAGACCTCATGCCAACCATATAGTGAAGGGGACAAACTTGTAAACAGGCAGTTAAAGTACTGTGTGTGTGAGGTGTTATGATCCTCATAGGAGGAACATTTAACCTAGTTTTGAGGGGCCCTGGATGCTTCCCAGAGGAAGTGATTTTTTAAAACTTCTTATTTGGAAATAATTTCAGATTTATGGAAATTTGCAAGACTAGTACAAAGAATTCCCATGTATCCTTCACCAAAATGTTACCATTTTATCATTTCATTTATATAATTATTCTCTCTTTATATATATCCTATATATTTATATCTACAAGTCTATATCTAAATCTGTACACACACACACACACACACACATACACATATATATATTCACATACAGACGCATCCATAACTTTTTTCCTGAGACTAAGTTGCAGCCATAGTTACCCTTTACTCCCTAAATACTTCAGTGTGTATTTAAGATGGGAGGGGGGGCAATACTCTAACATAAGCATAGTACAGCTATCAAAACCAAGAAATCAACATTGATATATATAATATTAACCAATCGACAGATCTTATTCAAATTCTGCAGATTGTCCTAATAACGCCCCTTATAGAAAATCACCATCGTCATCATCATCATTATCATCAAGCATCACCTACTGCACTTGGTTGTGATGAGAGAAGGTAACGTTTACCCTGAACCTGAAGGCTGAGAATGAGCTGACTGGGAAAGAGGGAAGGGTGTTCCAAGCACTGGAAACAGCAGTTAAGAGCTCTTGGGGAACTTCACAGAGGGCAGAGAGGAATGGGATGGGGGAGGAATAAGAGTAGTAAGAACTGGGGCTGGAGACAGGCAAGGGTCTGATCAAGCCAATTTTTTATGGCGTGCTGAGGTGTGTGAACTTATCCTGAGGAGGGGGGCCACGTAAAGGCAATGTGTTAGTCTTTCTCCGTGTGCCCACTTCTCTCTGCTGGATCTATTCTTGGTCCTTCTCTGTGACCTGGGAGGCTGAACTCTATGGACTGTGTCTTGTGGCTCCCTTGTCCTTTGGCTCTTTTTTATGGCTGCGTTGGGTCTTCGCTGCTGCGCGCGGGCTTTCTCTAGTTGCAGAGAGTGGGAGAGCAGGGGCTATTCTTCATTGCGATGCATGGGCTTCTCACTGCGGTGGCTTCTCTTGTTGCGGAGTATGGGCTCTAGGTATGCAGGCTTCAGTAGTTGCAGCATGCGGGCTCAGTAGTTGCGGCGTGCGGGCTTAGTTGCTCCACAGCATGTGGGATCTTCCCGGACCAGGGAAGACCTTCCCAGACCTTCTCAAACCCATGTCCCCTGCATTGGCAGGTGGATTCTTAACCACTGCACCACCAGGGAAGTCCTGTCCTTTGGTTCTTGATTGGACTTAACCAGTAGGAGGCAGAAGCAGGAGATTAGAGGGTAGGAGAAGAGAGGGGTCCTGGTAGTTATCCCCCAGGCCCCCTTCACACGTCACTGTGGTTTGACAGTAGCTGCGTTCTCTGGTTACAGCTCCTGTTGGGAGGCTCCTCTTCCATGACTCCAAGCTTTCTCTGGAGTCCCTCCCTTTTGCTCCTTGAAACCTGGGGGTAGTAACAACTTCCCATTGTAGCTAATTCCTGGGCACTTCACCATCTCATGCTCTGTGCCCACACCTTGGCAAATATCATTTTATTATACTCTTCTCATTAAACCCTTTGAGTGTGCCATCTTTTTCCTGCCAGGACTCAGTCTAAATCAGGCAGTAGCAAAATTAATAAAGATTATGATTAAGAAAAAAAAACCTAACTAGGTTCAAAGTCCAAAAATAAAAGGCTATGAAAACAAATGTCAAAATCTCACATTTCAGAAAATATTTAAAAAGTACAACATTTTAAATCATGGAGATAATAGGATATGAGGAACAGAAGTGTTGGGCAGCCAGTTTGTAACAAGTGCCTTTGCTTTAATTGCTCTAAAAATGTGCCCTTTCTGACTTTCTTCACTCTGTATGACAAACTCTAGATCCATCCACCTCATTACAAATAGCTCAACTTCGTTTCTTTTTATGGCTGAGTAATATTCCATTGTATATATGTGCCGAAGTAAGTCAGAAAGAGAAAGACAAATACCGTATGCTAACACATATATATGGAATTTAAGAAAAAAAAAAGTCATGAAGGACCTAGGGGTAAAACAGGAATAAAACACAGACCTACTTGAGAATGGACTTGAGGATATGGGGAGGGGGAAGGGTAAGCTGGAACAAAGTGAGAGAGTGGCATGGACATATATACACTACCGAACGTAAAATAGCTAGCTAGTGGGAAGCAGCCGCATAGCACAGGGAGATCAGCTCGGTGCTTTGTGACCACCTGGAGGGGTGGGATAGGGAGGGTGAGAGGGAGGGAGACGCAAGAGGGAAGGGATATGGGAACAGATGTATATGTATAACTGATTCACTTTGTTATAAAGCAGAAACTAATAAAAAAAATTAAACAAAAAAAAGTGCCCTGCTAAGCCAGTCTCAGTCCTTGTAACCTCCCTGCCTGAGACAACTCTGTATGGTGGGGAAGGCCAGGTCTTTGGAGAGAATTCATCCGAAGGGGTGAAGAGGGAGGAAAAACAACTTTAGCAGCAAAAGCACAGTCAAATTCAGACAATTTAAAAATGACAGGATTGTTTAGTCCCTCAATAGATGTAACTAACAAGTCATTTTACTTCTGTCAGGAAAGGATGCAGAACTGGGGTCAAGCAGTTGGCTTCAGGGAGGTGAGAAACTTCCGTAACAGATCAAAAATCACTTCACGTGTAGATCCAAGTCCAACATAATGGAGGAGTTTGGGAAACCTAAGCACAGTGAGACTACAGGCTTGTGGCCAATTCAAAACCCTTCACAGATTTAGAAGCAAACGCCAATTAAATTTGCAAGGCATGTATTTAGAGGGTGCCCTAAGGAGTTTAAGCCTGCTCATTAAATTGACTTCTATCTGCCCAGTGTCAGTAAAATTGGTGTATTTTACCATCTACCTCCCTCTGGTCATTATTCTGTTTCCTTAAAGCCCCAGAAAATAATGTCACGTGGCTGGTAGAAGACTTGCAGGAACAATGGCCAGCTTCCTTTCACATTTCTTCTTTACAGTAAGTCCACTACCTACGAACGAGTTCCATTCGGAGAGCACATTTGTTAAGTCCAACGACGTTAGCCTAGGTACCCAACTAACACAATCGGCTATAGAGTACTGTACTGTAATAGGCTTATAATACTTTTCAGACAAATAATACATAAAAAACAAACATAAAGAAAACATTTTAAATCTTACAGTACAGTACATTTTAAATCTTACAGGACAGTACAGTACCAGCTACATAGCCACTGCTTTTACACTTGCTTCAGGACATCCTGGGCTTGAAAGAAAGGTACTGTACTACTATACTCTGTACAGTCCTGTACAGTAAAGTACACAAAAGCACAACCACTTGTAGAGGATGCGCGCATGTGACAATGTACGCCAGACACGTGAACTAACTTACGGGACTGGACATGCAAACGTAGGTTCGCATCTTTGAAAGTTCACAACTTGAAGGTTCGTATGCAGGGACTTACTGTATTCCAAGCTCCTACAGCATACAACCTCATATCCGGAAAGAATAAGAATTATAATTGTCCACTTGGAGGGCTTTTTGTTTCTTGAAGTTCTCATAATTCTTGCCTTATCATACATAAATTAGACCCTTTCATCTCTTCCTCCTTTCTCTTAGCATCTAATACTCCTCTCCTGTGCTAGAATTACTCCTCAGTGAGGAAGTGTCACTACACCTCCCTTCACAAGAACTCCCAAACGTTTAACACTGCTGGCATTTGCAACAAGCTTTCGCAGAGACCGTGACAAATTCTTGGCACCAGCAGCTGCTTATGAAATGAGAGAGGAGGTTGAGAATTCAGCCATATAACTTGGGAGAGGATTCATTACCAGCGGAATATTTGCAGATGAAATTGTTCTTCATGGTGCATCGGTCGTCGTTCCACTGGAACATGTAGGGGCCCCCGATTCCGGCGGGTGCTGATGGCTGATGGTACATGACCACGCAGACCTCGCTGCCGCACGAAGGCTCGTCCACATACCAGTTCCTGTAGGGAAGGGGTCAACAGTGGAGGCAACTGGAGAAGGATACCACAAGACTTCAAAGCCTTTGTTTTCCTATCCAGTTCCACTGAGCCAGGAACTTAAGAGACAGGGAGGAACTGAAGTGCTTCCAGTAAGTAGAACCACGCTTTCTAATACGGACATCACAATCAATCATCTGACATTTGCCTTTGCAGGGAGGAATATATTACCATATAATGTCTGCAAAGGAATCATGAGAAAAAGCAGCCAGCAGGGCAAGTCTGGATGATCTTATTTCCTTTTTGCTTTTGGCTAACTGGGTTTTGTTTCTCTTTTTTTTAGAAATCAGATGCATTGAGAGAGGCATGGCTTATCTCATCCAGAGCTTGCCCTGCTTCCATCTCCCCATGTTTTTCAACAGCCGTAGCTGCCTTCCTAGCTCTGAGGAGTGGACAGAAAATTCAAGCATCTGAGCAAGACTTTCCAACATGTAGAGGCTTCAAAGCAAGAGATGGAGTGGGGGCAAAAGCGGGAGGCCCAAGTAGTCTTCTTCAGGTTTTAAGTTGTTTCTACTTCATCAGGCTGATGAGCGTCAGCCTCTGCCGCCTGATTTCTTGTCTTTGTGTCCCTAGCTCCTGGATGGGGCGCACTAGCAGCCCCAACGGTACTTGAAGTTGAATGATCCTGCCACCCGGTTGGATATGTGGGTGCCCGATTAAAGCCTTAGATTCCATAGAGAGTTTACATGCTGCGAGCACCCACCCCATGTGCTGACTCAGGGCTGGGCTTTGTAGTTCGCCTGGGTACTCACCTAAGCAGTTTCCTTCCGGGGCCCAGATCTGCCCTGATGCTCAGGCTATTTAGATGAGCCCTGCTGCTCTGCCTAGCTCTTGTCAGAGACCCTCCTTAGGAGACAGCTAAGAGACAGCTCTCTGTGTAGCAGCCTCATATGGCTCTGCTTGAGTCTTGTGCTGCAGTTCACTGAAAGGAAAATCCACTGCTGAATCCACTGGGTTGAATTTGCCTGGATGATAGCTGAGCTTGCGAGGCTGCTTGGACACTGTCTGGAGAGCTGGAGATCCTGACTGGGGCCGGGCTCTGCACCTCATTAGTCACCTCCAGGCAATTTTCCAACCCTGTTGGTAGACCTCCTGCTTGTCTGTTCTCCTCCCCACTGGCCCTATGGCTTTATGTTATTTTATTTCACAGATGATGGAATGGTTGGAATATTATGGCTGGCATCTAGTTACCGGACTTGAGCCAGGTTTCAGGCTTGGAACTCACTGCTAGAAGGAGGAAGGACCCTGCAACACCACAGTAGGTGCACATGGTAATTTCCTCTATTCTCCCAAAGGGACCTATGGCCATCTACTCAAGTAACCATACACTGGGGAAAGAGGAATACCCAAATATTACAAAGACTGCTGGACACAGAGTGCAAGTTAACACTGACACCCAAAGACTTGAAGTGTCATTAAAACTACCCTTTTGAGTGGGAGCATATTGAGGCCAAGTATTAAATGGAGTTCTGGCCCAGGACTGAAGTAGGAGATAGATGGGCCCCTGGGCCGGACAGCTGGTGTCTGTCAAGTGGAATAAAATTGAAGCTTTGTTCTCACCCAGACACTCCAAGGACAAAGCTAGTGGCAGAAGCTGAGCTCTGCAGGAATAAAGAGATAAGATGACCACTCCTGAGGTCAAGGAAAACTTCTTCGTCTGCACATGCACAAAAAGGCTCCTTGAGGGTCAAAAAGGGAGGGGGCGCCACCCCACAATAAGTGTGGACATATCCCCACAGGCCTCTGTGGTGGAATCCATCTTAGCAAAAAGTTGCGCATGCATATTAGGGAGGGTCCTAGGACTGGTCAGGTGTGAAAGAAGAAGAGAATCGGCCAAAGGTAAACAAAGACCCAGAAGGACTATCCTGTATTAGTGATTTAAACCACCTCTTTACCACACTCCTCCTCATTAGAGAGGATGCCCGAACCCTTTCTCTGTAGGTGTGTATTTCTGCCTTGTTTCTGTCTTAAATAAACGAACTGCTTCTCTGTGTGCTCTCCCACATGTTATGCTGTGTCTCTAATAATAAACTTTGTACCTGCTTTTATAGTTTTTGCCTCCTTGAGAAATGCATTTTCCAGTGGGGGTAAGAGCTAGGGGAACTTTGCTTCTAGCCTCTAGCCCCTGGTGGACTAGCAGCTAGGATGCCTGGTTTTCATCCAGGCTGCCCAGGTTCAATTCCTGGGCAGACAACTAAGATCTCTCTTCAGGACCACTCACTGCTGCTGTCTCTCTGAGATCAGGACCAGCTCACAGTGGATCCGTCCAGTGGTCATTCCCCAGTCCTAAAATATATGAATTGAAAACTTATGGGGTAAGAGCTATAATAGTGGAGAAGGTCAAGTGGAAGCCTCTGAAACTGCATTCTTCCCTATTCTCTCCAAGATAGTAAATAGAAAACAATATCTTATCCAGGCGAAGATGACAGAAAGCAGTGTCCCTCCTAAAGACCCAGAGAATGCAAGGATGGTACTCCCTGCCATATCTCTATATAATTCACTAGTCTGGCTCCTGCAAAAACCAGGCAGATCCTGAAGGATGACACTGGAGTAGCACAAATTCAACCAATTAGAAGTCTCAGTTGCACCTACGATGCCATTTGTGGTATCTTTGCTAGAGCTGCTTAACACATCCTTGGGTACCTAATACGTAGATTTGGTGAGTACATTCTTTTTCACCTGTATCAGAAGGAGAATCAGAAAACAGTCTGCATTCATTTGGAATGGACATCAGTATACACTTATGGTCTTTCCTCAGGACTATACTAATTTTCCTACCCTCTGTCACAATATGATGTGAAAAGAGACTGCCTGGATATCTTGCAAAAAATCACACTGGTCCACCATATTGCTGACATCACGCTAACTGAACCAGATGAGCAAGGACTGGGGGCCTTAGTAAGACTCAAGTGCTCCAAGGGCTGGAGGTAAACGCTATGAAGATTCAGGGGCCTGCTACTTCATGAAACTGTGCAGGTGTCTAGTGATCTAGAGAATGTCAGAACACCCCTTTCAAATTAAAGGTCAAATTATTTCATCTCACAATAATTTGAAGCATCTTGCAATAATTTTAAGAAGGAAGCATAGCATGGGGTAGGTCTCTTTGGGTTCTAGAGGTGACATATTTCACACCTGGGAATACTGCTCTGGCCTATATACCAGTTGACATGAAAGACAGGTGACTCTGAGTGGGGACCAGAGCAGAAAAGGACTCTGAAGCAGTTCTAGGCTGTGATGGAAGCAGACTTCCCACTTGGGCCATATGATCCATCAGACCCTATTATGAGAGGTATCAGTGGTGAGAAAAATAATGCCATATAGAATCTGTACAAGCTCCAACGAGAGAATCACAATGCAAACCCTTAAGATTCGACAGCAAGGCCATATCATCTATACATGAGAAAAAAATCACCTTTTGCAAAGCCACTCCTGGCTTTATACTAGGCAAGGAGCACCAAGAGAACATGCAATCCAACTTGCTCAGTGTAAGAGAGACACTGTCAGACATACCTAGTCAAAAGATAAGGCAGGTCTGGAATCAACTCATTACAAGATGGAAGAGGTATATTTAGGACCAGATGGCACTGTATGAACAGGTAGAGCAGACTGCCATGACAGCTACCACTGTTGTACCAGAGCCTGTCCCTCAGCTTACACCTATAGCTGCATGAAGGAATCCCTTACGACTAGCTGATAAAGGCAGCCTAAGCTTGGTTCATGGATAGGTCAGCCAGGCATGGGGGTACCACTCAAATGGGCAGCAGCTGTACTACAGTCCCACTCAGAGGTGATTCTGAAAGATCAAGTGGTAAGGAAACATCCTCCCAATGGCCAGAGCTTAGTTAATATACCTAGTTAACCACTTAGTATAGAAAGAGAAGTTATTAGAGATTAGACTATATAAAAACTCAGGGGTAAAGGCAAAGAGCTTAGCCAGTAGATTAGGAGTCTAAAAGGATAAAGAGTGGAAAACTGGGGACAAGGAGCTCTTGGATAGAGTGATGTGAATAGACATATGGGAGTAGGTGTAAAGTATGAAAATCTATCGTATGTTAAAGCCCACCCAAAAGCCTCTAGCATGGAAAAGGCACTAAACAACCAGGGAGACAAGATGACTTAGCCAGTTGATGTCAGCCAGACTGTTATCAGCTGCCCCATCTCTGGTATAATAGATACATACTAGGGTAGCCATGGTGGCAGGGATGGAGGCCATGCATGGGCTCAACAGTAGCCGTTCCCACTCACCAAGGCTGATCTAGCTACTGCCCAACGTCCAGTCTGCTGGGAACAGAGGCCAGCCTAGAATTTGGTAGTAAGTTGACTACATTGGACTCCTTCCTTCCTGAAAGGGGCAATGATTCATGTTGATAGCAATAGACATACAATCTGGGTATGGGTTTGCCTTCCTAGCCTCAAGGTGTTAGCGCCACTATCCAAATGCTTACACAGTCTTTGATCTACCCGCACAGAATTCCAAATAAGATCTCATCAGACCAAAAAACCTAGTTTATAGCAAAGGAGGTGTGGGAGTAGGCAGGGGATTTACTAGTCACATCACATATTCACCCATCCTGAAGCTGCCAGTTTGACAGAGTGATGGATGAACTTGTTGAAAAGACAGCTGAAGCACCAGCTTAGAGGCAATACTTTGTGAGGATGAGGCATCATCCTCCAAGATGCAGTGCACATTTTGAATCATTGACCTTTGTATCATCCTGTGTCATCCAGGAGTATTCTGGGGTCGGGGAGCCAAGGGATGTAGAAGAAAAGTTTGAAGCTAACAGGTTGGTTCATGAGGTTAAGGAAAAAAGGCCTCTCTATAACAGAAAAATGCAAGGTGAAGCAGTAAATGCTGATGTAGAAGCTGAAGCAGGTTAACCAGAAGACCTAGCTAAGATAATTCATGAAGGTGGCTAAACTAAACAGCAGATTTTCAGTGTAGAAAAAACAGCTTTATAATGGAAGATACCATCTAGGACTTTCATAGCTAGAGAGGAGAAGTCAGTGCTTGGCCTCAAAGCTTCAAAGAGCGGGATGACTCTTGTGTTAGAAACTAATGCAACTGGTGACTTTAAGTTGAAGCCATTTCTCACTGATCATTCCAAAAATCCTAGGACCCTTAAGAATTATGCTAAATCTACTCTGCCTTTGCTCTATAAATGGAACAACAAAGCCTGGATGGCTGCACAACTGTTTACAATATGATTTACTGAACATTTTAAGCCCACTGTTGAGACTTACTGTCAGAAGAAAAGATTCCTTTCCAAATATTACTGCTCCTTGACAATGCACCTGGTCACCCAAGAGCTCTGATGGAGAGGTACAAGGAGATTAGTGTCGTTTTCATGCCTGGTACCACAACATCCATTCTGCCGCCCATGGATAAAGAAGTAATTTTGACTTTCAGGTCTTATTCTTTAAGAAATACATTTTGTAAAGCTATAGCTTATGAAAGGAGGAGTAGCCCTGCTTACCTTCACTGGTAGTACTTACTTGGGGAATTTGTGTTTCTTGTCTCTGCACTGCTGAGCTCTGTGGGTTTAGAGGTCCTGGTATCTCCTGGGGGAATCCTTCCACCAGAAGATACAGCAAGAGTGTTACTGAACTATCAACAATGGCTGCCACTTGGACATCTGGGGATTCTTGTGTCCAGGAACCAGCAGGCAAGAAGAGGAGTCATTCTCTTTGCAGGACCCTAATCACGAGGCAAAGGTATCTCGGCTGTTACAGGCAGGGAGAGATATGTTTGACAGCCAGGTTATCTACTTGGGTACCTGTTGGTACTCATGTGCCCAATTTTGATGGTAAATAAAAAAGTGAAATCACTCCAGCGTAAGCAATGCAAGTTGACTAGGCCTTACACTCTTCAGGGATGAGGGTCTGGGTCCTGCCACAAGGTACGAGAGCCATTGAGGCTCCCCGAACAGAGGGTGAGGGGAATCTAGACTGCACAGAGGAGGAGGGGGGTCAATAAATATCAGTCGTGGCGCTGGGACCAGCTGCAGTGGTGGGGAGTGTAGTTCCTCCTAAGCTTCCTTTCTAAAGTTTCTCCCAGGAGAGAGGCCCACGAGAATCTTGGAGGAACGACTCCTGGAACTTAGATGAAGATGTGGATCTGAACAGCATAATGGGTGAACTTCATGCTGTCTTGAATGGAATAGGTAATAAAGATATATTCTAATCTTCATTCTTTTGATTGAAAATGAGTTTAAATGTTTTCCCCATATGACTGTTTACTAGTTAGATTTTCTATTTTGTGAACTGTTTGCTCAGGTCTTTTGCCCCTTTATCTTTTGGGGTTTTACTGACTTTTTATAAACTTTTATAAACTTTTAGTGCTTTTTGACTTATATAAACTCTTTATTGTAAAAAGATCATAACTGTTAAATTTCTTACAACATTCTTCCAGTCTTATGCCTGCCTTTTAATTTTGATATTTTTTGACGTTCTTCCATGTCACTGCTTTTCTTAGGGAGGGACGATGGCAATGCCATGGTGCTGGGGGGGCAGGTGTGTGAAGTGAGTCCAGTGCTGTGGGTTTAGAAGGGCCCTACAAACTGCAGGCTTCCTTAAGTCCCCTCTTGGTCAATCCAGAGAATTAGATCTTGGCTCTAATTTCTTGCCCGTCATCATAATTTCCTGCAGTCTGGAGCCCTTCAGCCCCACAGGCCTTCAATCTCTCACTGGGTCAGCAATCCCACTCCTGGGCATACACCCAGAGAAAACCATAATCCAAAAAGATACATGCACCCCAATGTTCACTGCAGTACTATTTACAATAGCCAAGACATGGCAGCAACCTAAATGTCCATCAACAGAGGAAGAGATAAAAGATGTGGTACGTATATACAATGGAATATTACTCAGCCATAAAAAAGAACAAAACAATGCCATTTGAAGCAACATGGATGGACCTAGAGATTGTCATACTGAGTGAAGTAAGTCAGACAGAGAAAGACAAATATCATATGATATCACTTATATGTGGAATCTAAAAAAAGGGTACAAATGAACTTATTTACAAAACAGAAATAGAGTCACAGATGTAGAAAACAAACGTACGGTTACCAGGGTGTAAGGGGGCGGGGGGAGGGATAAACTGGGAGATTGGGATTGACATATACACACTAGTATATATAAAATAAATAACTGATAAAGACCTACTGTATAGCACAGGGAACTCTACTCAATACTCTGTAATGGCCTATATGGGAAAAGAATCTAAAAAAGGGTGGATATATGTGCATGTATAACTGATTCACTTTGCTGTACACCTGAAACTGACACAACATAGTAAATCAACTATACTCCAATAAAAATTAAAAAAAATTCTCTCCCTGGGGTTCTAGTCCAAAAGGCCAGGTAGCCAGAATGACTGACTTCAAGCATTGTGTGCCACTGAAGCTGTGCTTCTGGGCCACCCTCCTGGACAGAGCTCTCTGGGCCTAGGATAAGGCTGATTTACCACCTTCGCCCCACTGCTTTGGTCAGTGGCTTTGCCAGTACTGCTATCCCCTCAGGGCTCTGCCTGGCTGGCACTTCTCTTCCACACTGACTGGCACCGTGGATCCAGCCTGCCTCTTTTTGGAGCTACATCAAGTGAGTTAGCTGCTGTGAGTTCCACACACTTACCTAAATGTTGCTGTGCTGCCATCGATCCAGGCATAAAGGTCCTGGCAGGCTGTGCCATTGCTTTGTTTCTCTTCACGCCTCCTCAGCCCAATCCAGAAATCACCATCAGAAGCCAGGAGGTTTTCAATGAACTTTTCTATCAGTCTCTGTTCATCTTCAGACTCGATGCTGACTAGCTGGCCCCCATCTCTCCTGCAGGCTGCTCTGGCTTCCTCAAAGTTCAGTCTTTGAGAAGCATCATGGAAGTAGATGACCTCATAACAAGGCTTCTGTGTTCCTCCCCGGCAGACTGGCTGACCTAGAGAAAAAAAGAAGCCTACCTATTTTAGTGCCCCCAACATATACCAGAGCAGGGATGCTTGGAGGCATCTGAATGAAGCTGCAGGAATTCTGATTACTCATCAGTGGTTTGTTTTAGTGTCATTAAGCTCTCAGAGCAAATTAATACCCCTTCCAGTGTGGAGACACAGTGATTTAGACTCCATGTTTTGTTTGTTCCATTACAGATTATTGAAAAGCAGACATTTAAAATTAATCTTTAAAAGAGAGGTAGATGAAGATTTATGGTTTCGCTTAAAGGCAAACAAATAAGACTTGCATGCCATTAGGGAGTCACAGGAGACTAAGTGTGGCTTAAAGTGAGTTATCTCTGTTTGGGGGTTCCTTCAGGTAAGAGAGGCATTCTGAAGTCAGGCGTGGGCTCCTCTACCCTGGAACACTCTGCGTATGTATCAATAGCAGGACTGAATATTCACCCAGTCTATGGTATAAGCAGAAGATAAAAGCATCAGATCCATGGGGTTTTCTGCTACTGGTCTTGCCTAAAGTCAACAGCTAAGGTTCAGTGAACTCTTACTATATGTCATGTGCTATGCTAAGGGCTTTTGCATTTACATACATACCTTATCTCATTGAAGACTCATAGTAATCCACTGTTGTAGATATTGTTTATGCCCCATTTTACAGATGAGAAAACTGAGGCTCAGAGAAATTAGTCTGGCTAAGGCCACATAAGCTATATCAGTAGCATGACTTGAGTCAGAACCCAGATCTAATTACAAAGTCACAGCCATAACCACTGAACTCTGCTCCCCACGCCACCACAGGCTCAGGTTGCACTGGGAGTCCATGTAATATGTCTCACCTGACTGACACCTGAAGGGCTGAAGGCTATCAAGGACAAATGGGTGGGATTCTACTGAGGACGGATAAAAAATCGTTCACCAGTACACACCACCCTGGCTTGTGTCTGGGTGCCTAAAGCCGTGCTGCACCCAAAACATTAGCCTCATTGCTCCTTCGTTAAGTCAGTATGTATCGCATGTATGCTCATGCCTGGCACTGTGCTAGGTGCCGGGAATACAGAAACACTTGCCGCTTCCTAACCCACAGGAACACACAGCATGTTTCTGGATCCAGATGTACAGTGAAAACCAGATTTCAACAAGGGGAATCCCTTGCAATGCAGAGCCAGTTTGTGGGCTGTGGGTGTGAATTACTGCCACAGAGCGAGGAATAAAGGATTTTGGTTTGGGAACCTCTTCCCAGCTCTCATGGAATGTTCTCATTTTCCTAATTTGTTTTGCAACTGTGCACAGAGCCAGATAGCATTAGTTATTCCCCAAATTGTCCAGAATACAGAGCAAAAGGCCACAGGCAGTTAACTGCATTTTCAGTGCTTAGCTGGGAACAGAGCACATACAGAGAATCTGGAAAGCTCCTGTGAATTCTTATTTTCAGTTTCTTCTTTCATCGCTTTTGTACAGAAATTTTCAATAAACAAGTGGTAAAAGTTTTGCATCTTCTCCCTTTCTCTGTCACTTTTCTCCTTTTGCTGAATAGAGAAACTCTAAGAGGACTGCTCCATCAGCAAGCCAGGAGGCCTCAAAAGTGGGACATTCTCGCTAAGGAGGTGTTCCAGAGAGACTAGGGACCACTGGCCAGAGAGGCTGTGGCTGGGATGCTCCCTGGGGAGAAGGCTGGGTCAGCTCAGCTTTATGAGTCCTTAAAGGTGGCTCCAAATGGGGCAGCAGAGGAAAAACAAATGAGCCCCAGGCACCCCCGAAGTGGAGTTAAATTTACTGGCAGTCCCCACTTTTCCATCGTTGGATTATCAAGGGAAAACATAACACCTTAAACGAGTTTCCTGCATGGCCCAGGCTGGCCACACATCCCAAGTCAGCCAGTGAGTGCCAGAGGGAGCCATTGCTGGAAGAAGGCCCAGGGTGCATCTGGTCCCCCTGCCTTCAGGAAGTGTTTCTCTCCTCTCATTTGCAGGAAGGGGAAGGGCGGCCACCGAGGACAGAGCCCGTGCAGCCGTCACCCAAACAGCTGAATTCGGTTACCCTCCCATTTTGCCACCCTGCACCCCACCCCATCCTGAAACCAACTTTAGATTCCTTCAATCAGCTTCGGAAGCACCGATAACGGAGCGGAGGTTTTCATTCTCCTCCATCCCTCTTGGCCAATCTGTTGCCTGCGAAGGAAACCTGAGAAAGGGGAACGGACATCCCCTCCGCCGCCCCCCACCCCGCCCCGCCTCGACATGCAGAACAAATGAAAGAGGCAAGGAGCCAGAGCACTGTACCTCCTCTGAGGTCCAAGTCCGAGGCTGCAGTGACACGACAGGAGGAAGGAAGCAGAGAGAGTCATTCCCCTGAGTCAGGCGGGGCTTGCCCCGCGCTAACTAGGCTTCTTTCCCGATCTCTAAGCGCTCTTATTCCAGGCGCTGGATCCTGCCATCCTCTCCCCCCAAGAAGAGACCAGGAGTAACAGGCTGGGGTTCCCACGGCACAGCTGATCCAGAATCCCTACTGTATGCACCGTCTCCCGGGACAAGAGACCTCCTTGGTGGGCAGGACAAGCCCTGCGTGGGGGTCCCGGGGAATACTGCGCCGCTCTCAGTGGAGCGGACCGAGGGGGCGCCTACTGGGGCAGTTTGCTCACTGCCCCATCTAGCCTACGTCTCTCGGTATTCTGGCAGTCCTGGGCGGGGAACGGACTTCGCGCGGTCCAGGACACGCAGGAAACCGGCGCTAGGCTCAGCAGCCGGGCGATTGCCCCTCTAGAAGTAGGGGGCGCCGCAGGGCTAAGTCCACTGGTGGGGCGGGGCGCCACCCCTCCACCCACTCCGCGGAGGGCCAGAGAAGAGGCACCGTGGCCCTGAGGACGGTCAGCCTTAGGTGGGGTGCAGTGGGTGCCGCAGCCCAGCGCCCGGGAACCAGCCCCCGCCCCAGCGCGCGCGCACTCACCGCTTAGCAGGCGCCCCGTCGCGCCCCGGAGCCCCGCCAGCAGCACGGCCAGCAGCACGGCCTGCAGCGCCGCTCCCGGCAGCATGGCCCGGCTCGGGTGCGCCTTCGGACGCCGGGGCGCTACGGCGGTGGAGCGGGACGACCGGCAGCGGCGTGCTCCGCAACTTCAACGGAGGGCGGCAGCAGCATCTCCAGAGGACCGACGGACCCGGCGCCCGGAGGAGGCGGGGAGGGCGCGGAGCCAGTTCGTCGCCCCTCCGCCCTCTTGGACGTCACTGCGGAGAGGGCAGCCTCGCCGGCTGGCCCGCCCCCGCCAGGACCTCCTCCAGCGCGCTCGGCGCCAGACACCCCCGCCCGCCCGAGGGGAGCGAGCAGAGGAGGGGAGCCAGCTCCCCACCCCAATTTGAGCTTCCCAGGGAAATCCTGCGTTTGCCCAGGGTGCGGGGACTAGGAAATCCAAGACTGGCTTCTCCGAAATCCGATGAAGACCGCACTGTGGCTAAAAACACGACCGCATCTTGCCCCCACCCCTCAGGGGCACAGCCAATTTCCCAGCGTCCTAGGCTCTGCAGTTGAGAGAGGCAAACTCTGAGACCTGCCAGGGCTCGGTAGGCCGCTGTCCAGGCACTCAGGGGCTACACCTGAGAAAGGAATGGCGGATGAAGAGAACAGACGCTCAAGTAGGCAGGGTGACCACTGGCCAGGCACATTTTGGGACAGCGTGGATAGCGTCCAGAGAGGCTAAGTTGGAGTTCTGGGCGAGAGGAGAGTGGACTTCCCAGAAGCCAAAGGGTGTTCTTGAGCCCAGCAAGGAAATAATAGTACTTTTTGCAGGGCACATGGGTGTAGGTGATTGTTCAGCCTTGTGGTAGAAAGGAGATGACCCCTCACTTTTCCCCCAGGAAAGAGTTACCTCATTTCCTTTGGAAAAGCTTTCCTCACCAACCCAGCCCTCAATGTGTGCTCCTTTATCTAAACTCCCACAATAGTCGTGTCTTACATTTACTTCTTGTTGTAAACAAAATGTTTTCAAATACATTCAAATAATAAAGTGAGCCTCCTGTCCAGAAACTAAAGTACTAAGTGCTGGAAGGTGGGTCTGATTTGCCTCTTCCCCTGTACCGTGCTCTTGTGAAGCATGACAGAAGCCCCATCTGGGCCACTGACTTCTGAGTTTTGGTCTCAGATTGAGCCATTGCAATTTTAGACAAACAGGCCTGATTGATCACAGGCTGGGGGATCTGTTTCAGTATCAGCTGGTAATACTGGGAAGCTCCGCTACTGCAGAAAGCAGCAGCATTGGCAGGAAGAGGGCTGATGTTTATGGCAAGTTCATTTACAGCCCGTCTTTATGTCGGAATTAGAACATTTCACATCCAAAATACATTCTTTTTAGAAATTCCTGATTATCAAAACAACCAAAGAGAGAGCTGATATGGTGAATAGAAGCACCTGAGTTGGCATCAGATATTCTGTTTCCAGTCCTGCTTTTCTTCACTTAATGTCTGTGTGGATTTCAGCAAGTTTCTTTGCCTAAATCAATTAACTCTTGGTAACAATAAAAGTTACCTTAACTTGTGAAGGTTTGATAAGGCAACTAGATATGTAAGTGTGCAGATAGCTGAGCACTTAATGTAAATTGCAAAGGATTTATTTCCAAAATTATAACATCTGCTATAACTTAGAGAAGCTGTTACCTTGGCCCAAATAATTAAATTGTGCCCTGAGTTCTCCCTCTGATACCCTGGCCCTCGGTCCAGATAGACTTGGCTAATGTATGCAGTTAACCTAATGCAGATTACAACAGTGACCCCAATTCTTCACCCCACCCTGTAACCACATCCTTTACTGTGTGACTTTCAAGTTCTTCTTACTAAAGGCGCAGAGTATATTTCCCCATCCTTTGTCCTTGTGTTTGACCGTGTGACTTGTTTGGCCAACAGAATGAGCCAGAAGTTTCTGAGCCTAGACTGGTAATGGCCTCACGTGTTTTCGTTGTTCTCTTGCTTCTCTGCCACTCTCTGAGAGGAACATAGCTCAGATATGCCACTGGTCCAGGTATATCCCAAAGAAAGTATGTGGGGCAGAGCTGCCTCTGTCAATCAACAGACATGTAGCGAGAAGCAGACCTGCCCCTGCAGCCTGAAGCGGAGCTATCTGGCCAAACTTAGATCAGCCAAATCCTCCGTTGACCTACAGATATGTGAGCAATAATAAATGTTTTAGATCACTTTGTTATTCAGTACTGTTGCAGCAATACCTGACCATTACACTTGGTAGTGCAGAGAGGTGTCACTGGGGGAACACTGGTTGCTGAGAAGGCTCATAACGTAGAATTTTTCTTGGTATAATTGTCTTGGTCCAGGGTCCAACCCTTAGTTTGACAAGCCCAAACCCAGTCTAAGAGACTAATATATTTACCTGTTGAGAAATAGAATCATCAGGTAAACCGATGTTTGCCTTGGCCTGTTGAGCACATACTCTCCCTCTGGGCAAAAGAAGATTTCTCAGTGAGCATGGAATCAGAACAAAGGGAATTAGCTATATGGATTGAAAGTTTAGGCTTTGATAGCCTGCTATGTCTGTCTTCACAAGAGAGAGCTATCTGTCTGGCAGTGAAAAACATCACCCTGACAGGATAACTTTTATTCTTGATAATGCTGAGATGAGATTACTAATTTTGTAACTTTCAAAATTTCCCTTCTCTAAGCCTGATTACCTTCCTTCTGTTCAAAACATTTTTTCTCCAAATAGTGTTGTGGCAGAAACATTTCTTTTAGTGATAGAGTCCTTGAATTCTAACTAGGCAGATGTCCCCGCATCCACCCCCATTAAAGACTATTTCCCAGCCTCCCCTGCAGTTTGGTATGTTCCTAATGATTAAGTTCTGACCAGTGGATCACTGGCTCTGCTGCTGGCACTGTGAATGGGAGCTGCATCGTACGGAGGTTACATCTAGGACTTGCAGGCGGAGACCAGGAGTGAAGTGCACCTGGTCCTAAATGGAGCTGGAGCCCTGGAGCTGCGTGTACAACCCTGAGTAGGTCTGCCAGTTGGACAATGCAGAAGGGACAAAGTCTTAACCTTCTCTTTTCCAATATATACCAAAGGGAATGATCTTTGAAAGTGAGGGAGATTGACACTGGGATTACGTCCATGTGTATAAGACAGAGGAATGTTGAACCTCAAGATCTTTTTTGATCCACCTCCTAGAGTAATGGAAATAAAAACAAAAATAAACAAATGGGACCTAATGAAACTTCAAAGCTTTAGCACAGCAAAGGAAACCATAAATAAGACGAAAAGACAGCCCTCAGAATGTGAGAAAATATTTGCAAATGAATCAAGGGACAAAGGATTAATCTCCAAAATATATAAACAGCTTATGCAGCTCAATATTAAAAAAACAAACAACCCAATCCAAAATTGGGCAGAAGACCTAAATAGACATTTCTCCGAAGAAGACATACAGATGGCCAAGAAGCACATGCAAAGCTGCTCAACATCACTAATTATTAGAGAAACGCAATTCAAAACTACAATGAGGGGCTTCCCTGGTGGTGCAGTGGTTGAGGGTCTGCCTGCCAATGCAGGGGACACGGGTTCGAGCCCTGGCCTGGGGGGATCCCACATGCTGTGGAGCAACTAGGCCCGTGAGCCACAACTACTGAGCCTGTGCATCTGGAGCTTGTGCTCCGCAACAAGAGTGGCCCGCGCACCGCGATGAAGAATGGGCCCCGCTCGCTGCAACTAGAGAAAGCCCTCGCACAGAAACAAAGACCCAACACAGCCAAAAATAAACAAATAAACAAACAAACAAACAAACAAATAAATATTAAAAAACAAACAAACAAAATAAAACTACAATGAGGTATCACCTCACACCAGTTAGAATGGGCATCATCAGAAAATCTACAAACAACAAATGCTGGAGAGGGTGTGGAGAAAAGGGAACCCTCTTGCACTGTTGGTGGGAATGTAAATTGATACAGCCACTATGGAGAACAGTATGGAGGTTCCTTAAAAAACTAAAAATAGAATTACCATATGACCCAGCAATCCCACTGCTGGGCATACACCCAGAGAAAACCATAATTCAAAAAGACACATGCACCCCAATGTTCATTGCAGCACTATTTACAATAGCCAGGTCATGGAAGCAACCTAAATGCCCACTGACAGACAAATGGATAAAGAAGGAGTGGTACATATATACAATGGAATATTACTCAGCCATAAAAAGGAATGAAACTGGGTCATTTGTTGAGATGTGGATGGGTCTAGAGACTGTCATACAGAGTGAAGTAAGTCAGAAAGAGAAAAGCAAATATCATATATTAACGCATATATGTGGAACCTAGAAAAATGGTACAGATGAACTGGTTTGCAGGGCAGAAACTGAGACACAGGTGTAGAGAACAAACGTGTGGACACCAAGCAGGGAAAGTGGAGGGGTGGTGGTTGTGGTGGCATGATGAATTGGGCGATTGGGATTGACATGTATACACTGATGTGTATAAAATTGATGACTAATAAGAACCTGCTGTATAAAAAAATAATAAGACAAAGGAATGTTGAGCCAGCTAGTCACAGAACTAGAAGTAATTCACTTCTGACTTTAGATATGTTCCAGAAACTGAATAAACCAAATTTTGGGAAATGGATTTTTTTTTTTTTTTTTTTACTGCAAGAAGACTTTAAAGTTTTCAGGACTGACTTTTCATCTCTATTTCCTTATTAGTTGTTTTTACTGGTGGTCTACAAGTTGAAGCACATAAAGCCCCTGTTTCTTGTTTATCTGATATTCATAACATAGATCAAATATAGCAATTTTGGAAATACCCTTCAAATGAAAACAAGATAAATAGGAGTTTGTGAATGTATAAGATGAGAGAGACAATTACTGTGTGGTACCAAATACAGTGATATTCACTCAGTAAATAGACACAAGTATTCAATAACTGGTAAAATTCCTAGAAGTGTTGCATATTTAACTTTTATTTCTTTGTCTAATTTAACTGATTCCAATGATCCTGATGTAAGAGCAGGTTGTTTCAAAAGTGAAGATCTAAGTGAGCCATCCTCTCCCAAGTGTCAATCAAATTAGTCCAAGGCTTTGACTTCTTCTTGGTCTTCTTTATCTGACTCTGAAATCACTTTCCTGTTGGCAGTAACATGAATCAGTTCCAATACACAGAACTCTGTAGTTGTGAACACAACGTGGCATGAAAAAAACTTCTGAAAGTTTCTCCAATAAAGATTTACTGTCTTGCATTCTGACTATGCCTTAGATTTTGCAATCAAGTGTAAACTTCTGTGTGGGAGGAGTGGTCATTCCACTGTGAAGTGTGACTTGAAGGGCAGGGGAGCAGACTTCCTAAACTTGACTCAAAATTCTGAGATTTCATCATTGGTGACTGATTTCTTTGGATGACCCATTGTTCCTTCTTGTCAGCCCTCTTTTATGAAGCAAATATTGGATAAAAAAACATAGTGCCACTGAAACCTTACTATGTATACACTTTCTAGCTCTTTCTTTCTGACAGAAGGGGACCTGGAGTGTCCTAAGATCTGATGAAGGAGTGATGGTAAGGGCATATCTGTATATGTGGGGAAGGTTTGGGTAGACAGGAAAGGATGGAGGGAGGAAAAAGAGGGCAAAATTAAAATAAAATTGTGTTTAAGATATTTCACAAATTTAAAAATGTTTACAAAGTACTGTACAGTATAGAAACACCACTTTCTAAATTAGCTAATGCTGAACTACATGACATTTTTTAGCTAAAATTTTTTGTCACAGGGAATTCCCTGGTGGTCCAGTGGTTAGGACTTGGCGCCTTCACCGTCGGGCCCAGGTTCAATCCCTGTTGGGGAACTAAGATCCTGGAAGCCACTTGGCATGGCCAAAAAAAAATTTTTTGAGGGGGGTTACAAGTATTTTCTGAATTCCTACATGGAGGCAGTGTGCTAGGCACTTTGGGTGACCCAGTTTCTCATGGAACTTACAATATAGTCATAGACGAGTAAAAAATATGTGAAAAGTTAAATAACAACTTAAGAGATAATAAGAGTTGAATAATTATAAAATATGGACACAAAGTAGTGCATGACTAACTGCCAAAAGAATGGTGCAGACAGTAACTGTGTAAGAAGCTCAGGGGAAGAAGATGTCACAGTGAAATGGAATGGAATTCAAGGCTTCAGGACAGAGGAGGGAGGCCAACCTGGTATACAAAAGGAATTAGGTAAGCACTTCAATCATGAAGGGAATTATCTGTTCAAGTTGTGAAATAATGTTTTACTCTTAGGTGAATCTACATGGATAGTAACAGGACTGTTCTGATCATTCCTATAAAAATATGCACAGAAATCTAAGGTACCCAGACAGATCTGTTGATACAATTCAAGTAGCAATCTTCATTATTTGAATCAGATAAGTGAACTTTTGACTGAACTAGTTTTGCTTCACCCTTAGAAGCTAAGTCAAATCATCTAGGTGAAAAGCAAGAAATTAAGCTGTTGAACATTGTATAGGCAATATAGCCAGGTGATTAAGTGATCTTTCCATTTTTTCAGAAGTTTTAAAAATCAGCATAGACATATTAATTTTTCATTAATAACATCTGATAACATTCAAGGAAGTCAGCCTTAATACCAATGAGATAAGAATAAAAATTCTATTACTTTTTGTTTTTCCCTGAATGTAGTATGCAAATAAATATTTGTCAAATTAATGTCGAGTTAGCCACATTGGGTTTCAATCAGAATACAAAAATGAAGACATTTACATTTTTTATTAGGGATTCTTTCGTGATTAACCAGTGATAGCCGGTTTCCTTTAAACTCTTCTGGACCATGTGCCTGGTGCTGCTCTAACATTATTCCGGTGATAAGGCTATTAACCTGTCACTGTGAAGCTAGAGCCCTTGCTACACGAACTTAGATTTAGCAAGCTTAGGTATGCCTTTGGTGATATCAGAGTTGATAATCTAGAAGACCTGCTGATCTGCCAAAGATGGCAGGGCTAGGTGTGGGTAGGGGATAGTGGTGCTGAAGGGGAGTGATGGTAGGTGAATACAATCACCCAGGATGAGAAAGGAGGGGAAGAGAATGTGTACAGACTCGAGGTTGATCTACTCTCCTGTTTGCACCAGTTTATACTTGCATGTTGCACAGACATGTAAGTGGGCACAGGCTTTAATGCAGACGAGCAGAAGAAAGTTTTCTCAAGGCAAGAAATCTCTAAAACAGTGGGTGGGTTTTTAGAAGATTTGAAGGTAGGGAGCAATCTAAAAAAAAAAAAGAAGCACTTCTTTGACAGAAGTAAACTTACTTTGCTTTGTGTACTCTGGCTTTTGGTTTATAAGGAAGGGAAACCAGTTCTTTCTAAAACAAAACAAAATAAAAATAAAAAAGGAAAATTTTTAGTTCTTGCACTGACTGAAATTTACTTACTTGAAAAAAATCTGAGGTAAAATTATCACAGAGTTTATAATGACCAGCTTCTTAAATCTGGAGACTGTGGGGTTAGAAATGGTCCAGATTAGGGCATTTGGGGTTCATTCAGGAGAGTGTGTTTGTACATCCAGAAGTGTATGGGGTGCTATTGTTTTTTATTGTTTTTTCCTCTTCATTTAGCATTTGTTTTTGTAGGATCTAAGCAAGATCAATCATTGTAAAACAAATACTAGCAATGAAGTAGCCCATGTTAATATCCTACGGCTTTACAACATGTGACAATGAGCCCAGAGACAAGAGCACCATTTCTGTGCCAGCAGAGTTGCACCCTGTGGAGATATCTTTGGTTTATCACGGATTGTCAGATTATCTGATGTCTATGCCCTGCCCCCTCCAGCATATAAAAGGCTCTGGACCATGGGCACCTAGATTTAAGGAGTAAAGCTATAAAACCTCTCAGAATTTGCCGTAGTTCACATCACCAACGCCCACCCTGCCGCGCCCCAAGGTTTATCTGAATGTCTCACTATCAGTCTCACCGAGATCCTTTCTTCTCTTTGTTTTCTTAAGAGTTGGATAATCTCATCTCTCTTTTTAGCCTGTTTAAAGGAAAAAAAAAAAGCGGATGAGTCTTTTGATTCAATAATAAAGCTATGTGTCCATGGGGAGGGGTAGGATTTTTCCATTTTCCTTCTTGTATTTTGGGGCAGAATTAAAAATTCTTTCCATAATAGATTTATACTTTTCGTTTATAACACAATTCAGTATTTATTCCAGAGGATGCTGCTTTACAAAATAATTTGATTTTGATTCTAAATGGAGAGAATTTTTCTTGCCCATATAATAACTTTTATTGACTTTACCTCATGAACCATACTAAGAACTTGATATGTTATATCATTATTTTCTTATAATAACTCAGAATTTTGACATCACTATCATCCCATTTTATATATGAGGAATGTGAAGAATACGAAGGTTAAATACCTTACTCAAGGTTTTAAGTGGCAGAACTGGATTTGATACCAGCTCTACTTGAAAACAAAGCCCAAGCTATTGGCCACCACACTAAATTGCCACCAAATGGTAGCAAGACACAAAATCAGCCAGCTCAAACAGCATGCCACCACGTACATCCATGGCAAGAGGGCTCTTCTAAGTAGCTTACATACAGAACAGAATCTCACACTCCATTGCTCCTCTGTCTTAAGATATTGAGACATGCACATCCTCAGGTTAGTTTTCTTAAGAATAAAAAACAAAACAACCTCCCCACTAATTTAGTGCAGGCACAAAGATTTATCAAGATATAGACTGTATACAAAGAGGCAAATATGGGTACAAAATTTTTTTCATAGAATACAGTTACGTTCAGTATTGGAGATGGCGAGGCAGAAAATCGCATCTGGAGTGTTTGAGAAAGAGGAGAGAAAGAAATCTGAGAATCTGACAAATCAAACTTGTAGGTTCAAATGGCCAAATAAAATGAAAGAAGCTCTGCTTAGATCAAGGCTAGGAGGAAGATATAACTGAGAATGGACACAGATTTGTCATATCTAGGTAAAAATTCTGTCATCTATCCATCCATTCAAATTTATTAAGCACTGCATTGTTTTCCTAGGGCTGCAGTAACAAAGTATCAAAATCTAGACGGCTTAAAACAACAGATATTTATTGTCACACGGTTCTGGAGGCTAGAAGTCCAAAACAAGGTGTCAGCAGGGCCATGCTCCCTCTGAAACCTGTAGGGGCATCCTTCCTTGCCTCTTCCTAGCTTCTGGTCATTTGCTGGCAATCTGGGGCTTTCTTTGGCTTGCAGCTGTGTAGCTCTAATCTCTGCTTTCGGTGGCATGTTGCTTTCTCCCTGTCTTCACACGGCTGTCCTATGAGGACACCAGTCATATTGAATTAGGGGCCCACCCTACTCTAGTATTAACTTCTTAACTAATTTTATCCACAATGATTCTATTTCCAAATGAGGTCACTTTTCATGGTACTGGGGGTTAGGACTTCAACATATCTCTTTTTTTGGTGGGACACATTTCAATCTGTAATGAGCACCTATGATGTAACATTACTGTGCTAGGGGCTGAACAAAATACCATTCTTGCCTGCCAGGTGATGGCAGACTTGTGGAGAAAAAGACAATAGTCTCACCTCACATATACTACAATGGGATTAGAATAGGGTGAAATAAGAGAATCGAGGAGGCACTCTCAATTCAGATGAAGGTGTGTATTTATCTGTGGGGGAAACTCAGAGAAGATATCCCAGTGGAGGTGATGTCCAAGATTAGGCCTGAAAGCGTAGTCACCAGATAATAGTACAGATGGGATGGGGAAGAAAGCTTTTGAGGCAGAGGAAACAGGGTGTGCAAAGCCCTGGAGGCTGCATATTACTAAGTAATTCCTCAGGATGAGTCTTTAGTCCTGATGGCTGCAAGAGAAGCTGCAAAGCTCAGGCACGCTCCACCAAGACGTGGGAGGAGGAGCTGTGCTGGTACACGAGTAATCTGCAGAGTACACTGCTGCTTTGGCTTTGCTTCATTCCGTTCAAGTCATATTAATCTTGCCTTTTAAGAGCCTACAGAGTTTTAATTTTATTTATTTTAGGACAAGATTTCTTCTTTTTACTTGAATTTAAGGCATCATGTATCACAGATATTGAAAGGAAAAAAATTCAGTGTCTTTTAAAAACTAAGCTTATTTTTTTTCCAGTTATACATATGCATGTATCTATTCTTTTTCAAATTCTTTTCCCATTTAGGTTATTACAGAATATTGAGCAGAGTTCCCTGTGCTATGCAGTAGGTCCTTGTTGGTTATCTATTTTAAAAGTATAGTAGTGTGTATATGTCATTCCCAAACTCCCAATTTATCCCTCCCCTGCACCTTTCCCCTTTGGTAACCATAAGTTAGTTTTCTGTGAGTCTGTTTCTGAAAAACTAAGCTAATTTAAAAATACCTGTCAACTTGCTATGGATTGAATAAAATAATGTCTATAGAAAAAGACCTGGGATATTTTCAGTGTAGATATTCAACGTTAGTTTCTTTTCCAACTTTCCCATTACACATGTACTCAGTGGGAATTAAATGCTCCCATACTGGGATTACACAGCACTTTATACCCTTATTACAGTATTGATCTTACTTTCCCTGCTTTATCTCATAGTTGCTACCATGTCTCTTTCAGAGTGTTACTCATCCTTTTATCCTTCCTTAGAGCTTAACAGTGCCTTGTAAATAATACTCAATGAATTTTCGTTGAATTGATTTTTCATGATATATGAATGAACCCATTACACTGTCTAATGCACAATCATTAGTCTAAGCAAAAAAAAAAAAGTTTTAGAAAGTGAAATTAAACAGTGGGTAAGTTTAGTTCTTAAAATTCCCTATGAACAAAACTATATGATTATTTTCTGTGTAACTATTGGGTAGTCACAGGCAAGTTATATTGTTATAATGCTTCTAATATAAATGAACAAATATTTAGTTATAAGACTCTAAATAACAGTAGGGTAAAAAAGTCATTCATTTAAATTTTGATTTCTGGTGCTTTTTTATTATAATGGATTATATTATATTACAAAACTTAATCAGTTTTGTAATATAATGCACCAGAAACAAAGTTTTCAAATATGATTTGATTTCTGCTTCCTGGACATGTTTCCTGGGAATGCATAACAAAACTACTGAAGGCAACTGTGTCATCAGAACAAAAACAGTGCCAACTATTCTAAGAAATCTCTGCCAAGAAAACTAAATACATTCAGTGACAAGAGAAAATTCTTACAATTTACCTTATTAGTAGGGATAAATAATTTACTTATTAATTTCATAACGACAAAAGAATTCTCATTTCTAACCATGGTGTTTCGGTTGTGTTCATTAATGGAATTTATAAGATATTTAAATCATTTATTAATTCTTAAAATACTAGCATAAGGGGGTCAGAATTTATACTTATAATTATTTTTTCAGTTTTTGTTGTGATATAACTGACATACAACACTGTGTAAGCTCAAGGTGTACAGCGTAATGACTTGACATACATATATATTGTGAAATGATTAGTACTTGAGTTTAGTTACCATCCATCATCTTATATAAATACAAAATTTTGTTTTACTTTTTTTTTTTTTTTTTTTTTGTGGTACGCGGTGTTGTGGCCTCTCCCGTTGCGGAGCACAGGATCCAGATGCGCAGGCTCAGCAGCCATGGCTCACGGGCCTAGCCGCTCCGCGGCATGTGAGATCTTCCCGGACCGGGGCACGAACCCGTTTCCCCTGCGTTGGCAGGCGGACTCTCAACCATTGTGCCACCAGGGAAGCCCTTTTTTTACTTTTGATGAAAACTTTTAGGATCTACTCTCTTAGCAACTTTCAAATATACCAGTACTGTATTTTTTATTATAGTCATAATGTTGTATATTATATCCCCAAGACTTATGTATCATAATATATTTATAATATTTTAATGCTGGATATTTTCTTATATTATACATTTTAGTTATATTACTTATAGTTATATCCTACTCCCGAAAAAATAAAGTACAGAATAAAAAGTGATTTTAGTAAGTTAGGATATGATCATTTATACATTTAATATCTCATAGAAGGTTAATGAATTTTAGTCACTTCAAGGATTAAGCTGCTGAGTTCTCTATTTTTGGCTTTTCAGAGCCAAACAATTTGGGTGGCAACATAGATTAGTGGAGTCAAATACATTTGGGTCTGAACCCCAATTCTGCTGTGTGATGAATGGCAAGTAATATCTTAACTATTCCTCCTGGTTCCTCCTTTCCTCCTTCCAATGTAATCACTATCCCATTGGTTAGAGGTTTGTGACCTTGGGTAAATGAAAGAACCACTTCTCTGAGTATTGATTTCTCATCTATAAGGAAGGTTGTGAAAATTGGAGATAATACAAACATTGCTTAACAATGCATGGCATACAGTGGAAATTCAATAAATGGTAGCTATTATTATTATAGAAAAAAATTTTTTCAATGCTTTCAAAATGTGAAAGAGTGGGAAAAAGGAGGAAAGGATGGATTACCCACCTTCTGTGTACAGGCATGGAGGATTTTTGATGATTCAACCTCTTACCTACAGGTGAGTTAGTGAATAGAGTTGGAAGGAAGAAAGGAGAAGCAAGGAGGGATATCTAAGACATTACTTGCCCTTTGTGCAGTAGAAATTCCTCTACAAATTCTCCAGTGTATTATAAACTTTTTCCTCAGTTAAATTTCAGTTACAAAAAGCTCTTAATAAGCACTAGACTCTAAAAGAAAGGTCCTTTCTTCTCAAGACCTGGTTCTCATATGAAAAATGCATTTCTTCCTTGTATTATGATTAAAAATTTTTGACTGAAACATTCATCAAAGATAACATATGGTAGTGTTTATTTCTCTGATTACCTATCTACATTACCAAAAGAAATTTTCTCTTGACCACCACAGTATAGGAGACTAATTACTGAATTTAATCTTAAGAATATCTTAGAAGAGTATTGAACTGGTTCCAATTCAATAAGCTCTTTGCTTAGTAACCTGGCAACCATCCCGATACTTAGAGAATCTAGAAACTCTTGAAACCAGTGTGGTACAGTAGTTAAGCACATTGGCTCCATTGTCAGATGGACCCAGGTTCAAACTGTCTTTACTATATTTTAGCTGTGTGACCTTGAAAAAGTCACTTACATGTTTCTGCTTCAGCTTCCTCATCGGTAATTATAAAGCTTCTCAGACAAAGCTGTTCTGACGATTAAATAAGAATATGAGTAAAGGACTTAGAGTATATATGCTGTGTAGTTAGTTCTCAAAAATATTACTATTCTCTAGTGAGAGGAGCAGATGGTTGGAAAAGGAAAAACACTTGAAGAAAATAGACTAGGAAGCACTGGGGGAAATATATTAACTCAAATAGAAATTTAAAAAATATTTATTCTTTCCGTTGGCTATCAATGCAATACAAGCTCATGACACAAACATTAAAACATGTGAAAAAAAGCACATAAAGGAAAATAATATTTACACAAATTCATCGCTGAATCTAAAATCTTAATATAAGTTTAAGATTTTAAAACATGTAAAAATTTTAGAAGAACCCTAAAGGACCTCTAAAATAAATAATCTAAGGATTTAAAGATAATACATCAAAGGGAGAAAGGCAGCTAGGGGAAAAGCTTAATGATCATGACACAAAAAGCATGCTCAGTGATGAAAAGAAGATAGCAGTTCATCCAATTAAAAATAAATGGAGATGTAGAGGCTGGAACAAACTTAAAGTTGCTGAAAGATGGTGATAAGCTTGGCTTGACTGGGACAAGATGTTTGTTTTGGGGAATAGAGGTATATAGGGTAGGATAGTTGAATGGCATCATGCTGAGGACCTTGACATAAAGATAGCTCTGTTTATACTTGATTTAGTAGAAGATAGGAACTATATTTCTGACCTCAATATTAATAAGTTAGAAATAAAAAAGAGATAAGAAGACTTCATAGATTTGGAAATTAAAAAGCATACTTCTAAATACTTCATGGGACAAACTATAAATCAAAATAGAAATTTAAAAATACTTAAAGTGAAATAATAATGAAAACATTATATAGCTTGTGAGTTGCAGCTAAAATAGTACTTTGAGGGCTAGTTATAACTATAAATACTTATATTAGAAAAGAGATAAAGTGGAAAATTAAGAAAGTGAGAAGGGAAGGAAGTTAGAATGAAAATAAGAACTAACCCAAAATTGAAGGGAGAAGTAATAAAAATCAAGAACTGATAACACAGGAAACAAAAATAATGACAGAGGATAATAAAAACAAATGTTGGTTTTTTGAAAAGACTATTAAAATAGATAATCCTTTGATATAATTACTTAAGAAAAAGGATGCAAATGATTAGAAATGAAAAGGGGTAATAACTAGAGCTCAGCAAAGATGATTAAAAACACTATGAATCCTTCACACAAATAAATTTGAAAATGTAGATGAAATGGATGATTTCCTAGTAACTTACCAAACTATTGCAAGGGAAAAAAAACCTATTTACTCAAACACAAAAACAAACAAACCAAACCTATAGTACTTATGCAGATTAGCGCCATATTTTTCATTTCAACTAATTTTAGTCAATATTTAGCTCATGGGTTGGGCTTGCCTTGGATTGAGTTGGGTCTACTTGCTGTACTATCCACCACTTCTAATAACCTTGGCTTCTAAGTTAGCTTCTATACCAGAGTCTTTTTCTAGGTTTCCAAGAACTGTTGCAAAAGGTGTGTATATAGTGGAATATAATAATATTCTTTTCTCCCTTGATTTTTGACAGGGTTCTAATTGAGAACCCTGACCTGCACTGATCTAGACCTGCAGAATTATCATGACATTTACCTCTTAATCTATATTTGTAGAGAGAGGCATTATGATAAAATTTAATTATATTTTATTTACCTGCAATGGTTAAATTAACTTTGCCCACAAATTTTGCTCCATAGTTGAAATTTCAAAATATACCTTCAGTGGTAATTTTTCTTCTTGCAGATGATGAAGATAGGGTTAAGAAAAATATGTGAGAGTCTCTTTACAGTGTGAGCAAGCCAGTCTTGATTGCATCGTTTAATCAGGATGTGGATACCTGGGTGACCATGTCTTTCATAATCTACTCATCATCCTTTGAGATTTACCACTTTGGTCAAACCATTTCATTTAATACTAAAGCTTATTTTGTACTTCCTAAAATTTTATTTTTCAATTATGGGTTAAAAAAAAGAGGGAAAGCAGAGAAGTTAAAAACAAACTTTCATTGGGTACCTGATGGATGTCAGGCTTTGTGTAATTCCTTTAATCCTGAGGTAGATGATATTATTGTCTCTTTACAAATAGAAGGAACTCAACCAACATAAAAATTAACAACTTTTCTCAGGGTCACTTAACATTAATTAGGTAAGTAGTAACTGGCAGAGCCAAGGATTCAAACTCATTCTCAGTTCTGTTTGATTCCATGTTTCTTTTGCTATGCTACTTAAAACACATACTAGAGATTGTGGCACACTTACACACACATACACACACAGTAACAGAATGGTTTCTTTATTCAATCTGGAAATGAAGAATTAATTAGGATTAACCATGGTGAAGAAGTCTCTGCTCTCACAGAAAAATGTATATTCTAGTGGAAAATGTGTGTTATGGGAATACACAGCAGGGGGAGCTAATCCAGAGTGAAGTCTGCTTGATCAAAGTTAACTTACTTATTTTATGGGATCATGTATCACTTTGCAAAAAGTGGTTAAAGGGTAAAGAATAGTTAAACTATAGTGGTACCTATAAACTGATGAACCTTTTAAGATCTTATTTAATGTACACTAAATATTTATGATGACTTTTGATTATAAGTATAAAATGAGAATTACAGTACATTCCAATTTTAGAATATTACCTAAGCAGAACCAAAGTTCTGTGGTTTTAAAGAGATTAGAGAACATTATCTGATGTTTTTCTTGAGGCTCCAGAATTGAATTTTTATCTTTATGCCAATAATTGCAAGTTAAATGCCCGATGGAATCACAAGGGAGTCTTAGTTCTTATTTTACACAGTGAATCTTCAGTAGCTTCTATTCCTGTTCTGTTACAAAATGCAGTTGAGGAAGGTTAGCATTACTATTGGCTTAAGGTAAAACTATGTCTCACATTTGGGCTTGATTCCAAAAGGCAGTATGTGCCTCTTGGCCTGTTGATTTTGATAGCAGAATGCTTCAACTGTGAATTTACTCTATGAATTTACTACCATTCCCTGTCTATTAATAGAAATCTGCTATGTAGATTCTACAACTTCCATACAGTGAATTTATATCTACTATAATAATAAGATACAGAACTGTTGGCCCGTCAATGATCTACCACGTACTTTAAAAGATAGCCTGACTAATCAGTGAAAAGGCTTTCTCCAGCTCTATTCTGATATTTAGAAGGTAGATCTAAAGGCAGTCATCTATGGGAGTGGATGGAAGATGTTAGAGGATTATTAATCGGAGGGAGGAAGAATGCTGACTTGCAGAAAAAAATGTATGTCTAAGCACATTTTCATACCTCCTGAAAACTGCCTGATCCTGGCTCAAATCCCAGTTTGGGCATATATAATTTTCATTTGAAAAATAGTGGCTTACTAAAATGAGAGAAACATATCAGTCATTACATAAAAGGGAGTCAACAATTTTTCTTAAATGTAGGTTTTGATAAAACATGAATTTATCTGTTTTGAAGAATAAAAAATGTGTATTTTCTTGGTTCTGTTACATATTTTTTCTTAATTCTGTTACATATATTTTAATGGAAAACCAATGGTAATTACCTGAAGAGCATAGTTCTTATTTTATTTTTTTTAATACTTTTCCTTTTTTAAATATTTATTTATTTATGTTTAGCTGCGTCGGGTCTTCATTGTGGCATGCCGGCTTGTCTCCAGTCGTGGCGCACGGGCTCCAGAGCGTGCAGGCTCAGTAGTTGCGGTGCATGAGCTCTGTAGTTGTGGCGTATGGGCTCCACAGTGCGTGGGCTCTGTAGTTGTGGCACACAGGCTTAGTTGCCCCATGGCATGTGGGATCTTAGTTCCCTGACCAGGGATGGAACCCACGTCCCCTGCATTGGAAGGTGGATTCTTAACCACTGGACCACCAGGGAAGTCCCGCATAGCTCTTATTTTAAAAGTCACACAAAACAAATGCATGAAAGTATAAGCGTAAGTGATTTTAAAAAAAACTGCTTTACTTATTTATTTTTTAAATTTCCCCAGCTTGTTTTTAATTTTAAAAAATTTTTATTGGAGTATAGTTGATTTACAATGTTGTGTTAGCTTCAGGTGCACAGCAAAGTGAAAAACTACTTTAATGTTGCTTTAAAAGGCACTTATTTTTAAAAAAAGCAATAAGTGAGATTTGAATTTTAATGTTGAGAACAATATGAGCATAAAATGAATTATTACACCTTTAAATTCAATAAAGTATAGATATATTAAAGATACCTCTATATATGATTGAATTATATACTATTGATGATTCGGTCTACGATAATTACCAAGACTTGTCCTTAGCAAACAAGTAACTGCTGAGTCGTTCATGTTTTCATCATGTTGATGCTTACACAGATATGATGAATGGGTGAATGGGACTGACCTCATCTTTCAGGTATGTCTCTCCTGTCCTGCCCATTAGGTTGTAAGAAGGAGAGGGTGGGGGATTCTCCATCCAGATGACTCTATCTCATCTCTGGCCCATATTTCTCTAGTCCATATATTTAGCCCACAGGCCTATTTGACAGCTCGAATAGGCTTATCATTGCTTATCTCAAAGGCACACTCCATGAGTCTAAAACTGAACTTCTAACCCCTTCCGCCTTCCCCCAAAACCCCCAACACCTGACCTTTATTTAACGTTCCTTGTTTCAGAGAATGGCACCATCCATCCTGTTGTGCAAGCCAGAAAACTATGAGTTGTCTTTGATACCTTGCTATGCCTCACCATCCATATCCAATACACAACTGAAGTCCTACTTATTTTACTTCCTGAATATCGTTTAAATCTATCTACTTTTTCCTAATCCAAGCTACCATCACCTCCCAACTGGATGATTGCAATGGCCTTCACTCTGGTTTCCCCACTTCTGCTCCAGCCACTTTTAATTCATTCTCTTGAATTTTTTCAAACAAATCTGATATTATCATCCCCCAACTTAAAACCCTTCAATGGTTTCTTATTGTTTATGTACTATGGCCTAACCTTCCCATCACCACACTGGCCATTCAGCTTCGGACATGCGCTATGCTGTTTCTACTGTCTGGAATGCTCTCGTGATACTCCCTCCACCGCTCCTTCTGGCTTAATTAATGCCCACTCTTCCTTCGAATCTCAGCTTAACCTTTGCAGAAATTCTCCCTCACTCTTTTGATTGGATCAATACCGCCCTATTAAATGTTCCTCTAATATCATTTAAAATTCTTCATAAGTATCTCTCTCCTTAATTAAATTGCAAGTTTCAGATAAGGACAGAGTTTGTATCTTGTTTTTTGTTGCTGTTCATCATTGTTCTCCAGTGCCCAGCACAATGCCAGGTGTACAGCAAAGTGAAAAACTGCTTTAATGCTTGCTTTAAAAGGCACTTATTCTTTTAAAAAGCAATAAGTGAGATTTGAATTTTAATGTTCACTCAATAAATATTTGTTGAGTGAATCTTGCACAATTTTTCCAAATCAGATTCTCCTAACTTTTGGCTTGGGGTCTTATCCTACTGGTGATGTCTTTGCTTGGCTCTTCTTGCTTGAGCTTGACATTGTCTCTTCAGCTTTGGCCCTTTCCTTGCCTACGTCTCTTCTTTTTTTAAGGCTACAAACTTTTCCACTGCTTTGGGCAAACATTCTGTAAAGTTCAGTTTGGACTTCTGACCCTACACTTCAGTGCAGGGCCCTCACCTGTATGCATTGAGACTCATACAATGTCCAATTCAACTTCACACATAGAGACTAATGTCTATACCTACTCCAACATCTACATTATATCTATTGGGAACATTTATGGCCATAAACCCCAGAGAATGCAAAGGTAATATATAAAACTTTATAACCACAATTAAGAACTATCTTTTTTCTTTTTGTTTTTACTTATTCAGTGCTCTAAAAATTTATCCTTTAAAATAAAAGTTTCAAAGTTTAGATAAAATATCTTAAATAACTTCTAAGTTTTTTCAAATAAATTACCGAATTAATGTTACAATGAAAATATGCCTTTTTATTCCTTAAATAGTTATTTAACAGAGTTTATCTCAACAATAGAATCAATTATTGGTAAATTGATTTTTGAACAGTATCTTTTGGCTTGGCCAAGAAAAAATTACTATAGTTAGGTGAATTGTCTCATATATTGATGGCTCTAAAGTAGTTTTCTGGGTATGGCAGTAGGGAATGACACAAAAGTTTAGGAATGTGATTGGAGTTTGGGGGAAAGGTACATGCTTCTAGGAATTTGCTTTTTTTTTTTTTTAATTTTAAAACCAAGCCTATCTCTGTACCAAAGTTCTACTATATAGAATATTGTCTTGTCCCATGTGTTCAAGTCCTTGTCTTGTTTCTTTGTCTAGTATCCCCGACACTCTGGGACAGTGGCCTTGACTTATTTTCTACTCCTGATGCTGAATTCTAATTCCCACATCAAGATTTCTTTTACATGCTGTTGAACCTTGGCACCATGATCTTAAATTTCCATTTATTGCCTTTTCCTGGTATCGCGTTCTTCAGAGAACTGATAATATTGACTGCGGCCTTCTTCTGTGGCTTACAGACTGTATTTCCACTCTTGTCTGTTGCTTACACATCCTTTTCACAAGTGACTACATGTCTGTTCATTACCTCTGAGTCTGTGAGGCCTCTGAGTCTTGGTGAATCCTATTTTGGACCGTCCTCCTATTAATGAGTACCTCATATGCCATCCAGCTCAAGGAACTGGACTATTATGCAGGATTCTGGTCCAGACAAGTTAACTCATCTATTTATTCACTCATAAGCATTTATTTGGTAGGTTAGGAGATCATCTGATATTTGCCAGGTATTGTGATTATAAAGTCGAAGAAGTCATGATCCTTTTCCTTAAGAAACTTAGAGCCTGCAGGAGAAATACCTCAACTACACCACTATACATACCTCAACTACACCATAGTACTATATGTCAGTGATTATGACTGGGGAATGCACAGGGTACTAGGGAAGCACAAACGAAGGAGCATTTGTTATCAGCCTGGGGAATATATAAGGATGAGGAGAGACTTGAATGTGACTAGTTTTGAATTGTTTTTAAATACAAGTAGGCATTAGCTAAAGGGAGAAACGGGAGAAAAGCATTTCCAAGCGGAAGAAACTGTAGGCTCAATGTCACCGAGCTGATCATGTCTCCTAGGTTCCTGCCTGTCTTTGATCACATTTCACTAATGGATCAATATATAGCCTTGTTTTATGTGTATTTCTCTTTATAGACACCTTATTTAAAATACCTTGTTGATTCATCAACATTGAACTCATAGACAACAGCACTTATAACTCATGTTTGAATAAAGCTTATCTAATGCATGTATTTTCTCCGTAAGGCATATCACAACCTTCTTGCACTTAAGAACACTAGACAGTACTTCAGCACTTGGAGGCTATTTAAAACAGTGAAATCATCAAAAAAAAAAAAAAAGCAAAAAACGTGGCACTTAATAAACTGCAAAAAGGATACTGTTCACAGTATGAGCTGAAACAAGAAGGCAGAACATTGCCTTGTTCAGCCTCAGCTAGGAACATGTGTGTTGGGCAATTCAAATTTTTCTCTGCTCTGTGAATGTCCTCCAATGACCATGAAAGTGCTACAGGTATTGATTTTGGGGTTACAAATAAACTGTTGCTAGTAAGTGAATTTTCAAATATGGAATTGTGAATAATGAGGATTGACTATATTACCAACACAGTGGTTTGGGGAACTGCAAAATCTCAGGAGCCAAATAGACAAATGGCTGTATCACCTCAGGCTCTGAGGGTATGCTTGACCACACCTATGGTGACTAAAATACCTTAGCATAGAAAGTGATTAAATGGTGAAGTAAATATAGATATAGAAAATTTTAAATTTTCTTATCTGGCTCCAACATAACTTACCTACATATCTTTTCATCTTGCCATTGATAGAGGCAAAGGGAAAAGGCAGATTACGGATTTGATTTCAGGTATGTTGTATTTTCTGAGTTACCTGATCCACAGAATTACCCAGTTCTTCAATAAATTCTATTTGATTCATCCTACTGCTTATAAGGTGTTTACAAATTTGAACAATAAGGCTTCCTGTAGCTGGAATCAAATTGATAGTTCTGCCTTTATTTAAAAAAATACACCATCCTTTTTTGCTTCATTCTGTGTTCAGTAGTTTAATTTAATCATGTTTTACCAGGAGATAGATAGTATGGGTCCTTGCCTAATTGTACTGCAGGGCTTAAAATGCTTTAATTTTGTTCTTAGGGTGAATGTATACAGAAGAGAAAGTATACAGATCTTTGGAAAAAAGAGGATGCGATGCATTTGGGGCATGATCCTATCCAACTCTGGGGCTGGGTCTGCCTGGGGCAATGAATTCAGCTATTTGATCTCAAATCTCATTTCTTACCCTGAGTATCTTTTCGTAGATGTTGCTAAAGAAGATTAAGAGGGGAACCTCATCTGTCAACTGAAAATGTTTCCCAAGATTGAATAACGTTTGAAAACAAAGTGGTACAATAGAGGATTTAAAAGAGTGATTCATATTTATGCAATCTTTTAATTAGCATTTACTACCAAAATATTTGCTTGTTACTGTGAATGCACAGTCTGTTTTTATGATTCTTCCTCTTGAATTCTTTGACAAATTAGGAACAACAAGAATTTAAATAAGTATCTTTTGTTGGTGAAGGAGAAATCCACCACTTCCTAATGGTATTTATTTTATGGAGGAAAAGGAACTTTGTTATTATTACATGAGGGAAGGAAAGCAAAATTAAAACAAAGCCAGATAACACTGGGACTGAGAAAAATTTGGTTTGTCTGGGAAGCCATTCCTGGGCAATTTGACAACAAAGAGGATTTTCTTTTATCTGAGCATCCTGGGCAATGACACTGAGGAAGTTTATTGTATCTTTGGTTTGGCTCTACAAAACTGACTTATAATGATTCTGAGTATCCCTTTGAAAGTGTAAGATAATGGAGGATAATGTTAAAGTTTTCCACTTTCATGATTCGGTGTCTAAAAATACACCTTTGTGAAACTTCTTAGACTCTTCTTCTAAGAATGTTCTCATCATAGCATGATTTGCTTCTGGTTCACTGAAGCACCATATAGCAAATTGACTTTTGAGGAAGACTTACACTATGGTCAGTATTGGTTGTACAGGTTGTGTGACTGAACAGATTAAAACCCCATTCCCAATAAAGAGTATATATATATATATATATATATATATATATATATTTTTTTTTTTTTTTGCGCTACACGGGCCTCTCACTGTTGTGGCCTCTCCCGCTGTGGAGCACAGGCTCTGGACACGCAGGCTCAGCGGCCATGGCTCACGGGCCTAGCCGCTCCGTGGCATGTGGGATCTTCCCAGACTGGGGCACAAACCCGCATCCCCTGCATTGGCAGGCGGATTCTCAACCACTGTGCCACCAGGGAAGCCCAAGAGTATATATTTATTGTTGTTCTGCAGATTGCATATTTTCCTTGTGAAAATCTTTAGTTTATATTCACTCACATTAAAACTCTGATTCCAGATGGACATTTCTAAATACGTCATCTATATACATGCCTTAAAGTACTGCTCTGATCTTTTCTTCCTCCTCCCAGCAAATGAATTATTTATAATTCTTTTCATAAAGAGATAATCAGCTAAAGAGCTTTCTTAAAGGTGGCAAAACTAAAAAGCAAATTAGTTTTATGACTTCAAAGAATTAGCTGACTATTCATTTCTTATAATGTTTTCAGACTACTTTAGAACTCTTAAAGGAAGAATAATGGTCCAGTAGAGTGCTATAAGGTTTCCTTTGTGGACAGAGTAAGCCATTTAATCTTGACAGAGTCAAATTGTTCTTGATTTTCTGCCATGGATATCCATCGCAGAAATAGTACATGTGATTAATAGCATTTTGTCCACTAACCAAAAGCATTTATAAGGTATACCTGGAAAATATTCCAAAATGGAGGATAACATTAAAGTTTTAAAAGTTTAGCAACTGAAAAATCAGTATCAGTTGGGGAGAAAAAGCTATAAAAGTACTTCTAGGAGAGACAGAGATAAATTTTTAGATTATCATTAATTTTAAGGAGAAAGTGGAAGAAAAAACCTTTAAGAGACTTGATGGGAAATACTTTTTCACTTTTTATAATGAAAATTATACCAGCCATTTTACTTATACAAATGTATATGTTCAAAATATGTAGAAGATTCTCAAATTGAATAGATCATTGTAAATGTTTTATTAGTTACCTAGAACCTCCCACCTCCCCAATTATATTCTGCCATTAAGGTAAGAATTCTAGAATGGTGGTGGCAGCAATGCAGAGTACAACGGACTTAGAAAAACAGCAGTATCCAAAAATAGATTCTATGTTTTAGTGATTACAGGGAGTCACATTTCCTCCCATCATATATAGACCCACGAGGTAAAAGCAAAACCGAGATGCGAGGGGATATGCTAAATTGGTCCTAAAGCAGACTTGCAAACAGACTAGCTTTGGGGAATATTCTTTCAAAAATTGTCAGCCTAGAAAAATTTGCCAGATGTGTATATGTACAAAAGGCTAACCAAAATGGTGTTATCACTGTGTACAGCATATGTTCACTGATTAATTCAGTTATGAATTTATTTATTCAATCAACAAATATCGATATTTACTGAGTTTCACTAGCCGGAAAAGCACGAGAGTTAAGTAAATAAGAAATGACCTCTGCCCTCATGGAGGAAAAGAGAGTTAACATTTGTTGAGAGAAAACAATGGCCTGGTGCTTTACATATCTTATACCAACTCGATGAGCGGGATATTTTTATCATTCCTCCTTCTCTACCTGAGGAAGCTGAGCCTCACAGGGGTTAAATAGGCTGCTCAAGGTCACTCATATAGTAAGTGGCCGAGTCAGACTTCCAAACCCTATGGTGCCTGGAATTTAGCAGGAAGGACAGAAACATACCTATAACACAGTTACCTATAACACAGATTGTGACTTGCTCTGAGAGCACAGAGAAGGGAGCTATTCCTTCTGTTGTCTCTAAGTCACCTCTGGGAAAGCTTCACAGAGAAGTTGCATTTGAGCTGGGCCTTGAAGGTAAATGGGGGAGAGCATTTTAGCTGGAGACACGAAAGTGCATTGTAGGTTGAAGAAACAGCGTATAGTCACTGTTTCTCATACTTGTACTCATACCACCGTTTTGAATTTTAGAATATTTGGCAGCATAGCTGAACAATGCCGTGGCCAGCAATCATTACAACACGATGAGTCTCACAGGCTTTGGAGTTAGGAGACAGGCTTTGAATCTAGGCTCGGCCACTTGCCAGTTGTGGGAACTTTGGAAAATCATTTAAGCCTTGTTTGATTAAATGGAAATAATCATCATGAGGCTATTTTAAGGAGAATATGAGTTGATGCATATACAGCGCTTAGTTTAATATATAGCACACTAAATTGGGTGTTATGAGTACCACATCACAACAGTATCTGAGGATATCTGTAAGAGCCTTCAGTTATTACACAATTCTCTTGCTTTTTTCACCATGGCATTATTTGACTAGAACTGTATCGTACCAAACTGATTCAGCTCTCCTATATACTCGCAAGGCACAGTTTCAGTAATATTCTCTTTCTATCCTGCTGGTTGGTTAGGTCTCTTATCTTGTACTCTCGACATAATAGAATCTTCTTTATACTGCATTGCAGGACCCACTTGACTTAATGTACAATTTGGCAGATACCACAGTATAATGTGCATGTTTAGGTTTAGAAAAAATATATTTTATCCATTTACCACTTTGGTAGCACATATGGGGAGGGGTACACAGTGTGCGCAAGCCTAGTGGTGAGAACGAACTGTACAGAGTAGACTGCATTGCGGGTAGGGTGGGGTATAGCAGAAAGAGGAAGGAGAGTTGTAGAAGCCAGTCAGGTTATAGTCAGACTGGAAAATAACTTGAATGCCATGCTGGAGAGTCTGGTCTCTATCCTGCAGAAATGGAGAGCCAGGGGAAAAAGAACAAAAGTAGGTGTATGGACTGAATTGTGTCATTTCCACCCCCACTCCTGCAATTCCTATGTTGAAGCCCTAACCCTCAGTGTAACTCTATTTGGAAACAGATCCTTTAGGGAGGTAAAGTTAAATGAGGTCATTAGGGGTCCTAATACAATAGGACTGGTGTCCTTACAAGATGGGGAGGAGACACTAGAGCTTTCTCCCTCTGCCATGTGAGGACGCAGTGAGAAGGTGGCCATCTAGAAGCCTGGAAGGGAGGCTTCATCAGAAACCAACTCTGGAAGCACCCTGATCTCAGGCTTCCAGCCTTCAGAACTGTGAGAGAATAAAATTGCTATTTATGCCACCTGGTCTGTGGTATTTTGTTATGGCAGCCCTAGCAGACTAATACAGTAAGAAAGCAGCATAATAGGATTTGGGTTTTAGGAAGATAACTAGTGCAGCATGGAGGATATTCTTTGTTTGGTCAACTCTATACATTCTTTGAAACTCAGTTCCTTTGGGAAGATTTCTTGATTCCTTAAGCTTGACTTTGATGTCCTTCCATGTGTTCCCATAGTATTAACTGCATACATCTGTCATAAAAATGTATCATAATTCCTACCTTTAATTGGCATTCTCCCCCACCAGATTATAAACTCCTTGAGATCAGGGAACACATCTTATCTCTGTATTCCCAGCATCTAGTACAGTACTTGGCACATGGCGGGATCTGAATAGATATCTGGGAATTAATTAAGTAATTAATAATAGAAGAACCTGAGGCAAGGAAATCAGTTCTAAGACTACCATTAGCAGAACATCTACTTGTAACTCATCATATTGTCTTAATTGTTTGACAAAAGATGAAAGAAGTGGATAATAGTTTGTCTTTAATCTTTTATTTCTAATCCCTTCCAAAAATGAAATTAAAATGCACTGAAGAAGTCAACTTTTAATGATTTTTGCTTCACTGAAAATTAGGTTCCCTTCCCACTATTAAGTCCTGGTATAAATATACATTATCTAATATCCTCAAGAGAGAATAAAATGCTGACTATTTCTAATCACTTAATTTGTTTGGAGGAATCACCAAGAGTCCACAAAGGAAACTAATGTGATCAGCAAACTCCAATGCATTGTTCTGTAATTTATGTAGAATTCCCAATAAATCTTTTGGACTTTGCCAATACATCTGTTGATTAAAGACATTAGGCCAGACAAATCCTCTATCTGCTTTTATAGTACAGGAACAGTTAGAGGAATGGAATTTATCCATTAACCAAACAAAATGTTTCTATAAATCACTGTGTTAATTGTTGAGTTAGAGGCTGTGCCTGCAAAAGAAAAGCAAACAAGGGATGTTGCCAAGAAGAGACATGTTCAGTTGATTTGACAACACCAATGTGTTTAATTGCAGCCTTTAGGCAAAATGGTTCTAAATGACGGACTCATTCCTCTGATCATTTAATTTTGACCTATTAAGATAGTCAATTCTATTCAGTTTTTCCTGTTCTTACAATATTTCTGTTCTTACAACACTGTATATGGTTTGGGGCCTTATTGGGTGGAAAGTGTGTGAATCCATCTTTCCCCACTTCCCTCTGATTTCATTGTTCTTACACATCCTTGGGCTTTTGCAGAGACTGAGAATAGCCAAAGTTTAATAGAATTTCTTAAACTTAAATTAAAATTCTAATAAAGGTTTTCCTATTGCTTAAGCTGACATACTAGAAGCAGAAAATTTTTATATACATATGTTAAAAAAAGAATAATTGGGATGATTTGGAAAATAATAATGAAATTTTAATGAAAATCAGATGACTTTCTGAAATATTAGCCTACCTTTTGGAGATACTTTTTTTTCTCCTCAGATTCCTGAATCTTCAGGGTTTCAGCAGTGACATCTTTTCTCTCTAAAGAAAACAGAATCACATATAACCTGAAATAATTTTATCATGATTTTACAATAATGTTGATAAAAAATTAAAGTTTAAAAGGTAATACATAAAGTTGGAAGGTAAACACAAATATGTACTGTCTTGAAACTTTATGAACCAGATTCATAAATAACTGGAGACTGAATTAATTAGCGCTGGCTGCAGGGAACCTCTAATCTCTTTAGAAGAGGAGTAGCCCAAGTCCAGAGACAAGAAAAGGTCTCTAAACAGAACTTACTTGCAGTATCATAGATTACAATTTCTACATTCCTATTCAATGTGTTATAGGAATTTAGGCATTTTCCTCTGGATAAATGGGGTGGTCCCTGAGGCAGGGTCTTGGTATGCAATTCAGAAAGTTATGCCAAAGGAAGAAGTTGTATCTTTACACTTATTACCTTTTTTTTTTTTTTTTTTTAAGAGTCTAGGAATCAGGATATTGAAAGGCGTAAAACTTGGTACTGACTGCTTTTCTCAAGGAGAAAAGGCTGGAAGTAACTTTTCTCTACAAAATACAAAAGGGAAGTAGTCATTGGAAAAACCACAGCATTAAAGGTATTTAATTTTTCTATTCCTGTAAAAATTGCAAAAGAGGGGGCTTCCCTGGTGGCGCAGTGGTTGAGGGTCCACCTGCTGATGCGGGGGACGCGGGTTCGTGCCCTGGCCCGGGGGGATCCCGCGGGCTGCGGAGCAGCTGGGCCCGTGGGCCGTGGCCGTTGGGCCTGCGCGTCCGGAGCCTGTGCTCCGCGGCGGGAGAGGCCACAGCAGTGAGAGGCCCGCGTGCCACACACACACAAAAAAAATTGCAAAACAGTTTTCCATCTTAGGCCTTACAGGTCAGGAAACTTGGTTCCTAATGTTGCCCCTGCCTTCAACCTTCTCTAGGGCTTTCACTTTGGAACTCTATTATGTAAAAAACCAACCTTCGTATCCTTCTGGTCAACATGTAACATTTGCCCAGATTATTCTATACTGTTTAGACAAATAGATGTCATAACCAAGGGATATTTTCAGATGGACTTTTAGATGTAACAAAGACACCACCGATCATTTTGGGGTGGAAGGATTGCTGGGAAGATTTTAGAACTGTTTGTACAGGATTTTAGACATCTGAATGAAAGATTCTTATTTTGGAATTAGGTTCGGCAGTTTCTCCTGGGAGGGGCTCTGGTGTCTGCCCAGTGGTTAGGGAGGAGGCAGAAATCACTGATAGGAGGCAGCTACTCACCAAGCGCACTGCTCCTCGAGGGCCGCGCCACCCGCAGACGCTGACTGCTACCTCTGGACAGCACCAACTGAGATTCGTTAAGGGGATACATTGACGCCCCGATCCAGAACTGCTTGGCCAAGTTGGCATCGCGATCCGAAGAGCCGGTGAACACCAGTAATCCCTGCGGGTGAGTTTCACACGACTCCCTTCGGCTGCTAAGACCCTTGCTGGGCCTCGTTTCCATGGCAACTCAGTATGCTTCTCCAAGCTCCCTTGCTCTTCTCCCAGCGCCCCCCCCGCCCCCCCAGCCTCCGCCGGAAACCCGCTAAGTTGACCACAACCACGGCCTGAAGCGCGTGCGCGCTTGTGCGCCACCTGAATCCCACTTCTGCAGTGATCGCAGAGCCTTGGAGTCGAGATAGGAGAGTCAAAAAATCAACTTTGAGGCGTCTTGTCCTGTTGGAGTCAGTGGGGGAGCCCTTCAGCTCTCTTTTATTCTGAGTTAGCCTCCTACCCACCACCTCCACCCCCCCACCCCCCCACCCGCGACCAGCTTCCTTTCCCGCCAACTATATCTAAATAAAGCTTCCCTTAGCTCCACCGTCCCAATCCCCTTTCCACACCAGATTGCTGTAGCTCAGCACCCTCTATGGGGAAGTTCTGGGCCTGAAGTGGTTGGTGAATTCAATAAGGCAGCTAACAACCTAGCCTATGGAAGCTAGAGGTGTGAACTGGGCTGATAGGCACCCCTGTATGTAATGTTTTATACACGTTCCCCCCTGCATCCTTTAAGACCAATCTTACGGAAAGGAGGTGGATTTAGATTGTAACATGAGTCCCACTAAAAGCTGCTTAGACTACAACAGTTGTAAATATATCGGATGAGTGGACCCAGTCCCTTCATGAAAAACACTACCAAAATTTTGGTTAATGACTTCTTATACAAATATTAATAAGTGTATGTGCATAGCTTTCCCGGGAGATCTGGTTAATCTAGGAACAATTTAAGCATTTCAGCGATAGGAAAGTTTAATTACTGTGGCAGGAATTGAAATGGACATCATATAACCAGTTTAGGAAAGGAAATGGACACCTTGGTAATAACCACAGTTTAGTTTCCTTATGGCCTTATGGTTTCCATAGTGACCTTATGGCATTTTATGCTTTCAAGGTATTAATACAGTCTCACAAAAAGATAGCTCAAAAATTGATAATTACAAATCTATACAATGACAGTCAGCTAAGGAGAAAAATCCTATTCCCCAACATATCCGAACATTTTTTGGTTCAGAGACTGAAGCAATATTGAAAAATTGTATATAAAGATATACATATATTACATATGTTGTATATTTAGCAGCCAAAATGTGGATATCTCTCTTGGCTGACCTATTGAAAAACAGGCAATGGGTAATGTTAGCAAATTCCAATCCCCCAAATCCCCCCCACCCCCAGAACATTGATATGCACAGGCAGCTCATTTAGATGAATTCCCAAATCTTTTTACCTGGCCGTGTGGTTAGTGATTGGTACTATTAGCAATCAGCTAACTACACTGCCTAGTAACTAGACTCACAGAAAAAAAAAGGCTTTCATCATAAACTGCGTCTCAGGTTGGTGCCCCATACGTTGTGATAGGCAAATCATTGTTTCAGTTGTAGCTCACATTACTTGGTGGGTTGGTGAATACCCTACTAAATAATGAAAAATAGGCACAATGAATCACAACAAACAGCATTAAGCGTTACATAGGGGGCTCCACCCAGCAGTTTAAATGTCTTAAAGCCATTCAACACCACGGATTTCGCTTTGCTTACATGGTATTGTACAATCTTACTTTTACTCCTAGAGGTTGCTAACAGTTTAACCATATCTAGAAGCAGCAGCTCGCAGGAGTCTGCAGGGGTTACTAGCATGTTGACAAGGTGCTCCGTCAGCAGCGCTAAACGCTGACGCATCAAATCTCGAAGCTCAGTGGGCTCTTCTCAAACGCGTGGGGTCGGCGGTTTGCCGCCGAGGGTGGCGTCTTCCTCCTGGAGGGGCGGCGGGTGATGCTGTGTCTTGTTTTGATGGCAGTGGAATTAGTGATTGTAAGCATCAGAGTACAATCAGCTAATTACACTGCCTACAAACCGAGCACCAGGCGCCCGCGGGCTGCAGCTCCCGGACGGTTCGCAGCGCCGACGCTGTATCCCCGAGCGGCCGGGCCGCGAGATCGGGCCCGCCGCGACCCCACATTTCACCGGGGTCGACGCCCGACAGTGCCTAGGCGCGAGGCCCAGGACGCGGGTCCTCGGTGGACGCCTCCGAACCCTTCCGGGCACTCTCGAACGGCCCACTGGCTGAGAGGGCCCCCGCCGGACTCGCCGCGCAACCTTGGCACTGCCAGCGGGCGGCGCTCCAGAGGGGACCTGCACCCCCAGGTTCGGGACCCCAGGCCCAGGTGACTCCCGGGAGCGCCCAGCCAGCTGGCTTCACCGGGGCCACCGACTCCCTGCGCTCCGCCTTCCCTGCCGCTGTCTCCCGCACCTCCCAGGGCCCTCTCGCTCAGGTTCCCTTCCCTTCACCTCCCCTTCGTTTTCTCGGGCCGGCTCCCACCTCCCTCACCCGGGTCCGGCCAGCCCCAGAAAACTTCTCTTCAGTTCTGGGCCCAACTCTAGAGCCGGCTCTCTCAACCCCGCGCGCCCCGCCGCTCCGAGTGGCCGAGTGACCGCGGCCGTGGCGGGTTAACCGCCCTTGGAACCCCGCGGGTGGAAGGGGCGGGGCGGGCGCGAGACGGGGTGGGATGGGGGAGGGGAGGAAGCAGCGAGAAGGGGCGGAGGGCGGAGGGCGGAGGGCGGGCCCCTGTGGGGAAGAGGCCCCGGAGACAGACACTGGTTTTGAGAAGTTCCCTGAGCTCCTCCCCTCCCCCCCTCTCCAAGAAGTCCCACAGACCCTCCCAGTTTTCAAATCCATCCGCATCAAGGAAAACACTTTGCTGAGTACCAAATTGTAGGCTAGAATTTTCTATTGGGCGGTTGGCCTGGGTAGCCTGTAATGTGCAGGAGGACAGCCTTTGAGGTCCCGTCTGTACCCTTGTGTTCCCCGTGGGTTCTCCCTTACACTCTCGGAGGGCATGCAATAGGGTGGGATCTGGATCTTCTAGTAAAAGAGTGACACAGCCAGCTCATTAGTTCGATCAGAGTTTGGTCCTCTTGAGATCAAGGCCACAGTTTTGTACTCTGTAGGTCAGCTTTAGGCAAAAATGAGTCTTACTTCCAGCACATAATTATTTAAATACCTGCTGTATGTTAGGACCTCAGGTCATTCATTCCACCCTCCCTATGAACAATCTGGAGGGTAACACAAGGTGAATGCACATTATTTGCCATTCAAGACAGTATATAGTAAATTACTAAGGTGGGTAGAAATAAAGGGGGCAGGGTGGGGCATGTAGGAGGACTGTAATTGGTCAGGGAAGTTCATGAAGAAGCTGGCACTAGAGTAGGTCCTTGAAGCAAGACTAAATTTGGACATTCAGGGTGACGGCTGTGGAGGGCAGAGAAACAACGTCTTGTGACCGGTTACATTTTCTTATTCTCACAATTCCACATTTGATGATGTAGATGTGCTTATGTGTGCATTTGGAGTTAATTGGGCAAAGAGAATAGTTAGGATTTCTGGGAGACGTCTACGAATAATTCTTTCTTTTAGTTACCCCTTCCCCTTGTTTCTTTCAGTGCATGAATCAGGAGAGAATAAAGAATATTCTTTGTAGAACTTTGTAGAACTCAATAGGAAGTAGCCCCCTGACTGCCCTTTGGTCTTCATGCACCCAGGATGGGGTACTTGTTGTGGACCCCAAAAACTTAGTTCTAAATGATTGCCGCAAAGTAAAACTCCCCAGTTATAGATTGATTCCCTAAACCCAGCGGGTGGTCTCATAGATGCCACTCAACGTGGATAGGCCCAGGTGATCTAGATCATTCAACACACATTCTAAGCTCACATTGTTAAAACACCAGAAGAACTTCTCAAGGATGAATTTGAGTGAGTTATAGCATTATCTTTGAATAGGAAAGACAGCCCATTGTTTGTTAAACGAATCATTTCTTCTGTGTACACCAAAGAGAAGAGTAAGAAACCAACGTGAAGTATAAAATGTACAGTACAGAAAATGTTAACTGTAAAAATTAACTTGTAAAGTTAAATTGCAAAAGGCAGGTCATTTACAACTAACTGTAATTTGTATTCATTGTATCTTTGGGAGAGGCACAATGTTGTTGAATACATAACATAAATCCCTCACACGCCTTTAACATGTATAATATACCAAGTCATATCAGGCAACATGCTGTAATCAGAGCTAATTAACCTCTGAGCTCTCTAGAAGTAACTGAGAGCCAATTTTGTATTTTCTAGTTAAATATACATATTTAATAAAATCAGCAGCAAAATAGCCTCCATTCCATTAACAATATGCAGACTTAACAAGTCTTGGTTAGGACATAGTTACAAAAGCAATTCTGTTCTTTCAAATTGTTAGTCATTTTTACCCAATACAGTATTTACTACATCTTTTTGATTGATGTTTTATGATTATTAGTTGCGTCTTACATGTCTTACCTGAGCTGAATTGCTGCCATCCAAGGCAATGCTTGCAGTAGATGCCTTGAAATTTAGATTTTTAAAACTTATCTTCAAAGGTGATAAAAAATAAAGAAAACTTATATAAAAATCATCAATATGCAAGGCCTACTGAAATAAGGTTTTTTAAATGCAGTTTATTTTGTAGGTAGCACAACTAAAAAATTAAAATAACGAGACGAAATGTGTGTGGCCTAGTTCTGTTTAAAAAAAAAAAAAAGAGTGCTTTTTCTTACGGTTGCTGTTGATTTGGCCTGCAGTTACTAGAGAAACTCCAAGGATCTCATTCCCTTTATGGTTCATGTCTAGACATGCCTGGAGACCAGGGAGACCCATGATTTAATCTAAGTAAGAATGCTTGTGGTGTTTTAAGTGCCCAAACAGAAGATTGCATTTGTTTTAGACAGTACCAGGAAGGTACCTTTCAGGCGACTTGTTTACTGTTGTATTTAATTTCTGGGCATTTGGTGATTAGGAAGATGGGGATGGTGCACTAAGGGAAGGAGGTGAGATTGGTTGTTAGGAGGAAACCAAGAAGAATGTAGAAAACAAATACGTTCTGCTTTAGCTTTGGCAAATTTATATTGACTAAATTTATCACTCCTAAAAAAAACTAGAGTGATGCGAGTTGGGAATTACAAAAGATGGAGGCAACTTATTCTCTGCTTACAACACACACAAACATACCCCCTGAACGTTTTCTAACTTCCACAGATTTTGTCAGGGAGGAAGAAGTGAAGAATCAGACTGAGGAGAAATTATTGGAGTTTAGAAGCTTCTTTTTAAACCTGTTTTTTAAGTGTATATTTTTTCTTAGGAAATATAAAACCATGTTTTGATTTTTATGTAGATCAATAAATGTTGGATTACCTTATTAACATTCATGATACTATAAATAGGAACTAATTTATGTGTTGAAGCAAGACTAAATTGAGGTCAACTTGGTGCCTTTGAAGAACTAAAAATCAACGAATCTGTTTAATTATGAGAGGAGATTTTCTTTCAAGCTAAAATGAACTGCCAGCAATTTTTCTAATTTTATACTTCTGATTCCATTTCATTGTACTCTCATTAGTAAGAGTGCACCAGATTCTTAATTAGCTTCATTTCTACTTATTGATTAATCAATACTGTTGCTTTCCATATGAAAATGTTAAATTAATTTATCTTTTTGTAAATCAGAAACAATCTAAAAAATAAGCTTTATAATTAGAGTTGCTTGAGCACTTAGTTTTGACCTAACAGTGGGAGCAAAGTTATTGCATATTTGTCATCTTTAGAGAACATAGTCTAGGGATCTATGATCTAGTTAAAGAGACAGACAATTTATATACGTAGATAATTAAGATAGTTATAGTATATTAATTTTATTACTATATACATTATAATAAGTTGTATTTTATTTATATACTTATATAATATATAATTATTTTAAGTACCAAGATGGTTAGATTAATAAGTGCTTCAAGATTCCTGAATACTAACGTGAGCTTCATTATTGCCAGCATTTAGGAAAAAGAAAAAAGAAAAACACCAAGGATTGGGACACAGAGAAGGTATGTGGAAGCTATGGGCTTGAGCCAGGTCTGGAAGGAAAAGTAGGACATAGATAAAGGGAAAAGATAGAGAGGATGCTCTTGGTAGCAGGAGCAACTTATGAAGAAAAAACACAAGCAAATTCATGGAGATTGTAATACACATGGCTAATAGAAGAGCAATGAATATGTCCCCACTGGGGAATAAGATTAGAGAGTCAGGTAAGTAGGAGATAGATCCTGGAGCACTTTAGGTGTTAGGCCAGGGAATTTTAATCTCATTCTTCTGTCTGAGGGGCTGTGACTCATGTGACTCATGTGTTGTTTTATGGAGATTAATAGAGTGGCATAGGTTAGAAGAGGGAGAGACAGAGGAGGCTTAGAGTCCATTTAAGAGATTATTTTAATAGCCCAGGTATGGAGTCACACAGAAAATATGGTCTGAATGAAAGAGACTTTGTGAAGGGAACTTTACAGGACCTGGTGACTGGTTAGAGTGAAGAAGAGAACAAGATTAACCTCCAGGTTTCAGTGACAAGTAGAGATGTTGGCAGGCAAATACAGTCAGAGGAGAATTATGATGTATTTAGGTTTAGGTGTGTTTAGGTAAGGGAAGGACATTGTGGTGGAGTTAGATATTTGGAGCTGGAACTCTGGAAAGAGACCAGAACTGAAAGGAGAGTTTTAATAGTTTTCTGAAGCTGTAATAGTTGTAATAGTTGAAGTTACAAAGATAAATGAGATCTCCAAGAGAGGTACATTTTCTTATTTTTCATTGAGCCTCTAACACATGCTGTGATTCACTCAGGACAGAGTAGGTGATTATCAGGATTGTATTTTTCTTGAATAGAGAATAGAACAAGGAAAGCGGAATGCTCAGGACCAACTTTGAGAGCATCCATTTCCTATTTAGGGGCTGGCAGACGGAAGTAAACCTTGAGAAGGGTTAGTCCACAAGGAGAAGCAGAAGAGAGGACTCATAGAATCCAAGCTGTTTTAAACAGGGTCATAGACACATGAATTCAAGGGAAACTGCTGCCTCCGCACCACCACGTCGTAAGGTTTGGTCAGTGGAATTATCCAGAAGGCAGAGGATGACCGCCTTGGCTCCTCCGAAGGTTTGCTTCAGGGCTTGATTCAGTGAGACCGTCGAGGGGCAATGAACTTCTCTAGGCTATTACTAAACAGATTAACTTTCCTGGCTGCTTCCCACCACTGATTAACCTCTGTCGCCTCTCTGAAAAACCTCAGGTAGATTTTCAAGGTTTATAGAGATAATTTGACAACTCTAGGGGTTCAGTATGGCCAACAAGTAGACTTGAGTACACAGTTGAAGAAAGTCTACTCTCCTTAAGAACTCTATGAAACCAAAAGGAGGAAATTGACTATCTTGTTAATTTGTTTACAGGAATGAAAATACTTTAAAGTGTGATTCTCTTAAGCATCACTCTATGACTACTTATTCTTGTTTTTGTTTCTAATCTCCCCATTTGGTACTTAAGTGTTTTTTCTAGGCAGAATTTATATTCTTTAGTTTTTAATAATTACATAACTCTCATTTGTTATCTTTATTTCCTCTACAAACATAGAATATATCTCAAGGATTTCATGATGCTTACATTTAGTAAGGTTCATATTGTCCTTCCCCTCTTAGCTCATCTACTGCTTGTTTAAAATCCTACTTCCTGGGTAAAATCTTCCTTGGTGACCTTAGTTCATTTTGATATTTCTCTTTTCTCTTTGCACTTAATATACTCACTCTACAATTTATGTCTTCCATTAGTAAGATAATATTATTATTTAATACCCAAATTGCATTTTGAAATTAACATTTTATTATAATATTAGAGAATGCTGGTATATATAACACGCTTTTATTATATTAGCACAGAATGTTGTATATACATTTTCTTACACCCTGAATTATTTTTAGTGGGCTAACTTGGTTTCCAACTTGATGCATGATACACACATTTTTGTGCCCTCTAGGACAATACCACTTAACCATTGTGTGTGCTTAATAACGCACATGGAAAATACAAATAAAGTAGGAAAAAGGCTTGTGGTAAATAAAACACTTGTAGGTAACCTTATCAAAAAGAAGCATCATATAGTTTGACTCATTTAGTTTATCAGTAAATAAGTTTCACTTAGTAGATTAGGCAGCTCTAAACTTAATTTCTTTTGGGTTCAAATTAATATTACATGACTGCAGAATGTTATTAGGTAACATTTTGGCATATGCAATTTTGTTTCAACAATTAATGTGACTTCCTTTGTATGTGTTTTGAATATAATGGGAGTGAGTTCATGTGTGGGTTTTAGACTAGTTCATTGCTTTATAAAATGGTGCTGCTTAGTTGCTGTTATCAAAAAATATATACTTTCTGTCAGAAGTGGGATTTTTGCTAAAACAGCTATCTTTTCCCCCTCACTAGCAATGATGTGCATTTGCAAACGGGTGGATGTAATTTGCAATTTAAGAAAGGGAAGCTAATGAAATCAAATGGGTCTGATTTTAAGGCTGGCTATGACATCAAAAAAGTCCAGTCAATTTAATGTTCAATTTAGATGATATTTTAAAATTATCTTGCCTATTTGAAAACTTCTATCATAGTTTCATTTTATAGCTGAAGGTTAGCTAAAACTAAGAAGACAAATGTAGTGTCAAATTTTCGAGGTAAATCTTTATTGGAAAACCTTGAGGCTTGATGGTACCTTAGTGATCAAGTTGAATTCCCTCATGTTAAAATGAAGAAATGTGATTCTGGAAACTGCTACTTCTACAAGGTCATTTTGGTTATTTTCATGTTTTAAACCATTTGAATCTCTGTTCCAGGCTTAATGAGAAGGTACAGTATGTCTGTGATGCTCTGTTTCCTTCATCCTCATTCTGAGTGACCAGAAATCTCATGTATCCCCCATTTTCTGTGGTGCCTCCACCAGGCTCTCTCTGCTCTTCCAAACCTCTCCAGCCAGAACACAATTCTTTTGTTTTACTATGGATAACCCACCTGATGTTTTCCAAAAGAAAATCTTGGAGAGACAATGTCTTAATCAGGGAATAAATGTCTGATAGTGGGAATTCTGGACATTACTTAAAAACAGGGGGAGAGCTGATTTTTTTGTCTTCAAAACTCAACACCCATTTTCTGTTCTACTTAAATATGAAGTTGGATTAGGCTCGCCCAGGCTGAACCGTCTGCTAAATTCTAGTTTCCTTTCAGTGGACATTACTATATGGGTATTAAATTGCCATAAAAAACTCAGTAGACCTCAATCTGAACCAACCATTCTTTTTTTTATATGGGTTCTTCTGCTGAACTCAGTTATTTCAATGATAACATTATTGTCTTGGTTACTAATGCTTGAAACTTGAAGTAATTTTGGAGTATCCCATTTCTTAAGCTCTGTATCCAAATGGTCTTGTGTACATATCTGGGCTCTTCCTCTAGATCATAAACATCTTGAAAGGAAAGTTGAAATTTTTTTTAAGCCCACAGCACGTAGTAGTGTCTAATATGTAGTAGATAGTTACTGAATACACTGAGTAAATGTTAATTATAACAGAAAGTATAATTGTCATTAATGTGTAGGAGGTGATTTTAATAAGGTGTTTAAGATCATCATAAACAAGTAACTGAAGGAAGTCTTGCATGACGTATAGTTTCTGTTTGATTGTTCTTTCCTGAAGTCTAAGTACACTGTTATTCTACTGTTCTATTCACAATTTCCAAGGCCTGCCTGGACCTGTTGCAGAAAACAATGCTAGGAAAGGGTTCAAAGCCTCATCAGCTAATGTGTTTCACCAACTCAGAGGACAATAGAATGGCATGTCATCGGGAAGGTGAAATAGTGAAAGAATGATTAAACACTGTTTTAATGTTGTAAATGCAAACACAAACCATTTGAAAAGGAAAAATTTGAGTATGTGCTAATAACATATGTTGCCTTTGGTTCTGAAGCAGATTTTATTTCGGCAATATATGAGTAGTTGTTCTGATTTTCAATTTTGTCACTGCTAACATAAGTTAAAAAAAATCTTTGGAAAAGTTATCTCAGCAAAGGCTAGAAAAGATGAGAATAAATGATGCGAATTTGTCATAATTCTTGTTAAGCTTAAGGCATTACTAAGCAATCAGAAGTGTAAAATAAAATTAAAATCTCCTTGATAGCTAGGAGATATCTATCTTAACAATATTCCACCCTTGCTGCTCATTAGAATCACTTGGAGATCTTTTTTTTTTTTTTTTTTTTTGCCGTACGTGGGCCTCTCACTGTTGTGGCCTCTCCCGTTGCGGAGCACAGGCTCCGGACGTGCAGGCTCGGTGGCCATGGCTCACAGGCCCAGCCACTCCACGGCACGTGGGATCCTCCCAGACCGGGGCACGAACCCGTGTCCCCTGCATCGCAGGCGGACTCTCAACCACTGCGCCACCAGGGAAGCCCTCACATGGAGATCTTTAAAAATCCTGATGCCCAGGTTGCACTCCATCCCAGTTAAATCAGAATGTCCAGGGGGTAGGAGCCAGGCATTTAAAAAAGATATTTAGGTGATTCCAAGTACAGCAGTTTGGGAACTCCTGCCACTGAGTGAGGGGAATGAGAAATATATCATGGGAAGCTGAAAGATACTATGGAAGTAAAAGGACATTAAGGTCCTAGGCTCACCTTTATCTTATGTGTTCTGCGCTTATAGTAGACACTTAAACATTTACTGAATTGAATTGAACTAGCCTTCTTAAATCGTGCCATTACTAGACATCAAGGTGCTCACCCATCTGTTTCTATGGTCCTTATATTACCATTTCTCATACATCTTAATCATCAAAGATATTACACTAGCCAGTGCACCTCCTAATATGTGTTCCAGCTCAGTTCATCACTGAGATGAAGTTTGTAACAATCACAGCACTCCAGCATGCCAGGAGCTATCTATATCCATATTGTAGTACCACCAGCCATGAGATTTTTATTCCAGCCAGCAGGAGAGTAATCCAATTCCCAAATCCAATTTTAGACTCTGCTTCCTTACACATTCCGGGTACAAACGGTCTTAGACTAGGCTCCTTAGGAACCGCCTCTGAGATGGGGGGTTGAATGCAGAAAGTTTATTGGGGAGTTTTCTTGAGAAATACACATATAAGGGAGTGAGAAAGATAGGATCGGGTAGAGGGAGAGGTGGACCAGTGATTTGCTTGTAGTAGAGGCCTCTGCCTATCTTATGGGGAGCTCTGGAGATGGGATGGCCCTTCAGAGTTTTTACAAATTGAACATGGGGGCCAGGCTTTTGTACCCCTACACTAGCCCGTCAATGGTTGCAGGCCACCCCTTGGGCAAGGGATAACTATACCATGAGGTAGTTTCTGAGAGTAATGCCCAATGAGACATAGAGCTTTGAGCCATCAACATCTGATAGTTCCAGTAGTTGGGGGATGATTGTAATGACGCTGAAGAGGGGAATGACTTATTGTTGGCCAATGGGAGCTCTTCATGTAGGCTTTTGTATCTTTTGACCTGACCCATTGGTTTTTTATAGCTTTCTTGCTTTCCGGTATAATACATTGCAGGCTAACCTAACATATTACCTGAAAGAGAACTGGAATTGACCATTTCTCCAAGAATTTTTTTTTAAAGTGGGAAATTGTAATTAAAGACCACAAAATGAGTGTTAGCATTATTTATTGATTCTAGGCCTTTTTAGTGGACAGAACTAAAATACATATTTTAATATGTTAAAAAAAATCACAAGTTCAGATTAATATTGCCATTTCAAATTTAACATTATAGGATTTTTACTTAATTTCTTTGAGTTTGTACTTTTATTCTTTTTTCCTTACATTGAAAATCTTAGTACATTACAACATGGAAGTAAATATGTATATTACCCTATTCTATTCTCTCTCTATATATGTATATATTATATATATATATATATAGTTTCAAATTGTAATACTAATATTACTGTAAACATGATACAGAATGTCATTTTAAAAACCCATCTTCATAGTTTTCTCTAGAATATATTCCAATGTGTTTTAGAATCACTTGAAATATTCCTTTTCTTTGTGTAGTTGTCACTAGATATAATTTTTGTCTTGCTAGTAAAATGTAAGTGTAGTAGATCCAAAAATTAATTTGACTTTCCATTCATTTTAAAGTTTTGAGTAAAATTCATTTTACGATAGAATTAATTGGTTGAAGTGAAAATGACTAGTGAAGGAACACCATTTTGAAGCGGGATCTCCTAGGATTCTGTCAAATCACTCTTCTTGATCTTAATACTATTCAGCTTGTTTATTTATTACTTGTAGGAGGACATATTCTTGTCAAATTTACAGATAACATGTAGCCAAAAAGATAAGAGAATTTACTGGATGGCAAAATCAGGGTCACAAATAATCTTGATTCCCTAATGGTCTAAATTTAACACAATGACATATGACAGGTACAGCTGAATACATAGTTATGTTTTACTCTATTTAATCCACAAAAGCATTATAAAAGACATAATAAAATGATAAATATAAACTTACATTTATTAATAAGAAGGGCACTTTTGAGTACTTAGTATATCCAGTAAATTCAGTTAGGATCCAAATCTGGCAGTCTGATTCCAAGACCTTAAATACATGTATTACCCACCTTTTTACAGATGATATTTTGAAGATTAAAGCAGTTGAGAAACCTCTCCAAGTTTCTAGTAAGCTAGAGGACTGGGAGTCAATCCCATGACGCTTGATCTTATAGCTGATTTGTTAACTATTCTGCTGTACTGCCTTCCTGTAACAACTGCTACATACCCTCCACCAGGTGCTTTAATACAAAACATTATTGATTGTAGCTCGCTAACAACCCTATGAGGTCACTATCATCCCTCCCAATTTCACAGACAGGCAAATGAAAGTTCAAGAAGTTAAGCAAGTTGCCCAAGGTTGCATGGATAGTGAGTTGTAAAGTTGCCATTTATACCTAGTCCTGTCTGACTCCAAAGCCCATATATTAAAAAAAAAATTTAATTTATTTTAAAAAAATTAAAAAGTATTTTAATACATTTTTAAAGGTTACTTTCCATTTACAGTTGTTACAAAATGTTGTCTGTATTTTACACCCAATAGTTTGTGCCCCCAACTCCCCCACCCCTATATTGCCCCTTCCCCCCACCTCACTGATAATCACTAGTTTGTTCTCTATATCTGTGAGTCTGCTTCTTTTTTTGTTATATTCACTAGTTTTTGTATTTTTTTAGATTCCACATATAAGTGATATCAGACAGTATTTGGCTTTCTCTGATTTGTTTCACTTAGCATAATGCCCTCCAGGTCTATCCATGTTGCTGCAAATGGCAAAATTTTGTTCTTTTTTATGGATGAGTAGTATTCCAGTGTGTGTGTGTGTGTGTGTGTGTGTGTGTGTGTATGCCACATCTTTATTCATTCATCTGTTGATGGACATGTAGGTTGCTTCCATATCTTGGCAATTGTAAATAATGCTGCTATGAACACTGGGGTACATGTTTTCTTTTCAAATTAATGTTTTTGATATTTTTTGGTGTATACCCAGAAGGAGTGGAATTGCTGGGTCATACAGAGTTCTATTTTTAGTTTTTTGAGGAATGTCCATACAGTTTTCCACAGTGGCTGCACCAATTTACATTCCCATCAACAGTGTACAAGGATCCCCTTTTCTCTACATCCTCACCAACATTTGTTACCTGTGTTCTTTTTGATGATAGCCATTCTGACAGGTGTGAGGTGATATCTCATTGTGGTTTTGGTTTGCATTTCCCTGATGATTAGTGAAGCTGAGTATCTTTTCATGTGCCTGTTGGCCATCTGCATTCCCTCTTTGGAAAAATGTCTATTCAGGTCTTCTCAAAGCCCATATTCTTAAGCATTATGTTGTGCAGGAAGGAAAGATGTGACAAAACAATAACATTAGTGAAAAAGACTAAGTGCTAGTTCAGCATGAAGCAGAGGTATGATGCCACTACCACCAAGGCAAATGCCACCTGAAGCTGTGTTCTAGAAATACAGTATTCAGAGCAAGAGGTTAACAGTCCCATTCTATTCTGTCATGGCAGAGCACACATTGGGAACATTGGGCTTCTGGGCTTTACACTTTGAAAGAGGATTACTGATGCACCTGAAACTCATCCAGATGTGAGTGCTGAGCATGGTGAAATGTCTGAGTAACATGTTTATGGGAAGAACTGTCGAAAAGCTGAGAATAGTTAGCCACCACCCCCAAAGAAGAGTCTCAAGGGATGCTGAATAGCTAGTATCTGAAGCATCTTCATGTGGTGGAGGATTAGATACAATCTGTATGGTTCCAGTGGGAAAAAATTAGGCTGCAAATATAGAGAATCAAAGAGGTGGATGTAGTTTCTCAAGGAGAGGAAGGACCTCCTGGCATCTGGAACTTTTTAGAAAAGAAATGGGCTTCCTTGTAAGAGAATGAATTCTTTTTCAGTGACAGAGAACCTGAATGACCACTTATGATGGGTGTTAAAGACATATGCCAGGTGTTGTGGTTCTTAAATTTAGTGAGTATAAGAATCACCAGAGGGAACTTGTTAAATACTGATTCCCAGGTATGCCTTCAGAAGTATTGATTCAGTGGATCTGGGATAAGGTCCTGGAATCTGCATTTTTAACAAGCAGCTCAGTGGGTCCAAATCAGGTGATCAGCGAGCTACGCTTTGAGAGCTAGTGAGACTAGATAAACTTTGAGGTCTCGTCCACTTATTTTACAAATAAGCATTTTAGTGAAAAATGTGTGTAGTCAGTATAATGACTATTCACAGAGAGTTGTCTTTAGTTTCAGAATAGATCCAAGACAAACTTCTTTAATGTGTTGATGGTTATGAGAGACAAAAATATTGGAATGTAGGCTCTTAGGATATGGAAGGAGAAGGCTTGATTCTTAATCAATGTCATAAAAGATAAGACTTTAAGAGCAAAATAGAAGATAGAAATCCAGTTTGAAGATCTTTAAACGCTTTAAGTAAGGAACCCACTCTGCATATGCCAAGGATCAATCTGATGGGGACCTGGAAAAAGCTGTCAATTATCCTGAAGGACAGCACCTGTGTAAGGCTAACACCTCTCAGGTTTTGGGGCCCAGGTTTATATAAACTGCAGCCTAAAACTGACAAAACAAGTGTGGTGAGAGAGTCTTCTAACTCTGGCCCACTTTCTGTTGGGCTAAAGAGCTTTTGCTGGCAAGTTTAATATATATTTGATTAATCTTAACTTTTACTTAAAGTGTGCAACCTGAGAGCCGCATTTTAGGAACTACTGTATCCTGAAATGTTTTTGCTCTCTGTAAATAGGTTTTCAACACTGGTACTTGGAGTAATTTACTGTCTCATGTCCAGACTTTTAAAAGCATTTAATTTGCATAGTGATTCATTTGTTTAAGTGTATTACAGTATTTAAAAGATGTTGTTTTCTTTGAAAATCATTCAAATGATTTGAAAATCATTAAAGGTTAGTTGAGGAGTTGGTGTTCTTGGCTGTTTTGTTGACTGATAGTATTGATGTGCTTTTTTCTAGTTCATTAAAGACGAACAAGTGACTTCTGTTTTAAATTTAAGGTATGTAAATTTTCCAAATGGCAATTACATGTTGATAATAAGTTAGACCCTTGTTTCTGTTTAATTTCTTCTTGCCTCCTTTTAATGGCTGCAGACCTACTTGTCGACTCTTCTTGAATCATGAGAGATGAAATAGCAACAACAGTCTTCTTTGTCACAAGATTAGCAAAAAAACATGATAAATTGAGTAAACAACAGATAGAAGACTTTGCAGAAAAGTTGATGACGATCTTGTTTGAAACATACAGAAGTCACTGGCACTCTGATCACCCGTCTAAAGGGCAAGCCTTCAGGTGAGAGTTGATATGCATGGCAAAGGGAAGTAAGAAGTCAGCAGTAACCACCTGCAATGATTCTGTTGGCAGCCTTTAAGTAATGAAAATTTTATGGGCTCAAATTTATTTGTTTGAACTTGGACTTGAAAAAAGGAGATGTGGTAGATGATAGTACAAGTCAAAAATTATAGAGCAAACCTCTTTATGTGAGGTGGATTAAACAATTTCTAACTTGTGTTTACCCTGAAGGTTATACAGTGAACCTTTGGTGTGACTTAGTAATGGAATCCATGTTCTGAGTTGCTGTGTAAAAAGTCGGTATTTTACTCTTGCTGTAAAACTGGAGGGTGGCCAAGGAGTTGAGGAAAGATGGGAGTGAGGTGGGAGCTGTGTGTATTGGAGTTTCTTGCCTACAACATGCTTCTCCAGCTAAAGTACCTGTCACCACATCTTTGTTTCCCTTTCCTTGTTTTTAAAGGTGTATCAGGATAAACAATAATCAGAATAAAGATCCTATTCTGGAAAGGGCTTGTGCTGAAAGTAATGTGGATTTTTCTCACCTGGGACTTCCGAAGGAGATGACCATATGGGTAGATCCCTTTGAAGTGTGCTGTAGGTGAGTAATCTCATTAGAGTTAGTTTGTGTGCTCTGTAACCCTTGGAAACCTTAGGGTATTTAGTCAGCTCTATGCACCTTTGTGAAAGGTGATGCTCCAAAGCCCTGGATTAGCAGGGAGGGCACAGGGTGGCTAAGACTAGATGCAAACTATATCAGACAACACAGACTTCCCAATTAGGGTGGATGGAGTGGGAAGCACAAAGGTTTTTGCATAGTATTTGAAATTTGACTTTAATCACTGCATCATATTGCCAACTGTAGATTATAATGTCCAAGTATTATAGGCAGTATCAAGGGGGAAGAGGAGTTATTTACCATCAGCAATTCAGTCCATCAGTTGAGTCGAAAGAAAGTAGTCTGACTTTATCTTAGTTAATTCCTAGAAAGCTTTTATTGAATTCTTGACCCCTGCTAATTATGACAGTATTAGTAGCTGAAGGTCATAATGTCTCTCAATGTGATTTGCTGTCAAGCCATTTCAATTTGTATTTTTTTTAAATTGAAGTATAGTTGATTTACAAAATTATATTAGTTTCAGGTATACAACATAGTAATTCAAAGATTTTACAGATTATACCCCATTTAAATTTATTATAAAACATTGGCTATATTCCCTGTGCTGTACTATATCCTTGTAGCTTATTTATTTTATACATAGTAGTTTGTACCTACCCCTATCTTTCCCCCCCCCCACTTACCTTTGCCCTGCTGGTAACCACTAGTTTGTTCTCTATGTCTGCTGAGTCTGTTTCTGTTTTGCTATATACATATGTTTTAATTTTTAGATGCCACATATAAATGATATCGTACAGTACTTGACTTTCTCTGTCTGACTTAGTTCACTAAGCATAATACTCTCTAGGTCTATCCACATTGCTGTAAATGGCAGAATTTCATTCTTTTTTATGGCTGAGTAGTACTCAGTTGTATATATATATATGCCACGTCTTCTTTATCCATTCATCTGTTGATGGACACTTGGGTTGCTTCCATGTCTTACCTATTGTAAATAGTGCTGCCCTGAACATTGGGGTGCCTGCATCTTTTCAAATTTTCTGGATATGTACCCAGGAGTGTTTTTTTCCTGGATATATACCTAGGATATATATTGCTGGATCATATGGTAATCCTACTTTTAGTTTGAGGAACCTCCATACTGTTTGCCATAGTGGCTGCACCAATTTACATTACCACCGATAGTGTACAAGGGTTCCATTTTCTCCATGTTCTCGCCACATTTCGTATTTGTAGACATTTTGATGATAGCCATACTGACAGGTGTGAGGTGATGTCTCATTGTTTTGATTTGCATTTCTCTAATAATGTAAGATGTTGAGCATCTCTTCATGTGCCTGTTAGCCATTTGTATGTCCATTTCTTTAGAAAAATGTCTATTCAGGTGTTCTGCACATTTTTTTTGAATTTTATTTTATTTGTTTTTTTATATAGCAGGTTCTTATTAGTTATCCATTTTATACTTATTAGTGTATATATGTCAATCCCAATCACCCAATTCATCACCCCCCCCACTGTCCCCCCTTGGTGTCCATATGTTTGTTCTCTACATCTGTGTCTCAATTTCTGCCCTGCAAACTGGTTCATCTGTACCATTTTTCTAGGTTCCACATATATGAGTTAATATACGATATTTGTTTTTCTCTTTCTGACTTACTTCACTCTGTGTGACAGTCTCTAGATCCATCCACATCTCTGCAAATGACTCAATTTCGTTCCTTTTTATGGCTGACTAATATTCCATTGTATATATGTACCACATCTTTATCCACTCACGTGTTGATGGGCATTTAGGTTGCTTCCATGTCCTGGCTATTGTAAATAGCGCTGCAATGAACATTGGGGTGCATGTGTCTTTTTGAATTATGGTTTTCTCTGGGTATATGTCCAGCAGTGGGATTGCTGAGTCATATGGTAATTCAATTTTTAGTTTTTTAAGGAACCTCCATACTGTTCTCCATAGTGGCTGTATCAATTTTCATTCCCACCCACAATTTATTTTTGCATCTATATAGTGTGAAAGAGTGTTCTTCCTATGTTTTCCTCTAAGGGTTTTATAGTATCCTGTCTTACATTTAGGTCTCTAAACCATTTTGAGTTTATTTTTGTGTTTGGTGTTAGGGACTGTTTTAATTTCATTCTTTTACATGTAGCTGTCCAGTTTCCCCCACACCACTTATTGAAGAGACTGTCTTTTCTGCGTTGTATATCCTTGCTTCCTTTGTCATAGATTAGTGGAACACAGGTGTGTGGGTTTATCTCTGGGCTTTCTATCCTGTTCCATTGATCTATATTTCTGTTTTGGTGCCAGTACCGTATTGTCTTGATTACTGTAGCTTCGTAGTATAATCTGAAGTCAGGGAGTCTGATTCCTCCAGCTCCGTTTTTTTCCCTCAAGACTGCTTTGGCTATTCGGGGTCTTTTGTGTCTCCATACAAATTTTAAGGTTTTTTGTTCTACTTCTATAAAAAATGCCATTGGTAATTTGGTAGGGATTGCATTGAATCTGTAGGTTGCTTTGGGTAGTATAGTCATTTTCACAATATTGATTCTTCTGATCCAAGAACATGGTATATCTCTCCATCTGTTGGTATCATCTTTAATTTCTTTCATCAGTGTCATAGTTTTCTGCATACAGGTCTTTTATCTCCCTAGGTAGGTTTATTCCTAGGTATTTTATTCTTTTTGTTGCAATGGTAAATGGGAATGTTTCCTTAATTTCTCTTTCAGATTTTTCATCATTAGTGTATAGGAATGCAAGAGATTTCTGTGCATTAATTTTGTATCCTTCAGTTTAACCAAATTCATTGATTAGCTCTAGTAGTTTTCTGGTGGCATCTTTAGGATTCTCTATGTATAGTATCATGTCACCTGCAAACAGTGACAGTTTTACTTCTTTTCCAATTTGTATTCTCTGATTGCCATGGCTAGGACTTTATGTTGAATAATAGTGGTGAGAGTGTACCTCCTTGTCTTGTTCCTGATTTTAGAGGAAATGCTTTCAGTTTTTCACCATTGAGAATGATGTTTGCTGTGGGTTTGTCATATATGGCTTTTATTATGTTGAGGTAGGTTCCCTCTGCCCACTTTCTGGAGAGATTTTATGATAACTGGGTGTTGAATTTTGTCAAAAGCTTTTTCTGCATCTACTGAGATGATCATATGGTTTTTCTTCTTCAGTTTGTTAATATGGTGTAGCACATTGATTGATTTGCGTATATTGAAGAATCCTTGCATCCCTGGGATAAATCCCACTTGATCGTAGTCTATGATCCTTTTAATGTGTTGTTGGATTCTGTTTGCTAGTATTTTGTTGAGGATTTTTGCATCTATGTTCATCAGTGATATTGGTCTGTAATTTTCTTTCTTTGTAGTATCTTTATCTGGTCTTGGTATCAGGGTGGTGGTGGCCTCACAGAATGAGTTTGGGAGTGTTCCTTCCTCTGCCATTTTTTGGAAGAGTTTGAGAAGGATGGGTGTTAGCTCTTCTCTAAATGTTTGATAGAATTCACCTGTAAAGCCATCTGGTCGTGTACTTTTGTTTGTTGGGAGATTTTTAATCACAGTTTCAATTTCATTACTTGTGATTGGTCTGTTCATATTTTCTATTTCTTCCTGGCTCAGTCTTGGAAGGTTATACCTTTCTAAGAATTTGTCCATTTCTTACAGGTTGTCCATTTTATTCGCATAGAGTTGCTTGTAACAGTCTCTTACGATGCTTTGTATTTCTAGGGTGTCTGTTGTAACTTATTGTCCATTTCTAATTTTATTGATTTGAGTCCTCTCCCTCTTTTTCTTGATGAGTCTGGCTAATGGTTTATCAATCTTGTTTATCTTCTCAAAGAACCAGCTTTTAGATTTATTGATCCTTGCTATTGCTTTCCTTGTCTCTTTACATTTTTTTCTGCTCTGATACTTATTATTTCTTTCCTTCTATTAACATTAGGTTTTTTGTTCTTCTTTCTGTAGTTCCTTTAGGCGTAATGTTAGATTGTGTATTTGAGATGTTTGTTGTTTCTTGAGGTAGAATTGTATTGCTATAAACTTCCCTCTTAGAATTCCTTTTGCTGCATCCCATAGGTTTTGGATCATTGTGTTTTCACTGTCATTTGTCTCTAGGTATTTTTAAATTTCCTCTTTGATTTCTCCAGTGACCTCTTGGCTATTTAGTAATATAGTGTTTAGCCTCCATGTGTGTGTGTGTTTTATGTTTTTTTCCCTGTAATTGATTTCTAATCTCATAGTGTTGTGATCAGAAAAGATGCTTGATATGATTTCAATTTTCTTAAATTTACTGAGGCTTGATTTGTGACCCAAGATGTTATCTATCCTGGAGAATGTTCCGTGCACACTTGAGAAGAAAGTGTAATCTGCAGTTTTTGGATGGAATGTCCGATATATATCAATTAAATCTATGTGGTCTATTGTGTCATTTAAAGCTTGTGTTTCCTTATTAATTTTCTGTTTGGATGATCTGTCCACTGGTGTAAGTGAGGTGTTAAAGTCCCCCACTATTATTGTGTTACTGTTGATTTCCTCTTTTAGAGCTGATAGCAGTTGCCTTATGTATTGAGGTGCTTCTATGTTGGGTGCATATATATTTATAATTGTTATATCTTCTTCTTGGATTGATCCCTTGATTATGTAGTGTCTTTCCTTGTCTCTTGTAACATTCTTTATTTTAAAGTCTACTTTATCTGATATGAATATTGCTACTCCAGCTTTCTTTTGATTTCCATTTGCATGGAATATCTTTTTCCATCCCCTCACTTTCAGTCTGTATGTGTCCCTAGGTCTGAGGTGTGTCTCTTGTAGACAGCATATATATAGGTCTTGTTTTTGTATCCATTCAGCAAGCCTGTGTCTTTTGGTTGGAGCATTTAATCCATTCACGTTTAAGGTAATTATCGATATGTATGTTCTAATGAGCATTTTCTTAATTGTTTTGGGTTTGTTTTTGTAGGTCCTCTTCTTGTGTTTTGTTTCCCACTTAGAGAAGTTCCTTTAGCATTTGCTGTAGAGCTGGTTTGGTGGTGCTGAATTCTCTTCGCTTTTGCTTGTCTGTAAAGCTTTTGATTTCTCCATCGAATCTGAATGAGATCTTTGCCGGGTAGAGAAATCTTGGTTGTAGGTTCTTCCCTTTCATCACTTTAAATATGTCGTGCCACTCCCTTCTGGCTTGTAGAGTTTCTGCTGAGAAATCAGCCGTTAACCTTATGGGAGTTCCCTTGTATGTTATTTGTCCTGTTTCTCTTGCTGCTTTTGATAATTTTTCTTTGTCTCCAATTTTTGCCAATTTGATTACTATGTGCCTTGGCACGTTTCTCCTTGGGTTTTTCCTGTATGGCACTCTCTGTGCTTCCTGGACTTGGGTGGCTATTTCCCTTCCCATGTTAGGGAGGTTTTTGACTATAATCTCTTCAAATATTTTCTAGGGTTCTTTCTCTCTCTCTTCTCCTTCTGGGATCCCTATAATGCCAATGTTTTTGCATTTAACGTTGTCCCAGAGGTCTCTTAGGCTGTCTTCATTTCTTTTCATTGTTTTTTCTTTATTCTCTTTCGCAGCAGTGAATTCCACCATTCTGTCTTCTAGGTCACTTATCCATTTTTCTGCCTAAGTTATTCTGCTATTGATTCCTTCTAGTGTATTTTTCTTTTCAGTTATTGTATTGGTCCTCTCTGTTTGTGTGTTCTTTAATTTTTCTAGGTCTTTGTTAAACATTTCTTGCATCTTCTCAATCTTTGCCTCCATTCTTTTTCCGAGGTCCTGGATCATCTTCACTACCATTATTCTGAATTCTTTTTCTGGAATGTTGCCTATCTCCTCTTCATTTATTTGTTTTTCTGGGGTTTTATCTTGTTCCTTCATCTGGTACATAGCCCTCTGCCTTTTCATCTTGTCTGTCTTTCTGTGAATGTGGTTTTTGTTCCACAGGCTGTGGGATTGTAGTTCTTCTTGCTTCTGCTGTCAGTCCTCTGGTGGATGAGGCTATCTAAGAGGCTTGTGAAGTTTCCTGATGGGAGGGACTGGTGGTGGGTAGAGCTGGGTGGTTCTCTGGTGGGCAGAGCTCAGTAAAACTTTAATCTGCTTGTCTGCTGATGGGTGGGGCTGGGTTCCCTTCCTTTTGGTTGTTTGGCCTGAGGTGCCCCAGCAGTGGAGCCTACCTGGGCTGTTTGGTGATGCTAATTGCAGACTCTGGAGGGCTCACACCAAGGAGTACTTCCTAGAACTTCTGCTGCCAGTGTCCTTGTCCTCACGGAGAGACACAGACACCCCCCGCCTCTGCAGGAGACCCCCCAACACTAACAGATAGGTCTTGTTCAGTCTCCTATGGGGTCACTGCTCCTTCTCCTGGGTCCCGATGTGCATGCTACTTTCTGTGTGCCCTCCAAGAGTGGAGTCTCTGTTTCCTCCAGTCCTGTCGAAGTCCTGCAATCAAATCCCTCTAGCCTTCAAAATCTGATTCTCTAGGAATTCCTCCTCCCGTTGCCAGATGCCCAGGTTGGGAAGCCTGATGTGGGGCTCACAACCTTCACTCCAGTGGGTGGACTTCTGTGGTATAAGTGTTCTTCAGTTTGTGAGTAACCTTCCTAGCAGTTATGGGATTTAATTTTATTGTGATTGCACCCCTCCTACCATGTCACTGTGGCTTCTTCTTTGTCTTTAAATGTGGGGTATCTTTTTTAGTGAGTTCCAGTGTCTTCCTGTCAATGATTGTTCAGCACTTAGTTGTTATTCTGGTGCTCTCACAAGAGGGAGTGTGAGCATGTCCTATTACTTTGACATCTTGAACCAATCCTGTCTGTCCATTTTTTGACTGGGTTGTTTGTTTGTTGTTTTCATATTGAGTTGTATATTGTGGATATTAATCCCTTGTCAGTTATGTTATTTGGAAATATTTTCCTCATTCAGTAGGTTATCTTTTTGCTTTTTTGATGGTTTCCTTTGCTGTGCAAAAGATTTTCAGTTTAATTGGGTCCCATTTGTTTATTTTTGTTTTTGTTTTCTTTGCCTTAGGTGACAGATCCAAAAAAAATATTACTACAATTTATAACAGGTTTCTGCCTATGTTTTCATCTAGGAGTTTATATGGTTTGTAGTCTTACATATAGGTCTTTAATCCATTTTGAGTTTATTGTTTATATGTGTGAGAAACTGTTCTAATTTCATTGTCTACTTGTAGCTGCCCTGTTGTCCCAGCACCACTTATTGAAGAGATTATCTTTTCCCCGTTGTATATTCTTGCCTCTCTGTCATAGATTAATTAACCATAGGGGCATGGGTTTATTTCTGGGCTCTCTATTCTCTTCCACTGATCTATGTGTCTATTTTTGTTCCAGTATCATACTGTTTTGATTACCAGAGTTTTGTAGTGTAGGCTGAAGTGCGGGAGCTTGGTACCTCCTGCTCTGTTCTTTCTCAAGATTGCTTTGGCTATTTGGGGTCTTTTGTGTTTTCATACAAATCTTAGAATTATTTGCTATAGTTCTGTGAAAAATGCCATTAGTATTTTGATAGGGATGGCACTGAATCTGTAGATCGCCTTGGGTTGTATGGTTATTTTAACAATATTAATTCTTCCAATCCATGAACATGGTATGTCTTTCCATCTGTTTTTGTCTTCAGTTTCTTTCATCAGTATTTTATAAATTTCTGAGTACAGGTCTTTTTACCTCCTTAGTTATATTTATTCTTAGGTATTTTATTCTTTTTGATGTGATGGTAAATGAGATTGTTTTCTTAATTTCTTTCTGATAGTTCATTGTTAGTGTGTGGAAATGTAACAGATTGCTGCAACAAATTTCTGTATAATAGTTTTGTATTCTGCAATTTTACCAAATTATTTTCTGGTGGTGTCTTTAGGATTTTCTATGTATACTATCGTGTCATCTGCAGACAGTGACAGTTTTACTTCTTCCTTTCCAATTTGGATTCCTTTTCTTTTTCTTGTCAGATTGCTCTGTCTAGAGTTTTGAATGCTATGTTGAATAAAAGAGGTGAGAGTTGGTATCTTTGTCTTGCTCTGATCTTAGAGGAAATGCTGTCAGCTTTTTATGATGAGTATGATGTTAGCTGTGGACTTACCATATATGGCCTTTGTTATGTTGAGAGATGTTCCCTCTATACCCACTTTGTGGAGAGTTTTTATTATAAATGAATGTTGAATAGTGTCGAAAGATTTTTGTGCATCTATTGAGATGATAATAGGATCTTTTATTCAACTTGTAATGTGATGTATTGCATTGATTTGTGGTTATTGAACCATCCTTGCATTCCTGGGATAAATCCCACTTGACATGGTGTATGATCCTTTTAATGTGTTGTTGGATTTGATTTGCTAATATTTTGTTGAGGATTTTTGCATCTATGTTCATCAACGATACTGACCTGTAATTTTTTTCTGTGATATATTTGTCTGGTTTTGGTATTAGGGTGATGTGGCCTCATAGAATGAGTTTGGAAGTCTTTCTTCCTCTGCAATTTATTGGAAGAGTTTGAGAAGGATAGGTGTTCACTCTTCTCTAAATGTTTGCTAGAACTCACTTGTAAAGCTGTCTGGTCCTGGAATTTTGTTTGTTGGGAGTTTCTTTTCTTTTTTTTCCCATTATTAATTCAATTGCATTACTGGTAATTGGTCTGTTCATGTTTTCTCTTTCAGCCTGGTTCAGTCTTGGGAGATTGTACAGTTCTAGGAATTTGTCCATTTCTTCTAGGTTGTCCATTTTATTTGCATATGATTATTCATAGCAATCTCTTGTGATCTTTTTATTGTTTGTAACTTCTTTTTTATTTCTGATTTTACTGATTTGGGCCCTCTGTTTTTCTCTTGATGAGTCTGGCTAAAGGTTTATCAATTTTGTTTATCTTTTCAAAGAACCACCTCTTAGTTTCATTGATCTATTTTTTTGTTTGTTTTTTGTCTCTATTTCATTTCTGCTCTGATATTTATAATTTCTTTCCTTCTACCAACTTTGGACTTTATTTGTCTTCTTCTAGTTTCTTTAGGCATAAGGTTTGGCTGTTTGAGACTTTTGTTTCACAAGGTAGGCTTGTATCACTATAAACTTCCCTCTTAGAACTACTTTTGCTGCATCCCATAGATTTTTGGATCATTGTGTTTTTGTTTTCATTTGTCTCCAGGTAGTCTTTGATTTTCTCTTTGATTTCTTCAATGATCCATTGGTTGTTTAGTTTATATTGTTTAGCCTTTACATGTTGTGGGTTTTTTTTTTTCAGTTTTCTTATAGTGATTTCTAGTTGTGTAACATTGTGGTCAGAAAAGATGCTCAATATGATTTCAGTCTTCTTAAATGTACTGAGAATTGATTTGTGGCCTAGCATGTGATTTGTCCTGGAGAATGTTCCATGTACACTTGAAAAGAATGTGTTTTCTGCTGCTTTTGGTTGGAATGCCCTGTAGATATCTGTTAGGTCCATTTGGTCTACTGTGTCATTTAAGGCTAATGTTTCCCTCTTGATTTTCTGTCTGGATGATCTGTCCATTGATATAAGTGGGGAGTTAAAGTCCCCTACTATTATTGTGTTACTGTCAAGTTGTCCCTTTATCTCTGTTAATATTAACTTTACATATTTAGGTGCTCCTATGTTGGGTGCATATATATTTACAATTGTTATACCTTCTTCTTGGATTGATCCCTTGATCATTATGTAATGTCCTTCTTTGTCTCTTGTTACAGTTTTTGTTTTAAAGTCTACTTTGTCTCAGAGTCTACTTTGTCTGGTGTAAGTATTGCTACCCTGGCTTTCTTTTCATTTCTATTTACATGGTATATCTTTTCCTGCTCTCTCACTTTCAGTGTATGTGTGTCTTTAGATATGAAGTGAGTTTCTTGTAAACAGCATATATATGAGTACTGTTTTTGTATCTTCAGTCACTCTATGTCTTTTGATTAGAACGTTTATTCCAGTTACATTTAATGTAATTATTAATTGGTATGTACTTACAGCCAGTTTATTAATTGTTTTGGTGTTGTTTTTGTAGTTATTTTGTTCCTTTCTTCTTTTCTCTCTTCCCTTGTTATTTGATGACTATCTTTAGTGTTATGTTCAAATTTCTTTCTGTTTTTTGTGTATCTATTATGGATTTTAATTTTTGGTTACCATGAGGTTTATATATAGCAATCTATATATGTGATTATTTAAGTTGCTCATCTCTTAATTTCAAATGCATTTTAACAACCCTGCATTTTTACTCCTCCCCCCTCATGATCACTGTTTTCTTACATCATATTTTCCATCTAATTGTGTTGTGTATCCCTTAACTACTTATTGCAGATCTACGCAATTTTACTACTTTTGTCTTTTAACCTTCCTATTAGCTTTGTATGTGGTTGATCTTACTGTCTTTATTGTATATTTTGCCTTTACCAATGAGCTTTTTCCTTTCATAATTTTCATGTCTCTAGTTGTGGTTTTTCTTTTTTGCTTAGTGAAGCCCCTTTTAACATTTCTTGTAAAGCTGCTTTGGTGATGTTGGACTCTTTTAGGTTTTACTTATCTGTAAAATTTTGATCTCTCTTTCAAATCTGAGGGTAAGCCTTGCCAAGTAGAATATTCTTGGCCATAGGTTTTTCATTTCATCACTTTAAATATACTGCAACACACCCTTCTGACCTGCAGAGTTTCTGCTGAAAAGTCAGCTGATAGCTTTATGGGGAGTCTCCTTATAGGCAACCTGTTGCTTTTCCCTTGCTTTTAATATCCTCTCTTTATCTTTAATTTTTGCCATTTTAATTACAATGTATCTTGATATGGTCCTCCTTGGGTTGATCCTGTTTGAGGCTCTCTGTGTTTCCTGGACCTGAATATCTGTTTCCTCTGCCAGGTAGGGAAGTTTTCAGCTATCATGTCTTCAAATATATTCTCTGACCCTTTTTCTCTTCTCCTTCTAGAATCCCTATAATGTGAATGTTAGCATGCTTGGTGTTGTTCCAGAGATCTCTTAAAATATTCTAATTTCTTTTTTTCTGTTTCAGCTTCAGAGATTTCTATTACTCTATCTTCCAGCTCACTGATCTGTTCCTCTGTATCATCTAATCTACTGTTGATTCCTTCTAGTGTATTTTCACTTCAGTGAATTTCTCCAGTTCTGCTTTGTTCTTCTCTGTATCTTCTAACTCTTTGTTTAACTTCTCACTATTTCCCTACATTCTTCTCCCAAGTTCTTTGCTCATCTTTATGATCATTACCTTCAACTCTTTATTGGGTAGATTACCTTTCTCCACTTAATTCTTCTTCTGGGGTTTTATCCCATTCCTTCATTTGGAACATGTTCCTCTGTTTCCTCATTTTACCTAATTTGTTTTTATTTCTATGTATCTGGTTGGCTGATAACATTTCCTGGCTTTGGAGAAGTAGCCTTTTGTAGGAGACATCTTGTGCATCCCAGCAGTGCACTCCCCTCTGGTCACCAGAGCTATATGCTCTAGGGGTGCCCTCTATGTGGGCTGTGTGGGTCCTTATGTTGTGGTGGACTGACTACTTTTGGTGGTCTAGTAGGTGGGGCTGGTCCCCAATCTGGTTGGTTGCCAGGCCCTGCCTTGTATGGAGGCTGCCAGCTGCTGGTTGTATGGTTGGGTCATGAGGCAACTGGCTGTGGAACCATGAGAAAGGGGGTCCCAGGCCTAGTGCTGGCTCACTGATGGGCAGAGCTGGGTTCTGGCCTTGGTGGTTGTGGGGCTGAGGTTTCCAGTTCTAGTGACAGCCTGCTGGTGGATGGGGTCAGTTCCTGATATACCTGGTTGTGCATTCTGGAGTGTCTCAGAGTTGGTGCTGGCCCATTGGTGAATGGGGCTGTATCCCAAGGTGGCTGGCTTAGGGGTTCACGGTGTCCTGGAGCTGGTGTTGGCCTGCCAGTGGGTTGGGCTGTGGTTGAGAGGGTGCTGGGGCTAGTGTTGGCTCACTGGCTCACTAGAGCTGAGTCCTGAGATTTCTGGCTGCAGGACCTGTGGGTCCTAGAGTTAGCTGATATAGACCTGCTGGGGGGTGGGGCAGCTCCCTGACATAGCTGGCTACAGGGTCTGAGGTGTCCCAAAGCTTGTTTTGGCTTGCTGGTAGGTGGGCCTGGATCCCCGAATGGCTGGCTGAGGGACCCAAGTTGTCTCAGAGCTAGTGTTGGCCTGTTTGTAGGTGGGGCCTGGGCCCATGTGATCTTGGAGCTGATGTTAACCTGCTGGTGGGTGGGCTGGGAAGCCAGGGCCCAGGGGTCTTGAGGATGTCCACTGGTGGGTGAGGTTCCTCCCTAGGCTGGTGCTGGCTCATTGGTGGTGGTGGGGGGCCGTATCCAGGGCATCCTAAGGCCAATTCCTTCCCACTGGTAGGCAGAGCTGGGTCCTGGGGTCTCTGCCTTCAGGGCCGTGTGGGTCCTGGGCCTAGTGCTGGTGCACTGGTGTGTGGGGCTAGGCCCTGGGCACTCTGTTGAACAGTGCTGCATCCTGGGGCAGCTGTGGGCTCAGGGGGTCTTAAGGCCGTGTGCCTGCTAGTAGGTGGGGTTGTTTTCCCACCTGGCTAGTTGCTTGGCCTGAGGCATCTCAGCACTGGTGCTGAAGGGCTGATGGGCAGGTCTGGGTCCTGGTGCTAATAAGCTAGAGGGAGGATTTCAAAATTGCGCTTGCCAGCACGAATGTCCACGTGGTAGAACAAACTCCCCAAAATGGTTGCTGCCCGTGTCTGTGTCCCCAGGATGAGCTCAAGTTGCCCCCTACCTCTCCAGGAAGCTCTCCAAGATCAGCTGGTGGGTCTGACCCAGGCTCCTTTCAAATTACTGCTTCTTCCCTGGATCCTGGAGATTTTGTGTGGGCCCTTTACGAGTGGCATCTCTATTTCCCACAGCCCTCTGACTTTCCCAAAGTAAACCCCACTGGCATTCAAAGCCAAGCATTCTGGGGGCTCATCTTCCTGGTACAGGATCCCTGGTCTGGGAAGATCCATGTGGGGCTCAGACCCACTGCTTCCTCGGGAGAACCTCTACAACTGTAATTAGCCCCCCACTTGTGTGTTGCCCACCCAGGGGTATGGGTCTGACCTATACCATGACTCTGCCCCTCTTACTGGTCTCATTGTGGTTCCTTCTCCATAACTTTAGTTGTAGAAATCTTTTCTGCTAGATTCCAGTCTCTCATCAATAGTTGCTCTCTAAATAGTTGTAATCTTGGTGTGCCCATGAGAGGAGGTAGGCTCAGGGTCTTCCTACTCCACTATCTTGGACAAGCTTTCAGAATTTGTTTTCTTTTCTTTAAAGTAACTCTTCTTGTAAATTACTGTGTTGTTTCCAGAAAAGATTAGAGATAAAACCTGTGAGAATTTGAATCCCTAATGAATGCTTTATTTTCCTTTCCTACTTAGGTATGGTGAGAAAAATCATCCATTTACAATCGCTTCTTTCAAAGACAGACAGGAGGAATGGGAATTATCCCAACAAATTAGTGATGCTGTTAATAGAGCCACGTTATACTACTCCTCTGGCACTTCCTCTGATGAAGAAAGTTGTAACAAAGAACCTCAGATAATTCCTAAGGTCAGCAATCCAAAGAGTATTTATCAGGTAAAGTGTTCTCCATTTCTTCTCTGTACATTTTTTTTTCTACTCTAATTCTAAAAAGAGTATGCTCACTGTAAAAGCAAAGAAACAAATAATTGGAAAATATGGAAAGATTATGAAGATTAAAATCACAATAATAATATTCTGGCAACATCTTTTCTGTCTTTTTTTCTTCCTTCTCTCTCTTTATACCCTCTACTTGGCTGAGTGCTCACTGATTTAGGGAGAATCTCTGACCCTTTGTATGTATGTAAATTTGTTTTCTTAATCACGTATGTATTGACATGTTAAAGCAATTTAAATATTTTACATTGTAAATCGTTTGCTTCCCTTATAATTTATTTAGCTAATGTATTATTAAAGGACATCTAGGTTGTTTTCACATTGTTGTGATATTAAAAAAGCGAATTTTTACAGAGATGTCAGAATTCTAAGTTATTTCTAGAGATTTGATTCTCAACATGTAATTACTGGGTCATTGTGTATGGATATTTTATGAGTTCTTAACACAGGACAAAGTACCTTCTAGAAAGATGTCTTTGTAGTCTTACCAGCTCTATGTGAAAGTGTTTATCATTTTCCCTAAAATGGGGTATTCTCATTGAAAAATATCATTTTTATTAATTAAATTAAACATTAAAACAAAAACTCCATGTACCAAAATGTTGTAGTTACTTACTGTCTTATGAATTTTTCTCCTTCACCCATTTATCATTTGAGGTCCTAATGTGTTATTAAAGGCTTTTCAAAGGTTAGAAATATTTTAACCCCTTGTCATAAAACCTGGCAAACTTTTTTCCCCTAGCTTGTTTAGTTTTCTAAACTATATATATAGTTTATATTTAGTTCTATATGTAAAGTTTAAAATTATGTAGTAAAATGTTCACCCTTAATTCTATTTTTACGCTTAGAGAGATCTTCTTAATCTAAGGATCAGATCTGTAGTCAGCTATATTCTTTTAGAACAATGTCCTTTGAAAGTGTGGTCTGCAAAACATTTATATTGGTCATCTGAGATGTTTAACATGGATGTTTCTAGACCTCACCCCCAGAGATTGTGATTAGATATTTTTGGGTTGAGCAAGGTGGGGATCAGGTAGGAGAGAACACAGGAATATATACTAATTTGAATAAATTTTTAAATTTTTTGTTTTTAAAATTCTTGGTTGGACTAAAGAATTTTGTTAAAAGATATGAAGTGACTTACTTCATACCCTAAAATGCAACTCAATTTTCCAAAGATAATGATCTACTTTGATTTCTATTCATTTGTATTTCCTATGCTTTTGAAAGGTTGAACCTGTAAGTTATGGGTTTATATTTAATCCTTAGAAGTGGCTTATCGGTTTACAAAATCATCATGCTCCTTTTTTTCTTCTTTTTTTCTCCCCAGGTTGAAAACTTGAAACAGCCCTTTCAATCTTGGTTCCATATCCTCCGCAAAAACAATATGGGGGATGGCCGAATGGGTCTCCTAGGAAATGCTTATCCTGCATTGCATAAGATCCCTAAGGGTCACAGGCCTGCTGCTGGGCACCGGGTGGACAGGTACCACTGGGTCAACACACACCGATAGTGCAGCGGCTGGGCCCTCGTGAGGTAGAGCTCAGCAGAGCCACTTTATTTTCTCTGAAATGAAAGCAAGTCTAAGCTCGAGAGGCCCAGGAAACAGAAAAGATAACTACATTAGGGACTAGGGTGCATGATGGTGAATCCTCTCATGCAGATCAAGACTGTGTTCTTAGCTGTACTTTTAATTCTTTAATTTTAAATTAAGGTTTATATAACACTAATGAATGTACCCAATAAGGTAATAGAATGAAGATATTGACCTGTGATAAGATTCAATGCATTATAAAGAGTAACAGTTTAAATAAACGTGCGGTGTTTTTAATACCTTCTTAGTTGAGTTTGTTGCAAGAAAGTTTTAAAAGTTCTTGTTTTTCATTAGCCATTAAAAAAAAAAAGTAGACCTTCATTTAGGGAAGAGTGATCCTCATAGTATTCAGGTTCTACTTTATTACCTGCCATTACTGTTCTATTTTATAAGGTCAGTAAGAGCTTGTTTGAAAACTACTTTTTAAGATATCATTCCCTTAAAAATTTTGGCTTATTTCTAAACCTCATAATAGCCTTAATTATGACACTTTGTGGATGATATATCTCACTACTAAGAACTAAAGTGAAGCAGAAAAAAGCATAGTACCAAGGAAATAAAAATCCCTCCCGTCCAACCAGAAATTACCATTATTAACATTAAATGGTGACCATCTTTCCAGTCATCCTTTATATACATACAAATGTAAGAATTGACATATAGACAATTTAAAAAGAAAACCATACTACGGGAGCTACTTGATAGATATTTAGATTTAATTTTACTTGACCTTAGAAAAAAAAGAAACCTAAAGTGAAAATGAAAGTTGTTGAAATAGTCATAAGGTTTTCTACCACAGAGTATTTCATTTTTTGAAATATTTCTTTATGGTTTAAAAAAAGGAACACCAGGAGGCCAGAACAGTCTTTAAAACTTAAAAAAATACAGTATTGCTTATTTGTTACTATGAAAGCTGCAGAAATTAACATTCTTCATTTTTTTCTTTGCCCCTTATCTTCCATGTCACTTTACAAATTGAGGTATAATTGACATATAACATTAGTTTCAGGTGCACAACATGATCTGATATTTGTATACATTGTGAAATGAATACCACAATAAGTCTAGTTAACGTCTGTCAACATAGTTACTTTTTTTGGGGAGGGATGAGAACTGTTTTTACTCTCTTGGTAACTTTCAAATATGCAATTTTTTTTTTTTTTTTTTTTTTTTTTTTGCGGTATGCGGGCCTCTCACTGTTGTGGCCTCTCCCGTTGCGGAGCACAGGCTCCAGACGCACAGGCTCAGCGGCGCAGCCGCTCCGCGGCATGTGGGATCTTCCCGGACCGGGGCACGAACCCATGTCCCCTGCATTGTCAGGTGGACTCTCAACAACTGCACCACCAGGGAAGCCCTAATATGCAGTGTTTTTAATGTCAAGGTTTAACATTTAAGTTCTCTCCTGAAATAATTATTCTTAATAGTTGATTTTTCTTAGTTCTGTATTTCAACCGATTCAATGAATGCTCATCAATATTTTCTATATGTGAAATCTATTTTGATTCACCTTTCTTTTTTTAAATTTTATTTTATTCATTTTTTTATATAGCAGGTTCTTATTAGTCTACAGTTTTATACACATCAGTGTATACATGTCAATCCCAATTGCCCAGTTCAGCACACCACGATCCCCACCCTCCCAAGGCTTTCCCCTCTTGGTGTCCGTACGTTTATTCTCTACATCTGTGTCTCAAACTTCTGCCCTGCAAACCAGTTCATCTGTACCATTTTTCTAGGTTCCACATACAAGCATTAATATACGATATTTGTTTTTCTCTTTCTGACTTACTTCACTCTGTATGACAGTCTCTAGATCCATCCACATCTCAACAAATGACTCAATTTCGTTCCTTTTTATGGTTGAGTAATATTCCATTGTATATATGTACCACTCCTTCTTTATCCATTCGTCTGTCGATGGGCATTTAGGTTGCTTCCATGACCTGACTATTGTAAATAGTGCTGCAATGAACATTGGGGTGTATGTGTCTTTTTGAATTATGATTTTCTCAGGGTATATGCCCAGTAGTGGGATTGCTGGGTCATATGGTAATTCTATTTTTAGTTTTTTAAGGAACCTCCATACTGTTCTCCATAGTGGCTGTATCAATTTACATTCCCACCAACAGTGCAAGAGGGTTCCCTTTTCTCCACACCCTCTCCAACATTTGTTGTTTGTAGATTTTCTGATGATGCCCATTCTAACTGGTGTGAAGTGATACCTCATTGTAGTTTCGATTTGCATTTCTCTAATAATTAGTGATGTTGAGCAGCTTTTCATGTACTTCTTAGCCATCTGTATGTCTTCTTCGGAGAAATGTCTATTTAGGTCTTCTGCCCATTTTTGGATTGGATTGTTTGTTTCTTTAATATTGAGCTGCATGAGCTGTTTATATATTTTGGAGATTAATCCTTTGTCCATTGATTCATTTGAAAATATTTTCTCCCATTCTGAGGGTTGTCTTTTTGTCTTGTTTGTAGTTTCCTTTGCTGTGCAAAGGCTTTGAAGTTTCATTAGGTCCCATTTGTTTATTTTTGTTTTTATTTCCATTACTCTAGGAGGTTGATCAGGAAAGATCTTGCTGTGATTTTTTTTTTTTTTTTTGCGGTACGTGGGCCTCTCACTGTTGTGGCCTCTCCCGTTGCAGAGCACAGGCTCCGGATGCGCAGGCTCAGCGGCCATGGCTCACGGGCCCAGCCGCTCCGCGGCATGTGGGATCCTCCCAGACCGGAGCACGAACCCGCGTCCCCTGCATCGGCAGGTGGACTCTCAACGACTGCGCCACCAGGGAAGCCCTCTTGCTGTGATTTATGTCAAAGAGTGTTCTCCTAAGTTTTCCTCTAAGAGTTTTATAGTGTTCGGTCTTACACTTACGTCTCAAACCCACTTTGAGTTTATTTTTGTATATGGTGTTAGGGAGTGTTCTAATTTCATTCTTTTACATGTAGCTGTCCAGTTTTCCCAGCACCACTTATTGAAGAGACTGTCTTTTCTCCATTGTATATTGTTACCTCCTTTGTCATAGATTAGTTGACCATAGGTGCGTGGGTTTATCTCTGGGCTTTCTATCTTGTTCCATTGATTTATATTTCTTTTTTTGTGCCAGTACCATATTGTCTTGATTACTGTAGCTTTGTAGTATAGTCTGAATTCAGGGAGTGTGATTCCTCCAGCTCCATTTTTTCCCCTCAAGACGGCTTTGGCTATTCGGGGTCTTCTGTATCTCCATACAAATTTTCAGGTTTTTTGTTCTACTTCTATAAAAAATGCCATTGGTAATTTGATAGGGATTGCACTGACTCTGTAGATTGCTTTGGGTAGTATAGTCATTTTCACATTATTGATTCTTCCAATCCAAGAACATGGTATATCTCTCCATCTGTTGGTATCATCTTTAATTTCTTTCATCAGTGTCATAGTTTTCTGCATATAGGTCTTTTATCTCCCTAGGTAGGTTTATTCCTAGGTATTTTATTCTTTTTGTTGCAATGGTAAATGGGAATGTTTCCTTAATTTCTCTTTCAGATTTTTCATCATTAGTGTATAGGAATGCAAGAGATTTCTGTGCATTAATTTTGTATCCTTCAGCTTAACCAAATTCATTGATTAGTTCTAGCAGTTTTCTGGTGGCATCTTTAGGATTCTCTAGGTATAGTATCATGTCATCTGCAAACAGTGACAGTTTTACTTCTTTTCCAATTTGTATTTCTTTTATTTCTTTTTCTTCTCTGATTGCTGTCACTAGGATTTCCAGAACTATGTTGAATAATAGCGGTGAGAGTGGACATCTTTGTTTTGTGCCTGATCTTAGAGGAAATGCTTTAAGTTTTTCACCATTGAGAATGATGTTTGCTGTGGGTTTGTTGTATATGGCTTTTATTATGTTGAGGTAGGTTCCCTCTGCCCACTTTCTGGAGAGATTTTATGATAAATGGGTGTTGAATTTTGTCAAATGCTTTTTCTGCATCTATTGAGATGATCACATGGTTTTTATCCTTAAAATTGTTAATATGGTGTATCACATTGATTGATTTGTGTATATTGAAGAATCCTTGCATCCCTGGGATAAATCCCACTTGATTGTGGTGTATGATCCTTTTAATGTGTTGTTGGATTCTGTTTGCTAGTATTTTGTTGAGGATTTTTGCATTTATATTTATCAGTGATATTGGTCTGTAATTTTCTTTTTTTGTAGTATCTTTGTCTGGTTTTGGTATCAGGATGATGGTGGCCTCACAGAATGAGTTTGAGAGTGTTCCTTCCTCTGCAGTTTTTTGGAAGAGTTTGAGAAGGATGGGTGTTAGTTCTCCTCCAAATGTTTGATAGAATTCACCTGTGAAGCCATTTGGTCCTGGACTTTTGTTTGTTGGAAGATTTTTAATCACAGTTTCAATTTCATTACTTGTGATTGGTCTGTTTATATTTTCTATTTCTTCCTGGTTCAGTCTTGGAAGTTTATAGCTTTCTAAGAATTTGTCCATTTCTTCCAGGTTGTCCATCTTATTGGCATAGAGTTGCTTGTAGTAGTCTCTTAGGATGCTTTGTATTTCTGTGGTGTCTGTTGTAACTTCTCCTTTTTCATTTCTAATTTTATTGATTTGAGTCCTCTCCCTCTTTTTCTTGATGAGTCTGGCTAATGGTTTATCAATCTTGTTTATCTTCTCAAAGAACCAGCTTTTAGTGATATTGACCTTTGCTATTGTTTTCTTTGTTTCTATTTCATTTACTTCTGCTCTGATCTTGATGATTTCTTTCCTTCTGATAACTTTGCATTTTGTTTGTTCTTCTTTCTCTAGTTCCTTTACGTGTAAGGTTAGATTGTTTATTTGAGATTTTTCTTGTTTCTTGAGGTAGGCTTGTATAGCTATATACTTCCCTCTTAGAACTGCTTTTGCTGCATCCCATAGGTTTTGCAGCATCATGTTTTCATTGTCATTTGTCTCTAGGTATTTTTTGATTTCCTCTTTGATTTCTCCAGTGACCTCTTGGCTATTTAGTAATATAGTGTTTAGCCTCCATGTGTGTGTGTGTTTTATGTTTTTTTCCCTGTAATTGATTTCTAATCTCATAGTGTTGTGATCAGAAAAGATGCTTGATATGATTTCAATTTTCTTAAATTTACTGAGGCTTGATTTGTGACCCAAGATGTTATCTATCCTGGAGAATGTTCCATGCACACTTGAGAAGGAAGTGTAATCTGCTGTTTTTGGATGGAATGTCCCATAAATATCAATTAAATCTATGTGGTCTATTGTGTCATTTAAAGCTTCTGTTTCCTTCTTTTCATTTTCGATGATCTGTCCATTGGTGTAAGTGAGGTGTTAAAGTCCCCCACTATTATTGTGTTACTGTCGATTTCCTCTTTTATAGCTGTTAGCAGTTCCCTTATGTATTGAGGTGCTCCTATATTTGGTGCATATATATATATATATATATTCATAGGTAAGAAGTGGATTTATTTAGAGAGAAACACACTCCACAGACAGATACTCCATCTCAGAAGGTTAGAAATGCCTTGGGAGAAACACAGTCCACAGAGTGTGGGCCACCTCAGAAGGTGAGAAAGGCACCAGGGTATAGGGTTGTTAGTTTTTATAGGAATGAGTAATTTCATAGGCTAATAAGTGGGAGTATTCCAGCTATTTTAGGAAGGGCTGGGGATTTCCGGGAATTGGGCCACCACCCACTTTTTGATCCTTATGGTCAGTCTTGGAACTGTCACGGCACCTGTGGATGTCATTTAGCTTGCTGATGTGAGCATATACTGAGGCTCAAGGTCTAGTGGAATTCGACTTGTCTGCCATCTTGGACCCATTGTGTTCTAATCAATTTATGTCATGTCCTCGGGTTATGTCATTCTTTCAAAGGTTGTGCCCTGCCCCCTTCCCTCCTGTTTCATTCCCCCCTCAGAGATTTTACCCCCATATTCTTATGGGAAGCGGAGAGTGATAGTCTGTCTTCTGTAACTGCTTCCAGGCTGAGTAGGGGCATCAACCCTGTCTGTCAGGCAGTAAAAATCCCTGGATGCCTGATCTAGGGGCCCCAGGGGCAGGGCAGCTCCTTGTTTTAAGTCAGTATGGGCTGCAATCCTCACATAGCCAGCATCGTATCGTGGAACTGTTGTAATTGTTTCCGTAGCCTTTCTATGAATCTCCTTGATGATGAAGCACTTTTGTAAACAGCATCAGAGTACAAAAATATCTGTAAATGACAAAAGAAATTTAAGATGCTATCCCTTCCAAGGTAGTCTCCCAACCAGGTGTTATTTCCCCAGAAGTTGCAAAGAGATGACACAGAAGACATCCCCATCGGTGTTGATGATGAACAGGAGTTGGTCTAGATATAAGCTGGTTTCAGGACTTAATGAAGCTCAGGTTCTTGACTCATTGCAGAAGAATTCAGTGAGAGACAAAGTGATAGGTAAGAAGTAGATTTATTTAGAGAGAAACACACTCCACAGACAGAGTGTGGGCCACCTCAGAAGGTGAGAAAGGCCCGTATATTTATAATTGTTATATTAACTTCTTGGATTGATCCCTTGATCATTATGTAGTGTCCTTCCTTGTCTCTTGTAACATTCTTTATTTTAAACTCTATTTTATCTGATATGAGCATTGTTACTCCAGCTTTCTTTTGATTTCCATTTGCATGGAATATCTTTTTCCATCCCCTCACTTTTAGTCTGCATGTGTCCCTAGGTCTGAGGTGGGTCTCTTGTAGACAGCATATATATGGGTCTTATTTTTGTACCCATTCAGCAAGCCTGTGTCTTTTGTTTGGAGCATTTAATCCATCCACGTTTAAGGTAATTATCAATATGTATGTTCCTATGACCATTTTCTTAATTGTTTTGGGTTTGATTTGTAGGTCCTTTCCTTGTCTTTTGTTTCCCACTTAGAGAAGATCCTTTAGCATTTGTTGTAGAGCTGGTTTGGTGATGCTGAATTCTCTTCGCTTTTGCTTGTCTGTAAAGCTTTTGATTTCTCCATCGAATCTGAATGAGATCCTTGCCGGGTAAGGTAATCTTGGTTGTAGGTTCTTCCCTTTCATCACTTTAAGTATATCATGCCACTCCCTTCTAGCTTGTAGAGTTTCTGCTGAGACATCAGTTGTTAACCTTATGGGAGTTCCCTTGTATGGTATTTGTCATTTTTCCTTTGCTGCTTTCAATAATTTTTCTTTGTCTTTAATTTTTGCCAATTTGATTACTGTGTGTCTCGGCATGTTTCTCCTTGGGTTTTTCCTGTATGGGACACTTTGCGCTTCCTGGACTTGGGCGGCTCTTTCCTTTCCCATGTTCGGGATGTTTTTGACTATAATCTCTGGTTTTTCTCTCTCTCTTCTCCTTCTGGGAACCCTATAATGCGAATGTTGTTGTGTTTAATGTTGTCCGAGAGGTCTCTTAGGCTGTCTTCATTTCTTTTCATTCTTTTTTCTTTATTCTCTTCTGCAGCAGTGAATTCCACCATTCTGTCTTCCAGATCACTTATCCGTTCTCTGCCTCAGTTATTCTGCTATTGATCTCTTCTAGTGTAGTTTTCTTTTCAGTTATTGTATTGTTCATTTTTGTTTGTTTGTTCTTTAATTCTTCTAGGTCTTTGTTAACCATTTCTTGCACCTTCTCCATCTTTGCCTCCATTCTTTTTCTGAGGTCCTGGATCATCTTCACTATCATTATTCTGAATACTTTTTCTGGCAGGTTTCCTATCTCCACTTCATTTAGTTGTTTTTCTGGGGTTTTATCTTGTTCCTTCTTCTGGTACATAGCCCTCTGCCTTTTCATCTTGTCTATCTTTCTGTGAATGTGGTTTTTGTTCCACAGGCTGCAGGATTGTAGTTCTTCTTGCTTCTGCTGTCTGCCCTGTCTCACCAAGCCATGGCTGGAAGAAACTCTGGATACAGATCAGGGACAGAGGGTGCTCAGGAGTAGCACCCAGTCCACCCCATGGAGGTGGTCAGCACTGAAGTCCAGCAGGCCCTCCCTCAGGGAAGCACTCACAGTAGGCGGAGGCACCAAGTACTTCAACATTCAGTGGTCCTCACAGTGTGAGAAGAAGTTGGCTGTGCTGTTGCAGCACAGCTTCACCGAGTTATCATGGCCCAAGCACAGCCTCATGAATACTCCCTGTGGACACAATGCCCACACCTGCCTGTGGGCCACGGCTCACCTCCCGGCCCCTCAGGTGCCCACAGTGGCTGCAGCCCTGCAGCCTTTGCAGGACCGGCATTGCAGCCAGAAGATGCAGGGCCACGGGCCCCTGCTAGGCCGGCCCCTCGATGCCGAACTCCCGCACCTTGATTCACCTTTGATTAGCTGGATTTTATTGTTAAGCAGCCTTTTCATAAATAGCTCATAGGTGTTCTATCCTGTGAGTTCATTTGTGCTTGAGGCTCTTTATTCTTTTATACTTAAAGAACAACTTTTCTGAGGATTAAAATCTTAGTTTATGTTTTTGTTCACTTATAGCTTCATAGCCATCACTCTAATCTAATGTTCTGGCATTGTACACTGCTGTAGAGAAACCTGAGATCAGTTTGATTTCCCCAACTTTCTGACACTCACACAAACATGTATGTTTACTTTTTTAGGTGAATCCCTTTGCCTGACAGTCTGAAAAATTCTCTCTTTATACTTGAAGTCTATGTCTCAGTCATTCTGTATCATTCTTTTCCTGAAACATTGTGGCTCTTTCTGATCTGCAGATTTAATTTTTCTAAAGCTATCTCCTGTAATATTATATTTGAATGCATTCTTTGTCCATTTAGGAGATACCAAGTCTCTTTATGCTGGAAAATTTTCTTTGTCATAACTATTATTTGATTGCTTTCATATCTTTCTTTCTCTTTTTTTAAACCATGATTGTTTTAAGCTTTCCTACTGCCAGTTTGATTCTCAGTCCTGTTTAGTCTTTCTTGGTTTTACCTTATATATTCCATAATGATGTTGCTTTGGATATTAATTAATGATTTTCTCTGTAGGTTTTATTCACATCTCAAATTTGTTGGACTGAAAAATGAAACAGAAATGTATAAAAGTTACTATATCTAAAATATAATGTAATACTTGACTGTGACAGAAGAATGGGTTTGTAAGAACTTTTGCAAAGAGGGCTTTATTAACAAAGTGCTTCTTGAAATTTGTGAGGTTGGCTTGAAAGAACTTCTTCCAGAAAACAGATGGTAAATCTGTGGCACATGTATTACTACTCCTGTACCCCTTGATGGATGTGCTAATAAATCACAATGTTCTTATTTGGGTGCAGAGATTGTCTCACAATTCTATGCAACATATACTAGAGACAGCCATTAAAATGAATTGTTCCAAGTTGTACTCAAGAAGAAATCAATTCCATCACTCTTCTAGAACTTGACACAGATGGAGCCATCCATGAGCTTTACAGCCCTGCAAAATTCTTTAGAGCTTCTCATGTTGCCCTGAAGCAAATGTATAGGGGAAAATATGAGGAACTATGTATTTTTTGCTGTGATTAAAAGTAGTCAATATACAAGTCCAGGAAGTGAAGAGAGTCCCAGACAGGATAAACCCAAGGAGGAAAACACTGAAACACATAGTAATCAAATTGACAAAAATTAAAGACAAAGAAAAAGTATTAAAAGCAACAAGGGAAAAATGACAAATAATATACAAGGGAACTTCCGTAAGATTATCAGCTGATCTCTCAGCAGAAGCCCTGCAAGACAGAAGGGAGTGGCACAATATATTTAAAGTGATGAAAGGGAAAAACCTACAACCAAGAATACTCTACCCAGCACGGCTCTCATTCAGATTTGACAGAGAAATCAAAAGCTTTACAGAGAAGCAAAAGCTAAGAGAATTCAGCACCAACAGACCAGCTTTGCAAGAAATGTTAAAGAACTCCTCTAGGTGGGAAAGAGACTAACAAATTAAAAAAAAAAACCCTTGCACATATATAGACTGTTATATCAAAACCGCATGGGAACAGGAAACCCCCAAAGTACAAGAGATACACACACGAAAAAGAAAAAGCAATCCAAACACAACACTAAAGATGGTCAACAAACCACAAGAGAAGAGAACAAAAGAGGAAGGGAAGAAAAAAAGCCCTACACAAACAAACCCAAAACAATTAAGAAAATGGCAATAGGCATACACTTATCAATAATTACGTTAAATGTAACTGGATTAAATGTGCCAGACAAAAGACATAGACTGACTGAGTGGATTCAAAAACAAGACCCATATATATGCTGTCTACAAGAGACCCACCTCAGACCTAGGGACACATAAAGACTGAAAGTGAAGGGATGGAAAAAGATATTCCATGCAAATGGAAATCAAAAGAAAGCTGGAGTAGCAATACTCATATCAGACTAAATAGACTTTATTTATTTATTTATTTATTTATTTTGTGGTACACGGGCCTCTCACTGTTGTGGCCTCTCCATTGCGGAGCACAGGCTCCGGACACGCAGGCTCTGCGGCCATGGCTCACGGGCCCAGCCGCTCTGCGACATGTGGGATCTTCCCGGACTGGGGCACGAACCCGTGTCCCCTGCATCGGCAGGCGGATTCTCAACCACTGCGCCACCAGTGAAGCCCAAAATAGACTTTAAATTAAAGACTGTTACAAGAAATGAGAGAAGACACTACATAATGATCAAGGGATCAATCCAAGAAGAAGATATAACAATTATAAATATATGTGCATCTAACAGAGGAGCAACTCAATACATAATGCAAATGCTAACAGCTATAAAAGGGGAAATCCACAGTAACAAAATAAGAGTGGGGGTCTTTAAAACCTCACTTACACCAATGGACAGATCATCCAGACAGAAATTAATAAGGAAACACAGCTTTAAATGACACAATAGATCACATAGATTTATTTGATATTTATAGGACATTCCACCTGAAAGTGGCAGAATATGCTTTCTTCCTAAGTATACATGAACATTCTCCAGGATATATCACATCTTGGTTCACAAGTCAAGCCTTGCCAAATGGAAGAAAATTGAAATCGTATCAAACTTCTTTTCTGACCACTACATATGGGATTAAAAATCAATTATAGGAAAAAATTGTAACAAACACAAATACATGGAGGCTAAACAGTGCACTACTAAGTAACCAAGAGAACTCTGAAGAAACCAAAGAGGAAATCAAAAAATACCTAGAGACAAATGACAATGAAAACACGATGACCCAAAACCCATGGGATGCAGCAAAAGCAGTTCTAAGAGGGAAGTTTACAGCAATACAATCCTACCTCAAGAAACAAGAAAAATCTCAAATAAACAATCTAACCTTACCCCTAAGGGAACTAGAGAAAGAAGAACAAACAAAACGCAAAGTTATCAGAAGGAAAGAAATCATAAAGATCAGAGCAGAAATAAATGAAATAGAAACAAAGAAAACAATAGCAAAGATCAATGAAGCTAAAAGCTGGTTCTTTGAAAAGCTAAACAAAATTGATACACCTTTAGTCAGACTCATCAAGGAAAAAAGGGAGAGTATGGAAATCAATAAAATTAGAAATGAAAAGGAGAAATCACAAGTGACATCGCAGAAATACCAAGGATCATAAGAGACTACTATAAGCAACTGTATGCCAATAAAATGGATAACCTGGAAGAAATGGAAAACTTCTTAGAAGAGTACAGTCTCCCAAGACTGAACCAGGTAGAAATAGAAGATATAAACAGGCTTATCACAAGCACTGAAATTGAAACTGTGATTAAAAAATTTTTAACAAACAAAAAGTCCAGGACCTGATGGCTTCACAGGCGAATTCTATCAAACATTTAGAGAAGAGCTAACACCTATCCTCCTGAAACCGTTCCAAAAAATTGCAGAGGTAGGAACACTCCCAAACTCATTCTATGAGGCCACAATCACCGTGATACCAAAACGAGACAAAGATACCATACACACACACACAAAAATACAGGCCAATATCACTGATGAACATAGACACAAAAATCCTCAACAAAATAGTAGCAATCTGAATCCAACCATACATTAAAAGGATCATACACCATGATTGAGTGGGATATGTCCTAGGGACACAAGGATTCTTTAATATCTGCAAATCAGTCAGTGTGATATACCACATCAACAAATGAAGACTAAAAACCATATGATCATCTCAATAGATGCAGAAAAAGCTTTTGACAAAATTCAGCACCCACTTATGATAAAAACTCTCCACAAAGTGGTCATAGAGGGAACCTACCTCAACACAATAAAGGTCTTATTAAAAAACCTATAGCTAAAATACTCAATGGTGAAAAGCTGAAAGCATTTCCTCTAAGATCAGGAACAAGACAAGGATGTCCACTCTCTCCACTTTTATTCAACATAGTTTTGGAAGTCCTAGCTACAGCAATCAGAGAAGAAAAAGAGATAAAAGGAATCCAAGTTGGAAAAGAAGTTGAACTGTCACTGTTTGCAGATGACATGATACTATACATAGAAAATCTGAAAGATGCTATCAGAAAACTACTATAGGTCATCAATGAATTTGGTAAAGTTGCAGGATACAAAATTAATGCACAGAAATCTCTTGCATTCCTATACAATAACAATGAAAGGTCAGAAAGAGAAATTCAAGAAACAATCCCATTTACCATCACATCAAAAAAAAATACCTAGGAATAAACATATCTAAGGAGACAAAAACCTGTACTCCAGAAACTATGAGATGCTGATGAAAGAAATTGAAGAAGACACAAACAGATGGAAAGATATACCATGTTCGTGGATTGGAAGAATCAATATTGTGAAAATGACTATATTATCCAAAGCAATTTACAGATTCAATGCAATCCCTATCAAATTACCAATGGCATTTTTCAAAGAACTAGAACAAAAGAATCTTAAAATTTGTATGGAGACACAAAAGGCTCTGAATAGCCAAAGCAATCTTGAGAAAAATTAACGGAGCTGGAAGAATCAGGCTTCCTGACTTCAGACTATACTACAAAGCTATAGTCATCAAAACATTATGGTACTGGCACAAAAGTAGAAATATAGATCAATGGAACAAGAAAGAAAGCTCAGAAATAAACCCACGCACCTATGGTCAATTAATTTAGGACAAAGGAGGCAAGACTGCACAATGGTGGGAAGACAGTCTCTTCAACAAATTGTGCTGGGAAAACTGGACAGCTACATGTAAAAAATGAAATTAGATCATTCTTTAACACCATATACAAAAATAATCTCAAAATGGATTAAAGACCTAAATGTGAGACTGGACACTATAAAATTCTTTGAGGAAAACATAGGCAGAACACTCTCTGACATAAATTTCAGCAGTATCTTTTTTGATCCATCTTCCAGAATAATGGAAATAAAAACAAAAATAAACAAATGAGACCTAATTAAACTCAAAAGCTTTTGCACAGCAAAGGAAACCATAAACAAAACAAAAAAAATAACCCACAGATTGGGAGAAAATATTTGCAAATGATGTCACTGACAAGGGATTAGTCTCCAAAATTTACAAACAGCTCATGAGGCGTAATATCATCAAAACAAACAACCCAATCAAAAAATGGGCAGAAGACATGAATAGACATTTCTCCAAAGAAGACACACAGATGGCCAAGAGGCACATGAAAAGATGTTCACCATCACTAACTATTAGAGAAATGCAAATCAAAACTACAATGAGCTATCACCTCACATCAGTCAAAAAAATCATCAAAAAATCCTCAAACAATAAATGCTGGAAAGAGTGTGGAGAGAAGGGACCCCTCCTACACTGTTGGTGAGAATGTAAATTGGTACAGCCCCTATGGAGAACAGTATGGAGGTTCCTTAAAAAACTAAAAATAGAGCTACCATATGACCCTGCAATCCCACTCCTGGGCATATATCTGGAGGAAAACATGGTCTGAAAGGATACACACACCCCAATGTTCATTGCAGCACTGTTTATGATAGCAAAGACATGGAAACAATCTAAATGTCCATCAACAGAGGAATGGATAAAGAAGATGTGGTACATATATACAATGGAATATTACTCAGCCATTAAAGAGAATGAAATAATGTCATTTGCAGCCACATGGATGGACCTAGAGATTGTCATACTGAGTAAAGTAAATCAGACAGAGAAAGAGAAATATTGTATGATAACCCTTATATGCAGAATCTAAAAAGAAATGATACAAATGAACTTATTTACAAAACAGAAACAGACTCATGGACTTAGAGAACGAACTTACGGTTACTGGGGGGAAGGGTGGGGGAAGGGATAGTTAGGCAGTTTGGGATCAACATGTACACACTGCCATGTTTAAAACCTTTACAGATAAGCAAAAGCTAAGATAATTCAGAAGGAGAAATTAAGGATACAATCCCATTTACCATAGCAACAAAAAGAATAAAATACCTAGGAATAAACCTATCTAAGGATGCAAAAGACAAGTACTCAGAAAACTATAAAACACTGATGAAGGAAATCAAAGATGACATAAACAACAAATGGAGAAATATACCACATTCTTGAACTGGAAGAATCAACATTGTGAAAATGACTATACTGCCCAAAGCAGTCTACAGATTCAATGCAATCCCTATCAAATTGCTAATGGTGTTCTTCACAGAATTAGAACAAAAATTTTACAATTTTTCTTTTGTATGGAAACACAAAAGACCCCAAATAGCCAAAGCAATCTTGACAAAGAAAAACGGAGCTGGAGGAATCAGGCTCCCTGTCTTCAGACTATACTACAAAGCTATAGTAATCAAGACAGTATGGGGGCTTCCCTGGTGACACAGAGGTTAAGAATCTGCCTGCCAATGCAGGCGACACGGGTTCGAGCCCTGGTCCGGGAAGATCCCACATGCCACGGATCAACTAAGCCCATGAGCCACAACTACTGAGCCTGCGTGCCACAACTACTGAAGCCCATGTGCTTAGAGCCCATGCTCCGTAACAAGAGAAGCCATCACAATGAGAAGCCTGTGCACTGCAGCGAAGAGTAGCCTCTGCTTGCCACAACTAGAGAAAGCCTGTGCACAGCAACAAAGACCCAATGCAGCCAAAAAATCCCCCCAAAAACAGTATGGTACTGACACAAAAACAGAAACATAGATCAGTGGAACAGGATACAAAGCCCAGAGATAAACCCACATGCATATGGCCACCTAATTTATGACCAAGCAGGTGGGAACATACAATGGAGAAAAGACAGCCTCTTCAATAAGTGGTGTTGTTAAAACTGGACAGCTACATGTTAAAGAATGATATTAGAACACCCCCTAATGCCATACACAAAAATAAACTCAAAATGGATGAAAGACATAAATGTAAGACTGGACACTATAAAACTCTTAGAGAAAAACATAGGAAAAACACTATTGCCATCAACCATGGCAAGATCTTTTTTGACCCACGTCCAAGAGTAATGAAAATAAAAAGAAAAACAAACAAATGGGATCTAATGAAGCAAAGGCTTTTGCACAGCAAAGGAAACTATAAACCAGATGAAAAGATAACCCTCAGAATGGGAGAAAATTTGTAAATGAAGCAACGGACAAGGGATTAATCTTTAAAATATACAAACAGCCCATGGAACTCAATATCAAAAAAACAAACAGCCCAATTAAAAAATGGTTGGAAGACCTAAATAGACATTTCACCAAAGAAAACATACAGGTGGCCAAGTGGCACATGGAAAGATGCTCAACATCACAAATTATCAGAGAAATGCAAATCAAAACTACAATGAGGTATCACCTCACACCAGTCAGAATGGCCATCATCAAAAAATCTACAAACAATAAATGCTGGAGAGGGTGTGGAGAAAAGGGAACCCTCTTGCACTGTTGGTGGGAATGTAAATTGATACAGCCACTATGGAGAATAGTATGGAGGTTCCTTAAAAAACAAAAATTAGAACTACCATACGACCCAGCAATCCCACTACTGGGCATATACCCTGAGAAGACCATAATTCAGAAGGACACATGTACCCCAGTATTCATTGCAGTGCTATTTACAATAGCCAGGAAATGGAAATAATGTAAATGTCCGATAGATGAATGGATAAAGAAGATGTGGTACATATATACAATGGAATATTACTCAGCGATAAAAAGGAATAAAATGGGTCATTTGTAGACATGTGGATGGACATGGAGTCTGTCATACAGAGTGAAATAAGCCTGAAAGAGAAAAACAAGTATTGTATATTAATGCATATATGTGGAATCTAGAAAAATGGTACAGGTGAAGCTTTTTGCAGGGCAGGAAGAGAGACATAGGTGTAGAGAATGGACATGTGGACACATGGTGGGAAAGCGGAGGGTGGGACAAATTGGGAGATTAGGATTGACATATATACAGTACCATGCATAAAATAGATAGCTTGAGGGAACATGTTATAAAGCACAGGAAGCTGAGCTTGGTGCTCTGTGACAATGTAGATGGGTGGGATGGATGGGGTGGGAGGGAGGTCCAAGAGGGAGGGGATATAGGTATACATATAGTTGATTCACCTTATTGTACAGCAGAAACTAACACAACATTGTAAAGCAATCATACTCTAATAAAAATAAGTAAAGAAAAGAATAAAAGCATAAAAAAGAAAAAGTAAATAAAAAATAAAATTAAAAGAATAATAAAAAAAGAACAATAACAAAACAAAATGAAGAAGAACAACAGTAATAATAATAATATTTTCCTGTGGTCTCAGCTGTCAGTGTCCTTGCCCCCACAGTGAGCCACAGCCAATCCCTGGCTTCCTAGGAAGTCCTCCAATACTTCTAGGTAGGTCTCTGGACCTGCTGTGGGCACTCTGTGGCCAGCTCAGACTCTGTCTGATCTGGCCTTACTCCTGCATGTACTTGCTCCCAAAGTCCTCAGTTGCTGCCAAAGTCCATATCCTCAGTTGTGGGAACACTCGTTAATTCAGATATTCCACAGATGCAGCGTTCACCAACCGTTTGCAGGGACGCAATCTGCTGCTCTTGCGGCTGCAGGGAGAGATCCCTTCCTCTTCTTTGATGCCATTGCCCCTGGAGTTCAGCTTTGGTTTTGGCTCTGCCTCTGCGTGTGGGTCACCCTCAGGCATCTGTTCCCCGCCCAGGCAAGAGGGGCGCATTCAGTGGCTGATTAGTGCTCAGTTGCTCACTCAGGCCAGGGAGAGGGAGGGATAAGCAGTCACAATTGGAATGTGCGGGGTGTGCCTGCGGCAGCAGAAGGCGGCAGGAAGTTGCAACAGCCTGAGGTGCACTGTGCGCTCTCCTGGCGAAGCTGGCCCCAGAAGAGCGCATGCTTCAGACTGCCGTGGGACCCTTGGCAGTGGTGGGCTGCATCAGGCTCCCTGGAAGGTGTGGGCAGGGACCTGCACTTGCTCACAGGATCCGCGGTGGCAGTGGTAGCCATCTTGCCCGCCTCTGGTGTCCAAGATAACAGCTGTGGCTTGCGCCCGCCCCTGGAGCTTGTGTAGGCGGTGCCCTGTCATTTGTGAGCGCAGGGAGCAAGAAGCTCCTATATGGGCCCCACCCCTCTCCTCGCGCACCCTGCAACAATGGTCTCTTGCCTCTCTGGCAGGCCCAGGCTCCTTCCCGGACGCCCTCCTGGTTAGCTGTGGTGCACTGGCCTCCTCAGGCTGTCTTCACACAGCCAACCCCAGTCCTCTCTCTGGGGTCTGACCTCTGAAGCCCGAGCCTCAGCTCCCAGCCCCCACCCGCTCTAGAAGGTGAGCAGACAAACGTCTCAGGCTGGTGAGTGCTCGTCGGCACCGATCCTCTGTGCGGGAATCTCTCCGCTTTGCCCTCCGCACCCCTGTGGCTGCGCTCTTCTCTGAGGCTCCGAAGCTCCCTCCACCCACCCCCGCCAGTGAGGGGGCTTCCTAGTGTGCATAAACTTTTCCTCCTTCATAGCTTCCTCGCAGAGGTGCAGGTCCCATCCCTATTCCTTTGTCTCTCTTTTTTCTTTTTTCTTTTGCCCTACCCAGTTATGTGGAGATTTTCTTGCCTTTCTGGAAGTCTGAGGCCTTCTGCCAGCGTTCAGTAGGTGTTCTGTAGGAGTTGTTCCACATGTAGATGTATTTTTGATGTATCTGTGGGGAGGAAGGTGATCTCCACGTCTTACTCCTTCGCCATCTTGAAGGATTTCCCCAACCTTAGATTTTTTTGATTCGAGACTTTTCCTCTTTTCTAATATAGGTACTCAGGGCTATCAATTTCCCTCTCAACACCGCTCAGCTGTTCTGACAAGCTTTTATATGTTGACTTTTCATTGTCATTCAGTTCAATGTATTTTAAAATTTTTCCTTGAGACAACTTCTTTGATCCTTGGATTATTTAGATGTTGTTTAGTTTCTAAGTATTTGGAGATTTACCTGTTATTTTTCTGTTACTGGTTTCTAATTTGATTATATTCTGGTTAGAGAATATGCTTTGTATGTTTTTAATTCTTTTAAATTAGTTGAGATTTGTTCTATACTCCAGGATGTGGTTTATCTTGATAAATCTTCATTGGGCCCTTGAAAATAATTTATTCTACTGTTGTTTGGGGGAATGTTCCACTAATGTTAAGTAGTACTATTGATTAAGTGTTGAGTTCTTCTATATCCTTGCTGATTTTCTGTCTAGATGTCTTATAAATTGTTGAGAGGGGATGTTGAAGTCTCCAATTATAATTGCAATTTGTCTATTTCTCCTTTCAGTTCTATCAGTTTTTGTTTTACATATGGTACAACTCTGTTGTTGTTTTATATGGTACAACTCTGTTGTTTTATACATTTAGAACTGCTGTGTCTTCTTGATAGACTGACATTTTTATCATTATATAATGTTCCTTTCTGTCTCTAGTAATTTATTTTGCCCTGATATTGCTTTATCTGATATTAATGTAGCCACTCCTGCTTTCTTTTGATTAATGTATGCATGGTGTATCTTTTCCCATCTTTTTACTTTCAACCTGCTGTGAAGCTGGTTATAGTTGATGATATCCATATAGTTGAGTCATATTTTCTGCCCATTTCTGTCTTTTAATTGGTGTGTTTAGACTATTTACATTAGTATAATTATAGATATGTTAGTTCTTAAGTCTTCTATTTTTTTTTTCCATTTGTTCTCTCTGCTTTTCATTTGTCTTCTTGCCTTTCTGTGTGTGTGTGTTTAGTGGTTGCTTTAGGTATTGCATTATAAGTACATAACTTGTCATGATCTACCATTGTTATTTTATCAATTCAAATGAAGTGTAGAAACCTGAACCCCCTTCATTTCTCATTATCCTCCTCCATTTATAATTGTATTAAATACTTCCTCTACATAGATTTTAGAGCCACATCTGACAGCACTGTAATTTTTCCTTTAACTTTCAAACATAATTTAGAAAACTCAAAGGAGAAGGAAAGAAAGATATTGTTTTTATCCTTATTTTTGCTTACTGTGTTCCTCCTTCCTGGTGTTCCAAGGTGTTTTCTTTTGTTTCCTTTCTTTTTAGAGAATTTCCTTTAGCCTTTTTCTAGGGTAGTCTGGGTTAGTTTTTCTTCATCTGTGAATGTATTGATTTTTCTCTTCATTTTTAAAGAATATGTTCACCAGATACAGAGCTCTGGATTGACGGTTCTTTTACTTCAGCACTAGAATGTGTACTACTTCCTCCTGGCTTCTATGGTTTCTAATGAGAAAACTTCTGTCATAAAAATGTTTTTCTTCTATAGGTGAGGTGTCATTTTTCTCTGGTTGCTTTCAAAATTTTTCTCTGCTTCTAGTTTTCAGAAGTCTAATTATGGTGCATCTTGGTGCGGATTTATTTGGATTTATCTTGTCTCATACTCACTCAGCTCCTTGAATCTGTAGGTTTATGTCTCTTTCCAAATTTGAGGAGTTTCAGCCATTATTTCTTTGAGTACTTTTATAGCCTGCCGTCTTTCTCTTCTCCGTCTGAGACTTTGATGACCTGAATGCCAGATCATTTGTTATAGTACCATAGTTCCCTGAGGCACTGATACATTCACTTGTTCAGTCTTTTTTTCTCTCTGTTGTTCATATTGGGTAATTTCTATTGTTCTATCTAAAAATTCACTATTTTCCTCCCTCTATTCTTTCCATTTTACTGTTGAGCCCATCCGTTGAGCTTTTTATTTTGGTTTTTATATTTTTCAGTTCTAAATTTTTCATTTGATTCTTCTTTTTCTTCTATTTCTTTTTTGTGACTCTATAATTCCTTGCTGAGACTTCCATTTTTTTCATTTGTTTCAAGCATGTTCATAATTGCTTGTTGAAGTATTTTTATGATGGTTCTTTTAAACTCTTTGAAATATAATTCTAATACCTTTGTCATTTTGGTGTTGGCATCTATTGTCTTTTTTTCCACTCAGTTTTATATCTTTCTGGTTCTCTGACTGAAACCTGTATATTTTTGATATTATAAGGCTTGGGATCTTATTTAAACTTTGTTTTAGCTAATTTCCTTTGACACTATTCCACCCACTTTGGGTGGGAGGAGAGAGGATGCTGCCTTGTTACTGCCTGATGGGAGATAAAAGTCCAGGCTCCCCACTTGGCCTCCATTGACATGCAGGGAAGGGGTTTCTCATACCTGCTGGGCAGGTATGGGAATTCCACCTCCCCATGTGGTACCCATGAATGCTTTAATGAGGATGGTATCATTACCAGTGGGCAATGGTAAAAGTTCTGACTCGTCACTTGGCCTCCACTGATGCTACTCCAGCAGGGAGGTGATGGTAATAAGGTAGCACATTACTGCCATATGTTGCTAGATTCCCCATGTGGTCTCCACTGACACCATGAGATGTAGAGGGGTTTGTTACTGCCCTGAGAGGATGGAAAGGTAAAAGCTCCTAGTTCCCTGCTTGGTTCTCTTCTCTGACACCACCCCCAAAGGAGGTTGTGGTGTCTTGTTGCAGCTGGCAAGGGTGAAAGTCTAGATTCCTCACTCAACCTTTGCTGGCATGGGTGGAGTCAGCTTTTTTCTGATATTTGACTAGAGTAAAGCAGTTATTGTCTCAAAGTTTTCATTCTCGCTAGGCTGCCCCTTTCTTAGCCCTTTGGCTAGAGAGAGCAGGCTTTTGGGTTTTTTTTTTTTGGTCTGTGCTCATTGGTATTTATGGGTTACTGGCTTCTTTATATTCAAGTCTGGAATATTAGGGGAAAAAGGGACTCTGTGGAGTTCACCACCACATCCTACTTTGGGTTCTGAAGTCCCTAGCTGGTCTAGTTTCTTCTCTATGCATTTCAAAATCTTCTTGTTTTTCTTTTTCGGTACACACGCCTCTCACTGTTGTGGACTCTCCCGTTGCGGAGCACAGGCTCCGGATGCGCAGGCTCAGCAGCCATGGCTCATGGGCCCAGCTGCTCTGTGGCATGTGGGATTTTCCTGGACTGGGGCACGACCCGTGTCCCCTGCATCAGCAGGCGGACTCTCAACCACTGTGCCACCAGGGAAGCCCTTATTGTTTGTTTTTGTATGTAATGTCCAGAGGCTTAGTTGTTCTCAGTGGGAGGAATAGGGAAAAGTATGTCTAATTCATCCTTCTGGAAGCAGAAGTCTATGTACCACTTTTGAAATAAAAATTGTTTTAAGAAGAATTATTTTAAGCATTGTATTTTTGGGAAAGGGTTCTTATTGCTGGTAGTTGGTAAAATATGGCTTCTGTATCTATTGAGGTTTTGTTATTCTTTTTTTTTGATCAATGAGTTGTGCATGTGTGTATATGTGTGTGCACACAAGCTAATTCCTTAAAGATACTAGAGTCTCAAAACTTTAAAAACTTACTATTGATTTGATTCAGCAATAAAACGCATAATTCAGCAGGAAGAAGAACATGATCTCTGCCTTATAATCTATGGTATTTCCATTAAAAATCATGCACTTAGTAAAAGCCTGCAGCTGTTAGTGTATTAATAGAATCAAATGGAGGGCCCAAGAATTCAGCCAAGAGGTTAATAGAATCATGTTTTGGTAAGTGCCTTGTTCAGCAAAGAATGAGGAATATAAAAAAAATAACTTTAGTTTTTGCACGACTTTTTCTTTGCCACCTCTCTGAGGATCTGGAGTTTTAGTCTATTCTAAATAGTCTTGTGTGTCTGGCTTAGTTAATGTTCACAATGCTTTCTAGGATATACATTTCATAATTTATGTGAATAATTAAATAAAGTTCTTGACACACACTCAATATTTATCATATCAAAATAAGATTTACCTTCTCAGAGTATTGGAGAAGCCTTTAATCTTTAAAGTTATTATGCAATGATTACGGAGGTTATGCTTTATTTAAGAATTCCCAGTTCGTGGAAGAGACAGAACAGCTGCCACATAGCCCATTATTATTATTTTTTTTTTGCGGTACGCGGGCCTCTCACTGTTGTGGCCTCTCCCGCTGCGGAGCACAGGTTCCGGACGCGCAGGCTCAGGGGCCATGGCTCACGGGCGCAGCCGCTCTGCGGCATGTGGGATCTTCCCGGACCGGGGCACGAACCCGTGTCCCCTGCATCGGCAGGCGGACTCTCAACCACTGCGCCACCAGGGAAGCCCCACATAGCCCATTATTAAGGGCAACTATCATTTTCTTGGTATCTATTCTATGAAGGCCGCAGGTAATTTTAACTGAGATAGTAACTAATGAAACAGTTTTTTAAAAATTAAAAAAAAATTTTTTTTGCCTGCTCTGCATGGCTTGTGGGATCTTAGTTCCTCAACCAGGGGTTGAACCCAGGCCCCTGGAAGTGGAGGTACAGAGTCCTAGCCACTAGACTGCCAGGGAATTCCCACTAATGAAACAGCGTTAAGGCTGACAAATTTTGTACTTGCTTTGCCTGATGGCTAATCTAATGATTTAAACTGAATGAATGTTTAAGATGACTAAGTGACCAATCTCTAGCAACAAAGAAATGAAAACCCAATGTCAGTGTAAGATTGGTGAAATGGAGAGGTTAGATGTAGTGAGTTGATTCTGAGCAGATCATCCTTAGGGCTTGATTTAAAACTCTTTGTTAAACCTTAATTGTAAATCTTCTTGTCATGTTGTCTCAGTGCTTTAATTTTTCTCTAAAGTAATTTACTGTTAGTATTTTGATTGGTTGGATTTAAAGCTAAATCCTCAGCCATATCTGAACATGTTTTAATTAGGACAAAGACCTGCAGGACTAAAAATGTTGACTATGAGATGGTCACTGAATTAAATGATTAGCTATTATTCATTATCCATCCATATAATGTTTGTTTAAATTAAATTAATTTAATTTAGATTAATTCTTAACTCTGCTTTCCTTGCATTGCTTGGGAGACTCAATAACAGTTTATATATTAAAAAAAAACTCTTCTGCTATCTTGAAACACAGTAAGAAATTTATCCATGTGAGAAACAGCTTGAATTGCAGCCTTTGGATTGTAATCTGAGGTTTGGAGTTTGTATTAAAAATTTTTTTTGGCTTACACTGAATTCATGTGATGGTTGTATCTCTCCTAATTAATATTCAAATCTACCCTGAAGCTTCAGTTTTAGGTAACTGCTTATCCCTTTGAAATTTTCCAATCAGGACCTCCAAAGTGAATTTTGCGTATGCCACATGGCCTATATTTTATGTATTCTCATTCCAGATCACCAAATATTTTATAACTATATCCATCTCCTTTTATGTGACTTGGTAACAAACAATTTTAGATAAGTAAGCCTGATAAATGATGATATATACAAATTTTACATTTTTATAAAGAGGTTCAGTCAATATCTTTAAATGGATATTATAATAATATATGTGGTCTAATCTTTTAGTCACAGTGAAAATGTCAGCATGTTTTTCTTTTGTGTCAGGAATTAGCCCTTTATGTTATGTATCTACCCCAAATTATAAGATACATTTATGTGATTTATATATGAATGTTCTCTTATCAGCTTCATTGGATGTTATACTGATATATTTAACACCTTTTAATAATGCAGACTTGAAATGAGGCCACCATTTTCTTTCTAGATCTAAAAATAAAACAGAAAAAGAAACATGCAGTTATTTCTATAAAAAGACAATCCACAGAATGAGGAAAAATAGTTGCAGAATAAAGAATTCCTGCAAATCAATTAAAAATAGGCAATACAATGACAAACTGGCAAAAGGCTTGAATAGACATCTCTCTCGAGAGGACAGTCAAATGCTGTATAAATATATGAAAGATGTTCAGTTCCATTGGCCATTAGGAAAATGCAAATTAAAACCACACACCCAGAAGTATGGGTAAAATAAAGAAGATGGAAGATGCTAGTCCTGATAAAGATGGAGAACAAACAGAACTCTGTTCCATGGCTGGTGGGACTCTGGTTGATAGCAGATACTAACATTGAGTATATCCATACCCTCAGACCCAGAAGTTCTAGTCCTAAGTAAATACCTGACTAGGTATAGTCATCAAAAGTGCACAACTATTTGTAATAACGCTAAGCTGGAAAATACCCACCTGTGCATCAGTATAGAGTGAATAAATTGTGATATATCTGTACAATGGCATACTTTACAACAAAGAGAATCAACAAGCTACAACTACCTGCAACAATATGGATAAATCTCACAAATTTGAGCAATAAAGTAACTCATAGTTTATGATTCTATTGATATAAAATTCATGAATAAGCAAAAACAATTTATGATGTTTGGTGTCAGGATAGTGGCCACTCTCAGGTGACTGGGAGGGGAGACATGGGGTGCTTCTGGGGAGCTGGTAACATTCCATTTCTTGGTCTGGATGCTTACCTGGGAACGTTTATTTGGCTAGTTCAAGAGGTGTACATTTATGATATGTGCACTTTAAAAAGTTGTATTTTATATATATATATATATATATATATATATATATATATATATATATATATATTTTGCGTTACGTGGGCCTCTCACTGTTGTGGCCTCTCCCGTTGCGGAGCACAGGCTCCAGACGCACAGGCTCAGCGGCCATGGCTCACGGGCCCAGCCGCTCCGAGGCATGCGGGATCCTCCCAGACCGGGGCACGAACCGGTGTCCCCAGCATCGGCAGGCGGACTCTCAACCACTGCGCCACCAGGGAAGCTCTGTATTATATTTTAATACAGTTTTAAAAGTAGTTTTCACCCCAGACTCTGGTGATAACTTTAAAGTGGACGGGGGCCCAGGGCTGGAGTCAGTGCTCAGTTACGTCTCTAGGGTGCTTGTTTCTGATCTTGATCTCAGCATGTTTAGATCACTGCTCTGCATGAGAAAAATGAGGATTCTCGGGGTTTTCTCTTTGCTAATTATACATGACAAAATATTACTTCTGATCACTTGGAACCAAAATATTTGTTGGTTTTTAAGAGTATAACAACATTTTAAGTGCTTAAGATTGAAAACAACCTTTTATAAAACAGCAGTAGGTATCATTACTGTCCAGCGGGAGAAACCCTGAATGAGAAGGCAGTGGGCCTAGGTGCTGTTTGTCCTTTTCTAGCTGGGTGAACTGGGGTAAGTCTGAGTCTCAGTTCCTGCTCTCTAAGATTAATACCTGACCTGCCTGAAGGCAGAGGGATTAACTCTGAGATCTAAGATCCACCATGTGTTGGTAAAGTTTTTAATAAGTGACTGATGTTACCTGTTCATACCACCATTAATTTCCAATCCTTTGTTCTGCTGACATGCTCAATGATAAATAGGGCCCTAAACATACACTAAAAAGTTCCAAAGTATATAGCAGAGTACAGTTTCAATGCTGTAGATCATATGGGCATCTTACCTTATCTTCATCCCCAAGCTGATCTCTTGGTTTTCTTGGGATTTGTTGCTCTGCAGCGAGGATGCTTTTCAGGAAGTGTTCCATGTTGGTAAAAAGGAGAAGATCTTTGTTTTTCCTAATATACTGTAGAGGGTATGGAAGATAAATGATAATATACTTAATATCTTGGCTCTCATTTCTTTTAAGTACTCTTGAATCTTCTTAACCAGTACCTGAGTGTACTATATACAGTTCTGCTATTAAAATAAAATGAGACCTCTTCATAGATGGTGGTTGGCAGAGTACTAACATCCCAGCTCCACAACTATCTCTGTCTTGGAAAAGTTGTTTTTAATACTTCTAAGCCTCAGAAGATTTCTCATCTGAAAGTTAGGAATAAAAGTAACATCTACCCTATAAGGGCATGGGGAAGATTAAATGAGATAATGCATGTAAAACTCCCAGCGGAACATCTGACGTGTGGCAAGTGTGTAATGTTTGCTATTATCTGCCTCCTAGTTAGCTCTGGGAGATTGAAATGTTTTACTGCATAGCCTCAGGGTCCATATAAATCTATTCGATAGCATAGTAAATATATTGAAAGCCTGTTCTTAGAGTGGCACATGCGCTATAGCAGAAAAAGCAAAGCAAACAACTCTGCCCTCACGGAGCTAACATCCTAGTACGGGAAGAAAAGCAATAACCAAATGTAAGTAAATTATTAGGACACGATATAGGATAAAGAAAAGTAGAGCAGAGTAAGGAAAAGCTGATGAACAGGGTAAAGAGGGTTGCAGATTAAGACAGGGCTGCCACGGTAGTCATTAAGAAGGTGACACTTGAACAAAGACATGAAGGAGGCAAGGGAGTCAGGCCTAGACCAGGGTCTCTCAACCTCAGCACTAGTGACACTTGGGGATAGATGATTTTTTTGTTGTGGAGCTGTCCAATGCACTGTAGGATGTTTAGAAGCATCCCTGGCCTCTACCCACTCGCTAACAGTAGCACACACCTCCTCTGAGTCAGACAATCAAAAGTGTCTCCAGACATTGCCAAATGTCCAGCCAGGGATAAAATCGCTCCTGGTTGGGAGCTACTGCCTTGGAGGAAGGAACATTGCAGGCAGAGGGAACCCTTAAGAAGGGAGTGTCCCTGGTGTGTCTGAAGAACTGCAAGGAGGGAAGTGTGGTTGGAGTTGAATGAATGAGGGGAAGAGTAGTAGGTGAGGGGGTGAGACACAAGGGGGACTTGGCTTCTTTGGCTTTTACCCTAGTGAAATGGGGACCACAGCAGGACTTTGAGCAGTCCCAACTTTCAGTCTCAAAGGATGACTATGGGACTATGCTGAGAACAGACTGAAGAGAGGCAAGCTTGGGCTCAGGGAGATCGGTTAGTGAGTCTGATGGCAGCCCAGGCAAGAGATGCCTTGCACCAGGCTGGTAGCAGCACAGGTGATGAGAAGTGGTTAGATTATGGATATACTTGAAGGAGGAGTTTGTGAAGGAAGAGTTTCTGAAAAATATCCTGATGGATTTGTTGGGGATGTATGTAACAGAGAGACAGGTTTGGCCTGAAGAGAAGACTTTGGCCTGAAAAATCAAAAGAACACAGTGGTCATCAACAGAGATGGGGAAGGTTTCGAGTGGAGCAGGTTTGGAAAGAAGATTGGTTTGGGGCATGTTGAGTTTGAGATACTTACTAGGTGTCCCAGTGGAGATGGTGAGTAAGCAGCTGGATATATGAGTTGAGTTAGAGAGTTGGGTCAGGGCTGGAGATAAAAATTTGATAGCTGTTGACATACAGGTGGGATTTAAAGCTAGAACACTAGAGGAGATCCCTGAGGGGAGTGAATATAGAAGGGACGAGGACAGGACTGAATCCTGTCCCTCCAACATTAAGAGGCCAGGGAGAAGAGGAGTGACCAGCAAAGGAGACGGACAAGGAACAGTCATCGAGGCAGGAGGAAAACCAGAGGAGGCCGGGGTCCTGGGAGCCAAGTAAAGAAGGTAGATGGAGGAGGAGAAAGTAATCATATTGTCAAGTGCTGCTGTTAGGTGAGGATAGGGAATTGACCAACATCACCATCACCTCCAACAGCCACAAAGAAATCTGACTTAGTAACTAATGGAGGTTTGATTACAGGGAGATGTATATGGACTATTTCCTTAGGCGTCAGGTGATCTAGAATCTAGTCTCAGATCCACCACTACAAATAGCTGTATGGTTTAGGGCAAAGTGCTTAATTTCCCCTTAAATACAAAATGTGAGTAAAAATATGTATGGTACCTATTTTGCAGGATTGCTGCGTGGCTCAAATGAGACATACATACATATGTGTGTGTGTATATATATATATATATATATATATATATATGCCTTGAAATTTATGAAGTCTTATATACATAATGAAAAAAGAATATATATATATATATATTTTGGTACGCGGGCCTCTCACTGTTGTGGCCTCTCCCGTTGCGGAGCACAGGCTCCGGATGCGCAGGCCCAGCAGCCATGGCTCACGGGCCCAGCTGCTGCGCAGCGTGTGGGATCTTCCCGGACCGGGGCACAAACCTGTGTCCCCTGCATCGGCAGGCAGACTCCCAACCACTGCGCCACCAGGGAAGTCCAAGAATATGTTCTTGTTTATAACTCAAGAATGAATTGACCTTTAGTGGAAGATGGTCTTTTAGTGGAAGTTCATAGATTTAAATTTTATATTTTAACAGTTAAAAAGCTGAGATAATATCCTTAGAAAAGTACTTAATAAGTATTAAGAATACCATTGTCGGACCCTGGGAAGATGGCGGAAGAGTAAGACGCGGAGATCACCTTCCTCCCCACAGATACATCAGAAATTCATCTACACGTGGAACAACTCCTACAGAACACCTACTGAACGCTGACAGAAGACCTCAGACCCCCCAAAAGGCAAGAAACTCCCCACATACCTGGATAGGGCAAAAGAAAAAAGAATAAACAGAGACAAAAGGATAGGGACGGGACCTGCACCAGTGGGAGGGAGCCGTGAAGGAGGAAAGGTTTCCACACACTACAAGCACCTTCGCGGGCGGAGACTGCAGGTGGCGGAGGGGGAAAGCTTCGGAGTAGCGGAGGAGAGCACAGCAACGGGTGTGGAGGGCAAAGCGGAGAGATTCCGGCACAGAGGATCGGTGCCCTCAGGCACACACCAGCCCAGGAGGCTTGTCTGCTTGGCCGCCGGGGTGGGCGGGGCTGGGAGCTGAGGCTCGGGTATCGGCTTTCAGTCGGAGCGCAGGGAGAGGACTGGGGCTGGCGGCAGGAAGAGAGCCTGAGGGGGTTAGTGCACCACGGCTATCCCGGAGGGAGTCCGGGGAAAGGGTCTGGAGCTGCCGAAGAGGCAAGAGGCTTTTTGTTCCCTTCTGTTTCCTGGTGCGCGAGGAGAGGGCATTAAGAGGGCTGCTTTGGGAAGCGCCGGAGACAGGCGCGAGCCGCGGCTAAAGGCGCGGACCCCGGAGACGGGCGTGGGACGCTGGGGCTGCTGCTGCCGCCGCCGCGGGGCCTGTGTGCGAGCGCGGGTCACTGTCCACCCCGCCTTCCGGGGGGGCCTGTGCACCCCGCCACTGCCGGGGTCCCGGGACCCAGGGACGGCTTTCCCGGGAAAGCGCACGGAGCGCCTCGGTCTGGTGCAACGTCACGCCGGCCTCTGCCGCCGCAGGCCCGCCCCACTCTGCGCGCCCCTCCCTCCCCTCTGCCTGAGTGAGCCAGAGCCCCCGCATCAGCGGCTCCTTTAAACCCGTCCTGTCTGAGCGAAGAACGGACGCCCTCCGGCGACCTACGCGCAGAGGCGGGACCGGTCCAAGGCTGAGACCCGGGAGCTGTGAGAGAAGAGAAGAGACAGGGAAATCTCTCTGTGCAGCCTGGGAGGCAGCGGATTAAAGCTCCACAGTCCACTTGATGTGTCCTGCGTCTGTGGAGTGCATGAATGGACAGCGAATAATCCCAAATTGAGGAAGTGGACTTTGAGGACAAGATTTAAGACTTTCCCCCCTTTTCCTCTTTTTACAACGAATTATCCCATATTAATGAGGTGGAGTTAGCAAGATTTCAGACTTCTCACCCTTTTCCTCTTTTTACAACGAAGTAACCCAAATTGAGGAGGTGGACTTGGAGAGCAAGATTTTTGATTTTTCCCCCTGCTCTCTTTTTGTGAATGTGTATGTGTATTTTTCTGTGTAAGATTCTCTCTGTATAGCTTTGCTTCCACCATATGTCCCAGGGTTCTATCGGTCCGTTTTTTTTCAATAATTACTTTTAAATTTTAATAACGCTACTATATTTCATACTTTATTCTATTTTACTTTACCTGCTCTTTCTTTTTTTCCTACCTTCCCTTCCTCCCTCCCTCCCTCCGCCCCTCCTTTCCTTCTTTCTCTCTTTCTTTCCTTCCTCCCTCCCTCCCTTCTTCCTTTCACTTTCTTTTTCTTTCCTTCCTCCCTCCCTCCCTCCCTCCTGTCTTTCTTTCCTTCCTCCCTCCCTCCCCTCTTCCTTTCACTTTCTTATTCTTTCCTTCCTCCCTCCCTCCCTCCTTTCTTCCTTTCTTCCTTCGTTCCTGCCTTCCTTTCTTTCCTTCTTCCTTTCTTTCTCTCTCTCTTTCTTTCTTCTACTAATTCTTTCTTTCTACTTTTTCTCCCTTTTATTCTGAGCCGGGTAGATGAAAGGCTCTTGGTGCTGCAACCAGGAGTCAGTGCTGTGCCTCTGAAGTGGGAGAGCCAACTTCAGGACACGGGTCCACAAGAGACCTCCCAGCTCCACATAATATCAAGCAGCGAAAATCTCCCAGAGATCTCCATCTCAACACCAGCACCCACCTTCAGTCAACGACCAGCAAACTACAGTGCTGGTCACCCTATGCCAAGCAACTAGCAAGGCAGGAACACAACCCCACCCATTAACAGAGAGGCTGCCTAAAAACATAATAAGGCCCCAAAACACACCACCAGACGTGGACCTGTCCACCAGAAAGACAAGATCGAGCCTCAACCACCAGAACACAGGCTCTAGTCCCCCCCACCAGGAAGCCTACACAACCTACTGAAACAACCTTGGCCACTGGGGACAGACACCAAAAACAACAGGAACTACGAATCTGCAGCCTGCAAAAAGGAGACCCCAAACACAGTAACATAAGCAAAATGAGAAGACAGAAAAACACACAGCAGGTGAAGGAGCAAGATAAAAACCTACCAGACGTAACAAATGAAGAGGTAATAGGCAGTCTACCTGAAAAAGAATTCAGAATAATGATGGTAAAGCTGATCCAAGATTCTATTTCCAAGATCCAAAATCTTGGAAATAGAATAGACAAAATGCAAGAAACAGTTAACAAGGACCTAGAAGAACTAAAGATGAATCAAGCATCGATTAAAAACACAATAAATGAAATGAAAAATACTCTAGATGGGATCAATAGCAGAATAACTGAGGCAGAAGAACGGATAAGTGAGGTGGAAGATAAAATAGTGGAAATAACTGATGCAGAGCAAAATAAAGAAAAAAGAATGAAAAGAACAGAGGACAGTCTCAGAGACCTCTGGGACAACATTAAATGCACCAACATTCGAATTATAGGGGTTCCAGAAGAAGAAGAGAAAAAGAAAGGGACTGAGAAAATATTTGAAGAGATTATAGTTGAAAACTTCCCTAATATGGGAAAGGAGATAGTTAATCAAGTCCGGGAGGCACAGAGAGTCCCATACAGAATAAATCCAAGGAGAAATACGCCAAGACACATATTAATCAAACTGTCAAAAATTAAACACAAAGAAATCATATTAAAAGCAGAAAGGGAAAAAAAACAAATAACACACAAGGGAATCCCCATCAGTTTAACAGCTGATCTCGCAGCAGAAACTCTATAAGCCACAAGGGAGTGGCAGGACATAATTAAAGTGATGAAGGAGAGAAACCTGCAACCAAGATTACTCTACGCAGCAAGGATCTCATTCAGATTTGATGGAGAAATTAAAACGTTTACAGACAAGCAAAAGCTGAGAGAGTTCAGCACCACCAAACCAGCTTTACAACAAATGCTAAAGGAACTTCTCTAGGCAAGAAACACAACAGAAGGAATATACCTACAATAACGAACCCAAAGCAATTAAGGAAATGGGAATAGGAACATATATATCAATAATTACCTTAAATGTAAATGGACTAAATGCTCCCACCAAAAGACACAGATTGGCTGAATGGATACAAAAACAAGACCCATATATATGCTGTCTACAAGAGACCCACTTCAGACCTAGAGACACATACAGATTGAAAGTAAGGGGATGGAAAAAGATATTCCATGCAAATGGAAATCAAAAGAAAGCTGGAGTAGCAATTCTTATATCAGACAAAATAGACTTTAAAATAAAGACTATTAGAAGAGACAAAGAAGGACACTACATAATGATCAAGGGATCGATCCAAGAAGAAGATATAACAATTGTAAATATGCACCCAACATAGGAGCACCTCAATACATAAGGCAAATACTAACAGCCATAAAAGGAGAAATCGACAGTAACACAATCATAGTAGGGGACTTTAACACCCCACTTTAACCAATGGACAGATCATCCAAAATGAAAATAAATAAGGAAACACAAGCTTTAAATGATACATTAAACAAGATGGACTTAGTTGATATTTATAGGACATTCCATCCAAAAACAACAGAATACACATTTTTCTCAAGTGCTCATGGAACATTCTCCAGGATAGATCATATCTTGGGTCACAAATCAAGCCTTGGTAAATTTAAGAAAATTGAAATTGTATCAAGTATCTTTTCCGACCACAATGCTATGAGACTAGACATCAATTACAGGAAAAGATCTGTAAAAAATACAAACACATGGAGGCTAAACAATACACTACTCAATAACGAAGTGATCACTGAAGAAATCAAAGAGGAAATTAAAAAATACCTAGAAACAAATGACAATGGAGACACGACGACCCAAAACCTATGGGATGCAGCAAAAGCAGTTCTAAGGGGGAAGTTTATAGCAATACAATCCCACCTTAAGAAACAGAAAACATCTCGAGTAAACAACCTGACCCTGCACCTAAAGCAATTAGAGAAAGAAGAACAAAAACCCCCCAAAGCTAGCAGAAGGAAAGAAATCATAAAGATCAGATCAGAAATAAATGAAAAAGAAATGAAGGAAACGATAGCAAAGATCAATAAAACTAAAAGCTGGTTCTTTGAGAAGATAAACAAAATAGACAAACCATTAGCCAGACTCATCAAGAAAAAAAGGGAGAAGACTCCAATCAATAGAATTAGAAATGAAAAAGGAGAAGTAACAACTGACACTGCAGAAATACAAAAGATCAGGAGAGATTACTACAAGCAACTCTATGCCAATAAAATGGACAACCTGGAAGAAATGGACAAATTCTTAGAAATGCACAACCTGCCAAGACTGAATCAGGAAGAAATAGAAAATATGAATAGACCAATCACAAGCACTGAAATTGAAACTGTGATTAAAAATCTTCCAACAAACAAAAGCCCAGGACCAGATGGCTTCACAGGCGAATTCTATCAAACATTTAGAGAAGAGCTAACACCCATCCTTCTCAAACTCTTCCAAACAATTTCAGAGGAAGGAACACTCCCAAACTCATTCTACGAGGCCACCATCACCTTGATACCAGAACCAGGCAAGGATGTCACAAAGAAAGAAAACTACAGGCCAATATCACTGATGAACATAGATGCAAAAATCCTCAACAAAATACTAGCAAACAGAATCGAACAACACATTAAAACGATCATACACCATGATCAAGTGGGGTTTATTCCAGGAATGCAAGGATTCTTCAATATACGCAAATCAATCAATGTGATACACCATATTAACAAGTTGAAGGAGAAAAACCATATGATCATCTCAATAGATGCAGAGAAAGCTTTCGACAAAATTCAACACCTATTTATGATAAAAACCCTGCAGAAAGTAGGCATAGAGGGAACTTTCCTCAACATAATAAAAGCCATATATGACAAACCCACAGCCAACATCGTCCTCAATGGTGAAAAACTGAAACCGTTTCCACTAAGATCAGGAACAAGACAAGGCTGCCCACTCTCACCACTCTTATTCAACTTAGTTTTGGAAGTTTTAGCCACAGCAATCAGAGAAGAAAAGGAAATAAAAGGAATCCAAATTGGAAAAGAAGAAGTAAAGCTGTCACTGTTTGCAGATGACATGATACTATACATAGAGAATCCTAAAGATGCTACCAGAAAACTACTAGAGCTAATCAATGAATTTGGTAAAGTAGCAGGATACAAAATTAATGCACAGAAATCTCTGGCATTCCTATATACTAATGATGAAAAATCTGAAAATGAAATCAAGAAAACACTCCCATTTACCATTGCAACAAAAAGAATAAAATATCTAGGAATAAACCTACCTATGGAGACAAAAGACCTGTATGCAGAAAATTATAAGACACTGATGAAAGAAATTAAAGATGATACAAATAGATGGAGAGATATACCATGCTCCTGGATTGGAAGAATCAATGTTGTGAAAATGACTCTACTACCCAAAGCAATCTACAGATTCAATGAAATCCCTATCAAACTACCACTGGCATTTTTCACAGAACTAGAACAAAAAATTTCAAAATTTGTTTGGAGAAACAAAAGACCCCGAATAGCCAAAGCAATCTTGAGAACGAAAAACAGAGCTGGAGGAATCAGGCTCCCTGACTTCAGACTATACTACAAAGCTACAGTAATCAAGACAGTGTGGTACTGGCACAAAAACAGAAAGATAGATCAATGGAACAGGATAGCCAGAGATAAACCCACGCACATATGGTCAACTTATCTTTGATAAAGGAGGCAGAAATGTACAGTGGAGAAAGGACAGCCTCTTCAATAAGTGCTGTTGGGAAAACTGGACAGGGACATGTAAAAGTATGAGATTAGATCATTCCCTAACACCATTACACAAAAATAAGCTCAAAATGGATTAAAGACCTAAATGTAAGGGCAGAAACTATCCAACTCTTAGAGGAAAACATAGACAGAACACTCTATGACATAAATCACAGCAAGGTCCTTTTGGACCCACCTCCTATAGAAATGGAAATAAAAACAAAGATAAACAAATGGGACCTAATGAAACTTCAAAGCTTTTGCACAGCAAAGGAAACCATAAACAAGACCAAAAGACAACCCTCAGAATGGGAGAAAATATTTGCAAATGAAGCAACTGACAAAGGATCAATCTCCAAAATTTATAAGCAGCTCATGCAGCTCAATAGCAAAAAAACAAACAAGCCAATCCAAAAATGGGCAGAAGACTTAAATAGGCATTTCTCCACAGAAGATATACAGACTGCCAACAAACACATGAAAGAACGCTCAACATCATTAATCATTAGAGATGCAAATCAAAACTACAATGAGATATCATCTCACACCAGTCAGAATGGCCATCACCAAGAAATCTAGAAACAATAAATGCTGGAGAGGGTGTGGAGAAAAGGGAACACTCTTGCACTGCTGGTGGGAATGTGAATTGGTACAGCCACTATGGAGAACAGTATGGAGGTTCCTTAAAAAACTAAAAATAGAGCTACCATATGATCCAGCAATCCCACTACTAGGCATATACCCTGAGAAAACCATAATTCAAAAAGAGACATGTACCAAAATGTTCATTGCAGCTCTATTCACAATAGCCCGGAGCTGGAAACAACCTAAGTGTCCATCATCGGATGAATGGATAAAGAAGATGTGGCACATATATACAATGGAATATTACTCAGCCATAAAAAGAAACGAAACTGAGCTATTTGTAATGAGGTGGATAGACCTAGCGTCTGTCATACAGAGTGAAGTAAGTCAGAAAGAGAAAGACAAATACCGTATGCTAACACATATATATGGAATTAAAAAAAAAATGTCATGAAGAACCTAGGGGTAAAACGAGAATAAAGACACAGACCTACTTGAGAATGGACCTGAGGATATGGGGAGGGGGAAGGGTAAGCTGTGACAAAGCGAAAGAGAGGCATGGACATATATACACTACCGAACGTGAGGTAGATAGATAGTGGGAAGCAGCCGCAGAGCACAGGGAGATCAGCTCGGTGCTTTGTGACCGCCTGGAGGGGTGGGATGGGGAGGGTGGGAGGGAGGGAGATGCATGAGGGAAGGGATGTGGGAACAGATGTATATGTATGACTGATTCACTTTGTTATAAAGCAGAAACTAATAAAAAAATAATTATAAAAAAAAATAATACTACCATTGTCAAGCTTGCACAGAAAACAGCACACAGTAAGCCTGGGTAAATAGGCTACCACTTGGGCCTCTGAATTTAATCTCTAAGTCATAGTGAGTTTTATAGATGGAATTCTGCTTACTTATTGATAATATGTTAGTGGGACATGAATTAACTGTGGAGCTGTGTTTGCAATCCCCACGAGCCAGGTCCCCACTGACTGCCCTGCAGAATATAGTATTTAAAAAATATTGTCATATGTGGTTTGAGAAGCAGCCTGAGTGTCAAGGCAGTGTACCACCTAGGGAGGCCAGAAATATCTGAATAGGTCATACACTGAGGCATTTACTCTGTGAAGGAGTCAATTTTGAAACCATGTGCTACACAAGTTAAAGCCAGTTACCTCCTCTGATGACTCTGGCTCCAAGTGAGACTCATGTTTCCTTTCAATGAGTTTAGAGAGAAGATCTCTTCCTCTTTCAGAGATGGGCAGCTCTCCCAGCAGAATAGCACTTATGCGTTGACCAAGCTTACTGTCCTGGGAAACTGCTGACATTCGCAGAGTGATAGAGAATGCTTCCCTGAAATAGGCCTTCAACCCCTGGTCAAGGAAAGGGTGAGGTGGGCAGATCAGTTCAGCTCCCAGGCAACTGCTATTAAAGCTTTAAAGTAATAGTTGAAAGAAAAATGGGGCTTGAGATTTATCATCTTTACTTGCCCCCACCACGGGTTACTATTTTCATTTGTAATTCTGCTGAGGCTCAAGTGTTGACAATGAAACATCCACAGAAAGCTGTGATGCTGTTCTCATAGGAAGACCACTTCTCTCCAGAATTCTTAGAGTGGTGCATGCATTCTGTCATATGCTGCCACAGGAAATTTGATTGGGAAAATATTCTTGGCCAGGCAGTAGGAACCAAAGGCCACCAGTGGGACTTGAGTAGATTTGAAATGTTGCAAAGCTCATAGCACTTACTGTCCTGGGGAATGGGGCATGAGTCACAGAGAAAGAGAAGCAAAATGCCTGTGCATGTTATAAATACCTTGTAAAATGACCTCAGAAAGGTGGGGTTGGAGTCCTGTTGGACGTCATCGACAGCGACGTGGGCCAGGCAGTGGATCAACAGCAGAACGAAAACTTCCCACTGATGCCAGACACTCTTGCCTAACAAACCATGTGTTTTCAGCACTCTGAGTGGAGAAAATACCCAAACACAGAGAGGTCAACCCCAGGGAACATTTCCACTGCCTCTTTTCTTTTTCTACTTTTATATGATCTAAAACAACTTTGGGAATCATAGAGTCACGGACTCCCTGGGCTTAATGGAAATTTACTGAAGGGAAGATTCAAAGGTCAAGGGAAAAATGATCGTTTTAGCTCCTCTCTGAATAAATCATTTTCCCAATAAATCTGTCTCCCAATTTTTTTGCTACCCCTAGCTTACAGAAAGCAAACTTGGAAATTCAGAGAAAAATTATTCATATATCTCTGTTTTTTATCAATGTCCTCCAATTACTGTTTCTTTACTCAGTGGTTCTCAAACTTTAGTGTGAATAAGAATCACCTAGGAGTGACTGTATTTTGGGGGCCCATCCCAGAATTTCTGGTTCTGTGGGCTCACCATTTCCATTTTTACCAAACTCCCCAGGTGGCTGAGGCAGGAGATCCAAGGACCAGAGTTTGAGAAGCATTGTCTTCTCAGGGCTCTCAGGCTTTCTTTGTCTTTTGTGCCATTACTGTAATCAAGTTCTCAAATCTCCTGTCTTGCCTAATTGATTTGAAATAACTCCTTGTTCATTCTCTTAAGAGGTAATAGGTTGGCATGGAAAAGCCTTAGATGATTTGGAATCAGACTGTCTGAGGTCAGTTTCTGGAATTAGCTGTGGATGGCAGCACAGACTAGTGATTAAAAAAGTTTGATGCCAAATACACCCAGACTTGAGTTTCAACTCTTGCCACACTGTGATCTCTGGCAAGTTACTTGGCCTCCCTGGGTCTCAATTTCCTAATTCATAAAATAGAAACGACAGCCCCTACCTTGGGGTTAGGGTGCTGTAAGTTATAAATGAGACAATGCATGTAAGGCATATGGCCAAGTGCCTGGCACATAGCACTCAATGAATCCTGAGTTTGTTTCCCCATCAGTAAGAAAGGATTAAATTCTTGCTTACTTCATAGATTTCCCTGAGGATCAAGTGAATTAATGCCTGGAGAATATCATATATGAGTAATTTTTGGTTTTATTAAATCCCCTAACAACCTACTAGTCAAGTATAAGCCATTTACTAGTCCTCTAACATTGGTTAGCAGTTCCCCTCTCATAATCATTGTTTACTGTCATAGTGTTTAAGGTCGATATACACCAGGTGAGAGTTCCACCAAGGCACTGCCAGTCTACATATTTGAGGAGCTACCAGGACAGGAACAATTTAGATCCTTCTCTGTAGAAAGATGCTGAATGTGCAGGATTTCCTGAGCTGGGGCCATGACTCTTATGGGAAACACCAGTCTGGAACCACCCACTTTGATAAGGACAGAGACTCATTAATGGGCACAAAGCCATTATGATTCTCTGGGCACAAGCCAGGACATAGTCATTTCACTAATTAGAGAAAGCTCTTACATGGGGACATTTATTATGCCTTAGCTAAATGACTTATTACCTAGAGGGAATAAAATATGTGAGGACTTGAGAGAGAAAAATGTTCTATTACATCTGTTCTTTTTGCTTCTGTCTCTCTTTACTAGACCCTAGAATTCTACAAACCCCGCATCTAAGACTGGAAATTTGAAGTACCTGATAGAAAAAGGAACCTTGGAAGGCATTGTCTGAGGCTTCCATGGCAGGAAGACGAGAAGCAATCTGAAAGGTGATTTCTGGAGCCTGAAAAGAAGAAAAAACAAACAAAAACAAAAACAAAACCCACCCTTCTGCTAAAAAATTCTCATGTAGCTCAGTTATGTAGCACCAACCAAGAAACGGAAGTAAATGCATTGAGACATCAATTTAAATTGTAACAGGATAAGTGGATTCAGTATAGACTACAGGAAAGTGGAAGGGGTATTTAACTCAGTGTTTGAAATTTATGCTAACTACAAGCATTGATTTACTACTTTTCTAAACAGAGGTAAAGTGGCAGTCAGGCATGAGGGCTCTCAGGCCATGGTGCCTGGATTCTAACCTGGCTCTCCCCTTTTGGTTGTGTGTTCTTGGATAAGTTTACTCCACCATTCTGTATCTCCCCCGCCGCCCCCCCCCCCAGTTTTAAAATGAGAAAAAAAAAATAGCATCAGTGCCATAGGGTTTTTGTGAAGATTACATGAGTTAATTCATGCAAACTAATAGAACATTTTCTTTCAGGTACAAAGTACCTAATTCATTCTACTTATTATTCTATCATTTGAGAGATTAGACTTTTGATTGGTAAAATGACTCCTATCATTCCCTTTAAAGGGGAGACTTAGAAAGTTCCCTGTTCTGAGTGCTTCATTCTAAGGAATATCCACCACCTTAAAGCCTCCTTCCTGGTGACCCTGACCTTCTTGGCTCCAGGGATGACTGCTCCACAGAGCGACCAGAATCAGACTCACATGAAGCTGTGGGATGAGGAGGTGCAGGATGGAGAGGCCATGCTGGTAAACCACAAACTCCCTGGCAGAGAGGTCTGTGCATTGCACAGTTGTCAGCTCTTCCTTCTGAGTTATCTGAGGTTTTGGGAGATCCTGCAAAGAGGTTTTGGGGGCTGCAGAGATCAAGAGAAAACAGTAAGATTTCACTGACTTTTGCATACAGTAATGATATATTAATGAAAATAACAACGAGAACAACAACACAGTTCAGCTTAGGAAAAGGTGTATTTGTATCCATCCATCCATCCTCCAGTGCTGTATATACATTGTGGCTCAGGCTGTCCTGCCAGTCATCATGGAAAGGCAATTGACTTCCAGTCATTAGGAACAGAGGTTCCAGAACAACAGAATGAGGGTCCAGAAAAGATGGCGACAGACTTTCTTCTATTTCATAGAGTTGTTTGGAGCATTAAATGTAATATACTCAGAACAGTAACTGGCACACAGTAAACACTCAGGAAATTCTCAGGAAAGAAGGCTGAGCTAGCAGTCAGAGGACCTGAGTTCTGGTCCAGGTTCTGTAAGACCCTGGGAAAGTCACTTAACGACTTTGAATATCAGTTCTCTCATCTATAAAAAAAAATTCCATTGTCTTACAGAATCAGAATTTGGGTTACCAGGTGTAAACAAGACAATGTATACAAAATTGCTTTCAACATTATAAACTCAAATATAATTATAAGACAATGAAAATTGAAGTAGTGGTGGGAACTCTCAAAGGAGGGCCCACCTCTCTGCCCATATCCTTCTTAGTTTACCCCAAGGGGAGACAGAATTAATATTAAGAATGGTCAAATGTTTTCTGTAAAGGGTCAAAAAGTAAATATTTTAGGTTTTCCAGCCAAGAGACAAAATTGGGGTTCAGATTGCGTGTTCCCTATCATCAGGGTAGAAGAGTGGCTTTACTCCCTTACAAAGCCTTCCCTTGCTTCTCTGATACAGTGATCTGCCCTCCTGGGAACTCAGCAGAATATGTTGCCTGCATCTCCCTTTCGGCACTGCCTTTACAGTACTGGATAATTTTTCATATGGGGAAGCAAGTTAAGAGCACAGGCTCTAGGGTGAGACTCTCTGGGACTGAATTCCAGCTGAACTTCTCAATAGCAATATAATTTTTCACTGCTTGCTTGACCTATTCAGAAGCTTCAGTTTCCTTATCTATAAAATGACTAATACTACTTACTTTGCTGCGTTGTCATAAAGATTTAATGAGCTAACATAACCAAAGATTTAGAATAGCACATGATATATTGTAAAGCACTCCACAGAAATGTTATTCTTCTTTTGACATTTTTTCCTAATCATTTAAAAATGTAAAACTATTCTAAGCTTGTGGGCCATACAAAGATAGATAGCAAGTTGGAGTTGGCCTGTGGGCAATAGTTGGCTGACCCCTATTCAAATTCAAAGATGTTTTTGGAACTGTGCTTACTAGTGGCCTGCATCATTTTCCCCTGAAAAGCCTACATTCATTTCCTGTTAATCTTCTCCCACTTGGGAGGTAGGTGAGTTGAAACAGACCCGAGTCTTCAGTTCAAGCCAGCCACTTTCTCTTTCCAATTTCAAGGAGGTGGTTTTGGTAAAGTGATTTGGAGTCTCTTTCTGGGGCAAGGTCATCTTTCTCTGTCTCCTCTGTCTATCTCCCTGTGTATCCCACTTTACCATTAAATCTTTGTAACATGTGGTTGGGGTAAAATCCCAAGATTTAGATTCTGTGTTCAGTGGGGGGATAGAGGGCCTTTAGGAATTCCCTTTGGGGGAACTGGCCAAGTTATTATTACAGTGAGACTTTGATTTCTATTTGTTATTCCTCATATGGAAAAATCCCTTGGGAATCTTAGGATATAGGTGGGGAGAAAGGGACAATTGGCAAGGCAGGGTTCTGATACTCCTAGACCTAGGGGTTACACCATTGAATACCTTCAGTGCGCCGTGATAATTCTAAACAGGAGCTCCCAGGGGAAGGAGATTACCTGGTTTGTGATGCACCTGTCCTTGCAGTTCAGCTCCGTCCTTGTGAGCTTGGGACCTGATATCTAGTTTTCTCTGGGTGGAGAAGAGTGGTGAGGTCCACGTGACATCAACTTTATCTGCATCTGAACAGAGGAGAAGAAAGTAGTTGTCGGGAGTGAGGGCACAGGACTGTGGCCAAAGACAAAAAGAGCTAGACGTAGCAACAGGTGTGGTATGTGGCTTCTACAATGGCCCCCGGATCCCCCATGTGTATCCATGCCCTTGTGTAATCCCCTCCCCTTGAGTGTGGGTTGGATCTACTGATTTGCTTCTGATGAATGGAATATGGCAAAGGTGGTGAGATGAGGATACAAAACAACCTGTAGCTTCCTTTTTCTGGCCCTCTCTCACTTGCTCTGAAGGAACAGTTGCTGTGTTGTGAGTTGCCCTGTGAAGTCCATGTGGCAAGGAATTGATGTGTCTGGACAAAAGCCAGTGAGGACTTGAGGTCTGCCAATAGCCACAAGAGTGAACTTGGACTCTGCAGTCAAACCTTGAGATGACGGCAGCCCTGGCCTGATGATACCTTGCTGTAGCCTGTATGACACCCTGAGCCAGAGGCTCCCAGCTAAGCTGCACCCAGATTCTTGACCCACAGAAACTGTGAGATAATAAATGTTTGTTGCTTTAAGCCACAAAATTTTGGAGTAGTTTGTTACACGGCAGTGTATAACTGATACTCTGGGTTTCTTTATGTTCTTCCTAAAGAAGCTACCATGGCCACACTCTTATGGAGCTTGAAGCTCTGATTATAGTATTAGAACTTATCAAAACATGATCAGCATTAGCAGCAGAAGGGAACATTGGACCCGTGACCAGCCTTACTTGTTCCTGGGCCCCCATCCTCCAATCCTAAGCCATGGCCTTGAGCTGCAGTGAGGCTCTTCAGGAAGGGGATCAACAGCGGGCAGGCAGCAGCCTGGTCCCTGGGAGAAGTGATGATTGTTCCATAAAATCTGTCTCCAGGGTAATTCTCCAAACACACGGGGATTCCTGAGGCAACAATCTAGGATGAAATAGTCAGAACCTAGTCCTGTGCTTGGTTCCTACCTGTCCCACGTGGCTGCTTTGGGAGCTTCTCTCTGAAGCCCTCGACAAAAGTTGGACATACAGATCCCTTTGGCCAAGTCCAGAGGTCAGTACCTGGGTGTGCAAGAGTTGGAGGCGGCTCAGCTCCCGTTGGTACTGCAACTGACCGAGGGCCCTATCCAGGAAGATCTGTCTCGCTCTCACCACCTCCTGAAACTCATTGGAGAGATGCCGAACCACCTAGAACACAGAAAATAAAATGCCCCAAGTAAAATGGAGATTCTTTCTCTCTCTTCCTGCTCCCTTCCCAGACTACCAGCTGCTCCTTGAGTCCACCCATCCTTGAATTGTCCTGAAGAGCCACATCTGATGACATGGGCAAATGTGCTATCTCACATGGGTCCCCTTGTCAGCCTCTGAGCCTCACCTTCCTGGGATGGTTCCAGACCTGGGGGCCCTGATTCCTACTCTGCTGTAGCCACATCTCCTCCTCCTGGCCCCTCAGCCAGCCAACTGCTTGCTTGAGCTTTCCTGCTGCCTGTCCTAAATTCTGCAGGACTTTCTGCATGCCCAGAGTCACCTGCGCCTCCTGTATCCACTCCTCCCTGTCTGCTGCAAAGGGCAGAGAAAAGGACCACATGACAGTGCCACCTCTGGGGTTAGGGAGGAGAAGCAAAGACACAATGGTTTATTGGAGCCAGGGGAACATAACAGGTCAGAGCCAGGGCCTAGCTGGAAACCTGGGAGGTAGAGGAGCACGTGGAGGGGGCAGGAGGACCGCCGCTGGGCACCTGGGGTTGGTGGTACCACTCCCAGGAGGTTTCTGCTCTGGGAATCTGGGCCCCAGGGATGCTGCTTCCCCACCTTGAGAGAGCAGGCCCCGCTCTGGGCCGCTCTGGCTGCTCAGGGCTCTGGCTCTCCTCTCGGTCTCCCGCAGGCAGCAGGACTCCAGGGCCACGCAGGCCTCCTCAGCAGCCCTCAGCTATGGGGCGGGACGGGGGGCACTGGGGGATGCGTCGTGGAGGGGAAGGCGGGAGCTCGGGCACGGGCCAGCTTCTCCCCCACCTCCATCCTGCGGAGACACTTAGTTTGGGCTTGGAGCTGGGAAATCCTGGGATTTTTCTGCCCTGAGATGGGCTCCATTCCTGTGGTTGGGGAGAGAAAAGGGCTCCCCACTTCCAAGAGGAGCCTGTGCAGTCTGGGCAGATGGGTGGGTGAGGCCATGAGGCGGGGCCTCTGGGCCTCACCTCCTGCCTCACATCTCCGCCTGGAGTGGAGAGCAGCTGCTGGCTCAGGGCGCTCAGGTGTTGCACCAGCCAGGCCTCTTCGTGTCCCTGGTGGTGCCAGTACTGCTCCCGGGCTCTCAGCTCTTTCTCCAGGGTGTCCAGCTGCAATGTCCAGCTTGTTTGGGGCCGACACACTTTTTCTCCTCACAGCCTGGGGTCTGGCTGAAGAACCCCAAAGCCTTTCGAGACATGTGCCTCCCCCCACTCTGGGCATCTGTGACTAAGCTTGGTGAGCCAGCCGACTTGATGGTAGATGGAAAAATAATCACCACACACCTTCTGCAAGCTCCCAGGCCCTCCCTCCCTCCATCTTTCTAACACCTGGACTCTCCAGGGTCACCTACCCCCTGCCCACCTTTCTCCTGGGAGGCCAGGGGAGATGGGCACATGGCAGCAGGAAGTAGTTCTCAGATCCTCGAATTGCTCCTTCAAACTCATCTGTGAAACTGTGAGTGGGGGGGCGGGGGCTAGAATTTATATTTCTTAGCTTTTACCAAGAATCTTTTATAACATATCTATCTTTGTTTCTGAAATTGCAACTAGGCTGAGAATGCATGGGAGGACCCTCAATCATTTTCATTTCAGCGGAGAACCTGCCAAAGGCTGAATTACTGCCATGACCTCTTGACAGGGCTTCATGCTCTAGTCTGGCCCTGCTCCCATCCATCCTCTGCACTGCTACCAGAGGGAACTTTCTAGAATGCTGATTATATATACACATACTCAAGCATTAAAATGTCTGGGAGGAGGTGTGCCAACCTGATAATAGTGGCTGCATTTGGAGGGAGAGACTGGAGGAGAGGTGAGTAGTGTCTGGATAGAGGAGCAAAATGGGGTAGTTGTTGATGGCAGCTGGAGTAGAGAGGAATGGGGAGGAGGGAGCTCTTGCATCTTTATTTAGATACTTTAAAAAATGTAGTAGGATGTTGAGTAATTATTTTCTTTCTGTATTGTTCTAAATTTTCCAAATTTAACAGTCTTGAAAATATTCAAATCTGATCATATCACATGTCTACTTAGAATCCTTCAGTGGCTCCCCATGGCTTTCATGATAAGTTACATTTCTTGGCCTCAGCCAGGCACACAAGTCTGTTCATGATTCGTTTCCTGCCTTCTTCACTGGCTTCACCTGCTGCCTTTGCCCCTCTGCCTTCCTCATTCTCCTGGAACCTTCGTGGTCTCACACCTGCCACCTTTGCACTTGCTGGTCCCTGAGGCCTTTCTCTGACTCCTTCCTCAGGTTTCATCCCAAGTGCTGCTTCTTTAGGGAAGCCTTCCTTGAACTCTCACCCTGTGATTTAGATGCCCCCCCTCTGTGCTCCCTTAACACCCTTGTAAACCATGATCACGGCTGGCACCTACAGCTGCCCAGTGCCCTGAGAGGCCCCGTCTAGCTTTCTTCATTCAGCACCAAACACAGTGCCTGAGACACAGAAGGTTTTTGATATGTAGTTGCTGAGTGAATGAAGAAATAGAGTCATCACCTCCTACATACCAGACCAGGGTCTCGCACTCCCCGAGGTAAGGCCTCCAGCACCTGGACAACGGGCACCACCACCTTGGCAGAAGGGTCCATTTGAGCACCAATGACGGGACCAGGTTCCCCAGTCAAGGGGTCTACGGCTTGAGCCCCAGTTGCAATTGGGACCAGACCTGTGGGATGCCAAGTCCATCACCAGCTTCAGGAACCAGTGATGGGGAAAGAAGGCAGGGGCAGTCATGGGAAGAAGGAAACATGGCTGGGAGGGAACTAAAGGAGCCTGAGAAATCCGTTCACCCTTCGAGGGGCTCTGAGCGGGATTAGAGGGTTTCCTGGAAGCCGCAGACCCTGAGGGTGAGGGTGCGTGGGGAGTTTCTGAAGCGCTCATCTTTGAAAGGACCCAGTTTTCTCAGTAGGGGATAAGTGATCTGTGGTACCAGTGTTCTGGAATCACTGAGCACCTCTATTTTGGGTCTCAGCAGCCCTAGTGGGTAGTGTCAGAATGACCCCACTCTTTGGCTCAGGAGTGAGTGGACTGGGGGCACCCTTCTGGAGCTTTACAGGGTTTTCAGTTACATTCCTGATCCCCCAGGGCTTTAGGAGGCTCCAAATTTCCTCCTACCTTTGCGGTTGGCATCTTCCATTGAACCTGCCAGGGGCGTGGCACCACTGGAATTCCCATCAATCTCCATGCCCAGGATGGGTACCATGAGCCCTGAGCCCTCAGGGTCTGGAATCTCCATCCCATATAGGTCCGGGACCCACAGCGCTGTCCCAGGATAGCACATCATCCCTAACACAGGGGGAGGGGGCACAGGGAGGAGGTGGTGAGGGCTGAGTGCCACACTGAGGGGCTTTCCAGGCTCAAAGGGCTACATCTCTGACCAGAGAGGCTTCCCTGCAAAGACTGCATTTGTTTCCTTTGGGGCCCAGCTTAGCGTTTTGAATTCATAAAGGAAGGATTGAGAGGTAGCAGGACTTTGGGGAAGCTGAGAACAATTTCGAGGCTAGGCTGAGAAGGTGGAAAGAAGGGGACAGACATTCTTGAGCACCTACATGTGCCAGAGTCTGAGCTCAGGACTCCATGTAAATTATATTTTATTTGGTCCTACAACGAAATCTCTGAAGTATATACTATTTTCATCCTCATTTTAAGGATGCTACAACAGAGGCAGAGAGAGGTTTAGTAAGTTGCCCAAGGTCAAAGAGGTAATAAACAGTGGGGCAGGTCTTCAAACTCAAGTCAGTTGTGATCCCAAACCCTGGTTCTTTTTTGTACACACCCTGGATAGAAGGTTCTCGAAAGAGTGAGTGAGATAAGCTCCAGGAAGAGGCCACTCCTACTTCCTTTCCCTGCCGTTCCTGTGCTAGTTAGTGCTGTGGGGTGGTAGATGAGTTGAGTGGGCTCCTCTCCTGAGTTTACTAATGGAAAGCCGAAGGCTGCTGCTGGAATGAAAGTGACAAGAGGACTGAGGACCCAGAAGACTCAGGCTTTATGCCTGGCTGTACAGCCAACTAGCTATGGGACCCTGGTGGTCAAGTCTCTTAGCTCCCTTGACTTCAGATCCTGCAATGTAAAATGGGTGTCATAACATGTTATGGTGCTTGGGGATCCTATGAAGTTACATGAGAATATACACTTTACAACCATCAAGTGTGAGACCCAGTGGAATTGGCAAGAGCTTAAAAGACAGAGATGAAAAGCCAAACCATTCATGAGCTTGGGGCATGAAGTCATCGAAATCCTTATCTCTTCCTTTGGTCACATGTGTGCCTGGCCAGTGGGACTGTCGTCTTGTCCCTGGGTTTACTGGCTGAGGGGCACTGAAGCATCAGGTCATTCTGGGCCTGGGATTTCAGGGCCTGGGAGCCTTTGGCCCAGGTCAACACGTACCTATCCTGCCGCCGCCGGCCTCGATGCTCTCTGCTGCTTCCCGCTGTCTCTGCAGTCTCCGAGCCTGCTGCAGGACGTGGTGCAGACTCAAAGCCAGCGCCTGTCTCAGGTCCTTGATGGCAGTCTCCAGAAGCCCCTGTACGCTCGGCCCTGGCCTCTCCTGGGACCTCCGGAGCACTGCAATCACTCGCCTCTGGGTCACCAGCACATTGGCATGCAGCAGGGCCTGTGACCCTCCAGTATGGGGCACAGTCTGGCCCTCCTGTCGGGAAGCTCCGTGGAGCCAGACTGGCTTCCTGCTCAGTGGCTCCACAAAGCTGTCACCAGGCATCATGAGGCTCCCCGAGGGGTCCCGCAGTCCTCCCAGGGCAAGCACCTGACCTGGAAGCGGGGGGGAGGGATGTAGGCAGAGGAGGCACGTGAGGACCAGGACCCAGGACAGAGTGACAGGGTGCGAGTGGAGGTTGCAGGGGCAGGGCAGGGGATGGGGTGAGGGAGAGGGCGGGGGGGCGTGTAGTACACGCTGGTGGCAGGAGGAGGAATGGCCTTCTTGGTTGAAAAACATCCCTATGTTTTTGCTGCAGAAGCAACTCTGTTCTCTCCCCGCTGGGGGACACCAAAGATGGCAAAGGGTGAGGGGAACTGGGAAGGAGAGGAAAGGTGGGAGTAAGAGGCAGAGGCAGGATGAAGGGTGGAAATAGGCTTGGGGTGGAGCTGGCAGACTGGACCAGAACGTGGAGGATCTGGGGGGCTGAGAGGAGAGGATCGGGAAGCCGGGCCAGGCAGGGAGGAGAGGCAGAAAGACAGCACTGAGGGCTGCCAGGAGGCCTGTGTTTTCATCCAACCCGCCTCCCAGCATTGGCGAGATGCCTCCTGTGACTGGATCTTCCATGGGGCCCCCAACTCTGGAGGGGCCAAGGTCTTGGTGAGGGAATTGCCCCCAAGAGTGAGCCACTGCCTTGTTTGTGGGTGCAGAGTCACAGCCAGCATGGGCACTTCGATGCCAGTTACGGGGTCCGTCATGAGAGGCCCCAGCTGTGATGTCCTCCTTGACTGCAGGACAGGCAGGCGGGTGGCTGGAGGGGAGCGTGTGGCCGGACAGGTTGGGTAGGGCACATAGGGGAGGATGGCAGCTTCCGAGGTTCGGACGCCACCGGGACAGGGAGAGAGGGAGGTGTTGACACCCGTTGGCATGCCCTGCAGGGCAGGGGCAGAGAGCACCGCTTTCTTCACCTGGCAGTTCTCTCCAGCATGGCGCCTCCTCAGCAAGGATGTTAAAGTGAGGAAGAGGGGAGAAGGCATTCACCGCTCTGCTGCTCACCGAGCCCCACCGTCCAAGGAGAGAGCCTTGCCTCCTATGCTGTGCCCCTGAGGAGTTCATTCCAGAGGGCCCCAGTGGGCCCTGTGCTGGGTTGGGGCTAGGTAGCGGTCAGAGTCTCACCAGAACTGGAGTCAGTGGTGGGCACCAGGGTAGCTTCCTGCAGATCATAACCCAGATTTCCAGCCTCGGGCAGCACCCGTCCAGTGTCAGGGTGGATGAAGTAGCCAGGGGGTATGGGCCCTGTGTGGCCACTGGCTGGGAGCATCACACAGTTGGGGCCAGGGGCCATTAACTTGGTGACAGGATTCACACTGACGTCTTCGGTGTCCCCTGAAGGGCTTGCTGAGGCTACAGGAAAGCAAACTCCTGCTCAGCCCTGGGTCTGAGGCCATCTGGCAGGTTAGGGGCTCCCTTGGCTGGCGACTGGAAGGAATTGGTGAGAACCCTCCCCGATCCACACCCTGGTACGGGGGTGTAGCAGGTGCTCCCCATGGGAAGGGCATCTTGTGTTTGTGCCGAGTCCAGGTCAGGACTCCGCATTCGGGATGTGACCCTGACATCATATTGCAGGATCCTCCTCCCTCTCTTCCTTTCCAGGTAAGCCCAGCGTTTTCCACACCGGGCCTTTTGCATTCATCAGTCAGGCGTTTGCTCTCAGGAAGTGCTACCTTATATGTAAAGCTATACTTTGTGGTGGTTATTTTGTTTCCTCCTCTGCTCGTCCCATTTTGGAGGCTCCCTCTTCTGTAACACAGACCTTCGCCCAGGACGCTGCACAGGAAGCCCCTCCCAACCTTGGGGGTTTCCACTTGGTTTAGCCTTCCTCCTCCCTTCCTTCCGCCTGAAAACAGGGCCAGGTTTCTGGGGCGGGCCTGTCGGAAGGCGAGCAGGGCTCACCTGGCCGCAGCAGCTCCGCCCCAGTGCCGGTGCCCAGGACGCCCCAGGCCCTCGGGCGGTGGCCCTCCTGCAGCACGGCCTGCGACAGGCGGCCCAGCACAGCGTCCAGCTGGGGGGCTTCCCTCCAGGAGGATGAAGAAGGACCCATCAGAGGGAGGGGCAACTAGGGATAGAAGAAGGACACTTTGGTGCGGCCCGTCCCGGGACCCCAAGAAGCCACACGGCTCCTCCCCCGATCTCACTCAGCCTGACTCAGATTCACCAGGTACACACCTTTCTGGGTTCTGCCCAGCCCGGGAAGACTTCGTGGGCCTGGAGCCTGAACGCGCCTTCAGCAGCCTCTGCGCTCCATCAGCGCTGAGCGGAAAGAGCCCCAGTGCTCCCGCCTCGCACCGAGGTCTTGGCGAAGGAGCGTCAGCTGGTGACTGAGGCTTGCTGCGTACTCGCCTGCCAGGTGCCTCCTCTGCCTGGTCTCCTCCTCCGCGGCCCTGGCAGCTGCCTCCGCAGCCTGGGGTCAGAGACCACCCTGCCGGCTTACCTGCAGGGGCCGTAGCCGCCAGAGACAGCAGCCTCGGGGACTGGACACCCCGCTCCCCGTGGGCACTGCAGTGCACTGAGGGTGGGCGTGGCAGCAGTGGCCAAGGGGCGGAGGGTGTGGGGCTAAGACACCTGGGGCCTGGGAGATGGAACAGGTGCTGAAGAGGTGCCCGGCCTCAGTGAACGGGGGAGAGCTGCATGTGGGCACCGGGACCAGATGGGAGGCGTGAAAACAGCCCAACCTGTTGCTGCTCCCTCTGGGGGCTCTCTGGAAGCTGGTCCCTGGAAGCTGGGATGCGGTGCCCAGCACCGCACAGCTGCTGGAGGGACCGGGCTTCATTCCCAAGTTTGAGGCAGAGGAGTTTGAGCTGCGAGAGAGGGCAGAGTTCGCTCCAAGAGGCCCCAGCAGCTTTCACGGCTATGGTCGCAGCGCCCTCTGCTGCCAGTTTGTGGAGGGACTCCAGAGGACAAAGTGACCTTACGCCGGAAGAAACCGGTGAAGACCAGCCCAGCCGTAGGGCAAGACACCTTCCCCCTAGGGAGCCCCTGGCCCAGCTTAGAGACTTGGACTTCTAGTGTGCTCCTTTGGCTCCCAATATCTGTCACCTGCTGGCCTGCATTTTCTCACCCAGATGGGCTACCCAGATCAGGAGTGGGGATCTTAAGAGACTCCAGAGGTGGTCTGGATAGATTCCCTAAAAGTGATCTGAAACCTGAGGGCTCATAAAATCAGCCCTAAATTTAAGTTGAAATCTTCTATTTCCCTTCCCCCGAATGAATTTTTTTTTTTTCTGGTTCACTGTGGATACGCTGAGGATTTCTTTAGGTCCTCTGTCCCATCACTAACGCTCCCAGAGACAACAAATTCGCTTGCTGGCCCAGCTTCTCTCCTCACCTCCTCCTTGGTCTGGCTGAGTTTGCTCGTCACTGCCAGAGACTGCCTGAGCAGGATCCTGAAGGAGTTTTCTGTGTCAAAGCCCTCCAGGTCCACCTGCTCGTCGGCTTGCCAGCCCCCACCTGTGGGGGGGGGATGGGAAGCAGGGTTATCCCCCTGAAACGTAAATACGAGCTTCCCTACAGATTCTCAATGTATCTTCCTCCTCAGATCCTCACAGGCTTGCTACGAAAAGTGTGGTCTTTGGATGAGCAGCATTAGCTTTGCTGAAGAACTTTAGAAATGCAGTTAGAAATGCAGAATTCCAGGCTCCATTCCAGACCTATTGCAGCAGGAGATCCCCAGGTACTTCATAATCACCTTGAAGTTTGAGAAGAACAAACTGCTGCTCTCTGAGGCCCACACTTGGAGTAGCAAGAGTAGAAGGGGAAACACCTCAGCATGACATGTAATGCCTCCTTTAGAAGTACTGGTCATTTCCTAACTTGGCCACTTTGTACGTAGTTATTGTACATTTCTTGTTTTTTTTTGCGGTACACGGGCCTCTTACTGCTGTGGCCTCTCCCGTTGCAGAGCACAGGCTCAGGACGTGCAGGCTCAGCGGCCATGGCTCACGGACCCAGCCGCTCCACGGCATGTGGGATCTTCCCAGACGAACCCATGTCCCCTGCATCGGCAGGTGGACTCTCAACCACTGCGCCAACAGGGAAGCCCTATTGTACATTTCTTTACGAAAGTTTGTATTTAGATGTCTCTGTCCCCTTCTACACTCTGTACGCCTAGAAGCTGGCAGTGTCTGGCATACAGTGGCTACTCAATAAACATGTACTGAGCAATGAATGAATGAGTGGAGAGGAATCAAACAATGAACAAAGGAAGCAGGAGCTGGCCAGTTGGATTTGGGGGCACCTCTGGGATTCCAGCCCAAGCCTATCACTCACCATGACCTCTCTCAACCCTGGGGACATCAGAGTCTTGGTGTGGTCGGCCTTTCCTCACAGATGTTATCCTGGTTCTTGGGGAAATGTAGGCATCCAGGTTGTAGCCCTGCTGATGCTTCCTGAAGGTGGGCTGAGGAGCAGCCTTCCGGGCCCAGCTCAGTCTGTGACACTGAATCTACAGGGTACATCATGGGCGATGTGAAGGAAAGGGAAACTGAGGGAGAAGCATCCTTTCTGAGGACACCCGGAGGAGGAGGACCCCCACTCAGCGTGGTTAGGGAGCACCTCATCTTTGCTTCTTTGGACCATTCTAACAGCCTCTCTCTCTGTAACTTTCTCCTTTCTAATCCATCTCTGTCTTTCACCTTATTGCTAGAGTAAACATAAAAGTCTTACCAGGTTTTCTCCCTTGCTCAAAATTCTTAATTGACCCCCACTGCCTAGAGGATAAAGTCCTGACTTCTTAGCAGGGTCAATGAGACCATCCACACTTTGTTCTCTCCCCTGGTTCCAGCTTCACCCCTGTCCTTGCACCTGAAGCTGCAGTCACAGGGACCAGGTTTGGTTCCCTGAGCAGGTGAACATTGTTTCATGTCTCTGTGCCTTGGCTCTTACACTCCCCACCTCTCCTCCTAAGTGCATTATAACCCACCCTCAACTCACTAACCCCTTTGTCAGTACAGGGACCGAACTTCTGTTCGTGTCATATTTCAAGCCTCTTTCAGGGATCACCTCCTCAGGAAGGTCTGTCTTTACCAACCGGGGAGAACAGTCATCTCCCTCCTTTGTGCAGCCAGGGTCCCCGACACACTCTCACCAGAGCTCCACAACACTCACTGGCATTTATTTGTCTCCTTGTCTATATTCTCCCTGCTAAACTTTGACTGCTGGAGGCCTGAGGCTGCACCTTTGTCACTTTGGCATCTTAGCAACTAGGATAACGCCTAGTGCAGAGGGGCCCTGGAAGACCCATTTCCACGGCATTGGGGAGGTGGTCTGGCATAGCAGTTAAGATGTCACTTGTCCAGCTTTACTCACTAACAGAAGCAGGCAGAGCCCCAGGAGCAGGACAATCTCCCCCAGGACTCCTGGCCAGTCGGACCTCTTCAGGGGCCTGGGGATCTTGGCAATGCCAGTTTGGATGAGATACCTGGGAGTTGTGGGGACAAAGGGCCCTTCCCCAAAGCACTGGCCCCCTGGCGGGAGGGTGCGGACATACTGGGTAGAAAGAAACCTGTTCAGCCTTGGTCCCACTGTCTGCCAGAGCCTGGCCAGGGGACAGAGTGGGAAACCAGGCCTGTTGACACTAACCAAATAGTCCAGATCTTTGTGCATACCTGGATCCCTGGGAAATGAATCTGTATCAGATAGCTATCCGGAGAGCTGTCTGCACGTTATGGGACTAGGTCAACACAATCTCTTGGAAGCTGGACTGACAGGCTGAGATACTAAATCCTGTGTGTGACCAAGACAGTGCACCCGGGACAGTGGTGGCATCATGCACAGGTCATGTAGAGAAAAGCCTGCATAGATTGGCTGGGGAAATATACCTTCAGGAGGAAAGAGGGGTGGGCAGGGGAAGATGAAGTGGAGGGCTGTGAGAGATGGCTAGACATTCTATATCCTTCGAGACACATTGTATTTTCATCCTCACAAGCATCCCTTCCTTACACGTCACAGGTTGGGCTGCTTTGGAGTGAACCGTGGCTTCCCCAGAATTATCTGTTAGGACTCTGGGACCCTGAGACTCTGATAGGGTCATTTGGGGCACCTCTTTCCCTGGAGAGCTGTCTGGGGTGATTATGAGGCAGTATTTTTTAAAGAGAGGGGAAATGGTGGGATAATGTCTTAAAAAAGGCAAGCCATCCCAGCCAAACCATCTTCCGAAGCCAGTTGCTGTTCAGGCGAAAGACATAGACCCCAGGCTGCTGAAACTGCTGCAGAAAGAGGTGAGGGCTTTGGTCGTGGAGCTGGGACTCCTCAGCCAGGGCCCGGAGGCGCCCCCAGTCAAATTCCCCCTGTGTGTTGTAGAAGTGGCCCCTGGGGTGGAGGAAGGAAGGGGCGTGGTGTCTCTTGGCTGTAGTCACAAGGAGCATTTCCGGTGGTGGCAGGGCCGTGCCCTCTGACACTCACAGGTCATACTCGGGGTAATGTTCACGGGTCACCAGGAAGGCAAGTGTATCATTGGTTTGGAGGCAGACTGTGGGGTTTTGGATGCTCGGCTCTGGGGGCGACAGATTCCCAAGGTGCGTGGAGTTGAGGCTCAGCGTTGAAGGAGAGCTCAGATATGCTTCCCTGGACTTTCCTGGGCAAGATTCAGAATATAACGAAAGGCAGCCACTCTCCAGGTGGATTCGTGCCAGGATCGGGGGAGTTTGGAGGAGAGGCAACAGGTGTCAGCCGCAATGCTCACCTGCATCCTGGCCTGGGAGCCTGGGATCCCTGAGGGGCAGGCCGAGGGAGCACAGTAGGTCACAGCCTGGTCTGCTCAGGCCCAGGAAGCCAGTCCCTAGAACAAGACAGGCATCTCCCTGAACCTGCAGGGCCAGGGAGAGAGTTGATCCTAGTGTGTGGATACAGCAGAAGCCGTCCATTCCCGACTTGCACTTGGCAGGATTCAACTTTCTAAAAAACCGTGGGAGGGATGTCAGGATTCACATGCATTTCTTGGGGACCCCTTTCTGGAGAGGAGTTGCCCATCACCCCCTCAGCTTCCGTGTACAGGGGCCGCGTTTATGCCGTGGTAAGGACAAGATTTGCCCACGTGTGGACCTGAGCCACAGGCCTCCCTGGGGTCTCCTTCTGTCCAGCTTTCTTACCATCCACGCTGACCACATACAGAGGGACAGAATTCTGCCTTTGGTCCAAGTGGCAGGGATGGCCCACAGCATGTGGTGAGGAAGGCCTGTCCAGAAGGTAAAGTTCCTGGGAACAGGGAGGTCCAGTGTCAGCTCTTGTCTTAAGACACAGTGAGTAACACCCTCCCCTGGCAGGGAGGTGGGGAGAGCACAGGTGCTTTCTCAAGCCCTGTCTGAGTGTCCTTATGAGGTTGGAGGGGAAGCCGTCATGGGAATAGGTCTGAGAGCCCTGGAAGTGGCAGGGGCAACCTGGAGTCATGACTTTGAATATTGTCCCTCGTTCATGTGGGAAGATTTCCATGACACTTTCCCCTCTTTAACGTACACTGTGACTTTTTCAAGAAGTTTTATAGGATGAGATTAAATCAACAATAGTATCTTTTCTCTGGCACCAGAGGTTGGGCCAGGGATGTGGGTCAGTGCGCAGGGCTGCAGATCCCGTGCATGAACGTGTCACACACCTTACCTCTTAGAAAGGAGGCAGGGGCTGCAGGGGCTGGGTCTATGGCTCTGTAGTGGGCCTGGCTCGGCACGGGTTGGAACTGGGGTGTCGTACCTGGCTTCTAGTGTCTTCGGTGTTGGAAATCTGCGGGATGCCCTCAAGACAGCTGAGCTGCAGGACGTGTCTCTGTCTCTTTGGGAACAGGGGACCACACATCTCACTTGAGTGTTGTCCCCAGCACAGACAGAGCCCCAGGCCTGGGTCATAGCCACGTGCATCCTCTGGTGTGGCACACACCTGCATGAAGACTCACACTTCTTGGGGACACCTCTCTGGGGGAGGTTGCTCCCAATTCTCCCCAGCTTCAGAGTGTAGAGCGCAGGTCTCCATGTTTCCAAAAGGGGGCTAGTGGAATGAGCTTCCAGTGGCGAGGAGTCTGGGCAGGTGAACAGGTGAGCAGAGGGCCAGGAGTGCAGGAGGTACACTATATGGGCGCCTCCTACCTCGTTGGCACAGTAGTCATTCCATTGATCCTTGGTCAGACAGACCCCCTCTTGGTTCCAGGTGGCCCCATCCTTGCAGGTCTTGTATTACCGTTGGACACAGCCCCTTGGCTCTCCAACATCTTGGTAGCCCTGTAGGCAGGGGCACTGCGGGTCACTGGGCTGCGGGTTAGGTGGGGAGGGAAAGCAATTTCAGGTTGGCTGGTAGTACTTTGTTGCTGTGAACCACACAGAACCCTTTGGCTGTGACCCTGGGTGAGATGGACCAGAGGACAAGAGCAGGGGAAGGGAAGTAAGGGATCACCAGGGCAGAGAAGAGTCAGCTCAGAGGAGAAGTTACTGACGCATGCTGCTTAGGGTCCAGGTGGTGTTATCTTTTCTGTCAAAAAGACGTGGAAAGTTCAGGAAAGGAAGAATTCAGATGCATATTTGCTGGCTTATAGGACAAGTTCGAGTTGGAAGGGCTTGGACTTGGGTGTATTTTGGGAGTGGTCATGGTGGAGAACAATATTAAGTCTGCCCTCTCCTCCAAGTAGAGTTGTCAGATTTAGCAAATAAAAATATGGAGTGCTCAGTTAAACTTGAATTTCAGATAAACAGTAAATACTTTTTGAGTGTAAGCATGTCCCATTCAGTATTTGAGACAGGGACTTCCCTGGTGGTACAGTGGTTAAGAATCTGCCTGCCAATGCAGGGGACACGGGTTCAATCTCTTGTCCGGGAAGATCCCACATGCTGCGGAGCAACTAAGCCTGTGCGTCACAACTACAGAGCCTGTGCTCTACAGTCCACGAGCCACAACTACTGAGCCCACGTGCCACAACTACTGAAGCCCGTGCACCTAGAGCCCGTGTTCCGCAACGAGAGAAGCCACCACAATGAGAAGCCCGTGCACCACATTGAAGAGTAGTCCCCGGTCACCACAACTAGAGAAAGCCCGTGTGCAGCAACGAAGACCTGACACAGCGAAAAACAAACAAACAAACAAACAAACAAATAAATAAAATATTTGAGACATATTAAAAACATATCCATAATTTATGTGAAATTCAAGTTTAACTGGGCACCCTGTCTTTTACCTGGCAACCCTGTCCCCAGGTCACTTGGAAACCTGAACTAACCCTGGTCAGGTTACACCTGAGCTGAACTTGACTCAAGAACAAAGCAGTCCTGGAAATGCAGCCTGTCCCTGGGTCCCTCCTACCAGAGGACATACCTGGAACACTCGGCCAGGTCCCGGGCATACGCATGTGTCCTTGCCCTCCTCTGGCTGGGTGGCCTCCGAGCCACAGGGGAAACAGGCATCCTGGCCAGGCTAGGAGTTGAAGAATCCCCGAGGGCAGAGGTGGCAGGAGGAGGCATTGTGGAGTCTCACTCCGGAGAAGAAAGTTCCAGGGGGACAGGGTGCAGGCGGTGAGTCAGGACAGAGCCCACCTGTGGAGTGATAGGCAAACAAGAATTAAGGCCGAGACTAAGCTTCCAGGGCTGTGGGTCCCCTGATGATTCCCCCGGGAGCCCCAGGTGGACCCCCAACTGCTCTCTTCCCCCACTAAGGGACTTCTGATCCCCGACCCAGCCCAGGTGTCTCCCAAAGCCAGCATCCCTCAGAGCTGTTTTTCTTTCCCCACTCCTCAACTTTACCCCCAACTCCTTTGGCCCAAATGCAGCCCCAGCCCCTACCCTCTGGGCACCCTGGTCCATCTGGCTCTTCTGCACAAGGCATCTGGTCCCCACAGTCCTGAGTATTCTCCCTGCTCAGGCACATAGCGCTCTGGAGGGCAAAGCAAAAGAGAGGTACACAGGCCCATGCCCCTGGGATGCTCCTAAAGGGGAGAATCTTCACCTTCTGGTCAGGGGCGACAGTGTCAGGGAGAGAGGAAGACATGGGCGGGGTGGGACAGACACTAAGAAAGAACTCTGGGGACACAGGTGGAGAGAGAGGGGAGCAAAAGGCAAAGACACAGTAACAGAGCAACACTAGGATGGAGGATGCAGAGAGAGACCTGGGCCCAGGGTCAGTACATAGAAAGAAATGTCCCGGAAGGCCAGCCTCTGCCAGTCACAGGAGCTGTGGGAAGCACTCACTGAATATTTCATGAAATGAAATCTGAGATACAGGTCCTCCGGGAGGTTTTGGCCCAGACAACTTAAAGATTGCCACCCTCTCTTTCCTCTCTCCATACACTTTTCCTTCCTAGAGCAGCATGTGTGTGTGTGTGTGTGTGTGTGTGTGTGTAGAACTGGGCTCTGTGATGGAGGAACATTCCAGCTCCCTCCTTTTGCAAGGCAAAGCTAGTCAACCTCGTTTAAGCACTCCCCATGTGCAAAATCCTGCAGGAGACATGACAAGGAAATGAAACATAAGGCTTCTGCCTTTGGGGCACATTCAGCCAAGTTTCAGAGACCCACACGATTTTAGCATTACAAAGGACCTTACCGATCATTAAGTTCTATCGTCCCAATTTACAGATGAGAAGACTGAGGTCAGAAAGGTGGAAAGTTTGAACAAATTCATACAGCCAGTCAAATGCTCTTAAAGAATATGCATACATGAAATACCTGAAAACTATAAAACAGCAGGTGAGCCCCTTGGAATAACCAAGAGATGCAATGGATAAAGCATAGCATGTGGTGGAAAGACAGGGCCTGTCATGGCCTTGTTAATTACCTTTGGAAATCAGATAGTCAGTTGACTTATCACTTGTAAAAAAAAGTGGTCATAAATAATACTACTTGGCTTTCTTCATTGCAGTTGTGAAAATCAATCAAGCTAACACGAGGAAGCGCGCTTGGAAAGCCATAAAGTGCTAATGGAAGTCAGTGCTAAGATGAGATGTGGCTTTGAGGGATAGGGAACTGAAGCGCAGGGACCTTGAGGCCACCCAGCTTGTCCTCATAACTTAAATTTGTAAACAAGACCTCTGATCTCAAGTTTGAATAGTGCTGGGTTGGGAGAGCCTTCAGAGAACTTATTGCATGGCTTTGTAATCAGGCCTTGGTTTTGAAAATAGTAAATCATGTATCTGATATAATTCACCAAATTTTCCACTAAATGATTTATGACTTGGCTGCTTCTAAAAAAAGATTTACTCTCCAGGACAAGGTGTCCCTGTGCTGTCGAGCACCTTACTTGCTCTCTTATTTATTATTCATTCCACAGATATTGATTGTGCACTTACTGTGTACCAGGCTCTCTTCTGGGGCTGCTGGTACCTGACAGAATGTGCTGCAAACTCCAAAGGATTGTTGGATGCTGCTTATGGAGCTGGGGCTGGAAGGAGAGTTATTGGGGTGCGGAAGCAAAGGCTCCTTTACAGACACATTTAAGGGGGGAAGAAATTAAGATTCCTAGGAACATGTGTTCTGAAACAACATAGCTTACATCAGTGCTGTCCAATAGAAATACAATGAGAGTCACATATGTAATCTATAGTTTTCTGGTAGCCACATTACAAGAGTAAAAAATAACAAGTGAAATGAATCTTAATAATATATTTGATTTAACCTAATGTGCCCAAACTATTACTTCAACATGTAATCAATATAAAAACTAATAATATGTTATCTATATAGATATTGTGTACTGTCTTTGAAATCCATTTTACGCTTACAGCACAGCCATAGTTCAGGTGCTCAGTAGTTCCACGTGACTAGTGGTTACCATAGTGAACAGAGCAGGTTGACATCTTCCAGCAAAGCCACTTCTCTCCAGGGGCCCCTAGGCCTGTGAGTGCCCCCTGCCCTGCACATCCCTCCGTCATCTGCTTTGTTCTCACTGAACAGCACAGTCCTCCTGCTCTGGTCTTTCCAGAAGGTGGCACTGTGAGCTCACAGGAAATGGTGTGTGTGTGTGTGTGTGTGTGTGTGTGTGTGTGTGTGTGTGTTGGGAGGTGGGGATGGTGAAAGTGGAAGAAATGCAGTTGCAAGGGAGGGGGTGTGTGTGGGGGTGTCTGTGTGCCCACACATGTGTGTGTGTATAAATTAGCATAAATACCTTAATTATCTTGGTGGAAATTAAGATTAACATCTGTGTAATGTTTTATGATTCTCCTAAAAGTTTACTGTTCCTACCAATCATCTGGGGATCTTTTTTTACTTAAAATTTTAATTTTCTCTTTTATTTATATATTTTAAAAATAAAAATTATATATAATTAAGGTGTACAACATGATTCGATACACATATATATATAGTGCAATGATTACTACAGTTAAGCTAATTAACATGTCATTTCCTGACCTAGTTACTCTTTTTTATTTTTTTTGCCTGTGTGATAAGGGCACTTGAAATCTACTCTATTAGCTTGTCTCCAGTGTTCAGTACAGTGTCGTTAACTATAGTCATCATGCTGTGAATTAGCTCTGTAGACAGGGGTCCCCAACCCCTGGGCCACAGACAGGTACCAGCCTGTGGCCTTTTAGGAACTGGGCTGCACAGCAGGAGGCGAGCGGCAAGTGAAGCTTCATCTGCATTTACAGCTGCTCCCCGTCGCCCGCATTACCACCTGAGCTCTGCCTCCTGTTAGATCAGCAGTGGCATTAGATTCTCATAGAAGCTCCAATCCTACTGTGAACTGTGCATGCAAGGGATCTAGGCTGCGCCCTCCTTATGAGAATGTAATATCTGATGGTCCGAGGTGGAGCTGAGGCAGTGATGTTAGCGCTGGGGAGCAGCTGCAAATACAGATTATCATTAGCAGAGAGGTTTGACTGCCCAGAGACCATAAAAAATCAATGTGCTTGAATCATCCTGAAACCAACCCCCACCACCCCAGTCCGTGGAAAAATTGTCTTCCACGAAATCGGTCCCTGGTGCCAAAAAGGTTGGGGACCACTGCTCTAGACTCATTCGTCCTACATAACTGAAACTTTGTACCCCTTGACCAATATCTCCCCATTTCCCCCACCTCCCTGCCCCTTGTAATCACCACAATACTCTCTGCTTCTATGAGTTTGACTGTTTTTAGATTCCACATGCAAGTGAGATCATGCAGTATTGGTCTTCTCTATCTTGCTTATTTCACTTACTTTAGTGTCCTCCAGGTTGATTCATGTCACCAATGGCAGGATTTCCTTTCTTTCTCATGACCAAATAATATTCCATCATTATTTCAATATTTCTATACTCTAATATACATATTACATTTTTTTGAGTTGAAGTATAGTTGATTTACAATATTGTGTTTGTTTTAGGTATACAGCAATGTGATTCAGTTATATATATATATATATACATACATATATATATTTGTATATGTATATATATTTTTTCAGAGTATTTTCCATTATAGTTTATTGCAAGATATTGAATATAGTTCTTTGTGCTATGCAGTAAATCCTGTTGCTTATCTATTTCATGTATAGTAGCTTGTATCTGTTAATTCCATACTCTCAATTTACCTCTCCCCCCCCTTTCCCCTTTGATAACCATAATTTTGTTTTCTATGTCTACAAGTCTATTTCTTTTTGTATATATATTCATTTGTATTATTTTTTAGATTCCACATATAAGTAATATCATATAATATTTGTCTTTCTCTATCTGACTTACTTCACTTACTATGATATTCTCTAGGTCCATTCATGTTGCTGCAGATGGCATTATTTCATTCTTTTTTATGGCTAATATTCCATTGTATTTGTATAACACATCTTCTTAAGCCAACTATCTGTTGATTGGCACTCAGGTTGTTTCCATGTCTTGGCTATTATAAATAGTGCTGCTATGAACATTGGAGTGCATGTATCTTTTTGAATTAGAGTTTTCATTTTTTTCTGGATATACGTCCAGGAGTGGGGATTGCTGGATCATATGGTAGCTCTATTTTTAGTTTTTAAAGGAACCTCCATATTGTTTTCCATACTGGCTGTCCCAATTTACATTCCCACCAACAGTGTAAGAGGGTTCCCTTTTCTCCACACCCTCTTCAGCATTTATTATTTGTAGACATTTTGATGATGGCCATTCTGACCAGTGTGAAGTGATACCTCATTATACTTTGATTTATATTTCTCTAATAATTAGCAATGTTGAGCATCTTTTCATGTGCCTATTGGCCATCTGTACGTCTTCTTTGGAGAAATATCTATGTAGGTCTTCTGCCCATTTTTTGATTAGATTGTATGAGTTGTATGAGCTCTTTGTATATTTTGTATATTAAGCCCTTGTCAGTTGCATTCTTTGCAGTTAGTTTCTCCCATTCTGTTGGTTGTTTTTTTGTTTTGTTGATGATTTCCTTTGCTGTGCAAAAGGTTTTAAGATTGATTGGGCCCCATTTGTTTATTTTTGCTTTTATTTCTTTAGCCTTGGGAGATTGATCTAAGAAAATATTGCTATGATTTATGCCTGAGAGTGTTTTGCTTATGTTCTCTTCTAGGAGTTATATGGTCTCACCACTTGTATTCATCATAGTATTGGAAGTCCTAGCCACAACAATCAGAAAAGAAAAAGAAATAAAAGTTATCCAGATTGGAAAAGAAGAGATAAATATGTCACTACTTGCAGATAACATGATACTCTATATAGAGAAACCCAAAGACTCCACAGAAAAACTATTAAAACTAATAAATGAATTCAGCAAGGTAGCAGGATATGAGGTTAATATACAGAAATCCATTGCATTTCCTTACACTAACAATGAAATATCAGAAAGAGAAAGTAAAATAATAATCCCATTTAAAATCACATAAAAAATCCATAACACTAGGAATAAACTTAACCAAGGAGATAAAAGACCTATATGCTGAAAACTATAAAACACTGATAAAGGAAATTGAAGATGATTCAAAGAAATGGAAAGATATCTTAAGCTCTTGAATTGGAAGAATTAATATCATTAAAATGACCATATTACCCAAAGCAATCTACAGATTTAATGTGATCCCTATCAAAATACCCATGACATTTTTCACAGAGCTAGAACAAATAGTCCTAAAGTTTATATGGAATCACGAAGGACCCACAATCCTGAGGAAGAAAAACAAAGCTTGGAGGCATAACCCTTCCAGACTTCAGACAACACCACAAAGCTTCAGTAACCAAAACAGCATGGTATCGGCACAAAACAGACATATAGATCAATGGAGCAGAATAGAGAGCCCAGAAATAAACCCACACACCTGTGGTCAATTAATTTACAGCAAAGAAAATACAATGGAGAAAAGAGAGTCTCTTTAGCAAGTGGTGTTAGGAAATCTGGACAGCTACATGTAAATCAATGAAAGAACACTACCTCACACTCTACACAAAAATATACTCAAAATAGTTTGAAGACCTGCATATGTCACATCTTCTTTATCCATTCATCTGTTGACGGACATTTGGGTGATTCCCATATCTTAGCTACTGTGAATAATGCTGCAATGAACTGGGAGTGTAGCTATCTCTTCAACATGTTGATTTCATTTCCTTTGGATATATATCCAGAAACAGAATTACTGGATCTTATGGCAGTTTTATTTTTAGTTCTTTGAGGAACCTTCATACTGTTTTCCATAATGCCTGTACCAATTTACATTCCCACCAACAGTGCACAAGGGTTCCCTTTTCTCCAAGTCCTTGCCAACACTTGTTATCTTTTGTCTTTTTGATAACAGCCATTCCAACAGGTGTGAGGTGTTATCTCATTGTGGTTTTGATTTGCATTTCCCTGATGATTAGTGATGTTGAGCATCTTTTCATGTGTCTGTTGGTCATTTGTATGTCTTCTTTGGAAAAATGTCTATTCAGGTCCTTTGACCATTTTTAAAATTGCGTTGTTTGTTTTCTTGCTATTGAGTGTTTGAGATCCTAAAAGGGAGATTCTGATTCAGTGCTATAGGTGATCTGGAATGGGGCCCAGGATTCTGAATTTCAAACAAACTCTCAGATAAAGTGAGGTAAGAAGCAAAGTTTTATAAGGAACTTTGACATGCACCATCCTTTTTGATACTCCAACAACCCTGTGAGATAGGCATTGCAATCAACCCATCTTATGTTAGAAATGGAGGCTCAGAGAGGTTAAGTCACTTGCCTGAGGTCATCCCATTAATAGGAGGTGTGGTCAGGGGTAGAGCCCAGGTATTTTTGCTCCCAAGCATGTTTTTCCATATGAATTATACACATTTCCCAGGTGGCAGAATGTGGGTTCATCTTGTCAACCTTCCTTCCTTTGTGAGAAGATAGGTGAGCTTCATCCTGCTCTGAGATCTTATGGAAAATTCGGTCACCTTCTGGACTCTCTTCATCCTGTGTCTATAATAGTCACAGCCATTCCCCTTCCTGCTATGGAATCAACCTTGACAACCTTGACTTTCTACCTGGTGAATAGAGCTATAAGGTTGTACTTGGCTGGTGAGAGGGTCCTGGGGCCCTAATTAGCATCAGATTACTTGGATGGGTGAAGAGTATTAGAACTGGAAGGACCCTAGGAGTTACACCCTTTAACCCTATTATTTTGCAAATGAGGAAACTCTGGCCCAGGGAAGGAAAGTGGCTTATCTTGGGACAGGACAAGATGGAAAATTCCCATGAGGCCAGGGTACTGGATTGGATTTCTAGGAATAACAAACTGGAAAAGAGGGGAAAAAAAAGCTCAGATTGCTCCTCAGGTAAAAACTTGAATAAAAAATCTGATCCTAATTGTAGAGAACTACTTTGGCATGCCTGGCATTAGAATCTTTAGCCATTGGGGATATTTTGGGCCCAGAATGTGGCAATGTAACGAACCCCTTTCTGAGGCCCAGTTCTGTGGGGATAGAAAAGAAACACAAGACATGAAGGGATTCTGCCTTCGTAGGCCATATATTCAACCAGTGAAGCCATGAAAGAAGATGTAGAATCAAGTGCTAAGTTGTGTGAATGATTATACCTGGTGAAAGGGCACAGAGCGAGGACTTTCCTGGGACTTCATTGGCATGATAAGCAAAAGGAGCAGGAGAGAAATGATGAAGATCATGGTGGGAAACCAGCTGTGATCAGGAAACGTGACTAACCTTCCTTCCTGTGTCAACGCACAGATGGCATTCACTGTGGAGTTGGAGAAGGGAGTTTAGACATTGGTTCCAATCCTTCAGTTTTAAGATGAGGAAACCTAGGCTCAGAAAGGTTAAGAGATTTCCACAAGGTCACATGACTGGCCGGTGTCCATACCCCCATCAGTGCTTTTTCACAAGACCATGATTGGAACCCTAGGTTTTCTTTTGAGTTCCCAGTCTCTTCTCTTCACCACAGCTTCTTCTCACCAATATTTCTTTTTCTGTTGTTCCTTAAAGCTTATAGCCGAACATCCTACTTGACAGGGAAGGTTGTGGCTTTCAAAAACAAACTTCCTGGTCTGACAGTTGCCTTTGATACGGCCCCCCTCCCACAGGGAAACACCCACTCCACATTAGATGCTGTGCTTGCCTGCTTTCCTTTCCTGGCATGGCCACCCTCCCCCTTCCCATGATCACCTTCTCTTCTGCCTTTCCTCCAGTTTGGAAGAAAACCTGATTCCATTACCTCTTCTGCTTTCCTTCCCTTCTTTTTCTTCCCTCTCGTCAATCTCTCTCTCTCTCTCTCACATACACACACACACTCACACACGTCCCTGAGGTGTAGAGATTTGAGTTAATTATACTCAGGTTACAGCATGTTTTCAATGCATGTCTGGGCAGGAACACCCTCCTATTTTATTCACTTATTTTCCCCCATTTATTCTCATTTACATCTCCCCATAGACAATCATTCTAATAAATTTAACATGTATTTGTGAGTGTTCTTGCAACATGAGTATTGTTTATGTGCATGCACTTTAAAAATGTAAAATTTGTTGTGCCATCTCATCCTGTTTTTCACTTTTCCCGTCAGCATTATTTTGAAGACTCGCCTGTGATGTTCAGTGAGACGTTTGAGGCTTCTCACTGATGAAGAGTCTTTTTGTCTATCCTTTAGGGACACTCTCTGATAGAGGGTCACATCAATTGTCCCCAGGTCCTCGTACTGTCTCCCCCAGCCCTCTGATTTCTGTAGTCACCAGCCTCTCAACACTGCCCTCTCCAAGGTCCCTGGCAGTGCCCCCGGCTGGTCTAGATCTTTCATATTTGATTTTACTTGATGCTTCACTGGTTCTGACAGGTTGGGGACTTCTTAACTTCAGTGATTCCGAAGTCCCCTCGGGCTATTACTTTTTCCCTCTGTTTTTACAGTTCTATTTAAGTTTTTCCTGGAACATGCTGATTTTTTAAAAGAACAGTTCTAGATTGATGAAAAATTGCAAAGATAGTATGGAGAGTTCCCAAACACCTCACACTCAGTTTCCCCTACTATAAACATCTTACAGTAATATAGTACATTTATTATAATCAAACAAATGAATATATTATTTATTTATTTATTTATTTATTTATTTATTTATTGTGGTATGTGGGCCTCTCACTGTTGTGGCCTCTCCTGTTGCGGAGCACAGGCTCCGGACGAGCAGGCTCAACGGCCATGGCTCATGGGCCCAGCCGCTCCACGGCATCTGGGATCTTCCCGGACCGAGGCACGAACCCGTGTCCCCTGCATCGGCAGGCGGACTCTCAACCACTGCACCACCATGGAAGCCATGAATATATTATTATTAACTAACATTCACAGTTTTTTCAGATTTCCTTAGTTTTCCCCTAATGTCCTTTTCTTTTCCAGGATGCCATCCAGAACACCACATTACATTTAGTTGTCATGTCCCCTATGGTTCCTCTTGGTCGTGACAGTGTCTCAGGGTTTCCTTGCTTTTGAAGATCTGACAGTTTTGAGGAGTACTCATCAGGTATATTGCAGGAGGGATTTGTCTGATGCTCTTCTCATGATTGGACTGGAGTTATGGTTTTTTGGGAGGAAGACCACTGAGATAAAGTGCTGTTTACATCACTTTATATCAAGGGTGCATACTATCACCATGATGTGTTCCTGTTGATGATGACCTTGGTCACCTGGCTGAGGTTGTTTGTCAGATTTTCTCCATTGTAAAGTTACTCTTTTATTTTTCTCCTTTCCATACCATACCCCTTGGAAGGAAGTCCCTATGTACAGCCCACACTTAAGAAGGGGAGATCTATGCTCCCCCTCCTGGAAGGTCGATTACCTACGTACAATATGTGGAATTCTTCTGTATGGGAGATTTGTTGTTTCTTTCCTATTTATTTATTCTTCCAATTATTTACATCAGTATGGACTCATGGATATTGATTTCATACTTTGGGTTGAAAGTTTTTTTTGTTTTGTTTTGTTTTTCTCAAAATCCAGTGGTGACTGGTGGGAGGTAGTTCAGTTGGTTCCTGTGTCCTTTGATGTAACCCATCATTGTGGGTTTTAGATTATTTTTAAGCAATTTCCTTACTTTGTGGTACTGAAAGATGCCTGAGGCTCATTTTCTCATCTTGTATATTTCTTTTCCTAGTCTTTGAATCAGCCATTTCTCCAAGGAGCCCTGGTTCCTTTATGGGAGAATGGCCTTAGACACCAAGATCTGGGTACTAAATGTGCTCTGGTCTCTTAGTTTTCAACCTACTTTTTCTTTCCTTTTCTGTTAAGTTTCCTCTTCCCTGCCCCTTGACCATGGGGGTTTCCCAAGAGTTAATTACACATTCATGTCAGTAACAAAGAGTCCTGGCTCTGCATAAGAACTTAGTGAGAGATTAAAAATGAATAACGCACAGTCATAGAGTTTAGTCAAGTGTGGGATATAGACGGACATAGAGACATAAAAGTCAGTCTCTAAAGATTCCCTAAGGAACCAGTGACTAATTCAGACTGTGGAATGCAGGGAGTCTCTGAGCTGGGAGGTGAAGGAAGGAATGTTCTAATTCTTTATAGTCCATTCCCCAACTCTTATAAAATACCCTTGATACTATAATATCTTATTATTAATGAGAGGCCCCTTTCTAGTTGGAGCAACAATTGCTGACACCTAGGTTAGCTTCCCTCTTCCTCACCAATGCTTCTTCCCTTCTTGTGTAGAAATGAGCAGATCCCCTTTTCTCCGCAACTCTCCAGAGCCTTGAAAATACATGTGGACCAGGGAACTTCGATACTATTGGTAACATTTTATTTCTTAAGTTAGGGAGTGGGTGCATGGGTGTTTGTTTGTGTATTAGTCATTCCTTTTTGTATGGCTTGGATATTTCATAATAAAACTTGAAACTTATTAATGAAGAAAATAAAAAAGACTGTGTGTGACCCTGGCCTATGTGACCTCGCTCCCTTGCTCCTGGGGCAAAGACTGCCCTGACAGATGCCTGCCACTACCAGCCTGGAGCCATGGAAAGTGCAGCTGGTCTGGGCCAGATGAGTCTGCCAGAGCCTGCCTGACCAGGAGTTAATTGGTATTGACATGACTCAATGCCTCAGTGGTGTGGCAGATAGAACCCTACCCCAACTCCCCATCCCCCATTCACCCTGTCTCCCTCCTCCTCAAAGCTCACCTCTGACTCCCAGGAAGACTTAGAGCAGTGACATAGTGACATCCCTTTCCCTCAGTAGGGCCTTGCTGCCGGGGCCATCCTCCAAGGGCCGGGATGGGACTTGAAGTCTGGAGATTTAACCCCCTATCTTATGGCAGCATCTTTGCCTCCATAAAAATGGAATCAAACTTCCTAATCTCCCATCCAAACCCATCTGTTAACAAAATCCTTTTGAAAAGGGCGGCTCCAGGTCTGGTAGCAGCTAAGAAAAACCGAAGGTCCTGCCAGCAGCCAAGGCAGGTGATAAGCAGGCCAAGTAGTGGGTCAGCTGGGGACTTTGCACTAAGCCAGGGGTAGGATGTTTGCTTGAATCTTTGGGGGAAAGTGATACTAGCATCTAGTGTAGGCAGGCTGGTAACTGTGATGTTTTATTTGCCAGGCTATGCTATTCGGCCTTTGGACCCAGGACATTGCTCTCATACTGGTTGTGGGGCTGGTGGCTCTTGAGAAGACCCTTTTAGCTGGTGTGATAGATTAAAGATGTCGGCAAATTCCCTCTTCTTGAACCTGCTTGACCGATAGAATGTGGAAGAAGTGAGATTCTGGGAGTTCTGAGCCTAGGTCATAAGAAGCCTTGCAGCTTCTGCTCTGTTCTTTAGAAACATTCTTTCTGGGAGCCTTGATCTGCTATATGAGAAATACCATTATCCTGAGACTGCCATGCTGAAGAGACCACATGTAGGCCCTTTGGTCAACAGTCCTAGATGAGTCAAACTTTCCAGTTGCACGTACCAGGGCATAAGACCTCCAGATCAGCCCATTTGCCAGCTGAACACCACAGAGTAACCCCTGCTGATGACACATGGAACAGAAAAATTGCCCAGCTGAGCCCTGAGCAAATTTCTGAACTACAGTATTGTGAGATAGAATAAAACGATTGTTGTTTTATGCTTCTAGGTTTTGGGGTTGTTTGTTACACAGCAGTAGATAACCAAGACAGCCAGGGCACCCTTATCTAGGCCACCTGTCTGATTATTGACTTCCAAATCCTGCATCAATATAAGAGACAGGGGATCATGGCTCATTCTCAAAATGACCTGGCAGAGGGTTGGAGCCAAGACAAAAGGTTCGAAGCATCTCTTTGAAACAGTGTCCTAGAGGCTCTCTGCTGGGGCAAACTCTGAGACTTGGGGCGAAGTGCTGAAGTAAATGAACTGATGTTCAGAGTGACTTCCAGATGGCTGGACAAAGAGTGCATAATTGGAGGGGCTGCGTGAGTCTTGGGGGGGGAAGCATGAGGGGGCCAAACACTGGAGGAGGAAGACGACCAATTTAGAAGACTAGTAAAGAAAGGGCTGGATTTTGGAGGAGGTGTGGGGGTGAGTGCTTCCTGAGGGAAAGGACAGGGGGCTCTGGGAGTCCGGGAAGCCTAGCACTGGTGTCTGGCTGGCGCTTCCTCCCTAGACCCATCCGCCGCTGCCACTGTGCTTGGCTCTCTTTAAAGAGTTCTGCTGGGCATCCGGTAATCTCACACAAACAGTGCAGGTGCAGGCCTGGCCCGTAAACCACAACAACTGGGGCCTGTGCGGCCGCAATGCACACGGCAAAGCCTCCAAAGGGGGATAAAGGGCGATTATTCGTTTAGCATCATTAGCAGTAGTCCCAGAGCTCATTGAAAGCAAAACAGAAATTTCTGTATTAAGAGATTAAACCTTAAACTCCGCTGAGAAGGCTCTGCTGTGTGGAGCGGCTTTGTTGTGCCCAGCATCGTGTGTGATTATATGCAAATCACCAGGAGGCCTCACTGGGGTCCTGACCTCAGAGGCTTAGCCGTCTGCCAGGAATGGATGTGCAGGAAAGGGGGCAGCCACACGCACCGACCAGGCAACACCCTGCACCCCAGGCAGGGGAAAACCTGCTTTTCCTCGAGTTCAGGAAATGGGGGTTTTGAAAAAGTGTTTAATCTGTCAACCAAAGGTTTTTGTTGGATGGGTTAGGAGTGTAGGGACAGATGTGCCACCAGAAAAGTGTAAGTGAAAGTTTAAGGTAATGTCCAGAGAAGATGGGGGAGGGTCTTATATCCAGGGACCCTCTGACTGAGGACATTCAGTAGCATTCTGTTTTAAAACTTAGAGTAATACATGTGGTTGCCAAGGAGATGGGGACATGTCTTGTTTTCTTTTCCCTCAACCATTTGCCAGGATCCCTTAGTGGCCAATCAGAAGGACTTGGGGTAATTATCTTGGATTTATTGATCCGGAAAATGGTTACTGTCTGCTCTGTGCAAGGGGTGGGGAGCAGTGGGTGGTCAGTGAGAACAGATCAAAAGGATATCTCTGTTGTTCAGAAGTTTACAGATAAGATGTATACCCTGATAACTGAAATACCTGGCGGAATTTGGTAAGGGTTGGAAGAAATGCTCCAAGAGAGTGCTTGGCTTCAGTTCAGACAGGTCAGGGAAGGCTTCGTAGAGCCAGGCTTTGAAGGTCTGGAAGCCTGGCCAGGAAAAAGATGGGGCCTGCGTGAGCCAAGAGGTTTAGGTTGGAAAGCATAGGAGAGCACAGGCTGGCAAGGTGCACTGGGTAACACTGTCTCTAGAGATTGGGCAAAGCAGCTTCTGCACACCAGGGCCCAAGTTCTCTCTTTGTTCTAGAATTTGACCTGCATAAATTGGAGTTAGTCGTCTAACCCAGGAATGAATCTTGGGAGTCTGGGACCCTGTGTCAGCATCTGCAGAACTACAGAAATGCCAGGGGACGGCCACGGAGACTTTTGTGTCCCACCTACTCATGGCTCTGTGGGTGTCCTGTATGCTCCTTTGCCTTTTCCCTTAGCAGCATCTTCGGCTGCTTCTAGGTCCTTGTAGACAGAGTCAGCTTGGACATCTCCAAGTCCATACTTCCAGGTGGACATAAAATGTTGTCCAGCAGGGCTCAGGAGTGATAGCCATCAGTTTCCCTCCTGGGCCTGGCTGGGGTCCTGTAGGTCTGAGCATGAGGGTAGAGTGAGAGGGGCCTTGGCCAGTAAGCTGTAGATGATGGAGATCACTCAAGACGTGACCAGGGCTGAAAAGAGAACCCAGGAAGGCTGGGTAGCCAAGTCATCTGAGAAGCTGGGCAGGGCGGTAGAAGCAGGAAAGAGACTGAGGGATGTAAACTGGGGAGTCTAGCCAGAGTCACTGCACAGTGGTGGGAGTGCAGGGGAGGGCGGCAGGCATGCCCCACTGGAGCTGTACCCTCAGGCACGGGTAGCAAGGACCCTCAGGTCCTTACCAGCCCCCGTATGCTGGCCTTGACCCAGCGCATTTCTAGAGGGAGAGGTGCCAGTCCCCAGGTTGAGCACAGCTCTTGGGGCCAGATGGGAGTATTGAGATTTGGGAATGAGAAACATTTGCTTTAAAAACAGAGAAACTCCATCCTTTTCCAGCACTCCCGCACTCCAGTCCCCACAGGAGCAACTGTCTTATCAAGGGGCCTCTCAGAGGCAGTGAAAAGTGAGGGTCACTGTGGCCCTTCTGCTGAGGGGAGTTCTGAGCACTGAGGACAAGGATGATCTTCTACCTTCTATAGATCAACACCCTCCTCTCCTTTTGCCAGAAGTTTCTGTGAGCGTAGGGTCTCTGGGTTCTGAGGGGGCGTAATGGATGGAAGCCAAAAAAGCCAACAACCTCCCTCCCAAAAAAACAAATTGCTTTTTGGAACGGTGTGTCGTGCCCCGTCAGAGGAGCAGATGTTTCTGTGAGGGTGGGGGAAGTGTTGGGGGCTCCAGTCTGATGGGAGCCAGGCTGGAAGAGCCCCCAGTGATGGAGGAGTTAAAAGGAATTTTGTAAAGATATTGTCTGGACTTGGATTGGATAAAAGATGCCGGCAGATGGGCTGTTCAGCTGCTAGGCTTTGGTCCTGCCCTGCAGCATCTGCTTTCCACACAGCCCTTGGGGTGGGGTGATGGTGGGGAGCGCAGGCTGTCTGCCATCTGTAAGAGAAATTACAGCAAACACCCACACACGCGAGCCAACGGAAGGTCTCAGCCAAACAAACAGTGCGCGGAGGGCGCTGGCCAGGCCAGGAGTGTGGCAGGGAGGGCAAGCCGGGAGAGGTGAGGGGGCACCTGCTGGGCGGGGGGCCTGGGAGCGCAGGGGTCAGGCGAGGTCTGGAGCCCTCAGGCTGCCAGGTCAGAGCCTCTCATTCATCCAGCTGCCGGGTTTGAAAAGCCAGGTGTTGCAAAGCTAGCGTTACTTATAAGCCGTTCTACGGATCTCCAACATCAGCGATCACGCTGCCGGTTTTGCAGCAATGGACCGTGAACCGGAGAGTCGGGTGGCTTGGCTTCAAGTCCTGACTTGGCCACTTCAGTGACTGCCTCCGTATCTGTAAAATGGGGAGACGATAATGCCTAACTTAGAAGGCTCTTCGGAGGATAGAACTGATGTCTGTAAAAAGTACTTTGCAAATTACAGAATTCTGCACAAACACTGGTTGTCGTTAACATTTTACTTCCGTGGCTGACCGTTTGGATCCCAGGGCTCGCTCCTGGCTTGTGACGTGCCAAGCACATATCCATCAGTAGGGGAAGCCCTCAGCCTGGGCAGGGGCTTATGGGGAAGAAACCATGGGCTTGCAGCTGGGCTCAGGGGCCTGGGTCAGTGAGGACAATGGGAATTGAGATGACGTGGGGTGGGGGTGGGATACCAAGTTACATCTGACGGCTTTTGGTGGCATTAAACACTCGGCCTGGCCTTACACTGGGGGTTTAGGGCTGGACTACAGATTTTCTCCAACATCCCCGGGAGAGTTGGGAAGAGAGGGGAGGCTCCTCTCCCTTCGGCTGCCCGCATCCACGCCCCAGGGCAGTGAGTGGCAGCTGGAGGCCGGTGTCCACAAACCTGCTGGAACAGGGCAGGTGGCTTGTTTGCTCTTCCCAGGGCCAAGCCTTGTGGGCCGGACCCAGGAGTATTGTGTTACTCAGCCAAAGAATCCCTCTCCTCCCCTGCCTTCATTTATAAAGGGGAAATAAAACCCAGAGCTATATGCTCTTGTGGCCCCAAGCCAGGTCCTCAAGTATCATTTCTGGGGAGCTGCTCTCCCAGGGCAGGGCACAGCCTCCAGGAAAACAAGAGCCTTTCTTCCGCTTCCCCCTGCTGGTGGTGGTCTTCTCCAGTCACCCTCTTCCCCCAGGAGGCCCTGGATTTTCCAACACTACCCTTGAATATTTTCCTCATCCCAGGACTGGACCCTTGAAGGCAGAGTAGAGCGTGGAGCTTCCCTTGGCCCAGTGGAGACTGGGGCTGGGTTTTTTGGGTTTCCATTCCAGCCCTGGGTGGTGTTGGTGCCGGTGCATTCCAACAAGGGGAACTACCAAAAACATCTTTTGCCCTTGTCCGTGGCCTGGTGCCCTTGCCTCTATTTGCTTTGAGAACCTCAGACAGGGTTTGGATCTTTCAGGGTTTTTACTGCTACACTTGAGTCCTGGTTAGAACTAGGCAGCCCTGGGGAAGCCTGCACCAGCCTCTCTGAGTTTCATCTTGCTGGAGAGTCTCGGAACCAGAGGTCTGAACAGTAGAGGCCTGCCAGGTGAGATCCCAGAGCTGGACGGGTGGATCGAACGGGAGTGATGCAGGGAGAGCAAGAGGGGAGGGGTTGGATAAAGATATCGTCCTGGCAACCCTCAGAATGGGAGAAAATATTTGCAAATGAAGCAAATGACAAAGGATTAATCTCCAAAATTTATAAGCAGCTCATGCAGCTCCATATCAAAAAAACACAACCCAATCCAAAAATGGGCGGAAGACCTAAATAGACATTTCTCCAAAGAAGATACACAGATTGCCAACAAACACAAGAAAGGATGCTCAACATCACTAATCATTAGAGAAATGCAAATCAAAACTACAGTGAGGTATCACCTTACACCAGTCAGAATGGCCATCACCAAAAAATCTACAAACAAGAAATGCTGGAGAAGGTGTGGAGAAAAGGGAGCCCTTTTGCACTGTTGGTGGGAATGTAAATTGTTACAGCCACTATGGAGAACAGTATGGAGGTTCCTTAAAAAAGTAAAAATAGAACTACCATACGACCCAGCAATCCCACTACTGGGCATATACCCTGAGAAAACCATAATTCAAAAAGAGTCATGTACCACAATGTTCACTGCAGTGTTCTTTACGATAGCCAGGTCATGGAAGCAACCGAAGTGTCCATCGACAGAAGAATGGATAAAGAAGACATGGCACATATGTACAATGGAATTACTCAGCCATAAAAAGAAACGAAATTGAGTTATTTGTAGTGAGGTGGATGGACATAGAGTCTGTCATACAGAGTGAAGTAAGTCAGAAAGAGAAAAACAAATACTGCATGCTGACACATATATATGGAATCTAAAAAAAAAAAAAGGTTCTGAAGAACTTAGGGGCAAGACAGGAGTAAAGACGCAGACGTAGAGAATGGACTCGAGGACACGGGGAGGGGGAAGGGTAAGCTGGGACAAAGTGAGAGAGTGGCATGGACATATATACACTACCAAATGTAAGATAGGGCTTCCCTGGTGGCGCAGTCTGGGAAGATCCCACATGCCGCGGAGCAGCTGGGCCTGTGAGCCATGGCCGCTGAGCCTGCGCGTCCGGAGCCTGTGCTCCACAACAGGAGAGGCCACAACAGTGAGAGGCCCGCATACCGCAAAAAAAAAAAAAAAAAAGTAAAATAGATAGAGTGGGAAGCAGCTGCATAGCACAGGGAGATCAGCTCGTGCTTTGTGACCACCTAGGAGGGGTGGGATAGGGAGGGTGGGAGGGAGACGCAAGAGGGAAGAGATGTGGGGAGATATGTATATGTATAACTGATTCACTTTGTTATACAGCAGAAACCAGCACAACAATGTAAAGCAATTTTACTCCAATAAAGATGTTAAAAAATAAAAAGCTATCGTCCTGGGATTGGGCTGGGGAAATCCTCAGAGATTCCCTGCCTCCCTGCCCCTTCCTGGATACATGGTCCTTCCTCTACCTGGAGGAAGAGGGATCTCTAGGAAACTGGGATTTGAGTCTGCCAGTGCTACTAATTCACCATGGACAAATCATTTCATGTCCCCACAGCTCGGTTTCTTCATTTGTAAAATAAGGAAATCTGGCTGGATGATCTGTAAGGTCCCTTCTATCTTCGATGTACATTTTAGGACCATGTTATAACCCTGGCCCATAGCAAACAATAAATGCTGGTTTATGAAGGGTGGGCACCCTCTCTCTCCTGCCTCCCCTTCTGGGAAGGCTGCCTGGCTTGGTCTAGCTGAGATGACAGGACTTCTAGAACTACTCCTAGAAGGGACAGCTATATTACTTGAGAAGTAGTGGTAAAAAATTCAGTTTCTGAGGAATATGAAGGTGTAATTTTTTAAACAGTGTAAAGCAGTGTGCAATTAAATTTGGTTGGCACACGTCCCTGCCTCCAGACATGTTCCTGTCTCTTCCCCCCTGGCAGGTCAAAACTTTGACTTGCTGGTTTCTTTCCTGTCTGCTGTTCTCTTTACATCTTTTTAGTTCGCCTTGTGTTTGTTTAGTATCCATAGCTCAGCGTTGAGTGATTTGGGCGTAGGGACCATGATCTCCATTCTTTCATGTCACCCACAATGAAATGTCTTGCTCATAAGCATCGTCCTGGAGTGTTAGTGCCTGAGAGCCAGGCTTTACCTGTGTGTTCGCCGTGCGTTCCAGCTCCAGGAATGATGCCTGGCACGCGGTAATACTCAGAGATTATTTGTTGAATGAATAGAATGTCAAACGCATGAAGAATAAGTACTCCCAAGCGCTCCCTGATTTGCAGTGAGCCATTCTCTCCCTTGCTGCCGCCCTTGGATTAACTGGTGTTAGTCTCCTTCTTTCTCTTCTTCCCTCTCTTCCCTCTCCCCCTTCCCCTTCTCCTTCCTCTTCTTCCTCTCCTTCCTCTCTTTCTTCTCCTCCTTTTTTTCCTTCCCTCTCCCACAGCCTTCTTGCCTCTAGTTCCCAGTGTTTATCTCTGGCTTCTGCTCCCACCCCTCTCACGTCCTCCGTTGGGAACTCCAGCCACTGCTTGTGACAACATCTACTTCTTCCATGCTGATGGCTACAAAGTGTGTCCTTAGCCCTGACCTTTGCTAGAGTTAAGTTCTTACATCTCTCGTTGACTGCCAGCCAATTAACAGAATCACAGAATATTATTAATAGTTTTGGAAGGAAACTTAGAAGCCATCTAATTAGATCCCTTTCCTAAACTTCCCATGCTTTTCTCTACTCCCATCAGTTCCCTCACAAGGCAGCCCATTTCCTTGTTGTCCAGGCCCAGTGGTTGTCCTGCATCTTGCTTCTCTCCCCCCACTGTCCTCTTGTCTAAATTGTAAGCCTCTCGACCACAGTGGCCATGTATTGTGTGGATCAATTAACCTCTGTTTAGAAATAGTAAATATTTATGATATGAACAGTTTGAATATTTGAACTTAGGTGAGAGGTGCTGTTCCCTAAATAGGTTTTGGGGGTCCTCCCCTTCCCTCAAGTTTTGGAACTGGAAAACCCCGGGTTAAATTCCAACTCTACCATTTAGCAACTATGAACCTTTAGGAAAGTATCTTCTCTGAGTCTTGATTTCCTCGTCTACGAAGCAGTGATAACAGCAGTACCTATCTCATAAGCTTGGTGTGTGGACTTACGAGCTATTGTAAATTCAGTGCTTAGTACAGGACCTGACATGTGCCAGGGGCTCTAAAGATGGGAGTTGTTATTATTATTAAGCTGACATAATATTTGACCTGGGGTTCTAGGCCAGCCACAAAGCAATACGTAGCTCGCGCCTAGTACTTTCCTGTCCTCAGTTCACCTCTCAATACAAAACTGAAACCATAGTCCTCCTTTATTCTTTGGGTCAAGATACAAGGATCAGTTAGTTCTCCCTTCAGGTAAGCCCATTAATTTCTGCTTCTGGATATGGAAATATTTTGTCACTGATGTAGACACTACAGGGGAACAGAAGAGAAGAAGGAAACGAATCTGAATGTGAGGCTCTTTGCTGAGCTGTCTTGTATCACGGTGCCTGCCCTTGGAGATCTTGTAGTCTGGTAGGAAAGAAAGGCCAGTGTGTGGGGAATAATTAGGAAACAATATTAGCCCCTAATGATGGAGCTACATTGTGATGGCAGAACACAGCTGAGAGGCTCTTTAATACGGTGGTTAAAAGGTTAGTTCTGGCGGCTTCCCTGGTGGCGCAGTGGTTGAGAGTCTGCCTGCCGATGCAGGGGATGCGGGTTCATGCCCTGGTCCGGAAGGATCCCGTGTGCCGCGGAGTGGCTGGGCCCGTGGGCCGTGGCTTCTGGGCCTGCGCGTCCGGAGCCTGTGTTCCGCAACGGGAGAGGCCACAACAGTGAGAGGCCTGTGTACCGCAAAAAAAAAAAAAAAAAAAAAAAAAAGGTTAGTTCTGGAATCACAAAGACCAAGATTCTAATCTTGGTTCTGCCACTTGGCGCTTTTGCGACTTTGCGGAAGTCATTCAACCTCTCTAGGTCTCAGTTGCCTCATTTGGGCTCCTTGGTGAGGATTAAAGGAGGTCAAGCACTGGAAAGCGTTCAGCACAGTGCATGCCACGTAGCAAGGGCCTCTTAAGTGTTAACTCCGATGGTTATTATGCATTTTCTGCATTCAGAAAAAAGAGCTCACTGAGGCCTGTGCTATTCAGGAGGAATGGGGTTCAGAAATATTGAGAAGAGGAGAATGCTCTGTAGGTGGAAAACAAACAAAACAAAACAAACGGGCCTCCCTGGTGGCGCAGTGGTTGAGAGTCCGCCTGCCGATGCAGGGGATACGGGTTCGTGCCCCGGTCTGGGAGGATCCCATATGCCGCGGAGCGGCTGGGCCCGTGAGCCATGGCCGCTGGGCCTGTGCATCCGGAGCCTGTGCTCCGCAACGGGGGAGGCCACAGCAGTGAGAGGCCCGCATACCGCAAAAAGAAAAAAAAAAAAAAAAAAAACAAAACAAAAAAAACAAACAAAAAAAACAAAACAAACAACAATGGCACAGAGCTAAGAAAGATTATGGACTGTTTAAGGACAATGGAATGTTTAAGGACAAAGAATTTGAAAAAGAATAGATACATGTATATGTATAATTGACTCACTCTGCTGCACACCTGAAACTAGCACAAAATTTTTAATCAACTATACTCCTATATAAAATAAAAAGTTAAAAAAAAAAGGACAATGGGATGTATCAGGACTCGAGCAGAGAACACGAGCTGGGAAGATATGAGAAATGCAGTGGGACCAGCTGGAGGAGAACTGAACTCGAGGAGCTGCCTCCCGGTCTTCCCCACGTGCCTCGCGTGATACTTCCCTCAGCCAGTGCTTATTATCTGCTACTGAAATTCTTGGCCTGATTAGATGGACCGTGGCTTTCACAGCTAAGGAATTTCACAGGTTTCCTACCTTCTTGAGTGCTTCCATTCAATTTTCTGGTTCAAAGCTCTGTAAATGTCCCTTTTTCCTAACAGCTTCAGATTTGTTGAGCAAATTCATGGAACCTTATCTGTGTTGTTCATGAGATGATATGCAGCCTCTTCTTCTCAGCCTTTATCTTCCAGATAGAAGTATCTACCTCATTTTGGAGTCAGACAGCCTAGCCTGGCTTTACCACTTACTGCGTGACCTGGAGCAAGTTATTAAACCTCCCAGCTCTATTTCCTCATGTGCAAAATTTGAGTAACGTGCCAGTAATCCATTTATTGCCTGTCAGCATCAGGTTCTCCTTCCATACCTGCTCTGCAGCTCTGACTGGACCCCAAGCCTTTCTCCCTCCCGTGAGTGTGATGTGATGCTTTGTCAATAGGGGGAGCTACCTCAGAAACAGGTTCTTGCGAATAATGACTTAAAAGGTAACGGTTTCTTTTTGGGGGTGATAAAATGTCTGGAATCCCATAGGGTGAAAGTTGCGTAATACTGTGAATGTCCTGGAAATCACATAATTGTACAATTTAGTGTGGTTAAAATGGTGAACTTTACATTACGTGATATTTACCTCCACAAAAATAAGTAGGCTGTGAAGCTGGGACAAATTAGTGAATGGAAAAAGTTGAGAACAGTGCTTGGAACAAAGTGAGTGGTCTATCACAGTGACTGTAATTTTGATGAATTACTTGGTGGGCTATAACAGGATTGGCTCTCCTCTGAGCTACCGAGACCCTCGTGCTGTCTTCCTGGTTATCGCAGCCTAGCTGCCAGGGGTCTTCCTGTGTTTCCTTCTGGTGTCTCTCCGGCTGGCTCCCCAGGGTGTGGAGTGAATGCTCACACTCCCACTCTTCCAGAATTGCTCCAGACAGCTGTTGCCCGGGGCTGGGAGTAACCCCTCATAGGTGAGAATGGCTGGGTGGCAGAGGAAAGTCAAAACAAAGGGTCTGGTATTGGGCTTTGTGTCCGGGGCCTCTGGGCCTCTGGGCCAAAGTCTAATTGGATAATGAACAGCACTGACGATACCTGACTCTTCTCCCCAGGTCTCCTCACTAGTCTGCTCTCCCTGCGTGGTGACTATGAACCAGTTCCTCCTGAAAAGAGAAGCCGATGCCTTGTGGAGCCTCTGCAAAACTCTGTGGTCAGTGGGGTCTGGGTCAGCTCGCAGGACAGAGATGCAGGGAAAAGCAGCAGGAACAATGTGGTAGGGTTTGGGGACATCCTGGAGGCTGATCTGGGGCAGACCTTTCTGTAGGATGTAATCATAGATGATGATGGAGGGAGGAAAACTGGAGAAAGATGTAGAGGTGTAAACATGGACCTCCATCCCTTCATCTTCTTCCTGTTCCATCTATGGAATAATTCTTGTCATATCACTTGGTCTAGAAGACCAGTATTTCCATCCTCTCTTCTGTCATTCATACAAAACCCAGAGTTTTCAGTACAGCCCTAGCTCAGAAGTGTTCTGTCCTGATTGCTCCATCTTACCCACGGTCATGACTGGTCGAGTCACTTGTCCTAACTCTTGGTTAGGAAAACATAGCCATTAGTCAAATCCCTCTCCCTACAGCTTCATTTTCGGATGGGGCTGTTTGCTGGGGCTTGTCAGAAAGCAGGAGGGGAGCATGCTACTGCCTTGGGCTGCCTCCCTGGAGACCTGTGTGTGTTCTCAGCCTAATGCTGGGGGTCGGGCACCAAAAGCATGTGCCTTGTGGTGGGACACCTCTGTCATGCTGTTTCCATTTTCCATTAAGCCGACTTGGGAAGGCGCAGGGAGCAAATACCTGTGCAGAAAGTTAGAGAAACTAGCTGCCTGCTTTCAGGACCCACACATCTGACCCCTATGTCTGTGGGGTAGCCTCAACTTCTGGGTGGCATTAGTTTGGGGGTCCCAGAGCTGCCAGGATACCCGTCTGAGGACTCCCCTTGGACTTCCCCTCAGACACAGTTACCAAACACGTTTTTCATCTTTATTAATCTGCTCCTCTTTTCACATTTTTCAGGTCACAGCTGCATTGTTATCTGATGGGCTCACTGCCAACTCCATGAAGCCTGACAGTTACAAAGAGTGGATTAGCAGCAAAAGAATATTTATTAGAAAATATTTTATCATTTTTCTGCCCTTTTATGTGGAGTTCGCCATATATTGTCTGGGTGAGACAAGAGCAGCCCTCTGTGAGCTGTGAGCAGAGGTCCCATATCTGGGTTATTGGCAATGCTGAGCAAGTGGTGATGGTTCTCCTTTCCAGCTACGGGCTGCCCCTCTCAGTCGCTACTGGAGGATCCTGCTCAATTTCACAGCCCAGAGATGTCTATAATTTGGCTGGCTTTCTCCAAAAAGAGGAGAATCCTTTTGTGAATGGATCTCATTTCTCCCCTAATCTCCAGAGCTGGAGATGAGTAGAGAACTGATCATTTAATAATTATTTTTCAGTTTGGTAGCTCCACTTTGCTAGGTTTGTTTAATGGCATTATGAGAGAAAACAGATGTTCCAATAAAAAAATTGGAGGCAGCAGTGACTTTCCTTACCCATTTATGAAGAGACACTGAGGGGATTCTAGATCTCCAAGGAAACCACCTCCTTTGTGGGAAATTGATTTTCATTCTGGCCTCTGCCACAGGGCCTGAGCAGTGCTTGTGAACTACTTCCCTACACATACATGCTGCTGCTGCCTACAATGACCCTCACTGCTTCCAAAAAACACCCTTCATTTCCCCCACCTCCGCCATTGCACACGTTTGCCCAGGAATGCACGTCCCACCATGTCTGTTCTACTCCTACCCACTTTTCAAGGTCCAGCCCAAACCTTGCCTCCTTCATGAAGCTCTCTGTGATTCCCCAGAGAGATACGATCACCCCTCTCTGAACTGTCGTGGCAGTTTGTACCCTCCCATGGCACTTGGCATAGTTTACCTTTATTCAATGATTTCTCACATCTTGCTCTACTAAGGTTTGACCTACTTGAGGACAGGGATCTTTTTTATTCATCCTTTGAAGTACAGTAAGTCTCCTACGTATGAACAAGTTCTGTTCCGAGAGCGTGTTTGTAAGTCCAGCAAAGTTAGCCTAGGTACCCAACTAACACAATCGGCTACATAGTACTGTACTGTAATAGGTTTATAATACTTTTTACACAAATAATACATAAAAAAAACAAACACAGTACCTTGAAAAGTACAGTAGTACAGTACAGCAGCTGGCATACAGGGCCTGGCATCGAGTGAACAGGCAAGAAGAGTTACTGACTGGAGGAGGGAGAGGAGGTGGGAGATGGTAGAGCTGAAGAATCATCAGCAATGGGAGACGGAGGGCAAGCTGCAATTTCACTCGTGCCTGTTGTTGATGGCACAGGTTCTGATTCCTCGTTGGATTCAATTCTATCTACCCTCTTCCTTCTGGACATCCTGGGCTTCAAATAAAGATACTGTACTATTGTACTCTATACAGTATAAAGTACATAAAAGCACAACTACTTATAGAGCATGCACTCACGTGACAATGTACGCCAGACACATGAACTAACTTATGTGATTAGACATGAAAATGCACGTTCACATCTTTGAAAGTTTGCACCTTGAAGATTCATATGTAGGGGACTTACTGTACCTAATACAGTGTCTTCCTCTGAAAGGTACTAGGTAAATTTTATTTAAAATAAATAAATTTTATTTAATAAATGAATACCTAGGTGACTGGTAAATCTTTTACTCTTATCTACAAGCCTAGTTGATTACTAACCACACAGTCTTACAGCTCTAACGATGATAAATGCCTATGAGGCCAATTAGCATTCATTTACGCTGCTGCTGCTGGGTTGATTAATCCACTCCAATAAATGTGAACAAACTAGCATTTGTTGTCTTACTGCAAAAATGACATCAAGGTGAATCCCATGCCAAGTTCTGAAGGTGCTGCAGATGGGAGATGCCCTGAAGTTTTATCCAGGAGGGCCCCCAGCATTCCCCCAGCAGACTGCTCTCCTGGATCCTTCCAAAGATGCATTTCATGGTCATGGACAGGACAGGAGAGGCTGATCAAGTCTATGCGCCTTTGTTAATTCCCCTTGCCTGTTTCGCTTCTCCATTAAGCCTTTAACCTACTAGTGTTTGTGGTTCTAAGGCTCTGAAGAGCTGAGGAGGGTCCTTATGGGGAACTCAGTGTCTGGGGAGGGAGAGGTCTGGCCCTCTTTTCTTCTGTCAGGATCCTCAGAGGAGATCAGGCCTCAGAAGCTTCCTGGTTCCCAGTCCCTCCTCCTCAGGGTTCTCAGCTCTTCATGAAAGTGACAAAATGTAGGAGGAGCTGAGCTTTCCTCCTGGCACGTTACCTCATCTCTCCATGCCTCAGCTGCTGGTGACATCTGCTTTATGGGGGGTTGATGTGGAGTTGTTGGGGATTAAATGAGATAATGAATATCATGGTGCTTTGAGCACCAAGTGTATTATATTATTACTCATTTCATGGACATCAACATGTCCCTTAGACATTGTAGGCTTGTGTTTAGCTGCCAGTGGCATGAGAGATGGGCAAAGTGTCTAAGGATTCCCTTGGGGAGGGTAAGCCAGCTCTCTGGGTGGCAGTCAGCGTGGACACAATTGAATTACCTGGCACACATGATTCTTTGAGCTTGTTGCAGTGAGCACCCTGGAACTTGTCCCATCAGGCTGGCCCAGTGCTGGGTTAAGGCCCTGTCCTGGGTGTCATTTCAAGTTCTGCTTGAAGTTCTGTGCTGCCTGGGGAGCCCTGGCGCTGATATAAAGGCCTCTGCTTCTCAGGATCTCCTGGATAACGCTGCCCTCGTTTATGAACGGTGGATTGAGGGGGCGGAACCTAATTTCACAGACTGGTGACTGGGGAGGGAGACGGAGCCCACAAGCCTTCCTGGGCCTGCCACCACCGTGAGCTGTCAGTAGGGGGAGCTCTGTCACCGTGGTGCCTACTTTTGCGGCAGCTGGTGTGAGGGTCTGTCTGGGAGCCTGACCGGCAGCTTGAGGAGCGGCCAATGGGGGCTCTCTTCTGTAGGCGTGTGCTGAAGAGTAGCCATGTCCAGAGTCAGGACTGCAGGAGCCATAGCTGGAAAAGAAGTGGAAATCCACTGTGCCAGGTGCCTAGGGGTTGGAAAGATGCTCAGCACACAAAGAAAATGCACGAATGTCCTGGCCTGGGGAGACTTAGTTAGGGGGGAAAGGACGGAGGGGTGTGGCCTCACTAAGATGGAAGTTGCCACAGCTCCTACCTACTGAGATTGCCCTCCCTCCCTTGAGCAAGGCTGTCCTCAGGGACTGGCTGCAGTGGGGGAGGGGGCAACGTGGAACCCAGAGTTCCTGAGTGGGTCCTGTGTGGGAACCTCGAGTCCATGCTCCCTGAGCAGCCCTCGGGGAAGTACCCGCCCTGGCCCTCGCTGGCCTGCTGCACCCAAGGGCAGAAAGGTTCTAAATGGGAGGATATCCAAGTGGTAGCAAGTCCTCCTTGACTCAGGCTGAGTGTCTTCACGTGCACTCAGATGGAGAAGAGGTGAAGACAAGGTAAAGGGAGACATCCTTCTGTTCCAGGGCTTGCGGTGGCCATGTGAGCATTTAGGGGGACAGGTGTGTGTGTGTGTGTGTGTGTGTGTGTGTGTGTGTGTGTGTGCATGTGTATTCGGGACTCCCGTGGTGGAGGTGGAGTGAGCAGCACGGACACCCATCTCCTGCAGAAAGTCTCAGTCGCAGATGGGACTTGCATTTTCCTTCTCTCAGGAGGCCTCAGGGTCACTTCTTCTCCATTTCATGCCAGATGAGGCCCTGGGGAGCTGAGGACAGGACAGTAGGTTTGTTGTCAGTCCTGCATACATGTGAGTTGTGGCTGGCTGTGTGGTGTGGGTCCAGGCTTTGGAGCAGGACGGGCCTAGAAGGTGTGAGAAGCCGAGCACGGAGCCATTTCTCCTGGGCAGGTGGGGAGGAAGTCCAGCAGAAGTGTGGCCCTGTGGTTTTGTTCAGAACCTCCCTACCCTTCCTGGCGACTTCTGAGACAAATTGAGCCTTACAATTGAGACTGAGATTCAGTTTGGAGTGTCAGGGAGGGCAGTTGGCTCAGAGTGGGGGAGGGATTTGCTAGATTCCTTACTGATGGTCTCTGGGACCAGAAGGAACTTCCCAGCATCCTTATTCCTTGGGGTCAGAGTAAATGATCTTGGAGAGACAGGAGTGAGAGAGACAGCAGAGAGTGGTTTTGTACAGAGATCTTAGTTCCCTGCCCAGGAATTGAATCTGGGTAGCCTGGATGAAACCCAGGAATCCTAGCCACTAGACCACCAAGGGCTAGAGGATAGAAGCAAGGTTCCCCTAGCTGTTACCCCCACTGAAAAATGCATTTCTCAAGGAGGCAAAAACTATAAAAGCAGGTACAAAGTTTATTATTAGAGACACAGCATAACATGTGGGAGAGCACACAGAGAAGCAGTTCATTTATTTAAGACAGAAACAAGGCAGAAATACACACCTAGAGAGAAAGGGTTCGGGCATCCTCTCTAATGAGGAGGAGTGTGGTAAAGAGGTGGTTTAAATCACTAATACAGGATAGTCCTTCTGGGTCTTTGTTTACCTTTGGCCAATTATTTTGTTTCTTTTTTCACACCTGCCCTGCCCTAGGACTCTCCCCAACATGCGTGCCCAAATTTTTGCTAAGATGGATTCCAACACAGAGGCCTGTGGGGGGTATGTCCACACTTATTATGGGGTGGCACCCTCTCCCTTTTTGACCCCCAGTGAGCCCTCCTGCGCATGTGCAGACAGGTAAGTTTTCCTTGACCTCAGGAATCTTATCTCCTTATTCCAGCAGAGCTCAGCTTCTGCCACTAGCTTTGTCCTTGGAGTGTCTGGGGAAACAAAGCTTCAATTTTACTCCACTTGACAAACACCAGCTGTCCAGCCCAGGCGCCCATCTATCTCCTACCTCAAAAAGACTGCCTGACTTGGAGCATCTTAGGAGGATCCTACCAGACTGAGGGATTAGAAATTCCCTTTGAGTGAATGGAGGAGGAACCGCCTTCCTGTTTATGATGGAATTTGCAGTGAACCATAGAGTCTCAGAGAGGAAGAGAGGCTGACACCCGACTTTAGCTGCTTCTGTGCTAAGTCCGGTGAGCTTAGTGTCAGTGGTACCATGAAAATCACTGTAACATGCCAACATCTCCACCATGTATAGGCCTCAGTGTGTAGCATTGCTGGCCAAGCCAGCCTCACTTTCTCTTTCCCACAAACTGGGTGGTCTAGACCCTCTGCAGTACAGATACCACTTAATGTGTAGCCCAGGTAGGAGCCCATGTTGACATCTTGACCTTCTGCACACATAAGTGCAAACCTAAACTTTATCTTTACAAATCAATTGGCTAGCTCTGTTCACTAGAAACAGAGTAACCCTCTTGAATTGTCCAGGTTAGAGTTTTCAGATCACCGTGGACTCAAGGTCAAGTCTCTCCATCTGCGTCTAGGCAACATTAGGTAAAAGGGGAAGGCTGAGGGCTTCCCTGGTGGCGCAGTGGTTGAGAGTCCGCCTGCCGATGCAGGGGACACGGGTTCGTGCCCCGGTCCGCAAAGGTCCCACATGCCGTGGAGCGGCTGGGCCCGTGAGCCATGGCCGCTGAGCCTGTGCGTCCGGAGCCTGTGCTCCACAACGGGAGAGGCCACAACAGTGAGAGGCCCGCGTACCGAAAAAAAAAAAAGGGGTGGGGGGGGGAAGGCTGAGGGCTCAGGTCGGCATACCTAATTATGTCATCTCTTCCTGCTCTGAGACCTTCTATGGCTCCCCACTTCTCGTAGATAAACATCAAAACTCTTTGGAAAGCCTACAAGGCCCCACATAGTATACCTTCTGGAGAAGGATGCTCTTCAGACCCATCTTGCATCATTCTCTGGACCCCAGCCACTGGGGCTCTCTTAGTTTCTTGATTCTGTCATGCTCTTTCCAACGTCAAGGCCTTTGCATATGTTACTCCTATTTCCCGGCATGCTCTCCCCACCCCCATCCCACACTTTTGTCTAGGTAATTCCCATTCATCCTTCAGAGTGAAGCCTAGGTGTCACTTCCAAGGAAGCCTTCCCAGACCTCCCAGATTAGGTCCTGTTATATGCTCTTAAAGCCCTTGGTAGCATTTGCCACAATCATAAATACTTTAAATTGTGTGATTGATTATTTTCTCTTCCCTCTGCTAGAATTTAAGCTCCATGAGGGTGGGGCCTATGAGAATTTTGTTCACCATGCAACATAGTGCCTGGCACAAAGTAGATACTCAGCAAATATCTGCTGAATGAGTGAATGAAAGGGGGTCACCAGGTTGCCTATGGAATCCCTCTCACCTTCTAGCAGACAGACTCCTGTCTTAGATTGTGTGGATGCTTTTTTATGTTCTTACCCACTGAAGGGGAGAACCACAACTAAGATAAGTGGTTCTACATGTAGCTCCTGTGATTTTTGAGGCTTAGCTCTTGTGAGATGGTCACTAGTTTCATCTCCTCCTCTTTTACCTCTCCTAGAGAATCTTTGTTAAGGTGGGGTCCATTCCTTACCATGCCCACTGCCTTTTTTTCTCTCTATTCTTAGGCTTATAATCGTTGTGTGCAGAATGTGCCTTTCTTTTTTCTTTTGTGGTACGCGGGCCTCTCACTGTTGTGGCCTCTCCCATTGCGGAGCACAGGCTCCGGACGCGCAGCCTCAGTGGCCATGGCTCACGGGCCCAGCCGCTCCGCGGCATGTGGGATCTTCCCGGACCGGGGCACGAACCCACGTCCCCTGCATCGGCAGGCGGACTCTCAACCACTGCGCCACCAGGGAAGCCCCAGAATGTGCCTTTCTTTAGGCAAAGCCCAGGATGCTTCTTGGTCCAGGGAAGGTTGTTGGCTCTTATCCCCTGAGTTCTAGCTCCAGAGCTAGGCTGCTTAGCTTGGTCTACCCTGCCTCAGATGCAATTTCAGGATGAGATTGAGGTGCAGGTCATCTGATCTGCTTGGGATGATTTCGGAAGAAGCTTTAATATCTCCTGGAGCAGTCAGCATCTGGTTTCTGCCAGTACCTTGAGACCTGGATCAGGGGCAGCTGAGAAGCCTGCCTAGGAGCTTCCTGTCCCTAGACAACTGGCCTGCAGCTTGCTGGTTGAGCTCTGAGTGTCTCTAGGCCACTCCAGTTGTCTGCAGTGGGCATGCTCCACCCCCAACCCCTCCCTCACCTGCATGTCCTTGGGCTCCCCTGGGCTGAGTCAGCAAAATCCCCCCACTGCCGTCTTGGCATTGTGTAGCCGAGCCAAGCCAAGTCTGGTTACAATGAGTCAGTTCATCTGGAACCTCACATCCTGTACTCTTTTCTAATATGACATTTAGCCAACTGGCACCCAACAGTGAAGAACAACCCTGGGAACTGAGGCTGCTCAGGACTCATGACCCCGCACAAGCCAAAAGCCAGGGCCATGTTGAGGGGAAGGCCGTCCTGCTGCCAGGCCTCTCTTTTTGCTCCATGTTGGTTCCTGTCTAGCAGCACGTGGCTTTGGCTGGCAGTCAGCAGCCCACTGCTGGTGCTTGCTGGTGGCTTGGCTCTCCTCCATTTAGCCAGGGAATTTGGACCTTTTTCTATGTTCTGCTTAGGAGTTTGGGAAGCAAGCCAGTGGGCCTCCTTAGAAATAGCCTCCATTGATGTCATTTCCCATCCTAGTCCCGAGGGAGACATGTCTCTTTATTTTTTTCCACATCGACACCTTCTCTTTCCTTGGCTCAAACACAGAAACCTCAGGTAGTATCAATGCTGGGGGGAGGGAAGTGATAAGGGGGCTCATGTAGGAGGTATGGATCGCCAAATCAGGTTATGTTTGGTCACCTGTACTGGGTGAAGCATTGAATCTTTGAATCTGTAGGGTTGTAAGTCAGCCAAGAGAGGAGGTAGTCACAGGCCTATTTCTTGGCTCCTGGATTGATGGGCTGTGGCTTTTATCAGGAATTCACTGGCGCTTCTGTGAACACCAGGTTGACCTCCGTCATGGGCTGAATCTGGTCCCTTCCCATCCTAATTCGTGTGTTGAAGTCCTAACCCTAGTACCTCAGAAAAATAGCTTTGGAGAGAGAATCTTCATAAAAGGTAATTAAGGTAAAATGAGGTCATATAGGTGGACCCTAATCTAGTATGACTGGTGTTCTTATAAAAAGAGGAGATTAGAGGGAATTCCCTGGTGATCCAGTGGTTAGGACTCCATGTTTCCAATGCAGGGGGCCCGGGTTCGATCCCCAGTCAGGGAATAAGATCCCACAAGCCTCGTGGCATGGCCAAAGGAAAAAAAAGAAGAAGCAATTAGAGAAACGACCACGTGAAGACAAAGAGGGGAAGGCATGCAAGCCAAGGAGAGAGGCCCTCAGAAAAAACTAACTCTACTGATACCTTGATCTTCAACTTCTAGCCTCCAGAAGTACGAGAAAATAAATTTCTGTTGTTTAAACCACCCAGTCTGTGGTACTTTGTTATGGCAGCTCTAGCAAGCAAATAAAACCTCCTCCAGACATAGCAGAGAAGATTTGCAGAAGGACCAAGAGAGCAGTAGATTAGATGACCCCATTTTGACCAGCTTCTTCACGGGCTCTCCAGATTGGTGGTATCCCTCTGGCTTTTCTAGTTCTTTCTTCTTCAGGCAGCCACCAATTTCATCTTGTTTTGGTGTTTGGCCAAATAGCCACTGTTATTGGTGGCTAATAAATAAAACATTTCAACTTTTATTTCCTTTTTATGAAAACCTTATGATATGAGCTGCAGAATCTCACTGTCACCCAGCGTGGCTGGCCCTGCCCACTGGAAGCTCACGTTCTATGGGGGAGAAAGCCATGGAGATCATTTCACTGCAGCACGGTAGGTGCGTGCTAGTGGTCAGCAGAGGGGACCAAAGAGGAAGATGATTCGAGCCTGCCTCGGGAGGTCCTGGAGGGCTTCCTGGAGGTGACGGCAGAGCTGGAAGTCTGTTACTTCTGTGAAGGTAGGAACTTGGTCTTGCTCACCTGCCTTCACCCGTGGAATCTGACACAGTTCTTTGCATATAGTAAGTGCTCATCTAGTTTGTTGGGTGAATGACCCTCTTGAAGTCCCTTCCAGCTTTATGAGTCTATGATTCTGTGATCTCAGAGGCCCACAGCAGTAAGGTGATGGAGGGTGCTACTGGCAGACAGCATGAGGGGTAAACAGAGACGGGGGTTTATAGTATGCAAAGTCACTTATGAGCAATTAAACTGGGAGGAGGGAGGAGAGCATAATGAGTATCCTTCCCATCTTGGTGTCTCTGGGAGAATCCTCAGGCATAACAGCAGGAACCCAGCCAGTGCACCTGCCCCACATGCATGATCAGAAGCGATGTCTCACTCTCCACAAAGCAAAGGTTGGTCAAGCCCCTCACAGCTGTTTCCCACAGAGAGGAAAGCCCCTAAGTTCCCAGGCAGTGTAAACTGACCGTGTGTTTATAAAATACGCCGCAGGGCCCAAGAACATGACGCCTCAGACACACAAACTGGCAGCTGGTGCAGCAGGGATTCAAGATGCTTGGGAGTGGGGAGGAGGGTGTGGTACATAGGATGGTTGAATGCCAAATCAGCGTGGCTCTCTTCTGGGGGACACCCAAACGGATCTAAAGCCGAAGCTCGAAAAATAACAAACATCCAAGCCCTTTGAAACCAAACTGTGCTCAGACGTCTTTTAAAGCCGAGTGGTGGGCCCCCAGATAGTGCTCTGAGGGAGTGGATGCAGACTGCCCAGCACCCAAAGAATTAGGGGCAGCTTCTTCTCCCTGTCTGAGGGCTCCAAGAGTTTCGATGAAAAGCCTTTCTGCCTGGCTGTTGCAAGATGGAACCGAAAGAACCCACTGCGGGGAGGACTGGGGATTGAGAAGGGCTGTCCCCCTCCCTGTACGGGGGGGTGTGGTGCCTTCAGATGAGCTGTTTTGTTTCACGCTGAGCTGAGCTCACCTGGGCGATGACCTTGTGACAAGAATACCCGGCCGAGTCCAGATCAGCAAAGAGAGGACAGGAAGAGGAAGAGGAAGAGAAGCAGAGGCAGCCATGCGAAGCAGTGATTGGCAGAAACCTAGTCACAGATGCTGGTTAACATCATTTTTAATCCTTCAACCAGAGTTGATAAAATTTGATATGGGCCAGTCCTTGTAGTTAATCTCTCAATCTGTAGAAAAGCTGGTTCAGATCCAGGGGCATAAGACAGAGGCATTGGAGTCACCAAAATCTGCCTAAAATATAGGCCCACCCTGAGGCTGTGCTGGGGCCTGAGCCCCTGAAGTTTACACTAACATATGGCACCGTGTGCACACTCACATCCTCAAGGGCTTGCTGCGACTTGGGAAGTGCTGGGGGACCCGCATCCTCAAAAATCTACTTTAAGAGAATTCACTGAAGGCCCAGTGAGGCTACCGATCTGAGGGAAAACAATGATAATAGTAATAAAAATAATAAAGATGAGTATTATTTATTGAGTGTTTGATCTGCTCAGGTGCCGTGCTAGGCATTACAGCATCTCATTTAGTCCTGTCAAGACCATTATTATCCCCTTTCTACAGTTGAGAAAACAAGGCTCAGAGAAGTCAAATGACTTTCTCAAGGTCACAGAGTACATGGTGGAGCCAGAATGCAAATCCAGGGGCTCTAACCCGAAAGTCTGTGGGTCAGTGTGATGTGTTAATGGGCAGAGACCTTCTGTTCTTTCTAGGGGTTCCAGGCTATGCTGGGAGGAGGCATGGATATTGAACGAGAATCAAGGTGTGCTCTGGATCTATCTGAAGTACACCAAATTATTCCTTTCCCTTGGCATGACTGACAACTTCTCGAATCTATTCTTCTGACCTGACCTCAGGAAGCCAGAGTCCCTTGAAGTCTGGGGTATGTATGTCTGGGGACCCCAAGTGAGGGGCACACCTTACCTGGGAATAAATGTATAAATATTTAATATATTATATATTTAATATTTATATAATATAAATATTATAAATAAGTATAACCAAGAAGAGGTCAGAGAGAGAGGGAGACTCAGTTGTTTATATCCACGGGCCAAGAAGGCCCTATAGACTTAGTCTCTCCAACCCCATTCCCACAGCCAGGCTACCCCGTCAGGACCACCCGAGCTTTCCCTCCCGCACACCCTCTGAGCCCTTCTCCCTTAACAGCTAGATGTCCTAGGTCGCCTGGAATGAAAAATGTCCTGAAATTTAACAAAGGAGCTGCCAGATTCCATTGTATTTCTAGCCTCTGGGCCTCCGATCCTTTACCTGCCACCCCCACCCCCATCACCTCCCTCCCACCCCAGCCCTCAGGACTGCCACATCCTCCCCTTCCAGCTCTGTGACCTGACTGACTTCCTTTCTGGAAGCCAGTTTCTCTTTCTTGTTTAATGAGGTTGTGTTTTGGGAAGCTGTTGGGCTGCCAGTTTGTGGAGGACATCCCTAGGCCATAAGGGGCCACAAGCCACATTCCCTCCTCATCCCCTATTCTTCACGCTGGGGGATACATAAGAAATCTCAATCTCTCTTCTCAGCCTGACCTCTGGGATGTAAGGTCAGGAGGGCAAGATACTTTTTATTTATTGAATTTTATTTTATTTATTTATTTTTATACAGCAAGTTCTTATTAGTTATCTATTTTATACCTATCAGTGTATATATGTCAATCCCAATCTCCCAGTTCATCTCACCCCACCCTTTCCCCTCTTGGTGTCCATACATTTGTTCTCTACATCTGTGTCTCTATTTCTGCCTTGCAAACCAGTTTATCTGTACTATTTCAGGAGGGCAAGATTCTTTTTAAACTAAGGGAGAATCTCTACTTCTTTTACCCTCTATCCTTCCAAGCCCTCTACACAGTGCTATCTTTTATATTCTCTCTCTCTGATTTCTCAGGAACCATTAGCCTCAAAGTGACTGGTATTACTAGCTGTCAACTTATAAAACAAGGGGTCTAAAGTGGAATGAAGGAGAAGAAGACTTGGAGGAGGAAGGAGTGATCACAATTACATTTCCCTGCTGTGGGGCTGGCAGAACACGCTGGGAATCAGCAAACCAGTCACAGGGTTGTACTGAACAGGGCTAGTTCTGCACTCTGCACAGGGTGAGGCCAGCAGTCACTATCTCTGCTTCCAGCTGGGTTCCAGAGGAATTAGTCCTTCTCTTAGGGCATCTTGCAACTGAAATCCCAGCCCAGAGCCAAGGGTTTGTGGGCATAGCCATTTATTCTTTTTAGCTGTTTCTCTCTCTCCAAGGATATATGAGTTTGTATTCTCCTTCAGTCTTTCCAGAACAGTCTGCTCGCCTCTTCCCAGGGCCCCCAAAGAGCCCCACTATTTGTTCTCCTTTTTTTTTTTAACATCTTTATTGGAGTATAATTGCTTTACGCTGGTGTGTTAGTTTCTGCTTTATAACGAAATGAATCAGTTATACATATACATATGTTCCCATATCTCTTCCTTCTTGCATCTCCCTCCCTCCCACCCTCCCTATCCCACCCCTCCAGATGGTCACAAAGTTCTCTTTTAAGTACTCATCTCCCCGACCCCTTAGAGCCAGGAAGGTGGCGGCACCTCCAGCGTCAGCTTTGAGTCTCCCTCTGTGAGGTACCAAGTTGGCAGCCTATGCAAATCATTTTTTTCCTGGAGATCTTCTGAGAAGAAAGGGAAGCTCAGTGACATTGATCTTGCCCTGTGTTCTGGGAAGCTGCGTTTTTTTTCCGCTGCTGCTTTCAAGCGACCTGGATCTCATTACAGATATTGAAATGGGGCGTGATTCTCAGGAGGCGCCTGAGAAATGGGAACTTGTCTTGCTTGTTGCCTTTGAGGGTCGGTGGGGGAGAACCACAAGCCTGTTCAGATCTTATCTCCTCAGGAAGGGGCAGGAAAACAACACAGCAAAACAGCTGCCAGCCGAGAACACCACCTAGTGTCTTTACACCACACACCCACGTGTGGTGAAGTGGCCGTTTCCCATGAAGATGAAAGTGAAGAGTGTGGCACGGCAGGGATTCCCTGAGCCCCGGATGAGGGGCCGGTCCACAGACACTGACTCACTTAGCAATCAGAACCCATCACCTCCACCTGTCGGCTCTCCCTGGAGGGACCTGGGAGAGGCTGGGCTGCTTTTGCTCTCTAGAAGGGGCAATCCATCACCCCACGCGTATTAAATACACACTGTGTATCTGCCTTGTGGTCTGGGGAATCCAGTTAAATACAAGACAGTCTTGGCCCACGGGGAACTTAGTGAAAAGCCGGCGGGGAGACCAATCACAAATAAAGGAAAAGTTAAATAACATACAACACACACACACGCACGCAGAGAAATCACACACAAGAGCGGATGCAAGTGGTACATGACTAATGGGCACATTAAAGACACGTTCACTCTCGCTTTGCTCCCACACTGACATTTTGCTGAAGAACGGGACCGAAGGAGGACGCATTACTGCAGCTAGCTGCGCTGGCGGAGGCGAGGAGGGGGTGCTCCCAGTGTGGCAGCAGGTCATGGCTGGAGCTACCTCCACGGTCCCCTGTTGTGCTGTCGGAAGGTCTTGTTTTCCGAAATGGATTTGGGGCCAAGTTTGCCGTGCTCTCAGAGGCCCTGGCCGTGTCCCCTGACATCAGTCATACCCGCTCGCATCTGCCCTCTTTCTTTCCATCCCTGCTGCAGGGGCCTTTCTCCACTGTCCACTGCAACACACTTTAACACCTGCCAGCAGCCACTTCTCTGTTCATGTCTTGGCTAGGCCACTCTTTTCTCAGACGCTTAGCGTGGATTTCCATCAAATTATTCATAGAAATGCATTGAATTTGAAGCAAATTGGTTTGGGAACAAATCCCAGCTCTGCATTCATTAGGCATGTGACTGTGACTGTGGGCCTCAGTTTCCCCATCTGTAAAGTGGGTACAAAAACGATACCTTTATTATATTATTATTATTATGAGGATCAAAAGGGGTCATGAACATGAAATGCCTGGTGTGTGTTTGAAGTCTCTTGCTGTGGGGAAATTCACCACAGTCTATGCTAAAGCGGTGCTTCTCAAATGGGCATGTGCATTCATCATTTGGGGATCTTGTTAAAAATGCAGATTCTGATTCAGTAGAAGTCAGTGGGGCTTGACATTCTACATTTCTGGTAAGTTCCCCATTGATGCAGATGCTGCTGGTCCAGGGATCACACTGAGTAGCAAGGTACTAAAGGACTTTATGGTCAGAATCCTGCATTTCCCGGATTACCTTGTGTGTCCACTGCTTACACTGACTCATGCCTTCTCTGTATTTGGAACGTCCTGCCTCATCATTCTGGTCTCTCCTTTGCCCCACCCCTGTTCCTGACCTTCTTGACACTTTGACCTCTTTGGCCTCTGACTCTACACTTCTCTCTGCTAGACTTTGCCCCCTAGAGTGGCATTGCTCACACAGATACCCCTCTTTAATGTTTCTGGCTTCGTATCACAAAGTTCTCTTACAATTTGCCAGAGGTCACCTTTGGCTAAAACCCATCCCATTTCCCTTTTCCCCTGGACTGTTAGGAAGCTCACAGTTAAGTTTAAGGTGAGTTTTAGCAGAGTCCTCTCCCCAAGTTTTGATAAAGTTAGCTTTTTCCCACGTGCCATCCTTCATCCTTCTCTTCTTTTATGACTTGTTTCTTAAATAATTTATTTCTTGTTTTGCTGTATATGTTGCCATTTGCTAGCAGAGTGATCTTGGATAAGTCACTTCACCTCCCTGGGATTCAGTTTTCTCCCCTATGAAGTGGGGATAATAATAGTACCTACCTCATAAAATTTTGGGGTTGATTAAAGGAGGTAGTATCTGTAGAGTCCTTAGAAGAGTGCTTGGCACATGGTAAGCACCACGTGAGTGTTATTTATTGTTGTTGTTATTTTATAAAATACTTCAAATCCTTTGGAAAGCAAGATGGGTACAATTGTTACCACCATCATCATTATCATCCTCATCATCAGCATCATCAGAAAACCCATGCTGACATTAAAGTGTTGTACAATAGACCACGAAATTATCATATTATCCTGGAGTACTTGAGTTATGGGACAACTTTTAAACTAGAAAGAAAGAAATTTAGAACAAGTTAAATAACTTGTTTATAGTACCTATTTCTTATATTCTAAAATCAGGTAGTTCCAAGATGGGTTGTAATGGAATGGAATTTGTCCTCCCCAACTGTGTGCCTTTAAACAAGCGCAGTCCATGGATGTACCATAGAACCTCCGCAGCACAGAGTGAGCTTTGAGCATTGCAGTCATGCTTGGAGCAATTTTCTTGAACCTGTTCACTTCTCTTTTGCCCTTGCTCTAACATTCTAGTCCATTCCAGCTCCTGACTCTTGGGCTCACCTTTCTCACTTGGCCCAACTCATCTCTTAAACCTAATGACTGGATTCAGCTGAACTGATTTGATCCTGTTGCCTTCTCTGGCTTATGGCATTTCTGTCTGCTTCTGGAAGTCAACCTGTTGGCTTCCACTCGAGCTCCTAGGACTTTATTAGATGGTTTTCTGGGGTTCTTGCCATGCTTGCTCCATACCCTCATGCTTCTCTGATTCATTCACTCAGTGAAATTTTTATGTCTCTTCTATGCCAATCATTGATATAAGTCACTAGGGAAGGTAGAAGTAAACAAAGTTCTGGCTCCCATAGAGTTTTAGTTGGGGGAGAGAAAAAAATGAACAAATTAATGCATACTACGTACTCTATGTCCTTGCTACTCAAAGTGTAGTCCCTGGGCCACGTTAGGTTGGAAACAGTCTCTAGAAAATCAAGTAGACATATTGAGGAGGCAGTTGCTTTCATGAGTTCAGATTTATGAGAGACTTTTCCTGGACTGTAATAATCATCTCTTCCAACCACCTCATTTCACAGATGAACAAGATGAGTTGTGTGATGTGAACAGGCCTTGACCAAGGGCACACAATTAGTTGGTTGTAGAGCTTATTTTTGGTCTTTTCTACTCATGACACCCCATCTTTCCTTACATGGTGTCTAGGTCAATGAATTGGTTTATTTAGGGGAATTCCCAAGCCTTGTGGGGTTGTGGAAGTATAAGAAAAGTCATCTCTGATATTTCCTGTCAAAGCTTCATTTCTAAATCAGAAGGCTCATGGGTTGACTCCCACGAGGCAATTCTTGAATCTCTAATCACATCGGTCCTAAACAAGGAACACTTAGGGGTGAAGGAGAGTGACGGTGCAAGTTCTTTTCTAAGACACTTTAAGAGGGCTCTGGGCAAACTAAGATTAACAAAGGGTTTCAGAGAGACTCATAGATTCATATCCAAATAGGGAAATTGAGGCTTAGAGAAGTTAAGTGACTAATTCAAGACCCCACTGCAGGTTAGCAGCAGGCCCAAGCCCAGAGCTAAGTCTCCTGAATCACAGTGCAAAGTTTAAGATCTGGAGTTGGAAGATCTATGTTTGTCTCCCATCATTTCCATTAGCCAAGTCCCTTACCTTCTCCCGTAGACCTCAGGTTCTTCATTTGTAAAAGGGGGGGGGGTTGATCAAATGAAATGATTTACATAAGATTGTTTTGTGAAACTGCTTTTTTCCTACCATAACATACAGCATTTCTTATGCCAAAACCATCCAAAAGAGAGGAAATAATCATAATCCAAACTGCATCGGCATTAGGAAGAGGACACTGACACGGGAGAGATGCACGAACCTCACTAACGTATCTAGTCAACTCCTTTTTCAGCTCCCTTCATCTCCTAAAGGGATGCTTTTTAAACCTTACTGTTTTCCATCACCTCTTCCATCACTCTCAGAGAAAACATTGGCTGATGAATGACAGTTCCTTCAATCTCCTGTAACTACAGCGAGTAAACGTCTGCATAAACCTTCATTTCCACCTTTTCCTGTTTCCGAAATGGCATTATCCTGCTTCTTCCCTTGGTTAACTCCAATTTCCATGTATCCTTCACAACTCAACTCAGAGGTCATGGCACCCATCCTTATCCACCTTCCCTTGGCTAATTGGTACCCCTCTTCTTTTCTCCAAGAGCACCCTCTCCAAGCATGAATCCCATTGTCTTACATATTTGTTTACTCGAAAACCTCCCTCACTAGAATGTAGGGATTCTATTTACCTCTCTATCTACCTAGGGCCTGGCACAAAAATATTCTCAATAAACGTGTTTTTGGGTAAATGAATGCATGTGTAATGTTTATTTGGGTTGCCCTGAAGATGACTTCATCAGCTTCTGTTTCACCATCCCTGGTGGGTTTGAATGTCCTGGTGAGAGAAGTCTCCAGGTTGTCCAGGCTCTGTTTGCACCTCCCAGCCTCAGGCAGAAATGAATGAAAGCAGAGCTGCTCTCTTTTGACTATGCCCCACTGTGTACCTGTGCCCTGTGTCTGAAATCCTCTCTGGATGGTGGAGGTGAGGATGTTGAGGATGGCTTCTGGAGGAGGCAGGTCTGGCCTGGCCAGGAGTTAGAAGCTCCTGGTTCTAAATGTATGGACACCAAGGGGGGAAAGTGGGGGTTGTGGGATGAATTGGGAGATGGCGATTGACATATATATACACTAATATATATAAAATTGAAAACTAATGAGAACCTGCTGTATAAAAAATAAATAAATAAAAAATTTTAAAAAGATTATAAATTGAGAAAGAAAAAAAGAAGCTCCTGGTTCTCTCAGTCTCTCAGCAAGTAAGCTTGCTCCTCGTCTTTCTTCTGCTGGGAACCTTCCCTGAGGAGCTGCAGCAGCCTCTGCCCTCCAAGACTCTCTTCCCAGGGCCAGTGAGTCAGGCTCTGAGTAGGTCGTGGTAATTGGTATCAGTGATTGGTATTGAAGCAACCAAGAGACAAAAGACAGCGGGGGATGTAGGAGAGACAGATGAGAAGGGGGCGGGGGTGGCTTCTTGCCTCCTACCACTCTGTCAATCAGGTGTGGTCCCAGCTCCAGTGACTCTGCACACCCATTTCCATCTGTCTTCCGGGACATCCATCTGGTGTACGACATGAACTTGGAGGCTTCGGATGGGGAGGGTTGAGTATTAGGTGAGCCCGGCTTCAATAAAGGTGAGACTGCAGTTTGTGTGTGGGGAGCCTTTAGCATACTTTCACTCTGACAGAGCCCCTTTGCCCCAGCACTGTTCTCCGGCTGTAGAGGCCTCTGTGTCCCTTTCCATCCTAATTCCCCCACACTACATTTTTCCTGTCTTTTGACCTGCATCAAAAGTCACGTGTCCTGAGGAATAAGGCAATAGCTTAATAAGGTTAAGAACTTGAACTCTGGAGGCAGTCTGACCCTGGTGTGAATCCTGGCCCCGCCATGGACTGCTATGCAAGTTATTTATCTGCTCTGAAGATTAGTTTTCTCATCCAAAATGTGGCAAATATTATCCACTCATGGAGTTTTCTGAGGATTATATTAGATAATGCTCATAAAGGACTTAGTATATTTTGAGCTCTTAACAAATAGTGATTATTACATTGTTTTATAACTATATCTGTCTCAGATATACCTTGTCAGAAATAATCACTCCTTGCTGTTACTACAGAACATTGTAACAATAATACATATTTATTTTGAGAATAGTGTATGTAATAATATGCTATATGTAGGCTATATGCTCTATAACAGGGGTCCCCAACCCCTGGGCCGCAGACCAGTAGCAGTCCGCTGCCTGTTAGGAACCGGGCCGCACAGCAGGAGGTGAGCAGCGGGCGAGAAAGCGAAGCTTCATCTGCAGCTCCCCATCGCTCCCCATCGCTCGCATTATTGCCTGAACCATCCCCCCCATCACTCTCATTACCACCTGAACCATTCCACACCCCCCACAATTTTTCCGTGGAAAAGTTGTCTTCCACGAAACCGGTCCCTGGTGCCAAAAAGGTTGGGGACCACTGCTCTATAGTATATGTAGAGTATATACTTATACGGTATAACTGTATATAGTACATATGCTACATACTCTATGTAGTATGTATTAAGTATATTTAATAATATATAAATATATAATATATGATAATAATAGCCACTTTTATTAAATGCTTACTATGTGCAGACATTATTCTATGAGCTTTATATGTATTAATTCACTGAATCCTCTCAAGATAGTTATAATCGTTATCCAAATTTTATAAATGAGAAACTGAGGCACAGACAAGTCAAGCAACTTGCCTAAGGATATAAAGTTAGTAAGAGGAAGAGCAGCATTTGAAATGCGGCAGGTGGCTCCAGTATTAGAGTTTGCTGTATGTGAGCTGTGCACCCACTCCTGGCCTGTAAGTCTCACGGGTGCATTACCTGTTTCTGATTCATCTTTGTAACCTCCCCAGTGCTTTGCTCCAGGTTTGCATTGTTTTTGGATGCCTGTACAAAGGAGGTGCCATCAGCAAAAACACCAGCTCTTCAGTAGCTAACTGCTTGGGGAGGGAGGATGCTGGCTTCCTGGTGCTCAGGTGCCCACCGCCCAGTGCCCAGTTGTCGAAGTCCTCCTGCTCATCCCTGGAAGCAGATAGCAGAATTTTCCCCCAGGGAAAAGCACTTAGAGTATGCAAGGCTTTCAATAATGGGGCAAAATGACCACCAAGCTAATTAGAACAAGAAAAATAAAGGTTCATGTTGCAGCTAGGGACCGTATTTGAGGAGTGAGCAGAGGTGAGATGTGGGGCACAAGCATGGATTTGATTATGTGGGGGTCAGTCAGCCAATAAAGAGATATGATCCCAGGATTCTCTTCAAGAGCAAAACCTATTCAGGCCAGCAGGGCCCTGCTGAGCCATTGCCCCTGCCCCTCTCCAGGCCCAGCAGGATCTGACCATCATCTGAAGACCACTCTCTGCACCATCATCAAAAGACAAAATGGTGTGGCAAACTGAGTGTAACGTTAACATGTCATTTAAGTCTCCTGATTTTAAATTTTTTCTTTTCTGAAGTGAAGATGATAATAAAATCTGCCTCATGAGTTTGTTGGGAGACAGTGAAATATCTTCATTGTGAAGAGCGGTAAAGATAACTTATGTCTGCAGAATGTTTTAATAATAATAAAAATAATAGCAATAATAACACCTAACCTATATACAGCACTTGCTATATGCCAGGAACTCTTCTAAGTGCTTTTGTATATTTAATCCTCACAACAATTTTATGAGATAAGTAGTATTATATCCATTTTACAGAAGAAAAACTGAGGCACAGAGAGGTTAAATTGATTGTCCAAAGTCACATAGCTGGTAAGTAGCACAGCTGGCATTCAAAAGCTCCAAGTCTATGCTCTTAACCACCATGTAAAGATGAATGCGAGCGTTTATAAAGTATACCTTTATCCATCAACTCAGGTAATCCTCCCTGCTCCCCATACAGGACAACTCATTGGCACAGGGGAACTTGGGCAATTCCTGGCACTGAGCTGAATCTGCCTCTTGGAGAAAGGTCTTGAGTCTGCTACAGATCCCAAACCTTGGGAAAGCTTGCCTGATGCTTGCAGAAAAATACTGAGGGTCATCTTTGTTCTTATAGGTAGGACAGATAATCTCTGCAAACTCTCTGGATTCCCATCGTTCTGGCATCTCAGTGTCCATCAGACAGGAGCTGACCCTGGTTGAGTGGAGGTTCCTCAATAAATCAGAACTCAGATATTCACTGGGCACCTACACCATGCCCAGCACAGGCATATATATATCCTGTATAAAGAAGCAGGATATGGTCTCCATTTACAAAGAGTTAGCAGTCTAGTAGGAAAGATCAAACAGATGAAACAATAAATTATTTAATAAACAAGGTAATACCATTAAGTAATAATGGGATAACATGAAATCGTTTGGTATTGAAAACAAGGCTGTGGGAGATGAATGGAACATGTTGTTAACTGTGTCCGATTCATCCCTTGGTCTTTTTCTCAAAGGTTTGTGTAGGGACACTGTATGCAGCATGGGTAACCTGTCCTCCCTTCCCAGGGAAGAAAACAAAATTCCATGTAGAAGAACATTTTTTTCCCCAGCAGCTCATACAATATTCACCAAGATGTGTCTTTGCCTTTTCCTATGTATTTTTCCATCAGAGATGGTAGAGAAGTTGATTTGAGGTCTGTTACCTCTGTAATAACTGTCATAGTGACATCAGCAGAGGGGACTTGAGGTCAAAGGGTAAGTCAGAGATGTCCTTCCCTCTCCTCCTTTCAAGATGTGCTCTTACTTCCCCAGGAAACTTGAAGCTGCTTCCTAACCCTGGAAATGTAGGGTGCTTCAGCCAGGGCACATCTGAAATCTTTGGCGGGCTTCAGCCCTTTCTCTCCTAGCGGGGTGACTTTGGGCAAGTTGCTTAATCTCTTTCAGCTTTAGTTTTTCTCATTTGTACAATGGATATATAAACGTGAATGTGCAGATTGGTTCAAGATGGTGAAGTAGAAGGACATGCGCTCACTCCCTCTTGCAGGAACACTGGAATCACAACTAACTGCTGAGCAATCCTTGACAGGAAGACACTGGAATTCACCAAAAAACATACCCCACATCCAAAGGCAAAGGGGAAGCTGCAGTGAGATGGTATGAGGGGTGCAATCACAATAAAATCAAATCTCATAACTGCTGGGTGGGTGACTCACAAACTGGAGAACAATTATACCACAGAAGTCCACCCACTGGAGTGAAGGTTGTGAGCCATACGTCAGGTTTCCCAACCTGGGGGGCCAGCAATGGGAGGAGGAATTCCCAGAGAATCAGACTTTGAAGTCTAGTGGGATTTGATTGCAGGACTTTGACAGGATTGGGGGAAACAGAGACTCTGCTCTTGGAGGACACATGCAAAGTAGTGTGTGTATCGGGACACAGGGGAAGGAGCGGTGACCACATAGGAGACTGAACCAGACCTACCTGCTAGTGTTGGAGGGTCTCCTGCAGAGGTGGGGGGTGGCTGTGGCTCACTGTGGGGACAAGGATGCTGGCAGCAGTAGTCCTAGGAAGTACTGCATGGCACGAGCCCTCCTGGGGTCTGCCATTAGCCCCACCAAAGAGCCTGTAGCCTCCAGTGCTGGGTTGCCTCAGGCCAAACCACCAACAGGGAGGGAACTCAGCCCCACCCATCAGCAGACAAGCAGATTAAAGTTTTACTGAGCCCTGCTCACCAGAGCAACATCCAGCTCTACCCACCACCAGTCACACCCATCAGGAAGCTTGCACAAGCCTCTTAGATAGCCTCATCCACCAGAGGGAAGACAGCAGAAGCAAGAAGAAGTATAGTCCTGCAGCATGTGGAATGAAAACCACATTCACAGAAAGACGAGCAAAATGAAAAGGCAGAGGACTATGTACCAGATGAAAGAACAAGATAAAATCTCAGAAAAACAACTAAATGAAGTGGAGATAGGCAACGTTCAAGAAAAAGAATTCAGAATAATGATAGTGAAGATGATCCAGGACCTTGAAAAAAGAATGTAGGCAAAGATCAAGAAGATGCAAGAAACGTATAACAAAGACCTAGAAGAATTAAAGAAAAAACACCTAGAAGAATTAAAAAACAACAACAAAAAAAGAAATGGAATGAAAAATATAATAACTGAAAAGAAAAATACACTAGAAGGAATCAATAGCAGAACAACTGAGGCAGAAGAACAGATAAGTGAACTGGAAGACAGAATGGTGGAATTAACTGCCATGGAAGAGAATAAAGAAAAAAGAATGAAAAGAAATGAAGACAGCCTAAGAGACCTCTGGGACAACATTAAATGCACCAACATTTACAGTATAGGGGTCCCAGAAGGAAAAGAGAGAGAGAAAGGACCTGAGAGAATATTTGAAGAGATTATAGTCGAAAACTTCCCTAACATGGGAAAAGAAATAGCCACCCAAGTGCAGGAAGTGCAGAGAGTCCCAGGCAGGATAAACCCAAGGAGAAACACGCCGAGACATATAGTAATCAAATTGGTAAAAATTAAAGACAAAGAAAAATTATTAAAAGCAACAAGGGAAAAATGACAAATAACATACAAGGGAACTCCCATAAGGTTAACAGCAGATTTCTCAGCAGAAACTCCTCAAGCCAGAAGGGAGTGGCATGATATATTTAAAGTGATGAAAGGGAAGAACCTACAACCAAGATTACTGTACCTGGCAAGAATCTCATTCAGATTCAATGGAGAAATCAAAAGCTTTACAGATAAGCAAAAGCTAAGAGAATTCAGCACCACAAAACCAGCTGTACAATGAATGCTAAAGGAACTTTTCTAAGTGGGACACACAAGAGAAGAAAAGGACCTATAAAAACAAACACAAAACAATTAAGAAAATGGTAACAGAAATATACATATTGATAATTACCTTAAATTTGAATGGATTAAATGCTCTAACCAAAAGACACAGGCTCACTGAATGGATACAAAAACAAGACCCATATGTATGCTGTGTACAAGAGACCAACTTCAGACCTAAGACACATACAGACTGAAAGGGAGGGGATGGAAAAAGATATTCCATGCAAATGAAAATCAAAAGACAGCTGGAGTAGCAATACTCATATCAAACAAAAGAGACTTTAAAATAAAGACTATTAGGGCTTCCCTGGTGGCGCAGTGGTTGAGAGTCCGCCTGCCGATGCAGGGGACACGGGTTCGTGCCCCGATCCCGGAAGATCCCACATGCCGCGGAGCAGCTGGGCCCGCGAGCCATGGCCGCGGAGCCTGTGTGTCCGGAGCCTGTGCTCCGCAACGGGAGAGGCCACAGCAGTGAGAGGCCCGCGTACAGCAAAAAAAAAAAAAAAAAAAAAAAAAAAATAAAATAAAATAAAGACTATTACAAGAGACAAGGAAGGACACTACATAATGATCAAGGGATCAATCCAAGAAGAAGATATAACAATTTTAAATATATATGCACCCAACATAGGACCACCTCAATACGTAAGGCAAATGCTAACAGCTATAAAAGAGGAAATCAACAGTAACACAATAATAGTGGGGGACTTTAACACATCACTTGCATCAATAGACAGATCATCCAGACAGAAAATTAATAAGGAAACACAAGGTTTAAATGACACAATAGATCAGATGGACTTAACAGGTATTTATAGGACATTCCATCCAAAAACAGCAGATTACACTTTCTTCTCAAGTGCACACAGAACATTCTCCAGGATAACTCACATCTTGGGTCAGAAATCCAGCCTTGATAAATTTAAGAAAATTGAAATTATATCAAGCATTTTTTTCTGACCACAATGCTATGAGATTAGAAATAAATTACAGGGAAAAAACCTGTAAAAACACAAACTCATGGAGGCTAAATAATACGTTACTAAATAGCCAAGAGATAACTGAAGAAATCAAAGAGGAAATCAAAAAATACCTAGAGACAAATGACAATGAAAACACAACAATCCAAAACCTATGGGATGCAGCAAAAGCAGTTCTAAGAGGGAAGTATATAGCAATACAAGCAATACAATACAATACTACCTCAAGAAATAAGAAAAATCTCAAATAAACAATCTAATCTTATACCTAAAGGAACTAGAGAAAGAAGAACAAACAAAACCCAACTTTAGTAGAAGGAAAGAAATCATGAAGATCAGAGCAGAAATAAATGAAATACAAACAATGAAAACAACATCAAAGATGAATAAAACTGGGCTTCCCTAGTGGTGCAGTGGTTGAGAGTCTGCCTGCCGATGCAGGGGACGTGGGTTCGTGCCCCGGTCCGGGAAGATCACACGTGCTGCAAAGCAGCTGGGCCCGTGAGCCATGGCCGCTGAGCCTGCATGTCTGGAGCCTGTGATCCTCAATGGGAGAGGACACAACAGTGAGAGGCCCGCATACCACAAAAAAAAAAAAAAAAAAAGATCAATAAAACTAAAAGCTGGTTCTTTGAGAAGATAAACAAAATTGATAAACCATTAGCCAGACACATCAAGAAAAAGAGGGAGAGGACTCAAATCAATAAAATTGGAAATGAAGAAGGAGAAGTTACAAAAGATGTCGCAGAAATACAAAGCATCATAAGAGACTATTACAAGCAAGTCTATGCCAATAAAATGGACAACCTGGAAGAAATGGACAAATTCTTAGAAAAGTATAACCTTCCAAGACTGAACCAGGAAGAAATAGAAAATATGAACAGACCAATCACAAGTAATGAAATTGAAACTGTGATGAAAAATCTTCCAACAAACAAAAGTCAAGGACCAGAAGCCTTCACAGGTGAATTCTATCAAACATTTAGAAAAGAGCTAACACCCATCCTTCTCAAACTCTTCCAAAAATTACAGAGGAAAGAACACTCCCAAACTCATTCTACGAGGCCACCATGACTCTGATACCAAAACCAGACAAACATACTACAAAAAAAGAAAATTACAGACCAATATCACTGATGAATATAGATGCAAAATCCTCAAGATAATACTAGCAAACAAAAGCCAACAACACATTAAAAGGGTCATACACCATGATCAAGTGAGATTTATCCCAGGGATGCAAGGATTCTTCAGTATATGCAAATGAATCAATGTGATACACCATATTAACAAATTGAAGACTAAAAACCATATGATCATCTCAATGGATGCAGAAAAATCTTTTGACAAAATTCAACACCGATTTATGATAAAAACTCTCCAGAATGTGGGCATAGAGGGAACGTACCTCCACATGATAAAAGCCATATACGACAAACCCACAGCAAAGGTCATTCTCAATGGTGAAAAAGTGAAAGCATTTCCTCTAAGAGGAGGAAAAAAACAAGGATGTCCACTCTCCTCACTGTTATTCAACATAGTATTGGAAGTCCTAGCCACAGCAATCAGAGAAGAAAAAGAAATAAAAAGAATCCAAATGGGAAAAGAAGTAAAACTGTCACTGTTCACCAATGACATGATACTATACATAGAAAATCCTACAGATGCTACCAGAAAAATATTAGAACTAATCAATGAATTTGGTAAGGTTGCAGGATACAAAATTAATGCACAGAAGTATCTTGCATTCCTATACACTAAAATGAAAGATGAGAAAGAGAAATTAAGGAAATTATCCCATTTACCATCTCAACAAAAAGAATAAAATACCTAGGAATAAACTTACCTAAGGAGGCAAAAGACCTTTACTCAGAAAACTATAAAACACTGATGAAAGAAGTCAAAGGTAACTTAAACAGATGGAGCAATATACCATGCTCTTGGATTGGAAGAATCAATGTTGTGAAAATGAGTATACTACCCAAAGCAATCTACAGGTTTAATGCAATCCCTATCAAATTACCAATGGCACTTTTCACAGGATTAGAACAAGAAATTTTACAATTTGTATGGAAACACAAAAGACCCCGAATAGCCAAAGCAATCTTAAGAAAGAAAAACAGAGCTGGAGGAATCAGGCTCCCTGACTTCAGACTATACTACAAAGATACAATAATCAAGACAATATGGTACTGTCACAAAAACAGAAATATAGATCAATGGAACAGGATAGAAAGCCCAGAGCTAAACCCACACACCTATGATCAACTAATCTATGACAAAGGAGGCAAGGATATACAATGGAGAAAAGACAGTCTCTTCAACAAGTGGTGATGGGAAAACTGGAGAGCTACATGTAAAAAATGAAATTAGAACTCTCTAACACCATACACAAAAATAAACTCAAAATGGATTAAAGACCTAAATGTAAGACTGGACACTATAAAACTCTCAGAGGAAAGCATAGGAAGAGCACCCTTTGACATAAATCACAGCAAGATCTTTTTTGACCCACCTCCTAGAGTAATGGAAATAAAAACAAAAATAAACAAATGGGACCTAATGAAACTTAAAGGCTTTTGCACAGCAAAGGAAACTATAAAGAAGATGACAAGACAACCCTCAGAATGGGAGAAAATATTTGCAAATGAATCAACGGACAAAGGAATAATCTCCAAAATATATAAACAGCTCATGCAGCTCAATATTAAAAAAACAAGCAACCCAATCCAAAAATGGGCAGAAGACCTAAATAGACATTTCACAAAAGAAGACATACAGATGGCCAAGATGCACATGAAAAGCTGCTCTACATCACTAATTATTAGAGAAATGCAAATCAAAACTACAATGAGGTATTACCTCACAAGGGTTAGAATGGGCAACATCAGAAAATCTACAAACAACAAATGCTAGAGAGGGTGTGGAGAAAAGGGAACCCTCTTGCACTGTTGGTGGAATGTAAATTGATAGAGCCACTATGGAGAACAGTATGGAGGTTCCTTAAAAAACTAAAAATAGAATTAGCATATGACCCAGCAATCCCATTACTGTGCATACACCCAAGAGAAAACCATAATTCCAAAAGACACATGCACCCCAATGTTCATTTCAGCACTATTTACAATAGCCAGGTCATGGAAGCAATGTAAATGCCCATCGAGAGACAAATGGATAAAGAAGATATGGTACATATATACATACAATGCAGTATTACTCAGCCATAAAAAGGAATGAAATTCGGTCATTTGTAGAGACTGTCATACAGAGTGAAGTAAGTCAGAAAGAAAAAAACAAGTATCGTCTATTAACGCATATATGTGGAACCTAGAAAAATGGTACAGATGAACCGGTTTGCAAGGCAGAAATAGAGACACAGATGTAGAGAACAAACGTATGGACACCAAAAGGGGAGAGTGGGGTGGGTGGTAGTGGTGGTGGTGAGATGAACTGGGAGATTGGGACTGACATATATACACTAATATGTATAAAATAGATAACTAATGAGAACCTGCTGTATAAAAAATAAAATTTAAAAAAAAGTGAATGTGAGGACGAAGTGAAATAATTAATACAGAGTGCTTATTATAGTGAGTGGTACGTAGCACGCTGTTCAAAAATGGTGCTTTTTTTTGTTAACAGCTCTACTACCAATAAGCTCAATCACTATCACCACCGTCATCATCCCCACCATCATTAGCCATATCATTGCTATCCTCCTCCTCCTCCTCCTCCTCTTCCTCACCATTACCGTCATTTCTATCATCATCATCATCAGCAGCAGCAGCATCCTCTTCATCATTTAGCCAGTACATTCCCAGGTACCTTTTCTTAAGAACTTTTTAAAATAACTGGCTGGCTAATCTGATAAATATCAACCTCTCCTTGCATGACAGTGGCTTAATTTGTCACCCCACTCAGATAATATCTTTATTCAAATTTTCAGAGATGAGGGAGTGACTTGCTGAAAATGAATACTGACAATTTTAGTCCCTGTGGTGGGAGAGAAAGGAAGTTAGTTTTGGTTGGATGGACTTTTGGATGCTCCTCAAATCGCCTCGTTTGCAGCTGTTAAGTCTGTCCCCGAGATAAATTATTTCAAGGAGTTCTCTGTTTTCCCATGAATAACAGTGGAAACAATGCAGGTAAAGGAGACCTTACCCCACTAAAATCATTTCCCTTTCCTCCATTAATTATAGAGTCCTGGTGAAGAGAAGACACTTCATTTCAATTTTAGTCCCCAATAGTGGGAGTGCCTGGAGGAGAATAACAAAAATATTCGAGGTTGAGATTCTGAAGCAAAAAAAGCACAGAGTTAATTACCTTTGGCTTCCCAGGCAGATTTCTATGTACACAGTTGTGTTGCATGTTTGGAACCATGGCTATACTTTGAGAGTTCCTGAAGTAGAGAAATTACCTGTGCTGTATCCAGAGTTAAGAGCTCACATGAGTATGGGTGTAAATACCACTTAAGGACCCCACAAGAGAAGCTCTTCCCTGGAGAAATGTTTATTTGGTAATTCAGGGGGGTAAAGGGACTCATTCTGCAATTTTTGCTTGGGGGATTTCATGTAAAGTTCCATTCTGCAAAGAGCTGTTCAGTTCCGTTGAATTTCTTCACCAAGTCAACATGAATTGCAATGTGGAAATGAGTGCAGAGACATTTCCGATGTGGTATTTCTTTTCTTGCCTTTGGACAAAAGCACAGTCAGACCTTTGTGTACAATGAGGATTCTGAAAGGCCATGGAAGGCAGAGTGGGAGAACCTCTAAGGCATCCCAGGGGAACACTGAGCACAAACACAGCACATGCCAACTTGCCTCAAGGCTGGGAGACAGAGGGTTTCTCTGCAGCAACCCCACTCTTCCTACACACTCAACTGAAAGGAACTGGAAGACATTCCCTTGGCAGGTACATGAGGTTTGATCCATCCATCCATTGAACAAATATATATTGAGTGTCAGCTCATGCCAAAGCTATTCCAAAACTGCTGAGGATACAGCAGGGAGCAAAATAAGGCAAAAATCCCTCCTGAGATAAATTCACTTTTTCTCAAATTGGCTTAATATTGTTATAGTGCTCTCTTTGATTATATATATACACACACATATGTATATATTTTTTATATAGGTATATTCTTAGATTTTACATATAAATCTTAGACTTCTCAGATTTATATACAAATAACACATAAAAATATAAATACAATAATTTAAAATATATCTTCTTAGATTGTATGTTCCAAGAATTCAGAAGTTGAGTTTATCTAATTATCTGTGTACAAAGCCCAGAATCACATCATTCATTCACTCAACACATTCTTTCTGAATGTCTCCTCTGAGTTAGGTGATGGAGATACAGTGATGAACAAGACAGAACATCTCTTATACAGATTATCGTGTAACTTAGTGAATATGGAGACAAAGATAGTGATGCCATGGTTTTTTGACATTTCATTCAGGTTTAATGATGTACAAATTTAAAATCTTATGTTTAAAAAGATATGTCTTACATCCAAAGAGTAATGCCATATTCATTGTTAGTTGACACATTTTCAGCATTAATAACTTTGTCTATCCCTTGTAGTCTTTTTTTTAGCTTTTTATTTTGAGATAATTTTAGCTTTACAGAAGAGTTGTTAAAATAAAGTACAGAGAATTCCTGGATACTCTTCACCCAGCTTCCCCTAATGTTAAGATCTTATATAACTATGGTACATTTATCAAAACTAAGAAATGAACATCAGTATAATACTCTTAACTAGATTATAGACTTTATTTGCATTTCGCCAGTTTTTCCATTAATGTCTTTTTTTTCTGTACCAGGATCCAATCCAGGATATCCTGTGGCATTTAGTTATCATGTCCCCTTAATCTCCTCTGACCTGTAAAAATTTCTCAGGCTTACCTTGCTTTTATGACTTGGACAGTTTTGAAAAGAACCATTCAGGCATTTTGTAGAATGTGCCTGAATTTGAGTTGCCTGATACTTCCTCATAATTAGACCAGAGTTATGGATTTTGGGGGAAGAACGTCACAGAGCGGTAGTGTCTTTCTCGTGGCATCAGGGGTGCACGACTTATCACTGGTCGTGTTGACCTTGGTTACTTGGTTAAAGTGGTGTCTGCCAGGTTTCTCCACCGTAGTTACTCCCCTCCTTTATATACTCTGCATGTTAGAAGCTAGTTAGTCTGTACTCAGAGGGAGAGGTATTCAGTCTACCTCCAGGAGGAAGGCTTCCTTTCTTCTTGAGTTTTCCTCACTTACATGTCCTGTCTTTCAGATTAAGAGCTTTAGGGATCATAGTATTATTTCCTCTTTAAGTGATGTTAAGTTCATAAATCGAACCTCTTTGCACAGGACCTTGTTTAGAAAGTCCTTTATCATTTTACATAATCTTTCAGGGAGAGAGAGAGTGAATGTTTTCTTGGAAGTTCTTGTTATTTGTAAATTCACTCCAGTACTACAGATGAAATACTTTGTATTCAGTTTAATGCAATTTTAGCAATTGCTTATTGTATTTTAGGGTAAGTGGCTCAATACGAGTTCAATTGTGGAATCATAGAACATCGGGCCTGTGTGATATAAGAATCATTTCATTCAGCCTCCTCAATTTACAGATGAGGAAATTGAGGCCTTGCAAGGAGGCATGGATTTTCTGTTTCTTTTTTTTTAATTGAAGTATAGTTGATTTACACTATTATATTAGTTTAGGTATAAAACATCGTGATTCAATATTTTTATAGATTATACTCCATTTAAACTTATTACAAAATAATGGCTATATTTTCCTGTGCTGTACAATATATCCTAGTTGCTTATCTATTTAATACATAGTAGTTTGTGTCTCTTAATCTCCTACCCCTATCTCACCCCTCCCTCTTTCTTTTCCCCCCGGTAAACAGTAGTTTTTTCTCTATATCTTTGTCTGTTTCTGTTTGTTATATATACATTTGTATGTTTTATTTTTTTAGATTCCACATATAAGTGATAACATGGAGTATTTTCTTTCTCCGTTTACTTATTTAACTAAGCATAATACCCTCTAGGTCATCCACATTGTTGCAAATGGCATAATTTCATTCTTTTTTATGGCTGAGTAACAAAAACCACAATGAGATATCACCTCACACCTGTCAGAATGGCTATCATCAAAAATAACACAAATATCAAATTTTGGCGAAAATGTGGAGAAAAGGGAACCCTAGTACACTGCTGATGGGAACATCAATTGCTGCAGTCACTAGGGAAAATAGTGTGGAAGTTCCACACAAAACTAAAAATGGAACTACCATATGACCCAGCAATTCCACTGCTGGGTATATATAGAAGAAAAAATACTAATTTGAAAAGATACAAGCACCCTAATGTTAATAGCACCATTTGCAATAGCCAACACATGGACACAACCTAAGTGATCATCAACAGAGGAGTGCATAAAGAAGATGTGGTGTATATATATACAGAGGCATGGCTTTTCTGAGGTTGTTCACCTGGTCACAGGGAGCCTCGGCCTCCTGTTTCTCAGGGATCTTTTCCTGTAAACCCTCTGTCTGACCTCCTCAGCACCTGAGGGAATCTGGACCTTCTTCCCCTGACCCATCCCAGCTCTTTCCACAGTGCAAGGCCTTCCATGCTTTCGGCAGATCAGGAATGAGGCTTGCATTCAGGCCATCCTTAGCACAACACAGGATTAAGAGAAATACATTTTGCAGACACCCTCAGGCCCCACTCCCACACAGTGCACCTCTACCCTTCTGGGAGCACGAGGACTTCCTGTCTTGCAGCCACTTTCTGGAACCTCCAGTCACACCAGCCTCACTCCCAGTTTAGCCAGGCCCTGCCCCTGGCTGGAGATGCTACAGTTTGAAAGTGGAAACTCTCTCTTAAATTTGGAGTTTCTTGTTAGAGACTGGTGTTGCAGGAGCAGTGGGAGTGGTTCCCTTAGAAGACTGAGCCGGCTTAAAGCCATGAAAGAACTAAGCTAATAGTTGAGGAGCAGTGAGAACGCAAAGCTTGCATTTGGGAGAGGAAACTGGAAAAAAGTTGTTCCCTTTCCCCCATCAGTCACTCCAACTGGGGTTGAAAGGCAGTGAGATAAACATCTGAGTATGCTCAGCTAAAGAGAGCTGTCATTTCTCCTAATAAAGAAATAAAGCTTGAAGTCCACTCCCCTCCCATGCAGGAGGGAGCACCAATGATCAAATCCATAAGGCAGAGTTCTCCAGGGGCTCCCTGGACAAGGAAGGGCACAAGAGGTCAGGGGCAGGGCCGGCCCATGGCCAGAGATTAAGTGGTATCTGGGGTTTCCGTCAGAATATCTGACCAGCTGGGTTTTGCACGTTGCCATTTTGATGGTCTTGGCCACAGTCAGTGAGCTTGAGGAGCAAAGTCAAGTTTGTGAGAGTGTCCAAGGAGGTGACTGCAACTGTCTGATCTAGGGCTGCTGCAAAGGGCTTTCACAGGCTGGACGACCCTGTTGGTGAGGTGAGTAAAGATGGTTTTGGCCGCCTCGGTTTCCCTCCCCTGGGTGTGCCTTATCCACATGTGTCCCTCAGTCTAGGGTCTTCAGTACTCACACCCTTCCCTCCACTAAAATCTCTCAGGAACACTCAGGAACTCATTCACACTAACATGTAAATCACTGATTCCACTTCAGTGTGTTAGCCCTTTAGAGGGACGATTGCCTTTAAACAGGGATAAACACTTGTGGTTTTCAGTCTTGGCTGTGCATCAGCATCACTGGTGGTTCATTGAGAAATGAGGAAGCCCGGGCTCCACCCAAACTCTGGAATATTAAAAAGCTTCACAGGTGATTCTCATGCACAACCAGGCCTGGAAACAAGTTCTAGTTAAGTGAGAGGTTCTGTGTGTGGTCCCTGGACCAGCAGTATCAGCATTGCCTGGAACTTAGGAATACTGATCTGTGGGCCTGAGCCTGGCCTCCTGAACTGGAAATTCTGGGGGTGGGGCCCAGCCATCTATCGTTTATTAAATCTTCCAGGTGATTTCAACACACGTTAAGTTTGAGAACCACTGATTTCAGCAAAAGAACCAAGGTCTAACTGGTAGACCTTGGATCAGGAGTGGGGGAAATGTGGATGGAGGCCAGGGGTGCCCTCTGAAACCACATTCCATAAATGGTGGGCTAGTCTGTGTACACATAAAGCCATCTGTGGTTACCTGTTGATCAATCAACTGAAGCTGTTTGAGATTTGCAGACCATCAGCTGTGTTAGAACCTTTTCTTCCAGTAGGAAAGACAGCTTTATTTAAAGTGGCAACAATGTGCTGGGTAGTAGTATTGATTGGTGGTGGTTATGTTGGTGGCCATGACTGGCTGTCTTCCTTCCTCTTGTGCTCCACAAGCCACAGACCACAAGTGAGGCTGGTGGACAGGGCAGAGGCAGAGGATAAGATTGTGGTAGGGGAAGTAAGTGATTTGATTTGTTATGCTAAAGTGGACTGAATTAGAGGCCATGGAACTCTTCTGCACAGTAAGTATTTCTTTAATTGTAAACTATCTCAAAAACAGTGATCCTAAAGTGCTCAACTGAAGGATGTCTTCATGGCCTGAAGCATACGTGGGAAAGCTGTCCTGAACATTGGCTGAAATGTGAGGATGTTTCAGTTTTACTCAACCAGCACTATTCTTGGTACTGGGCATACATGGATGAGCAAGAGGGACATGTTCCCTAGCCTCAGGGACTAGAAGGAAAAACAAACGGGTGGGAAGACCGCTAATGAAAAGGAGACAGGAAGGATGTTGTGTGAGTAACTGGCAGTTTCTCTGATCTTAGTTCTGGGGCCCAGGTAAGTCCTCTCTGGGTAAGTGATGCTTAATCAGAAAACTGAAGATTTACCAGGAATCGAGCAGGTGAAGGCATGCAGGGGAGGGAAGGAAAGAGGGAGGAGAAGAAAATTTATAGACAGCGGAAGAGCTCATGTGAAGGCCTGGAGTCGAGAGAGGGCATAGTATGGAAGTTTTAAGAACTGCAAGCTGAATATGCAAATCCTAGAAAGCACAGCGGACCCGATAGAAGGTGAGGTTAGAAAGGCAGCAAGTCTGGATTCCCCAGGGCCTAGGAAGTTAGGTGAAGGATTTGGACTAGGGCCTAAGGGCGATTGGAAGCCTCTGAGAGGTTTAAAGCAGTGGAAGAAGATGACAGATTTGCATGATAAATAAATCTCTTGGCTGCATTTTGGAAAGTGGACTGGAGTGGGGTAGAGGGGGTATTGGGAGATAGGAGACATGTATTATACAGACCAAACTTATGAATGTTTGCTTAGGAAAAATCTGAAATGAACTAAGAAATTATGAGATTAAAATTGTGTTTGCTCTTACATTCTTTTTTCAGCCTCTTTTTCTTTGGATGAAGCTGGTTTACGGCAACTATCTTCAAAGAGTGTGTAAGTATCTAACATGTGGCGGACCTAGACAGTGCGTGGGTAACACAATCAACACTAGTTAAATACTAGTTGTTTTCAAATCACAGTATAAAACATGATGCTGGACACCATGGGAGGTTCCAGCAAGGCTTGGTCCTTGCCTACAAGAAACCAACAACTGAGTTATGGAAATAAACAAAAACACTTCAATGTCCATTGAAAGTTCAGGCAGTATGTGATTAATTATCACACTTGAGGATGGAATCATAAGTAGTTTCATGGAAGATGTAGGTCTTGGGCAAGGCTTTGAGGATCCTGGGAAGTGAGTAGACGGAGAAGCATGGGGAGGACGTTCGAGGCGGGGGAGTAGGATGGGCGGTTGGATCCACATTTGTGTCTTCAAGTTGTCTTGGTTTTCAGGGAAAGTCAACCAAACCTCAGACATGACAGCAAAGCACACTAGCTTTTGGCAAAGAAGAAGGGAGTGGTGAATGTTGCCATCTTAATCAGTGGTCATTTTTCTGTTGTACCTTTTGGAACTGCAGCAGCACAGGGGCCTGTGGGTAGACTTGCTGGAAAGGGATTTAGGGTTGACTTGGAGGAGGCCTGGCAAGTGTGGGTGAGGGGCCTAGGCTCTGCTGCAGAGGACCGCAGTGGGCCCTCACTAGGTGACCTGTCGGCCCAGAAGTCAGAGTGTTCTGGTTTTTCGAGCATTACCTAATACCAAGGCAGTTTAGAAGTTACATGTAACAGGAGGGCTCATTTCTGAAGCCCCACCCCTCACTCCCCAAGAAGCCCTAATGCTTTGCCCCTTAGCACTGAGGCAGTCTGCCTTGTGCAGGAAGCTCAACTGTTCTGAAGGGTAGACTTGGCTCTGAATTGCCCTCAAGTTTCAGGTGCAAAATGCCACGGGATGGCCACCTGCCATCAGCCTGGGCAGGGGGTAGGGAGGCGGTGGAAGCGGAGAGGGATGGAAATGGGACCCTGTAACAGCAGAGTCAGGTCTGGACCAGGCTGGGAGAAGACAGGCGTGTCTCTGAGGTGCCTCCTGGGAGCCGTCTGTCATGGCCAGTGGGCCAGGATGAGAGGCTGAGCCAGGTGACGGGGGTGATGCAGGGAGTGGGTCTCAAAGTCTGTGAGGTGAGCTCAGAGGGGATGTTCTGATGCAGAGCATTTCCAGCTGTGTGTGTTCTGTGCAGGTGCTTGTGGGGCTGCCTGGACTGAGGGCCAGGGAAGCTGAAATGTGGGGAGACCCAGAGACAGCCTGCGGACCCACCCTGTTTTCACTGGAGTTGGTCCTCCTTTATCTGTTTTATACTTTGGGGATCTGCTTAATAACTCATTTGGGGGGAAAAAAAGGATTCTGATGACAGAAATCAGTTAAAAATCTTTGTCAACTAAATGACTTTTCCACAATACGCTGCTTTGGTTCCTGCTTGAAAGAATGTCCCCCAAATAGGAAAGTGCTTGTTGAGAACCCCAACTCTGTGGTGCACACCGGGGTGGCAGTGCTGAGCCCCAAGGCCGGCTCAGCGTGTCCAGAGTGATGAGGCTCTGCTGGGGTCGCAGGGGCAGTGACGGGGAGGAAAAGGTAGAGAGCTGCCAGCAGGAAGAAGAACAATGGGCCAGTGTGAGTGCGCCCGAGGGTCCGCGGAGGTGACAGTCCACCAGGACTGTGGAGGTGTGTTTGTCCAGGCAGGAAGCCACAGGGGATCCTGAGCCAGCCTCCCTTGGCACATCTCCTGACCTCAACTGCAGCGGAGCCCCGGGCACCTTGAGGATGGCAGGAGCTGTTGCTGGGAAACCCGCCCCGGTCCACCTGGCAGGGCCAACTCATTCCTGATTTCGTGGTTGTGCTTGAGGGCTCCTTCCCATCCCCACTCCAGGCAGGATTCTCCACTGCACTCAGGCTGCTCAGCCTTCTCCCTTAGTCACCTCATGGCCTCACCGTCTGGGGAACATGTACTGAGCCAGGTGGGGCACTAAGATCTAATGAAACAGCTGCCAAGGGGGAAGGGTCGGATGGGGACAGGGCACGGCGTAGGCTTTCCTTGACACACGCAGAATAGATGGTTCTATGAGCATGCTGGGGCTCTCCCACTGTGTGAAGACCCTTAGGCCAACACAGGTCTAACCGTATCTTGGTGGGTGGGAGTAACTGTATGACAAGATGACACCATTCCTGGTGTTGATGACTCAGAGAGGAGGCCTGCCTCTCAGACCAGGTATCGGGTTGGGCACAAGTGTCTGTGAAGGAGTAGGAGTGTGCCCACGAGGAGATAAATAGTAAAAATGAGGGGGCAGTAGAGGTGGGACATGGATCTGGCATTAATCTGAACATCGTATATGGAAAAGGCAGGGCCTGTGAGCCAACAGAAAGAGCTGGTCATGGCTAGTTCTCAAAGTTGGAATGTTGGTTCAACTTCACCACGGATGGTGTTTTACATGTATGTTTTCCATATAACTAATCTAACCCTCATAGAAATGTTATAATATATGTACTCAGAGACGATAAGTAACCTGCCTAAAGTTGGTGGAGGCAGGATCAAACCTAGGTATTGGCTTGTGAGTCTGGACTCTCAACCACCAAGTTATATACACACCGTTGCACAGCCTGGAATGCCTATTCTCCCCAAAGCTCAGAGCCAAGCAATGAGGGGTGACAGAGCCAGGCCAGGCTCCCCCCCATCTTTTTTTGTTTAGAAAAGACAGCTAGGTATTGTAGACGGCAACTGGGTGAGGCAAGGGGTTCTCAAATGTGATCCCTGGACCAGCAGCTGCAGCACCACCCTTTGGGGCTTGGTAGAAATGCAAATTCTCTGGCCCTGTCTCAGACCTACCAAATCACAAACTCTGAGAATCATGATTTTGACACATGACAAAGTGTGAAAGTCACTAACCCATCTCTGCCCTTGCCTATCTAAATGACAACGGGCAGGTAATTTCTGATCCTGGTGTCTTCATCTTTAAAATGAATGGCTCACTCCAGATTCATTTACGTTTTATTAATCCAACAAATATCTACCATGTGACAGATTCTGAGACTACAAAAACACTGTGCCTTCAGAATGGAAAAAAATGACAACCAGGTGGCTTGGGGTCATCTATGGTCACCACTCTGGGTTCAACCCTAGCTGATTCTTGCTGGAACAATTGTTAGAAACACTCTCTCTGTACCTTCCCTTTCTCCTAACTCCAATATATCTCCACACTGTTGCCAAAACCACATTTAAAGGGAGCATAACTCTGACCCTATTTCTCCTCGGTTAAAAACCTCCAATAGCTCCCTATCGTCTATGCTTTCCAAGTGGATCACAATGAAGGACCAGGCTGCTTGTGATACTTGGAAATGTCAGAGGCCTCAGACACAACTCTGCTCAGGACACATAGGCCTGCAGGATGGTTAGGAGTAAGGACTCCTGGCCAGCGAAGGTCCTAGGTTCTACGGAACATACGTCCTATGGATGAAAGAAGGAAAGGGTAAGAATCTTATGCAACATTTGGCAAAACTTTGCTCTTTCTTGGGGATCACATGACATTCCCCCAGGTAAACCTGGTTAACTTTCCTGCCTGCATTTCAAAACCTACAAAACGTTCAGAGCAGAAGAAGATGGATTTGTTGGCTCAGTACTCTCACCAGCGTGTTTGGTCTGCTGTGGCAACTGGAGCTGTTGTGCTCATCCATCAGCAGCCTGAATCAAGCCCCTGGGACTTAAGGACTGCAGTTAAACTCGATAGGCTGGGAACTTGCTCTCCAGGTTCACGTGCAGCCGCTGCTGTCTACATGGTTTTCTCACCCTCTGAAAAAGAACGAAGAACTGGTGATCAATGAATCCATGAGAGTTTAGTGAGCACATACTCTACAACTGGCACTGTGTCAATTTTTCTGGATAAAAAAAGAAACCTGAGGGCTTCCCTGGTGGCACAGTGGTTGAGAGTCTGCCTGCTGATTCAGGGGACACAGGTTCGTGCCCCGGTCCGGGAAGATCCCACATGCCGTGGAGTGGCTAGGCCTGTGAGCCATGGCCGCTGAGCCTGCGCGTCCGGAGCCTGTGCTCCGCAACGGGAGAGGCCACAACAGTGAGAGGCCCGTGTACTGCAAAACAAAACAAACAAACAAAAAAGAAATGTGAGATGATTCCCCAAGGAACCCAACACTTCTTGCATCAGAAGAGGCAGTCTTCCAAGGTTTCTGCAATCCACAGCTTGGTGACATCTACACACTGGGCAATCTATGCTTGAGCTGAGGTGGGTCTGGGACTGCTTAGCAATCTGTCTGGATGTTTGCCCTGAGTCTGTGCATCTTCCTGTGAAGGCCACCTCACTGGTACAAAAGGTTCCGTTTCAGAAAGACACGTGTTCTGAGTTGCATCTTTGGCTGTGCATGTAGGACTGGAAACCTTTGGAGAAAGAAGGAAGGCAAGGATGTTCAGGTTGTATTAGACTGTTAGATTTTGGGCTCAGCATCCCCTGGTAAAATCCTTCTAGGCACCTGTGGCAGAGTGGGAAGCTCACCAGAGCTTTGGCCCCACTTCCTGCTTATCTGACTGAGCTTGGGCCTCCCTGAGCTCAGTTTCTACTTTGCCACTGTGAGGACAGTGGCTGGTGCTTAGTTGGTGTTTGTGGAATTTGTTGAATGTAGAACATCTGGTTTTAATGCCATTGATGGTTTTATCTGTATCCCTTAGCTGAATTTTTAGAAATGTTTTTCTAAATGTGCCCTGTGGAAATATAAGGCTGGGGGCCTCAAGATGTTTATTTGAAGAGATTCTTTCTGATCTACTGCTTTCCTTGTTCTGGTGAGAAGAAATTTGTGCTGTCTCTCTTCCACCTCCCCCCAATTCCCATGAAAATGGAAGCTCTTTGAAGTCAGGGACCTTTTACTTGTTCACTGCTGTATCCTCAGTGCGAAATACAGACTGGATGATAGTAGGGTGACAGTCAACAAATATTTTCTGAATGAATAGATAGATGAATGGATGGATGGATGAATAGATTGAGGGATGGAGGGATGAACCATTGGTTACATGGGACTTAACTCTCTTGGGAGATAGTGTCATGTGGTGATTAGGAGGTGTGGAATCAGAGTGCCCAGGTTGGAACCCTGGCTTTTTTGATGAGTTGAATGTTTTAGCCAAGTTTCTTAACCTCATTCTATTTCTTCATCTGTAAAATGAGGCTAATACTTCAAAGCATTTCTATAAGGATTAAATGAAGTAATATGTGCAAAGTATCTAGAACAGTTCCTGGCGTATAGAAAAGTCCAGACATCTTGGCTATCATTGGCTTTGTGAACAGGAAGGTACACATGGGGTTCCTGGAGCTGTTGGATTTCTGTCTTCTGCCCCACTGCCAACACTTTTTTTTCACGGTGTGACTTTGTGGAACACACTAACTGAAATTTGTTTTGTTTTGTTTTCTTAAAGTTCTCATGCCATTCAGTTTATATTATTGTGATCCTGTTACATTTCTTGTCCTGTTTTTGTTTTTGTTTTGTATTTGCTCCCATAGACAGTGGTAGAAATCCTGGGCTGAAGTCAAAAACGTTCATATTCATCGTTAATAAAAGTAATAATAACAACAATAATGGCTACCTTTTATAGAGTTTGTGTGCTGGGCATTGTATACTTTTCTGGCTAAGTAATCTGATCCCTGACCTGGATCGGGGGTCATGGATACCCAGGTACTGACTGACTGTCCTTTCTGACTTTGTCTCTGGGTTTGCTGAGGCCAAGCTTAGCTTCGTTCACTAGTTTCTCTCTGGTGTTAGTTTGACCACACATGCCTCACTTAGAGTTACTGCTTGATTGAATTAACTGCTTTGTCTTTGGAGGCAGATCTTTTTTTCCTTTGGACCCTTGAGATGTCTACAATTCTGAGTTGTCTTTGTCCTTTTCTTGCCTTTTCTTTTCTTCCATTTCCATTTCTATTTCTATCTCCTTTTCATCTTCTCCATGTCTTCATTCATTCATTCAAGTTGCTCTCCTACCAAATTAGAGAAGTGGCAGTTCAAAAAAAGCAGCACAGCTGCCCGCCCCACAGCTCCACCTGTGACCAAAAGTAGCTCAGGAGCATGGCACACATGCAAATAGACTTGTCCTGATGTGCTGGAACGTTTTCCTTTTTGTAGTAAACTAAACCTTTGATTCACAAGGAAATGGACTTTAGCTTTATTGTAATTCCTATTTTGATAGTGTTTGGGCACAAATCATGAACTACACTTAGTGAAAATACTGAGTCACTGGAGGGCTTGGTGTTTCAGAAAGAGGAAGAGGAGGAGGTTCTTTGTTGCATTTTCAGAAGGAAGGGTGGTTGACAAGCATCATCTCAATCATTGGACAAACTCCCTTCACTTTACTCCTTTGAGCCTTTAGCTCAAGGGGAACAGGGTCCAACAGCAACCTTGATGTCTGTTGTTTTGGAGGCTCTGGTCACTTGGGGGACCTTTGAATGCTACACAGAGAAGCAGTGAGACTGGGCAGTCTGAGTCATGGGCATGCAGAGTGGGTGCCAGGTCACAGGGTCACCTGATCACTATTCCCTTTAGGGGGGGAACTACAGGAAAGGGATTGTTTCTGGGTGCAGAGTATTCATGGTGCCAAGCTCCCTCCTGTGTGTGGGAAATGATGGTTATGTGCTTAAGTAGACAAGAGATCTTCCATGCTACACTTAAGCTGGAGCTTTTTGTTTTTCTTCTTAATTAGGGCTTTCTAGGGGCATTCCAATGAATAAGAGTTGAAAGAAGAGAGAAAGAAAAAGAAATCTTGAGAAGAAAGGAAGGACCAGCTTTTGACTGCCTAAGTTAGTGCTTCCTAAATCCCAAAGTAATGTCACCTGAATTTTTTTTTTTTCCCACAGAAACCAACCAATCAGCCGAGTCATGGACCGACCACTCCAGATCTACTGAGTCAGGTTTTTAGAGGGTGGGGCCCGGAAATGTCTCTTATAATTATTCCGTGTAATTGGAACTACTTACTAGGAACTCTTGTGGGACTTTCCATTATTAAAAAAAGCAGGTTCTTCATACCAGTGATAATTGCTTGAGCACAGGGCCTATGTCTTCCTCACCTCGATATCACTGACATCTAGCGTAATTCCTAGCACAGAGTTAGTGCTCAGTAAGCCTTTGTAGAAGTATCATGGAAGATATTTCTTGAAGGTGGCCATCAACTGTGCAAGACTGGGGGGGGGGAAGTATTGTTTGTGACGTGGAGGTGAAATTAATTAAGCCTATCATTTGTCGTGTACTGCCAAGTATTGGAAGGACAACACGGTGCAAAGAATAACCTGGAGACTTTTTCTTTTGCGAGGGCTGTTTTCCAAAGCTCATGATAACAAGGGCATCAAAGGTAATAACCACTGGGTTTTTATGACTATCTTCCAGGATTATTTATGACAGTCTTGGGACATAGATCATAGTTATACCAACCTGACCCTTGGTTTTCTCATCGGCAAAAAGGGGGCATGAACACTTGCCAGCTGCCTGTGTTGGAGAGAATTTGTCAGTATGACTAGAGGCCACCTGTCTAGCGTCAGAGGGCATTCAAGTATAGCCATAAAGAATTGGGCAGCCTGCAGCCTGCCATGGAGGCCAGGCTGTTACATACAATAAAGCACTAGCTTCTGAACATTGGCATCCATTCAAGTCACTCTGACATAGGTCTCTGCAATCTTTATTTGATCAGAATGAAAGTGATTTCCTTTTATCATTGTTCTTAGTCATAACATCTAATTATTTAAAGCACTATAAAGCTGGAAATCTCAACCATTAAGGACATTCTTTGATAAGGACCTGCCAAGTAGCTGTTGGCCGTATTTGTAGATGGTGCCTGGGGACTGGGGATGCTGAGATGTGGTGTGAATCCCACTACTTCTTTGGCAGGGGTTGTGGGAACTGCTCTTCTCTTGGGAAAGTACAAATTGGCAAAACTTGAAGGGGTCCCTAGTGTGCATGAATTTGAGAACAAAAACATGAAAGGGAATTCAATTATGTAGTCTCTTGATCAAAGTGAAACAATGAAAATTAGTGTACAGAGAGGACTCTATACTAGGCTGTTACGTTCAATCGTTGCAACTACTCTTCTTATTATTTTGCTTTGGGAGAGGAGGAAGCTAAGCTAGGACAGTTCACACACTCACCCAAGGCCTCACTGCTAACAGTGCAGCCATAGTTTACACCAGCCCCTCTCAAATAAGCGCTCTGTGATGCCCGGATGCCTTGACAGGAGGCAAATTCTGTGGAAGAATGAAATGATATGCATTTGCAGGGGAAATGAGAAATGGATTTAGTTGACTCAGTGTATAAAGGAAACACAGGAGATTGAGTATAGGCAGCAATGGAACTTGATATGACACACAGGGAGTACTCATATCACTTGGGGTCTCATTCCTGTTCTAGCTGAAATTAGTTAATTTATCCTTTATATATTAAAATTTTTGATCTCATAATATTTATCTAAAATAAAGAGTGGTTCTTAACCTTGGAATTCTTGTAAACTCTATGGATTGTGTCCCAAGGAAAATATATACACATACGACCCTTCCTTGAAAATCACCCACGTCCTTCCCTCCTGTTCCACCACACCTCTAATGTCAAGAAATCTTTCTCCAGATATGTAACTTTACAAATTGCTCTGACTTTCTGGGCCACAGACAATCTTTATAGTCTAGGGGCTGTCCAACCCACAGGCATCAGATTTTCTATACTCTAGTCTGTCCTGGGTCCTTTTTTTTTTTTTTTTTTTGTGGTACGCGGGCCTCTCACTGTTGTGGCCTCTCCCGTTGTGGAGCACAGACTCCGGATGCGCAGGCTCAGTGGCCATGGCGCATGGACCCAGCCGCTCTGCGGCATGTGGGATCTTCCCAGACCGGGGCACGAACCCGTGTCCCCTGCATCAGCAGGCGGACTCTCAACCACTGCGCCACCAGGGAAGCCCCTGTTCTGGGTTCTTATGGATGTATTTTCTCTTTTTTTTTCCAGCCTTAAGAAAATTCCTACAATAAACTTTATCCAGGTGTTTGACCACCTTTTACTCCTGTATTTTTTACGTCATCCTCCTGGGTTGCCCTTTTTATCCGATTGCTTCCTCCAAGAGCAATTTTAATGTCAGGTCAGGTATGCTTAAGGATACTTTTGTTATGCTACAATATTTGAATGACAGTTTAGTTGGATTTAAAGTTATAGGTTCAATGGTCTTTTCTTCTATACTTTAAAAATATTTTTTCATTGTCTATTTGCATCCACTTTTGCTATTGAAAATTGTACTATCAGTATGATTCTTGTTCCTCAGCTGTTAATATGATCTTATCAGAAGATCACCAAGAATAAAGTTAAATGGCAGATTAGGAGAAGAAATTTGTATTGAGTAAAACTTATTATATCTAGAATTATACGTATAAAATATACGAATAACTCCTGGTAATCAACAAGAAAAAGACAGCAACCGCAGTAGAGAAATTGGTAAAGAAATGAAAAAAAGTTTTTGAGAAGAGGAAATCCAGGAGGTTAGGAAGTGTATGAAGAGATGCCCAAATTTATTAGCATTAGTAATGTAAAATAAAACCACAATGAAATATCACTACATCTATTAGTTTGGCAAAAATTAGAAAGCTGGATGATACCAAGTTTGGTGGTGAAATTGAAATGGAAATACATAAAGCCTCATGAAACTGCTGGTGGGAGTCCTGGTTGTATTTAGTCAACTTAAATACATGCATATCCTTTGACCTAGTAATTCTATTTCTGGGCGTATAATTCCAAGGAAATGTTCACATGCCTCTGTAAAAGGATGCATATCAGAATGTTGATGTATTGTTTGTGGAGGGAGAGGTTGGAAACAATCTGGTTAAGTATGATGCAGTGCTGCATTCCACTGAATACTTTCAAGCCATTAGGAGTGACAGATGAAATGTATACATAGCAATGGGGATGGATTTTACAACATAGTTCTGAGTTAAAAAGTAAGAAACCATATGAGCTCTATAACACAGCACCACTTACGTGAATTAAAAATCTATGTGAGCAAAACAATACACACTGTGTAAGAACAGATACAAATGTCTACAGATAAAAGGATTGACATCAACCAGATGAAAATAGTTGCTTTGATTGGAATGGTTGGTATCTGGTGGAGGTGAGGGGAGTCAGAAAAAAGAATAGGCATGGTAGATAGGGAGGAAAGTGAATTAATGAATAAATTAATGAACGAATGAATGAACAAACAAATAAATAAATAAATAAATGAGTCCATCATGGACCAATGATGATAAAGTGCCATGGATGAAGAGGATGATTAAAGCCCAAATGAAAAGGGAAAAATAGCCTAATGTAGACAATGGCACATAATGAGCACTTAGTAAATATTTGTTGAATGAAGAAATGCAGCCTGTGGTGAATCATTTTTGCAAAGCTAAGAGTTCTTTACTGAATTATTTTAGGGGTTTTGATTTTGGCATATCAATTTTTAAAAAATGTGAACACACCGGTATTTCAAGACATCTGGATGGCATTAACAGAATTTGTTTCTTCAACTTCTTGAGGTATTGCACAAACATGGACTCCTTGTCCTCTTTCAAACTATGCCATGTAGTTTGACTTTTGATTCTGACTTATGGAAAATGTCTTCCCAGCAAATATTTGCCTTTTTGATCAAATCTTGGTTCCCAAATACCTGCCTATATGTGGTCACTGATATCTACTTTGATATCCACTTTCTTTGCTGGAGGCACTGAGTTGGACCCTGCTTCCTGAGCTTTGAGGTTGTCAGCAGTGGCAGGGTTAAAAGTTGGCCATGTCGGTGAATGTGCTGACATTTTTTTCTCTGTCACTATACAAGATTTGATTTCTTACAGCACCTCCAGTTTTGTCCTTGTCCTCCCCTCTTTCCAGAGGATTTATCCCTGGGGATATAAACTTCTATTGATCTGCTCCAGGTTTTAATATTAGTGATCCTATATTTCTGCTAATAAACATAGTTCACATTTGGCTTTCACTGATTTCAACTTAACGAATATATATTTGTGTTAATTATTTAAAATTCCAGCTCTAGTCAGATGAACTTGTGTCTTACACCTAGCTTATCACCTAGTAGCCCTGTGATACTGGGCAAACTAAATTTCCTAAGCATTTGTTTGTTCTTCTGAACAATATGGGTAGAAGTTTTCTCATAGAGTTGTGGTGATGAGATAATGTAGTTAAGGCTCCACATGGAGCTTGGTGCATAATAAGTTGTTATTATTACTTCATGGAAATCATTATGCTAGGCCTGTGAGGAGACACAAAGATAAATAAGAAAAAAGTTCTTAATTTCATGGAACTTGGAGAGAATAAGACAGATGCCCAAACTACCGAGCAACGTGAGAGAGGACCACTGAGGTCACGTATCCTCCTAAGAAGCCTGTGAGACATTCAGAGAACTGCTTCTTCATTTTATAAACAAGGAAACTGAGACTCAGAGGTTTATGTGACTTGGTTAAGGGGACATAGCTAGTGAGTGCCAGAGCCTTGTTGGGAACCCATGTCTCCTCTGATGGAGCCAGGCCTGATGGATGTGTCCCTGTTTCCATGGATACACTTCAGTGTGGCCCAAGGCCTTGTAGCACTGCTACCTGCCAGGCCACTGACTGGAGCCTCCATGTCCTAAAGCCCAGAGGCTTTGTGTTGAGGGCTCATAACTCAGCCAGGAGATAGACTTTGTTTTCTGAGTGAGTTTGGTTGGTTTATGTGACTGGTTTATGTGGACAACATTTCTTCTCAAGACCTGCTTTCAAACCAACAACCCATTAGAGACAGTAATTCATTAAATTCATCACTTCATTTGAATGAACTTTTATGGAGAGACAGATATGCTCCGGGTCCTTTGTTGGCACTGGGGAGACAAAGATGAAACCTCCTTGCAGAGCCTACAGAGGCATGCAACAATTTACTGCCACATAACAAACAGACAAAGTGCTCCAGGACCTGAGGAAAGAGGGCCGGATATTTTCTGGATGAGGAGGTTTGGTGGGTCAGAACATTTTCCACTGGAAGGATGCTGAAAAATGAGGAGATGATGATTTTCGGGTGAGGAACTGGAGAACAGGAACCGAGAGAGAGAGGACAGCAGTGTCAAAGGCAGGAGCTGCACGGGTGCAGAGTGGCGCTTAGAAGGCACTGGGGACCAGTGGCAGGGGTGGGCGCAAGTGGGCCATGAGCCTGGGAAGGTAGACAAGGATGAGATTGCCAGCGGTCTTCTATGCCTCCAGCTCTGTGGCTGAAGGGACCAGGTGAAGGCTTTTTAAGCTGGAGAATGGCATGATTCGATGTAGGTTGTGTGAGACAGCTCTGAGGCAGTGTGGAGGGCAGAGCAGCACGGCCCCAGACGGGCCGGAGGGGGCCCAAGTCAGGTGGTCTTGACCCCAGACTGATGAGGTCATTAGGGCCTGAGCATGTGGACTTCAGGTACCCAGTGGCAGAAGGCAACCAAACTGGGAAGAAGTCCATGGCCTAACACCCCAAACACTCTCAGGGGGTGAACCCCATTACTTTTCCGCCGAGTCACTTCATACGGACAGGTGTTGCCGGCTAGGAGGGAGGCTTCTGCACATAACGTCTGCAAGTTCTCTTCGAGCACCCAGCTCCAGTTAAAGAGCCCGGGCGTCTTCTTTCTGCGCCGAGGGAGCTGGCCTCTTTCTCCGTGGGCATGTGGACCATCAGAACCGGTGTTGCCCCTATTTAAGCATGATTAGGCCTGGCCATTTTGGTGGTAGCTGGGGGGCAAGGGGAAGCGCTAACGTGCTTCAAAATGGAATACACAGAAAAGCAATATTAAAAGAACGAGGAGGTTGTTTAGTGAGGCTTGAAGAGTCTACAGGTGTTTCCTCCTGTGTTGAGAACCAGTGTCCCCTGGGAATTGCATTTCCCGTCGAGCAGGGCCCAGGGTGGACTGAGCGCTGCTGACACCCCGGTGGTGGAGAGGCCTGAATGGGTGCCACAGAAAACCCAGAGCTTTCCAGGGGGTCTTAGGGCCCATCGCTGCACGGAGGGGGGCACGACTGGACACACACGCTCACAGAGTTCACACTCACGCACACTTGCCCAAGCCCCGCGCACCCTGGCACCCGGTGGGGTTGCGTCCCGCGGCCCACGGCCTCCTGGGCCGGCTGGTTGTGCAGATCCAGCCGGCTGGCCGCGAGCATGGCACATGGCGGGGTGGGCCGCCGGTGGGCCCGTGAGCGCGCGCAGGGGGGTGACGGGCGCCCCGCTGGAGAAGAGGGGCGGCGGCGGCGCCCGGGGTGGGAGGATGTGATGACGCTGTGCCCCCGCCGCGGGAACTCAGGCCTTTAAAAGCCGAGGAAACAGCCTTGAGCAGGCGGTGGCTCCACTGGAGGCAAGCACACCCGGGTCTCACATTAAAGAAGCCAAACTGTCTGCTTCAAAGAGAAAAGGCAACATCCTGTCGCAGGCCATGCTCTGGCAAAAACGTAAGTGGTTTGGCCGTGGCTGTCGGAGCCGAGTCAGCGAGGGAGGGCCTGGGCTTCGCCAGGCATCCGGGAGCCGGGGAGGTGCGGGGTGTGGTGGTGGGGGGGTGACTGGCAGCGGGGTCCCGGTCCCCAACCAGGGGAGCAGGAGGGACGAGGTAGGCGAGATGGAGCGGGGTGGAGAAACCAACCTGTCAGAGGTGATGCTGATTTTCCAGCCTGGAGGGGAACGAACTAGTGTTCCAAGGTGGGACAGCTCATCCTGTCTCCGCTGCCCGCATGAATCACTGTGGTGAAGAAAGGGCAGCTGATGATTCACAAAACACAATTTGGAGGGGAAAGCGTGGAGCTCTTTACCGGAGTGCCTTTACTTTTATAAACAGCTACTCTTTAGCCTGTGGTTCAGTTCCGTGGGCCTGTTTCTCTCTGAGTTACTGAGCTTTCTGCCAAAGGCACGATGTGTCTCTGTGACTGCATCGGGACGATGTGGAAACTTGGCTTGTCAAGCCTGTCCTCACCTGCTTTGCTGTCTTTCCCCTGTCATTCTGCTTCCCCTCTTGTGTGTCCCCGCGCAATGGGGCGCGGGTTTACCTCTAACCTTAATGTTTATCCCTGGAGTTGGATGGAACATCTGTGAACTTTAGTTTCCATATGTGGGACTGAACAGAGACTCGTGTTATTAATAATTGAAATCACACAGAGATTATCAACAACATTCCTTTCTCAGAAAAACAAAGTCAACTCAATGGCCTCATGAGAGTTGAACCTTCCTGGGGCTCAGTTCTGTACTTCCTCAAGAAAGAAGTAGTATCAAAAAATTTCTCTGTCTTTTTAAAGGTGCTTAGGTCTTTAAAATGCCTTTTAATGAATTCAGGTACACCCTACCTCAAGCAAACTTAATATAAGAGAAACTAGATTTACACAGAAAGATACATTAGGGAGTGTTTATTTATTTTCCAAAAGATATTCTAATGGAGACCTTACAGTTCTGAAAATATACCATCATTGATTAAGTCATAACTTACAGTCACTTATCAGCAGTTCATTGTTTCCTTTATTTCTTGTGTAAATTCTCTGCATCTGAGCTTGTTAATGTGTAATGTGAAGGAACAATTTCAAAATTTCTCAGATTGTGAAGTCTCATCATTGTTCGATGTTGGCAAGATGCAATTTTTTCTTCAATGAAAGAAGTGAATTCTAATTTGCATTTGAGAGTTATGGAATCCTTCCAAGGTAACTAGGGATATTCTAGTATGGGTGGTGGCCACCGCTCCCAGGAGCAGGATACAGCAAGACCCTCCCCTGCGGGGGCGAAGGCAGCTGGCCCTGCGGGAGTGCATTAATGGTGGTAGGTGGGCATTAATGTCCCTACTGGGAGCTGCTGAGTGTCCATATGCCTGGACCCCGACACTTAGAGCTCGATCTGTGGATTTTATGTGAGCCCCTGGAGGGACTTCTGCCTTTATTCCTACCTACTCAGAGAAAGTCACTTTCTTCTTTTTTTAATCCTCAGGTTTCTTATATGTAAAATGGGGTAAAAATGATACCCATTCCACAGAGATACCCTTAGTAAGATGAGATGCCACCGAGATGATGTTGATTGCTCTGGTTCTGCTTCAGTGCCTGAGATATGGGTTGCTTCCTTGCACTCATGAGCTGCCATATTTCCCCCTCTTTGTTACACACTGCATTTTTTCTTCTTTAGCTCCACCTATGAGATTAACAATTTTTTTTTAAAGGGGATGCTAGAGGCACGTTTCCTGCTCACTCCCTGGAAGTCACTCAGGTGCAGCAAAACTCCATCCCCAGGGAGACCACGTTGTAAATTCGTCATTGGAAAAACTGGGGTGAACGATTCTACCTGTTCAGATGCACATAATCAAAATTCTTTTTAATTGATCTTTGGCACCTTAAAGGAAATTAGGAAAGGCCCTGGGCACTGGGCCCATCCCCTTACCCTAAGTGAGGCCCTTGTCTAAGGCACTGAGGGCACGTGGGTGACTAAACCCTGTGGGAAAACCAGTAAAAACAGGGCAGCATTGTCAGCCCACTTAGAATCACCTGATGGAAGGTCAGAATTTGAAATCAGGCACCAAGAGCGCTGAAAAGGCACTTTCTTTTTTCAGAAAACACCCTTGAGGCCTGAGCTGAAATGACTGTACTATGGGGTTCTGGAAAGGGTTAAGAAAACATTCACCTTGTAGATGTTGCCTCCTCCCTACCTGGCCCGTGCCCCTGTTTGTGGACTAAATGTGAACATGGGCTTTGGTTCAGATCAGCTCAGAACTGTGGGCACACAGAGGTAGAAATCTTCAAGTCACAGCCATGAATTTGAGATTTGCTTGACCAGCCAGTTGGACAAAGTCATGCTCCCTGCAGATCCACCCACTGCCACCACACCTCCCCCCACCCCCTGCCCCCGCCAAGGTTCTGCACTTGGTCCAGCAGATGCCACGTAGATATGAAGAACTCACATCCACCCCAGCAAGAAGCCCTTGTTAAGGCCAACTAGTCACGGTGCCGTAGAAATAGCAGGCACGATGGAGTGAGACAGGCCTGGGTTTGAAAGTTGGCTCTGCAGCTTAATTATTTAACCTTTTCCCATTCTTACAAAACTGGAAAATGGGGGATCTAATGCCTGCCTTACAAGGTTTTTGTCAGAACTAAAGTAGAGAATGGGGAAAGTGTCATCATGTCTCCTGAGAATTAATGACAGTGGTAAGAGAGCACCTTCCCTACTGGGACACCTTTTGTGGGCCCATCTCGAGTGATTAGGGCTATGCCAAATCCTTTCTAATCATTTCCCACACTTTGATTAGCACAGTTAAAAAGGCACAGCAAAATATCTTTGAATGATAGGACCTTACATACAGTTTTCCAAGGGTCTAAATCAGAGGTCTGCCAACTATGGCCTGAGTGCCAAACAGTACCACTGCCTGTTTTCATAAATAAAAATTGATTGGGACGTGGCCATGTCTATTCATTTACATATTGTCTAGGGCTGCTTCTGCTACAATGGAAGAATTGAGTAGGTGCCACAGAGACCATATGGCCTTTGCAAACAATATTACTATCTAGCCCTTTACAGACAAGGTTTGCCAACCTCTGGTTTAAGATGATTTGGGTAGTACTTAGGATGTTTATTTCCCTAAGTTACTGGGTATCATGGGCTTGCACAATGCCAGCACCAATGGGAGACAAACCTTGCAGTCAACTGATTACATGATTTGCCCAATGCCGAAATTTGACTTGGTTGACTTCTTCCTTAAAAGCAGTGGAAGTGTGTATAATAAACTCAACACCATATGTTAGAAAATGAATGAATTGAACAACTGCTTTTTATTGTTATTTATGTTAGAGAAAGATCTACATGATAACAGAAGGCCTGCTTGACTGATTTTCTTTGAATTGACTGCTTGTCTTGATGCCCCATAGACTTGGTCTTGGTGTTTCTTTGCTGTAGTGCTCAAGGAGTCATCTTAAGAACAGGAAGGGCTTCCCTGGTGGCGCAGTGGTTGAGAGTCCACCTGCCGATGCAGGGGACACGGGTTTGTGCCCTGGTCCGGGAAGATCCCACATGCCGCGGAGCGGCTGGGCCCGTGAGCCATGGCCGCTGAGCCTGCGCGTCCGGAGCCTGTGCTCCACAACGGGAGAGGCCACAACAGTGAGAGGCCTGTGTACTGCAAAAAAAAAAAAAAAAAAAAAAAAAGAACAGGAAATACTTATTATCAAATTATTATGGCATGAATGTTTACTTTCAGACAACTTGAACGGAGCAGAGTTTCACCAAATAGATAAATTAAGGTCTCAAAATTCTCATTGACATAGAACTCTATACTTTCTCCAAGCTTCCACTAAATAGCCAACTTTTTGAGGACAGTTAAAAGTTCAGTTAAAGGTAAGAAAAACTTGTAATATACATATAATTTTTGGAACTCTATCTCCTGCATAAATTCAGATGAACTTACAACAAGAAGTAATTTCGGTCTGTGGACTGCTTCTAATATTTCTAGTCTGTGTTATAACCTTTGCTTACTTAATAAGCCTAATAAACACCTTTACTTCTTACCGAGTTTATCTGTTGATGCAGTGGTTCTTGTTGATTAGGACAATTAGGATCCAAAAGATATTCACGAATTCACGTGCACAGGGGGAGGTGAAATAAGTGACACACATCTACTAAGCACACAGATTAATCGGTAAAAGAGCTGATGATTTTCAAGGTGGACACTTTACTTCTTCTCCCTATATTAACTAAATGAAAAACCAACCATGTCCCCCTCTACAGCCCCAAAGTTTATGAGTCAGAGGTTTTGAAAGCTCTCTTCTGATTCAAAGCTGCAAATTTGTTCTGTTGTGAGGAACAAAAAAGGGCCAGGGTTGTCCACACTTATTTTTTTTTTTTATTTTTTATTTTTTTGCGGTACGCGGGCCTCTCACTGTTGTGGCCTCTCCCATTGTGGAGCACAGGCTCCGGACGTGCAGGCTCAGCGGCCATGGCTCACGGGCCCAGCCGCTCCACGGCATGTCGGATCTTCCCGGACCGGGGCACGAACACGTGTCCCCTGCATTGGCAGGCGGACTCTCAACCGCTGCACCACCAGGGAAGCCCTGTCCACACTTATTAGCTAAATATCTGGACATTTAATTCACTTAGAAGTGCTGTAAATTTTTGCTTTTAAACTTTCTCATTACGAAGTAAAGATATTAGGTTTTTGTCCTTCTGACTTCTTTCTAAAGTGGCTTGTTTCCCACTAAATGAAGATGTCCACCAATTTCTCACTTTGAGCCAAAGAAACCAGGGTTGGCTAATTGATTATGATCATTAACATATTTTTCAGCTTTATGAAATACTTAGTAACATTGTGGCTTTCTCATTTTTGTAGAGAAACTGCTTGATAGAGTGGGCCTGCCTGGGATGGAGAGGCTTCCTCTGAAACCCTCTTGTCCTGGTTGTGTGATGCTAAGACAAAGCGTTACTCTTGCAGGCAGGAAACATGGATTCTACTTTCCAACCTCTGGGTAATTAGGTGTGGGACCTTAGGCAAGCCACCTAACCACTGTGGGTCTCAAGTGCTCCAGCTGTAAAATGGGACTTCTGTTTTCCTGGCTGAGGACAAGGAGACTGGACTTGACTGAAATCCTTTTCCACGTCGAGTTGCTGAGTCTTCATGAGTGCTTATAAAAAATAAATACATATTTTCAAATGCATCCCAGGTGATTCTAATGTGCAGTAGAGCTGAGAACTGTTGACCTGGAGGCTGAAATTGATGGCTTATAGTATACTTTTGGACACTGCACCACTATGAGCAGAACATGTTCAATCCTTTTCATAGGGATAAATGTCAGCTCTGGGGTGTTGAGTGCTTCCCTGGTGCCATGCAGTATACCAGATGTTCTGTTGGATCAGTTTGGATTGCATTTGGTGGTTATTGAAGAGACCAGAAAATACATGGATTTAAATAAATAAGACAGTGGAATAGTTTCTCTCACACAAAAATGTCCATAGTAGTCTGCAGGGGCTGTATGGAGGCTCTAAGTGCCAACAGTGTCTCAGGCTACTTCTGTCTTTCTGGTCTGAGGTCCTTGGCATGTGGCCTTTGTCCTCAAGTTTGCTTCATAGTTGCACTGTAGCTCCAACCATCACATCTGTGTTTCAGACAATGAAGAAGAAGAAAAGGGAAAGGCAAAAAAATCATGCTTCTCTATCATGGTGTCTCCCCACCAACACACAACTTCTGCTGACATCTAATGGCTATTCCTATCTGCAAGGGAGAATAGTGTAATTGTTTAGCTGGGCACATTGCCAACCTTCCAAAATGTCGCGGTTGACAGTAAGGAAGGAGAGGGCAGATGTTGGGTGTGGCAACCACCAGTCTTTGCCACACTTTGAGTGTATTATCTCATTTAATCCTCATAAAAATTCCATGAGGTAGATTCTGTTTTAAGCTCTGTTTCATAGATGAGAAAACTGAAGCTTAAAGATGAGGTTAGTAACTCACCCTGAGTGCTGTCTTGCTAAGCTGTCCTGTCTCTCTACCATGGTGCCCGTCTCACTCACAGGGCTTAAGAGGATGCTCTTGGTAGAAGCACAGGCCTTCCATGTTAGATAAAGGACCAGTGACAAAATGAAGTACACCAGCTGGCAGATGTCTGTTCATACTTTGGAAACATTTTGGGTGCATGTGTTTCAGCTCGCTTAGTGAAGGAAATGAAGTTTTGGCTTTCCTGCTATACCTCCTTCACTGGGCTCTGCAGATACTTTAGCTGAAATGGAGGGTTCAAAGGGGAGGGAAGGACCTAGCATTGCCCCAAAATAACATAGCCTGTTTGTTTTCTTGGGAGCCCTGTGTGGCAGCCTGTGCTGGGAGCCAAGGCTTTTGCCTTCTCGGCACTTCCTTCATTCTGAACTGTCTAGAGTTTGGAAGACTCAGGCTCTCCCTTCACGTGTGTGTGTGTGTGTGTGTGTGTGTGTGTGTGTGAGTGAGGTGTGGAAAGCAAGGTAGAGGGGGTTATTTTGAATTAGAGAGTGACAACTCTGTTCTTTCTCTCCCTTCAGGGTTTAAAGCTCAGCCTCTGGGGCAGGCAGATCTGAATTTGAATCCTAGATTTATGCCTCACTGGTTGTATGAAGCCAGCTTTGCCTCACTTTGCTGCCATTTCCTTGTATGTACAAGGGGAATGCAGTTTTTCATAGGGTTGTGGTAAGTGTTTACTACTGTGCTTGGCATTAAGTCAACACTCAATAGCTATTAGTTACTATTACTATGTTCCTGTTCTCGCTCACTCTACCTCTGAGGACAAAGTTTATGCAGCCAAGCCTAGATTACAGTTTGTATGGCCTCTGAGTTCTGCCTTTCTTGTGAAATAGCAGGATGCATATTTCCAGTCTTTTAACTCATGGTGGGGTTAGTGATCAGGGCTTACATGGATGGTTAAGCTGGCCATCCTGTGACCAAACTTGGAACTTGGGCCACAATTTCCTACCAGCCTCATAAGGTGGGATGGTGGAAGGCTTGTATTGACTGGCAAACTTGTGTTTGTTTTTTAAATTCACAAGATTGGACTTGAGGTGTTGTAATCTAGCTTGAAGTATGCAAGAAATAGAACAAATGATACTGAAAACTGAAACAGCAATGTGCTGCCTCCTTTTCTTAGTAATGGTTTCATTAGTATCACTTTCTGGGAAGAGCAGGTAGCCAAAGAATTACAAACCAGAGTCATACTCAGACCAGGTGTTGGGACCAAAAAGGATTTGACCACACTTAAGAAAGATGAATTACTTTTTAATTCTCTAGAAAGAATCATAAATTTAATTGGAAGAGGAGTACAAAGATTGCTATAACCTTCCGGGACTGAGAAATGCTGGGAAGACAGAAAACAAAGGAAAAAGGGAGGCAAGAGAGTTGAAGATAGAAACAAGTTTTAATGCTGGATGAAAGAAACACCAACTTAGGAAAGAAAGGTATAGAAGGAAAATCAACCATCCATTTATCATCCCATGCAAGCATCCAATAATGGAATTATTTCCAGCTAGGGAAGTCAACCAATGAAGTAAATACCTTCAGCAGGAGGGAGAGGAAAATGGAATCAGGGAAGGTGTCATGGAGCATATATATGGCTTCAGATGTGGATCCTCAAGAACAAATGGTAATCAGCCTTCTTGCTTAGATTCTGGGGAAGGAAGAGCATCTTAGGATGTAAAATATTATCACTGGGAAGAAAATCCAACTCTATCTATCTAGGCTGGTGTCTGAAACATTTTTGTCACAACCCCCTTTATTCAAACCAAATCTACTGCAGACCTCTGATACAAAAGTAAAAATGGAGCACTTTTGGGAGGCCCTTGGAGCTCTGATTGCTCATTCACCTCCAGACTCCCCTGCTTCCTTCCCTTTCTTGGCAAAAAATTCCCTTTATAGGCACCTTTACTCTATTCCAGAGTTTTTGATTACGGCCTGACAATCCTGACCTGGACCAGTCTTCCACTCCTTAGCAAGAACTCTGATACCTGGTCACAGATCCTTGGTTTAAATACTTCCAGGGTAAGGACCTCACTCCTAGAGAAAAGTGAGTCACTGTGAAGCATGTTGTATTCATTTCCATGAAGCTTTGAGACTGTGAAAGTCTTGTTTTCAGTCTACATAGGTATCTTGTGAATAAGGAAGAGGGTACATTCCTCAAAGATTGACCTAGTGATGTCTTTCCCAGGCTTGCTGTTCTGACTTCTTCAGTGTCCTTCACAAGGGATTTCCCCCACATCATAAGGCCATTGGTTAGTAAACCAGAGACTTAACAAAAAAGCTCCTTTTGACTGGCAGTTACATCTCACATCATGAATCAATTATTAGGGCTGCCTTCACTCATGTAGGCTGTACCCAGGCCACCATGAGCCTTGAGTCTTGGGCAGTTGGGTCTGACCCCAAATATATAGCTGATGCTGGGTCCAAAGAGTCCTTCCTCCAAGGAAGTGTTCCCTACCTGAGGGTCTCAGGAAAATTTTATTTATTTTATAAGAGTCTTTGGTCTTGGAAATCCTAAACTAGATATTGCTTAAATCAAGGAACAAACAACTGAATGTCCTCAGTTCCTAACCACAGGTTTTTCCTGTTCTAGATCATACTGGCAATTAGATTTAGGCTTTGTGTCTCAGTCTAAAGAGGGAAGGTGTATCTGTCTCCTCTGCCCCATCTCCTCATTCTGGTGCTGCCTTTCCATAGAATTTGGGTGGGAACCCTGGGTTGGTTCACTCCCTGATGTGGTCTTGTGCTCTCAGTGTAGGTCCCTTCTTCCCCCATTTTGATCCTTGTTGCTCTAGATAAAGCTGAGGCAATACCCGATATGTCAGCCAGAAGTCTGTCTTGCTCTGTAGCTGGTAAAACTTCCCTCTCTGACCACTGAAGAGCCCTCCCTCATCCACTGCCATGTTTGCATCCCGTATGTGATATGTGCTCCTAGGTTTCTAGTCCTTTGAAGATGTATCCATGACTATGGCTTCAGTCATGGCTGTGTCCCTGTTCTTTTTTTTTTCTTTTATATTAGTATGAGGTAATTTTATAAGCGAATACTATGACGACCACTCAGGTTGACACTTGAGAGTAACAGGCTAACAACAGATTCTTCTGTAGTCATTTGAAAAAGTTAACATTTGAGTGCTCAGAAAGATGGTCAGTACAATGGGTGTTAGCACTTGGATTTTCACCCTTTAGGAGTGGTGTATATTTTATTTAATTAATTAATTAATTTATTTATTTTTTGTCCCTGTTCTTTTGGAGATACATACAGGTTCCTTGAGGGGCTACATCTTACTCTGTCTGCCACTCAAAAATCTCCAAGGTACTCTTTCCTGGAGTTGTCCTTTAAAAAGTCAGATCTGCCACAAACCTAATCCTCTGGTGGCTTTGGAAGAAAACAGTCCTGCTCAGCTCATGGTATCTTTACGACAGGTCAGTGTCAGGATTTTGATGTCTCCTCTCCAGGCTTGCTCTGTTTGCATGTGAGGTCTTTGACCAGTCTCTCTGCAGCATCATTGGCCTCCCTGTCTCCTAAATAGGGCCATCCTGCTGCTGGGGACATAGGCCCAAGTACCTGAGGGATGACTTGCAGGAATACAAGGAAGGCAGACAGGCTTTGCTGGAGGAAGAAGGCCTTGGGTATATTGAGGATAGAGACATTCAGTATCAGGATGCAGCAGGATGAGGGCAAGTTAGGGTCACTGTACCAAGGCTACTTCTCTGATGAGTGATAGACCACAGATTTTTGGCTGAGAACAAAGGATAAACAGCCATCTCTTGAAAACCTATTACATGCTAGGTGTTTGGTTAATTTCATACAATCCTCATGATAACCCCATGAGATGGAGATCATTATTCTCATTTAACAAATGGAGAAACTGAGGCACACACAAGTTAAATTATTTGCCAAGGGTCACATAGTGATAAGCTATGTAGTAGGCTTTCCAAACTAGATCTGCTTCGGTTCCAAACAATGCCACACCACTTTTCAATGCCAAGGATTCTAGGGTTGCATTAGATGCTTCTTCCCTTCCTAATTAAAATAAATGCACCATTAGAAGGAGGTGGTCTCTGACTTCACTGAGAGTAATTGTAGCCTGACTCAAAAGCCCCTGCAATTATGAATCTCAGAAAGTTAGATTTGAGACTCAGCCTAGAACTTCTGAAGCCAGCTGCTTTCCATCTTGGAATCTGAATTCCTAGGACTGGTCTTCCCCTAGTGGGCTAATCAGCCAAGATAGGATAAGTGAAACATCTTTGGGGTTTATCCAGGGTCCGTAGGCTGAGGAAGGATCCTGAACATCTGGGGCTCCTTTGTTACATCTTGGGCAAGTCTTCCATTCATGGTGTGGGCTGAGCCTGACCCCAGAACCATCTCCCTGCACTGGAGACAGAACAGTCGAGCCTCATGCACTCTTCTCTTTATACAGCCCCTGGAGGCTGGGGCCCCTGGCTGGCTGCTCATTCAAGCCCAACTGAATCAAGTGAGGCTTGGACTTGACATGCTACAGAAAGGCTTTCCCACCCAATTTACACTAGATTGTAGTTTACATTTTTTTTAATGTAGACCAACAAAGAAATCCCATATACATGTAAATTTAGGTTTTTATTATTAAAAACCTAATTAGGTTATTATTATTCAATCAAATAATAATAATTATCATAATAATTCAATTATGAGGCAGATGCAGCTCTGTCACCATTTGTAATTCTAGGTTTGCTTGTGCAATTAGTTGATTAAATCTATATTCCCTACTAGACTAGACAGTAAACTCCATGATGGCAGGGGCATGGTTTCCTCCGCTCTGTTCACAGAATGCACTGCCAGGGATCTCCTACTGTTGACCCCACCCTGGGACATGGTATCTGAGACGGGAGCTCTTTCTGCTCTGGTGACCCCAGTTTCTGTAAAAGGCGGGCAGATGCAGCTGGTTTCTCAGGTGGACCTATCCGCTGTCATTTCAGTCGAAAAATACCAAAAATAAAACTTTGCGGGGAATTGTGTGGGTCTCTCAGTTCTCGCCACTCCTCATGTGAGCAGACTGCTGGTAAGCTTCTCATGGACTTCTTTCTCCCTCCTCGGCTGGGAGACGCCCTCTCTTGCGGGAAGTGGCAGTCAAGGGAAACTGGATCAAACTGGATCAGACTCCCAGCCTGGAGGGAAGAGGGTTAGAACTGAGCAGGGGACCATTCAGTGGCCCACCTCCAGTGTCCCCCAGAGAAATAAATGGGATTTGCCGGGGCAGAGAGGAGGCAGGATGTGAGGCAGAAGCGGACTGCACTTGGAATCAGAGGTCCTGGGTTTAGTTGATGACCCTGCTGTTTACAAGCACAGTCCTCAGGCAAATCACTTAAAATCTCTGAGCATCACTTTCCTCATCAGTGAAAAGGAGGGTAAGAAGAAGACCTCCCCTGCCTATTTCAGAAGTTGTGGTGAGTCTTCACTTGAAATCATTTGTGTCAAATTCTCTGTGAGCCACAGAACATCATGCAAGGTGAGTGTGGTGATTTCTGAGTTCCTGGGAGTTAAGATCATGACCAGGAATCACACAGACCTTTGGCAGCCATGCATTCAACATACCTGCGTCTCCACAGAAAAGAGGTCTTACACTGACACTGTCTTTGGGAGTAGGGAGCAGTATCCAGAGCCTTCCGTGCTCCTCTTGTTCTGTGGGAGGGTTGGAGGGAGGATGGATGTGTGGTGTGAGGGGGTGCTGAGGGCTCTGGGGGAGGGACACCTTAGCAGCAGTGCCTGTGAGGGAAAAGTCTGAAGGCTCTGGCACTAGAGGCCTTGTGGCCAAGTCTACCCAAGGTCATGGGGTGGGACATCCAAAACTTTTGGCCTGGCCAGGTCTGGGGAAGTCCTAAGTGACTGTGGCCCTCGTTTAGCTTTCCCAGCGACCTGCCTATGGTTGATCAGTGAGCTCTGTGGGGGCTGATGGGGATATACCTCTTAGAATGGGGACACAGGGAGGGGAATGCCTACTGTTCCCTTCCTTTCTGTGACCAGACCAGAGAACATGGGCTCAGCTGTCATCTTTGAGATCTCCTGATGGAGACATCCTACTCTACGCATGAAGTTGTCAAGACTTACTCTTGATTGGCTGACCAGTAGCCTTCAAGCAACATCAAATCCTAATTCAGCTGAGGTTCCACTTTCCCATATCTTCTGTATACCTTTAAAGCCACCCTTTTTGTCCGTCTATCTTTTTCTCCTCTTCCCTGTTATGCAGATTGCTAGAATATGTGAGTGATACTTTAATATTTCCTGGCTGCAGGGTCCTCCTCAGTTCAAACATTAGTGAATAGAAAACCTAAATTTACATGTATATGGGATTTCTTTGTTGGCCTACATTAAAAAAAAAAGTAAACTACAATCTAGTGTGAATTGGGTGGGAAAGCCTTTCTGTAGGATGTCAAGTCCAATCTTTGGCCAAAGCCCAAGTTCTTTCTTCCTGTTTGGAAAAAAATCAGCCATTGTCCATGAATGCAAAGAACAAATTTTAAAACTTTGACTCAGACCTTCACCAAGAACACTTGCAGTAGTGTTTCAATTAAGGATATGAATAATCCTTCAGCTGAAAGGAGCTAAACTTTCCTGGGAGCCCTCATCTGTCTTAGGTCAAGAACACAAGCAAGCTTGTTTACATTAAAGTGAAAAGTGTCAGCAACTTTTGTGACTTTGTTTTCAGTTAGAAGCTAGGACAAGTTTGTTAGCCCTAGGCTTGAATTCCTATTGTTCAATTATTTGTTTTTGGTTTTGCTGTAAGTAACGAGAATATTATTGTATTCCTCCTTAGTGGGTCTTTTTTATTTTTTAAAATACTACTGAAGGTTCAGCAGCAAAAGTGAATCATATGTACTGTGGTTATTTGGACTGATCAATAATTTGTTATGTGTCCTTCTGGGCTAGGAAAGCTTTGTCTTTCAAAATGGCCTCGTATGGCTGCATCCTCAAGTTTCAGCTAGACAGTTGTAAATGGGAAGCACTTTCAATGAGCTAGATTGTCAGGATGGGTGGGATGGGTTCCTCTTCCTGGTTCCCTGACGATGGAAATGTAGGCTTACCATGGATCCCACCTTAGATTCTAAACTGTAGAGCAGCAATCCTGACTGGTGTCCAACTCACTGCCTGGCCCTGGTGGCTCATGGGAAATCTGTAACAGGACAATGGCTGGGAGAAGAGTATTCTTTCAAGAATATATTGGAGGGTAATGAGGTGGATGGACCTAGAGTCTGTCATACAGAGTGAAGTAAGTCAGAAAGAGAAAAACAAATACCATATGCTAACCCATATATATGGAATTTAAGGAAAAAAAATGTCATGAAGAACCTGGGGGTAAGACAGGAATAAAGACACAGACCTACTAGAGAATGGACTTGAGGATACGGGGAGGGGGAAGAGTAAGCTGGGACAAAGTGAGAGAGAGGCATGGACATATATACACTACCAAACGTAAGGTAGATAGCTAGTGGGAAGCAGCCGCATAGCACAGGGAGATCAGCTCGGTGCTTTGTGACCACGTAGAGGGGTGGGATAGGGAGGGTGGGAGGGAGGGAGATGCAAGAGGGAGGAGATATGGGAACATATGTATATGTATAACTGATTCACTTTGTTATAAAGCAGAAACTAACACACCATTGTAAAGCAATTATACTCCAATAAAGGTGTAAAAAAAAAAAAAAAAAAGAATATATTGGAGGCTGTTCTAGGTACCACCTGCCTGAAGAGGGCTCTCTTAAAGCTGCCCTGAGGAGATGCCTGGGTGTTGGCTCCACTAGGACCTACCTCCTTAGCCTAGCTTTCTCACTGTGGTGTGAACGTGGTTTGCATGGGGTCATTAAATAAACAAGTGCTGGCAGTTTTGCGTATTTCCTTGGTGATGTTTATTATACCTTATCAAAGGACTGAGGGCCATGTTTATTTAAATCTGTAGAATCCTATGTTCCCGAAGCTTGGTGCAAAGCAAGCGCAGGGCCCACATGCAGCCAGACGGCTGTCTCAGGTGACCCTTCGGCTTGAATCTGTCATGGTCTGTGCTTTCCAGTGGAACAGCAGCTGCAGGACTCTTATTTTTGTGATGTGAAGCATGTCCGGGTATGAGGCAGGGGGAACTGAAATAGCCTCTGCTGACTTTTTATACCTTCAGATTTTTTCGTTGCTCATTTTGGAAAAGGGAAGCCCTCACTGGGGCCAAATTCATAGGTTTTTCTGTAAATGAGTGTTGTTTTTTTCCCCAAACAACATTGGTGACTGACTTGCCGTGGTGGAAAGGTAATATGGCTGAACTTCTCACACTGAAAAAGGAGATTCCCAGTGAGGGTCAAGAGGCTTGTGTTTAGGTGGAAAGATTTTTCTCAGTGCTGGACACTTGGATGCCCACAGGGGACTTGAAGGGCCTTCGAACCCCAGGATAAATTGTGAGAAAGCTTCAGGCTTTGAAAGCGTGCTGCATGGAGCTGCAATTCGACCGGTGCTATGAAAATCTCTGGTCAACTCTACTTTGGGAAATTGGACTTTCATCTTTCTCTGCTTGTGTATCACTATTTTGATCTCTTGTTTTATTTTCCTCTTATTTAGTATTATTATTTGAAGAACTTATTTTAATAATCTTAAATTTTTCTTTTAAATATTTTAGTTTAGTTTTTTTATTCAGGGATCCAGAGGACCCAAGGCTAAGCAATCATGACTGCAGACAAGCTTCTTTTTCCTCTTCCAAATTTGTATTTGTGGGCTCATTTCTCATGCTAGCAGCAGTAGGGAGTCCAGTGTTTACTGTGGAATTAGAAATGTTTATCGCTGCTTCACAAAGGTTGGTGTGAAAGGCACCAGCTGCAAGTTTTCACCTTGCAAATACACTTGGCCGTTGGGGTCCTGTGGAAATTGTCTTGAGGCTTCAGATTTTGATATTTCATGGGAACTTTGCAAAGATACTCTCAGAAGTGCCCTCACTCTTGTCTACTCACCTGGCAGCAGTCACAGGATTCCTTGGCAGCTGGCTGGGGACTCCTGCGTGGGCAGTCAGGAGGCCCTTGGGAGCTGTAGGAGTTTCATGACTGCAGTAGGAAGAGGTGGGGACTTTGAAACTGTTCTCCATATGGTGGTTGTTCCAGGGCACACCTGTTGACACTGTGGGTTCCAAGGAAGTCCAGACATCAGAGGGTGATGACCTCTGCTCACAGCACCTCTCCAAGCCCTCTTTGTTCATTGATTCAAAAACAACAGGAGGCAGGAAGCTCTTACTTGCCAAGAAGCTGGAAGTGCCCAGCTGTCCCCTTTGCAGCCAAGTGGTCCATGTGTCTACTTCCCAGGGGGGAGTGGGATTGGAAGTCCTCTGGGCCCTTCCCCAGAAGTGTACATGCACATCAGAGGGGCATGAGCCATATACCTGTCTTTGATCTGGTCTGAGATGTGTGCATGTGTGCTGGAGACTTTCTTGTCCCCCAACTGAATTAAGAGTGGGGTCACCATGCTCAGACCCCCAAATAACCCTGTCCCTTGAGTTTCTCCCAAATGCACAAGGCCTCAGGCTGCCCTTTTTGCCTAAGAATAGCTGGAAACCCAACCGGAGACAAGTGTAGGTTGAGTGATACGGGTGTGAACAAAAGCTGATGTAGTTGTGGGTGACCCTGAGAATGAGTGAACAGAGTGCAGGAGGGCAGGGGCCCTTGTTCTCTGCCATGTCAGGCCATACCTGGGGTCTCTGATCACCCCTGGGCATCACCCAGCATAAGGGGAAGCGGCAAATGAACTTGTGGAGGAGTGAAGCAGCCAGAAGGAAGGTTAGAGGGATTCAAAACATGTCGTTAAGAAATAGCTGAAGGAATGGAATGTTCGTTCAGACTCTACAGATGCTGGGAAGGGATACTACTACTAATACTAATGATGATATTAGTTCACATGTTTTCAGTGCTTCCTCAGTGTAAGCTCTATTCTAAGCATTTACATGTAATTCTCGAATTATCTTACCGGGTATATACCATTATGATCCTCACTCTGTAGATGAGAAAGTTGTAAATAGATTATGAATTGTGAGTTTCATTAGAAGGTAATGCCAGGAAAAATGATGCTTGTCACCATGAGGCAGGTCCAGTAGGAGGAAGAGCTTTCTGACATTTGCACTCTCCAGAGGAAGGTAAACATGGGTGGAGGAAGGGGAAGGGAAATAACGTGTGTTGAACATCGACTGCATGCCAGACATGGCTTTGGGAGCTTCCCGTGTGTTATTTCACTTAATCCTCACAAGAGTCGTGTGAAACAGGAACTATTATCCCTATTTTACAGATGAGGAAACTGAGGCTTAGGGATGTAAAATAAATCAACTGAGACCTTCCCACCAGAAACTGACAGCCCAGGTATCTTGAGCTCTTAAGTCCATTGTCACTGCTGTTTAAACAAAGATGATGGTGCACAGGTGACCCCAGGGTGCAGGTACCAGTCTGGCTCTCTCTGCTGTGCACTCCTGCTTCAGCTTGAATTTCACAAGTTGTAACTGTTTTATTGCTTGCCTGTCCCACTAGACTGCAAGATGCATGTGGGCAGTGGCCACATCTATCTTGCTCAGTGCTGTATTCCTAGTGCCCATCGATATTTGAAAAAATGAATGAATACCAGTAGAGATCCCTTGTTATGACAGGGGAAGTTAGAAAGAGGATATTTCATCTCCTCTTGGGATGTTAGAGGGAGATCAGGGATGCATTAGCAGTGGTTCTAATCCCAGCAGAGCTTCAGAATCACCTGAGGGATTTTTATAAATATAGATTCGTAAGTCCACATCAGACCCCTGGAATCAGATACTCCAGGAGCAGGGCCTGGGTATCTGTATTTTGCATTGCTCCCTGGTCGCTTCTGCTACTTGGCCAGGTTAGGAAGCCCCCATAAATGCACCTGAGTCTGGGGTTCTCTGACTCTCATGTGTTTCTGGGGCTCTTGGACAGCACTTCTCTCTTCCCCCTGCTTCTCTGCCTGGGCTTCCAGGCCAGGCCATGTGTGTGCCTGGAGCATGGATGGAAGTCTGGTGCTGGTCAGGCTTGGGGTCTTATCAGGTGGGTATTTACTGAGCAAAGTTTAGTTAGGGCAGCACTGCGGATCCGGCTTTAATAGATACCCAGGCTTCCGGGCTTTTGATTCAGAGCCCAGGTCCCTGGGCCCTTATCAGTGGATGATAATGGACTCCCATGTGAGTCGTAAGGCCCAGTGCTACTTGCCTTTCTTGGCTGACCCAGGCCTGCCCTCCAAGGGCCCAAGGCCTCTGGCTGTGGGCCATCTGGGAGAACAGATTGTCACTGCCCAGCCATGGCTGCTTTGGACTTCTTCTCCTGCCAGGGAGAGCTCTGTGTTCCAGCTCATGGTGCTTTGGTTTCCTGGCATTGATGGCAAAAGGCAGATGGAACCTTCTCTCAGAGGCAAGGCTGGATACTCTCTGGCCCCTGGTCACACGGATCACCATTGGGTATTTGTCCTTGGAGACACAGAGAACCCGGGAAGCATTCACTGCAGCCCATTCTAAAGTTCCAGGGGAGGTGAAGGGAAGATGAACGGCAGTGCATTTTGAATAATCATCCAACCAATTAATCAACCAATAACTTCCTGAGCTTATTATGGACATGCTACTTGGGATGATATAGAGAGATAAGGTGGAATATTTCACCTTGAGAAGTTTATAACCTAGCTAGGGGCATAAGGAATTTACCCCCAAAAGGATTACTGATTATTACATAGCAGACTACAAATGTATTGAATGCTTACTGTGTACCTGATTTTATACTTAGCATGTATTATGCTTCCCATTTACTATGTCAGTGACTCCTTACGACACTCCTTTGATAAGAAACTGCAGGTTAAGAGGCACAGAGCGGTTTAGTAACTCGCCCAGGATCACACAGCTAGAAAGGGGCAGGGGCAGGTTTTGAGGCATCTGACTCAGAGTCCCTGCTCTTATGCCATCCTCTGCTGCCCCCTGTGATGAATACTAACCTGTCTGGAAGGGTTGCAGAGGTTGTAGGATGAAGCAAATTCTGTGGGCTCTGTGGTCAGCTAGGAGGCTTGCAGTAGTAGTCTTGGGTCAGGAAGAATCCAGAGGTCGAGAAAAGTGAGAGGGAATCCTGACCGTGGGAAACTGCAAGTAGAGATGAGGAGGGGAGACATTCAAGGGAGGTGGAGAGGAGTCTAGGTAGACCTTCTGGCTGGAGTCAGGCTTTCCATAGTGGTTAGTGTACAAAGAAGTTGGGAAAATGGGTTGAGATCACCCGGTGGTGCTCGGGCTTTAATCCTCTGGGTGCAGGGGAGCCGTAGAAGGTTTGGGGCAGGAGGAGTGATAATACTGGGAGGAAAACCCTAGGAAGTCTCGTGTGGTCCTGCATGTTCAGGCACAACTTTGGTGAGCAGGCAGACCCTCGAGGAGAGGGGGCACATTGGGGTGGGGCTTGTCTGCGAAGGGAGACCGAGTACCAGTGATGCTTTCTTCACAGCCACAGCTCCAGAGCAAGCCCCGGCCCCACCCCGGCCGTACCAGGGCGTGCGGGTGAAGGAGCCAGTGAAGGAGCTGCTGCGGAGGAAACGTGGCCACGCCAGCAGCGGGCCGCCGGTGGCACCGACCGCGGTGAGGGGGCCGCTGTGGCCAGAGTGTGTGTGTGTGTGTGTGTAGGGGGCTGGGGGTGGTCAGGTGGCGGTGTACGTCCCGCTCCACGGGCTACTCCTCGAGGGCACGGAGGCTGCACGTTGCCCTGGTGTGGCTGCCAGAGAATGGGCCCAGGGAGAAGTGCCTTGAAGTGGGATGAGGAATATGGGCCGGCCGGCTTGGTCCACTGAACAGCAAGTGTCTCACACGTCCTGGTGTGAGTTGAGGGCTCCCCCTGGGCCGTTGATGAAACCAGTTCCCTCAGTGCACAGCCTTCTTGCTAAATGGGATCACCGATCCCTCGAAAGTATAGGTGGTGATGGTTGGGACATGGGGCTTAGTTCTAACAAGGGAGGTTCTTGCGCCCCACCCGATACCCTCCTGCCCTGGGGCCCTCTGGGCGAGCTCCCTGCAGAGGGCCAGCGGGAGATGGCTGAGCCCTCATCCCGGTCTCCCTTCTCCCCTCTAGGTGGTGCTGCCCCATCAGCCCCTGGCGACCTACACCACAGTAGGTAAGAGCTCCCCACAGCCCTGGCCTCCTCCCGGCCCCTCATCAGGGAGACACCTGCAGCTCTGTAACTTCCTCCTTCCCACAGGTCCTTCCTGCCTTGACATGGAGGTCTCTGCTTCCACAGTGACGGAGGAGGGGGCCCTGTGTGCCGGCTGGCTCTCCCAGCCCGCCCCGGCCACCCTCCAGCCCCTGGCCCCATGGGCACCCTATACGGAGTATGTGTCCCATGAGGCTGTCAGCTGCCCCTACTCAGCTGACATGTATGTGCAGCCCGTGTGCCCCAGCTACACGGTTGTGGGACCCTCCTCGGTGCTGACCTACGCCTCCCAGCCACTCATCACCAACGTCACGGTACGTCACACAAAGGCCTTGCTATACCCACCCATGCTGAGGGCACCCTTTTAGAACCGGGGCTGACTTCCAGACCCCTGACCTTCCTTGCTGTTGATTCCCAGGATAATCCCATCATCTAAGCCCACCACATCCTCCAGGAAGGCCTACTTTCATTCCCAGTGACTTCAAATATCTTTCATAGAAAAGGCTTATGACCTCCTTTGCCATGCTTTGTTGTCCTCGGGGTTGGCACGTCCTCCTGCCTCTCTGTCCTAAGTGTCCCCTGCTGCCCCATATGCAGTGAGTCTCGGTAATGAGTTTAAAGTTTTATTGAATGGTGATACTTGTGTGGGGTCTCTTGCCAGAGCCAGCCTCTCCTTCCTACTCAGATTATTTAGGGGGTGATCGTTCATCCAATAATGGGATTTACTAGAACATTTTTAGGCTGAGCAACAGGTGACACAATTTTTGAGAAAACTGTACTTTTGATGGAGTCAGACCCACCTGCAGGGTAATTTTTTGAGTTCCACCTCTAGTGTCCGATTGCCTGGGTTCAAATCTCTGCCCCTTCACTCACTAGCTATGTGATCCTGAGCTTGGTGACTTAATGCTCTGAGTCTCAGTGTCCTCATCTGTAAAATGGGTTGATGTCAGGATCAATGACATGATGCATGTAGAGGGCTTAGAACACTTCCTGGGCTCAGCATAGTTCCTAGCATACAGAAAGCACCCGATAGATGCTAGTTATTATGATCGTCGCCAAGTTGGCCAACAACACTAACCAAGGGCCGTCTTCAAGTGCCGGATGGGAAAGGAAGTGCTTGCTCCCTCAGGAATGGAGGAAGGAAGAGAAACAGTTTTATGTGAATGATGCCTGTTTGACCAAAGGAATGGGAATCCTCCAAGTGTTCAGAGGAGAAAAGACCTGTGGTTACAGCTACATCCAGCTCCAGTCCAAGGAAAACTGTGGGAGGTAGAACGGGAGCCTCATGAGTCACTGCAGAACCACCCTTGATGATGGAACTTGCTTTGGTTTCCCACATCCTCTCTGTTTACCTCAAGGTCCAGTGTCACCCTGATGCTCCTGCCCCTCAAGCCCCATCCAGGTACAGGCTGCAGGAGCCCTCCCACTCCATGCCCACCTGGCTACTCAGCAAACCAGTTGTGGGGCCTGAATGATGGTGGATGGGAAGGAGCTAATTCAACACCTCTCCCAGGCAGCTCATTTCCATAACAGAGGCCTGGGGTGTGGGTGGGGAGTGGTAGACACAATGGTTTCCCAACCATTTCAGGACCAAGCATTCCTTTCATTATTTATCCTTTCATCAATCTCACCTCTTGCTTTGAAAGGTTGTGTAACAAACAAACTATATTTATTAAGAAATAATTTATTTGTTTTGCCATTTTGTAAATTAACTCATCAAAGCTGGTTAGAGCTGCCAATCAGCACTCCAGATCAGCAGGAGATAAGACCTGTTATGATGACCGGTAGATGTAATTCTATCCCTGAGCCAAGAAACCTGCAGTCGCAGTTGACCTGCGCAGGTTTATGACTCAAAACTGTAGGATATCTGTTTGGATTTTTGAAATACTAGAAATAACAAGGCTTTGCTGGGAGGCTGGAAGTCCTCTGAGACCCTTTCTAGCTCTATCATTCTATAGAAAAGCATCCTAAAGCCTTGCCACTCAAATTGTGGTCCCTGGACTAGCTGCACTGGTGTCACCGGGGATCCAATTAGACATGCAGTATCCAGGCCCGACCAGACCTCCTGTACCAGAATCTGCATTGCAACATGGTCCCGGGAGATTAAAATGAGCTCTTCCCTGAGTGACTCTAATAGTTTGCTCCCAAGACACAGTGGCAACTGGAGGAGCTATGACAGAGAAGGGAGTGTGGTAGGGGGAGGTTTTGGCCTCTCACACACACATCTTTCCATGCAAAGACCTTCCTCCCCCACCTGCTTCCTCAGCAGTGGAAGATAGTAAGACTCCAGGCCCTGGCTTTGCAGGCTTGAGCTAGGATTCGTAGGGTGGCTGCTGTGCAGGGGTAAGATGTTGTTTACAGAGGACCTGGGAGAACGGCCCTGACCTTTGGAGGTCCCTGGGATGGCCACAGGGGGCCCAGCTAAGAGGCAGCGGAGGGTGAGGTAGTGGGAGGCTAGTGGAGCTGAGTCCAAGGGGTCCTTAAAATGCCAAAGCTGCTGTGTGGAGCCTGGACAGTCTCTGTGTTAGGGCACAGCAGTGGCTGCTTTGGGATATAGCTGTGTGACGGGCTTGTTGTTTAACATGCTGTGTTTTCATTGATTTTAAGATGCACACCTCCCCCCTCCTCACACATATTTTAATATCTCTGAAATCGGGATGCATTTTATATTCAGTGAAATCTGGAAAAGCATCTCTAATTCGCTCAGCCCTATGATGTCAGTCCTTTGTGTCATCTATTTTACAGACGCTTCAGATGGGGAAGTAGCATGAGCAAGGACATATGGCTAGTGAGTGACAGGGTAAGGGATGCGGAAGTTTGTCTGGCTTCTCCCTTGGGGAAGACCTTGAGCAGGGAGAGACGGAGACCTCTGGAGTGAGACGGCAGGAAAGGGCTGAGGTGAGGGAAACAGAGATCCCCATGGGGACCAGGGTGGGCAGTGGATATACCCCAGGGCTGCTAACCAACCAGTGTCTCCCCCATCACAGACGAGAAGTGCTGCCACACCCACAGTGGGACCCCAGCTGGAGGGCCCAGAGCACCAGGCACCTCTCACCTATTTCCCGTGGCCTCAGCCCCTGTCCACGCTGCCCACCTCCACCCTACAGTACCAGCCTCCAGCCCCAGCCCTGCCGGGGCCCCAGTTTGTCCAGCTCCCTATCTCTATCCCGGAGCCAGTCCTTCAGGACGTGGAAGACCCCAGGAGAGCCATCAGTTCCCTGACCATCGACAAGCTGCTTTTGGAGGAAGAGGAGAACGATACCTATGCCCTCAACCACACGCTTTCCGTGGAAGGCTTTTAGGGCTGGCTCCCCCCCACCCCGAGCATCCTGTCCCCTGAAACTGGGATTTGAAAATAAGCCTGGGATTGAGCCTCAGATTCATATCTGTTTGGAGTTTCATAACTACAAACTACAGTTTCTACCCCAAACTAGAATTGTAAACCAGACTTCCTTCCCCCCTCCCTCCCTCCCTCCCTTCCTTCCTTCGTCTCTTTCTTACTCTCCCTTTCTTATTTCTTTTTCCATTTCTGTTTCCTTTTGGGAAGGAATTATAGGGATTTTAAAGATAATATTTGATGCCAAGTGTTGCCTAATCTGTGGCCCAGGGTTTTCATTTCTGCCACGTTTCCTTCCTGGAGAAGGCCCCTCTCTCCAATGCCCACTGCTTCATGGGAGCAGCAGCCCTGCTGAGCCGTCTTCAGGCAGTGATGCCCTGTGCTCTGTCATTTTGAGATGGATGGGGTGCCCTGTGAGAAGACCAGCCCTGCCAGCATCTCCAAGGGCGGAACCAATGCCAGAGGCCTTGAGCTGTCAGTTCCCACAGTTGCTCCTTTGTTTGCTGTTCTCAGCTTTGGCCAGATTTACAGTCTTGACAGCAGGGTCTCAAGGCCTGGGGCTCAGCGAGGTGGTGGGTGGAGGGTGGGGGGGAAAGGGAACATCAGAGCGTGTAGGGGCCGGGTCAGAGGGACAAAGGAGGGATGGGGGCATGGAGTGTGTACGTGGGGGGAGGGGTGAGCAGGAGGGCTGAGGAATGGTTTTCTTTAGATTACTTGGTTATTAAGAAGGGGAATAAATTTAAGAAAAATATGGCTTTAATAGGTGGTTTTGCTGCTCTCCTTGAGGATGCTTGCAAGGAGAGCCGAGCTTTGGTCAACAGGATGATGGGATATGTCTGACTGTATCTTTCCATGTCCAGACCCTCTTTGGGGCTATGTGCAGGCCAAGACCCACTGAGGCCCAGGGGTGACTGAGACCTGGTTGAGTGTGGCCACATGTGCTTCTTTAGTGTCTTAAGCCTCCATGGGCCACGCTTATGTGGAGCCAAGACCTCCTCCCCAAGCACCATCCTTCCTGGGGATTCTAGAGCCTCAGCCAGAAGGACCATTACGTTTCATTTCAATTTTTATTTTAATTTTTTTTTGCTGGAGAAGCATCAGATCTGCAGGGGCCTGAGCACAGCTGTCACCAGGGGTGCACAGCTCCTGACAGAGGCCATGTCCTTCGGGAACTAGCACATCTGTCTGCTAAGGACACCATTGTCACCATTGGCAGATGCATTAGTTGGAGGACTCTGCATAGAAGTAATGGACTTTTCTGGGAAGTGACCCTTTCTTTGATATATATATATATATTGACATTTTAAATAAAGACTTTGGAGAAAAATTGCCTTTTTTTTGATTTTTCTGCTTTGGGTTTATTTTGACCCAAATATCTGGTATCTGGCTAAAATCCCCAAACAGATGTCTTGAATTGTTTTTATTTAGACAATTTTTAGATTTAAAAGGTTAAGATATCATTTTAGATAACAAATTTCTATCTTTATTGGCAGTGATGTGAGTAGGAAAGGGAGAAGGGGGTCTCAGCCCTGTTTGATCAAAAGCCCTGGCTTCCTATAAAATAAAAAACACTATGCAAGAATTTTCCGCTTACTGTTTGAGGATTTGAGAAGATGCAGAAGCAATCTCCATAAGGGAGTTTAAGCTGAGAAAACAAGCAAAGAAATAAAGTACTTGACATATTTGCTAAGATTTAAATGGTGTCTTTTTTCTTCTTATCTTGAGGTCATGGATATCTTGGTTGCAGCCATCCATCTAGGTTTCTTCCTGGGTATTTTTGTTAAGATGGAAACATTTTCAATAAAGATTTGCTCAGACTTTTCTGTGCCGAAGTGTTTTATTTCTTATCAGATTAATCCCCTTAGCTTGCAGTCCATGTCAGGCAGTGCCATTCTAGGAAGGAGCTTATACTAGTCTTGTTGATTTTGCAACGTGACTGGCTGCCAGGGAAGATAAAACAAGCCGCACTATGCTTGCAGCCCAGTTATCCCAAGCAGGACATGTGAGGCCAGGAGGCTTGGTCTCCAGAAGAGTAGGGATCTGAGGAGAGGAAGAAAATCTTTGTAACCCTATTACTCTTCCTGTTATTCGTGGTATGTGAATACCTGCTCATGATGCTGGGTGTCTAGGGATAAATCAACCACTGGCATTTCCACAGCAGGAGTCCACCAGTCAGAACCCAGGGCTGTGTACATGGTACTGAGTGCTATGCGCAAAGGGAGCCATCTCTTAGGACCAGACATCACAATGAAATGGAAACTCAAGACACCAGCCAGCCTCATCTAACACCAGTCCTTGGAATGAGTAGCAGTTTGGAAGGATCTCCTTTTCCCGGCGATTTTCTGAGTTGCTGAGAACCTCTGAGCTCATTGCCTTCACTGGTAATATTTACAGGAGTGATTTTTTTAATGATCCACTTTTTTCTGCTGTGTGTCTTATTTCTGGTTTAGGGGAACAAAAGTACATCCAGGGCTTCCCTGGTGGCGCAGTGGTTGGGAGTCCGCCTGCCGATGCAGGGGACACGGGTTCGTGCCCCGATCCCGGAGGATCCCACGTGCCGCGGAGCGGCTGGGCCCGCGGGCCATGGCCGCGGAGCCTGTGTGTCCGGAGCCTGTGCTCCGCAACGGGAGAGGCCACAGCAGTGAGAGGCCCGCGTACAGCAAAAAAAAAAAAAAAAAAAAAAAAAAAAAAAAGTACATCCAGTTATTCACCTCAGTTTAGATGATCATCACCATTGTCTTTTTTGTTTATTCTCCATATAGATCAGAAAAAAGATACGGAAAGAAAGGGATTTGAGGGGTTTTTTCTCCAGCTTTACTAAGGTACAACAGCTCTTTTAAAAATGCACTTTGCAGGGGCTTCCCTGGTGGCACAGTGGTTAAGAATCCACCTGCCAATGCAGGGGACACAGGTTCGAGCCCTGGTCCGGGAAGATCCCACATGCCGCGGAGCAACTAAGCCTGTGCGCCACAACTAGTGAGCCTGCGCTCTGGAGCCCGTGAGCCACAACTACTGGAGCTTGTGAGCCTACATCCCGTGCTCCGCAACAAGAGAAGCCACTGCAATGAGAAGCTATGCACCGCGAGCCCCCGCTCGCCACAACTAGAGAAAAACCCACGTGCGGCAACGGAAACCCAATGCAGCCAAAAATAAAAATAAATAAAATAAATAAATTTATTTAAAAAAATGCTCTTTGCAGTCCTCACCTCCTTATGTGATAGAAGGGTGCCTTATGTGATAGAAGGGTGAACCACTTGCTCTATGATGTGAAGAGGGTGGCCAGCTTCTTGTATATGTATATTTAGTAGTTTTTAAATTGTATCCTTGAACTATTCTATAAATATAACATCCAATATAAAACAGTCACAATAATAGAAATTTAAAAGATGAAGTATAAAATAGATAATATTTTAATAATTATTTTATTAATTAATGGTATAAAAGTACTTTTGACCTCATTTACTATAAATAATATTTAGAGGGAGAAACGTTATTGAATATGTCTAATTGCTTTTAAAAATCTTTGTAATATACCAATTTGAAGATCTGGGACTAAGTTCAATTGATTTCAGTTCTCTGCTTGAATAGATGTTACGGCTGAAAAAGATACCATACAAAGATATTTAAATCCAAATAAAATAGTATATAATTGGCTGTACTAAGTAAATTACAAAACTCATTTCGAAATTCCTTCCATCAATTTTGCAAAGGCTTTATTTTAAAATTTGGCTAGTAAATTTCATCTTAGTTTATGTCAGCTAGTCTTGCAAACTCGTTAAGGGGGTTGACTTTTTATTTTTTAACACAGTGAGTAAAAACCACTCAAATTCTTTATTTGGAAAATTTAAAATAAACTAGAAAATTCTTCTACTTTTTAAAAAAGTGTAAAGATAAGAAGTTTTACAGGTGACACATACCTACATTGTTGTTAGAAATAATATCACATAATGGTGGAATCATTCCTAAACATGCACTAGACTTCACTTTCTAAAGTTTTCCCCATTCATTTCTTTCTAAAAGCACTATTAAAATGTCATCTCTACCTTGATGGTCTGGATTAAATGAAAATTGTGATTATTACTTTAAAAAAGTCTGCAGGTAGCATGTTTTGGACAGTCAACTTATCAACCAAAAAAGGTCAGAATGGCTTCCCTGGTGGCGCAGTGGTTGAGAGTCCGCCTGCCGACGCAGGGGACATGGGTTCTTGCCCCGATCCGGGAAGATCCCACATGCCGTGGAGCGGCTAGGCCCGTGAGCCATGGCCGCTTAGCCTGCACATCCGGAGCCTGTGCTCCACAATGGGAGAGGCCCCAACAGTGAGAGGCCCGCATATCGCAAAAAAAAAAAAAAAAAAAAAAAAAAAGTCAGAAAATTTAGTACTATTGCATTTTTAAAAAATTGCTAATAATTTATTTTTAAGTTTGACAGTTCTTTGGAGTTTTTTGCCATGAGATAATCAGTGATTCTCTTTGTGGTGGAAGAATCTCATATCACTATAAAGACTGTATCATTTAAAGCTATTGCACCTATAAAATTAATCACATTTGTAATTGCCCTGTAAACTTCAAAGGTTGCCATATGATATGGAAATGAATAAGCTGAGCAAGGGCATCACCATTACCCCTCCTCTCGTGCGTAACTTCCACTTGTCCCTGCAGACACTTTCAGAACCATGGATCACACATAACCAAGTGGGATGCCCCCATTAGTCCATGTTTGGTGACCAATTTGTTCTGGTTTGCCTGGGACCTTCCTGGATTTAGTCCTGTGTTCCAGGAAATCCTTTAGTCTGGAGCAAATTGGGACATTTGATCACCTCAGTCCACATATTAGGTAAAACTAGATATTAATTTCTTCTTTTCTCTGTTTTTTTTCTTATAAATTAGTAGGTTATTGGTCTGCACGCCAATGGTTTGTCTCATGTCATTACTAGGATATATGTGTCCCACTTCAGAGCTTGTAACTGAGATTCTTGCTGACTAGAATTCTCAGTAAAAGCTCCCCTGGGAACCACAGGAGGGAAGCTGGCTCTAACCTGAAGAACCTTGTCCTAATGGGTTCTAAGTCAATACTAGGTCTAGAAACACCAGTGATTCTACCAGGGAATGATCCTGGGGTTTCTCATTTGAGTGGTAATAGCATGAGATACACATTACATACTGTCTTAAAACTAAAATCAAGTTCTCACAAAAGGTTTTCTTTATGTATCCCGATCTTAAAGCAACACCTGTACGAATAAGACAATGTCAACTCATTTGGGAAAATCTTAAGAGAAGGCACATTTTTCCTAAGGTCAAGGAGATGGCTTCTTCCACCCAATTCAATCAGGTGGGACACTTTAACAGCAGTCTCTGCCTAGCCTGCATATTAGAACTTCTTGGGGAATTTTAAAAAATCCCTGTGTCCAGACCAAGACTTAGATCAACTAAAACAGAATTGCTGGGAGTGCGAACTGGGCATCAGGAATTTTTAAGCTCTCAGGTGATTCCAGTGTACAGCCCAAGCCCAGAACCACTGCTCATCTACCCTCCCCTGCCAGTGGTTTTGGAATAGCTGTCATATCTGAAACCTGAAAAGGAGATCTCAGTGACTTGTGCATGACATGTAGAATTGATTCTGTTTTATTTAATTAGCATTGTTTTCCTACCAAGCCAGGCAGGGGTATAGTACTGCACCATCTCTTCATTAGAGGGTGAAAGCCCAGTGGTCTTAGCAATCACTATAGGAGGTCTCTAGAGTGGATACATTCAGTTGAGAGATAGCAGCTAAAGTCATTTCAGATGCCCATTATCTGCTAGCACACGGATTTTCTTTTAATATGTGTAGTTCCCACAAGCAAATGTAAGAATGAAACATAAAGGAAAGAGCAGGATGTTAGAATCTTCTCCCCTTGCCTCAGCTGTGTGCTTTTAAACTTCAGTAATGGATTGATATATTCAATATGGAGCTGCTTGGGCGAAATGAAAAGCTAACGGGGACAACAGCTATGGTAGAATTCCTCATATAAGCCTATGCTTGTGGTCAAGTCCAGGGCCTCCCTGGGCAGAAGGATTTATGACCTTCAAACCAAACCAAACCTTAAAGGATGAGCCATGTAGGACCGAGAAATCTGCTTCTTCCAGTGATGGAATATAACTAAGCCTTGACCAATGTCCTTATTTGCTATCTTATTTTTTTTTTTTTACATATGTTCCCATATGCCCTCCCTTTTGCGTCTCCCTCCCACCCTCCCTATCCCACCCCTCCAGGCGGTCACAAAGCACCGAGCTGATCTCCCTGTGCTATGCGGCTGCTTCCCACTAGCTATCTACCTTACGTTTGGTAGTGTATATATGTCCATGCCACTCTTTCACTTTGTCACAGCTTACCCTTCCCCCTCCCCATATCCTCAAGTCCTTTCTCTAGTAGGTCTGTGTCTTTATTCCTGTCTTACCCCTATGTTCTTCATGACATTTTTTTTTCTTAAATTCCATATATATGTGTCAGCATACAGTATTTGTCTTTCTATTTCTGACTTACTTCACTCTGTATGACAGGCTCTAGGTCCATCCACCTCATTACAAATAGCTCAATTTCGTTTCTTTTTATGGCTGAGTAATATTCCATTGTATATATGTGCCACATCTTCTTTACCCATTCATCCGATGATGGACACTTAGGTTGTTTCCATCTCCGGGCTATTGTAAATAGGGCTGCTATGAACATTTTGGTACATGTCTCTTTTTGAATTATGGTTTTCTCAGGGTATATGCCCAGTAGTGGGATTGCTGGGTCATATGGTAGTTCTATTTGTAGTTTTTTAAGGAACCTCCATACCGTTCTCCATAGTGGCTGTACCAATTCACATTCCCACCAGCAGTGCAAGAGTGTTCCCTTTTTTCCACACCCTCTCCAGCATTTATTGTTTCTAGATTTTTTGATGATGGCCATTCTGACTGGTGTGAGATGATATCTCATTGTAGTTTTGATTTGCATTTCACTAATGAGTAAAGATGTTGAGCATCCTTTCATGTGTTTGTTGGCAGTCTGTATATCTTCTGTGGAGAAATGCCTATTTAAGTCTTCTGCCCATTTTTGGATTGGGTTGTTTGTTTTTTTGTTATTGAGCTGCATGTGCTGCTTATAAATTTTGGAGATTGATCCTTTGTCAGTTGCTTCATTTGCAAATATTTTCTCCCATTCTGAGGGTTGTCTTTTGGTCTTGTTTATGGTTTCCTTTGCTGTGCAAAAGCTTTGAAGTTTCATTAGGTCCCATGTGTTTATTTTTGTCTTTATTTCCATTTCTCTAGGAGGTGGGTCAAAAAGGACCTTGCTGTGATTTATGTCATAGAGTGTTCTGCCTATGTTTTCCTCTAAGAGTTTGATAGTGTCTGGCCTTACATTTAGGTCTTTAATCCATTTTGAGCTTATTTTTGTGTATGGTGTTAGGGAGTGATCTAATCTCATACTTTTACATGTCCCTATCCAGTTTTCCCAGCACCACTTATTGAAGAGACTGTCCTTTCTCCACTGTACATTCCTGCCTCCTTTATCAAAGATAAGGTGACCATATGTCCGTGGGTTTATCTCTGGGCTTTCTATCCTGTTCCATTGATCTATCTTTCTGTTTTTGTGCCAATACCATACTGTCTTGATTACTGTAGCTTTGTAGTATAGTCTGAAGTCAGGGAGCCTGATTCCTCCAGCTCCATTTTTCGTTCTCAAGATTGCTTTGGCTATTTGGGGTCTTTTGTGTTTCCATACAAATTGTGAAATTTTTTGTTCTAGTTCTGTGAAAAATGCCAATGGTAGTTTGATAGGGATTGCATTGAATCTGTAGATTGCTTTGGGTAGTAGAGTCATTTTCACAATGTTGATTCTTCCAATCCAAGAACACGGTATATCTCTCCATCTATTTGTATCATCTTTAATTTCTTTCATCAGTGTCTTATAATTTTCTGCATACAGGTCTTTTGTCTCCTTAGGTAGGTTTATTCCTAGATATTTTATTCTTTTTGTTGCAGTGGTAAATGCGAGTGTTTCCTTGATTTCACTTTCAGATTTTTCATCATTAGTATATAGGAATGCCAGAGATTTCTGTGCATTAATTTTGTATCCTGCTACTTTACCAAATTCATTGATTAGCTCTAGTAGTTTTCTGGTAGCATCTTTAGGATTCTCTATGTATAGTATCATGTCATCTGCAAACAGTGACAGCTTTACTTCTTCTTTTCCGATTTGGATTCCTTTTATTTCCTTTTCTTCTCTGATTGCTGTGGCTAAAACTTCCAAAACTAGGTTGAATAAGAGTGGTGAGAGTGGGCAACCTTGTCTTGTTCCTGATCTTAGTGGAAATGGTTTCAGTTTTTCACCATTGAGGACGATGCTGGCTGTGGGTTTGTCATATATGGCCTTTATTATGTTGAGGAAAGTTCCCTCTATGCCTACTTTCTGCAGGGTTTTTATCATAAATGGGTATTGAATTTTGTCGAAAGCTTTCTCTGCATCTATTGAGATGATCATATGGTTTTTCTCCTTCAATTTGTTAATATGGTGTATCACGTTGATTGATTTGCGTATATTGAAGAATCCTTGCATTCCTGGAATAAACCCCACTTGATCATGGTGTATGATCCTTTTAATGTGCTGTTGGATTCTGTTTGCTAGTATTTTGTTGAGGATTTTTGCATCTATGTTCATCAGTGATATTGGCCTGTAGTTTTCTTTCTTTGTGACATCCTTGTCTGGTTTTGGTATCAAGGTGATGGTGGCCTCGTAGAATGAGTTTGGGAGTGTTCCTCACTCTGCTATATTTTGGAAGAGTTTGAGAAGGATAGGTGTTAGCTCTTCTCTAAATGCTTGATAGAATTCGCCTGTGAAGCCATCTGGTCCTGGGCTTTTGTGTGTTGGAAGATTTTTTATCACAGTTTCAATTTCAGTGCTTGTGATTGGTCTATTCATATTTTCTATTTCTTCCTGGTTCAGTCTGGGAAGGTTGTGCATTTCTAAGAATTTGTCCATTTCTTCCAGGTTGTCCATTTTTTTGGCATATATTTGCTTGTAGTAATCTCTCATGATCCTTTGTATTTCTGCAGTGTCAGTTGTTACTTCTCCTTTTTCATTTCAAATTCCAGTGAGTTGTGTCTTCTCCCTTTGTTTCTTGATGAGTCTGGCTAATGGTTTATCAATTTTGTTTATCTTCTCAAAGAACCAGCTTTTAGTTTAATTGATCTTTGCTATCGTTTCCTTCATTTCTTTTTCATTTATTTCTGATCTGATTTTTATGATTTCTTTCCTTCTGCTAAATTTGGGATGTTTTTGTTCTTCTTTCTCTAATTGCTTTAGGTGCAAGGTTAGGTTGTTTATTCAAGATGTTTCCTGTTTCTTTAGGTGGGATTGTATTGCTATAAACTTCCCTCTTAGAACTGCTTTTGCTGCATCCCATAGGTTTTGGGTCGTCGTGTCTCCATTGTCATTTGTTTCTAGGTATTTTTTAATTTCCTCTTTGATTTCTTCAGTGATCACTTCGTTATTAAGTAGTGTATTGTTTAGCCTCCATGTGTTTATATTTTTTACAGCTCTTTTCCTGTAATTGATATCTAGTCTCATAGCATTGTGGTCGGAAAAGATACTTGACACAATTTCAATTTTCTTAAATTTACCAAGGCTTGATTTGTGACCCAAGATATGATCTATCCTGGAGAATGTTCCATGAGCACTTGAGAAAAATGTGTATTCTGTTGTTTTTGGATGGAATGTCCTATAAATATCAATTAAGTCCATCTTGTTTAATGTATCATTTAAAGCTTGTGTTTCCTTATTTATTTTCATTTTGGAAGATCTGTCCATTGGTGAAAGTGGGGTGTTAAAGTCCCCTACTATGATTGTGTTACTGTCGATTTCTCCTTTTATGGCTGTTAGCATTTGCCTTATGTATTGAGGTGCTCCTATGTTTGGTGCATAAATATTTACAATTGTTATATCTTCTTCTTGGATCGATCCCTTGATCATTATGTAGTGTCCTTCTTTGTCTCTTCTAGTAGTCTTTATTTTAAAGTCTATTTTGTCTGATATGAGAATTGCTACTCCAGCTTTCTTTTGGTTTCCATTTGCATGGAATATCTTTTTCCATCCCCTTACTTTCAGTCTGTATGTGTCTCTAGGTCTGAAGTGGGTCTCTTGTAGACAGCATATATATGGGTCTTGTTTTTGTATCCATTCAGCCAATCTGTGTCTTTTGGTGGGAGCATTTAGTCCATTTACATTTAAGGTAATTATCGATATGTATGTTCCTATTCCCATTTTCTTAATTGTTTTGGGTTCGTTATTGTAGGTCTTTTCCTTCTGCTGTGTTTCTTGCCTAGAGAAGTTCCTTTAGCGTTTGTTGTAAAGCTGGTTTGGTGGTGCTGAACTCTCTCAGCTTTTGCTTGTCTGTAAACGTTTTAATTTCTCCATCAAGTCTGAATGAGATCCTTGCTGGCTAGAGTAATCTTGGTTGCAGGTTTTTCTCCTTCATCACTTTAATTATGTCCTGCCACTCCCTTCTGGCTTGTAGAGTTTCTGCTGAGAGATCAGCTGTTATCCTGATGGGGATTCCCTTGTGTGTTATTTGTTGTTTTTGCCTTGCTGCTTTTAATATGATTTCTTTGTGTTTAACTTTTGACAGTTTGATTAATATGTGTCTTGGCGTATTTCTCCTTGGATTTATTCTGTATGGGACTCTCTGTGCCTCCCGGACTTGATTAACTATCTCCTTTCCCATATTAGGGAAGTTTTCAACTATAATCTCTTCAAATATTTTCTCAGTCCCTTTCTTTTTCTCTTCTTCTGGAACCCCTATAATTCGAATGTTGGTGCATTTAATGTTGTCCCAGAGGTCTCTGAGACTGTCCTCTGTTCTTTTCATTCTTTTTTCTTTATTTTGCTCTGCAGCAGTTATTTCCACTATTTTATATTCCACCTCACTTTTCCATTCTTCTGCCTCAGTTATTCTGCTATTGATCCCATCTAGAGTATTTTTTATTTCATTTATTGTGTTTTTAATCGATGCTTGATTCATCTTTAGTTCTTCTAGGTCCTTGTTAACTGTTTCTTGCATTTTGTCTATTCTATTTCCAAGATTTTGGATCTTGGAAATAGAATCTTGGATCATCTTTACTATCATTATTCTGAATTCTTTTTCAGGTAGACTGCCTATTACCTCTTCATTTGTTAGGTCTGGTGGGTTTTTATCTTGCTCCTTCTCCTGCTGTGTGTTTTTCTGTCTTCTCATTTTGCTTATGTTACTGTGTTTGGGGTCTCCTTTTTGCAGGCTGCAGGTTCGTAGTTCCCGTTGTCTTTGCTGTCTGTCCCCAGTGGCTAAGGTTGGTTTAGTGGGTTGTGTAGGCTTCCTGGTGGAGGGGACTAGTGCCTGTGTTCTGGTGGATGAGGCTGGATCTTGTCTTTCTGGTGGGCAGGTCCACGTGTGGTGGTGTGTTTTGGGGTGTCTGCGGACTTTTTATGATTTTAGGCCACCTCTCTGCTAATGGGTGGCGTTGTGTTCCTGTCTTGCTAGTTGTTTGGCATAGGGTGTCCAGCACTGTAGCTTGCTGGTCGTTGAGTGAAGCTGGGTGCTGGTGTTGAGATGGAGATCTCTGGAAGATTTTCGCCGTTTGATATTATGTGGAGCTGAGAGGTGTCTTGTGGACTAGTGTCCTGAAGTTGGCTCTCCCACCTCAGAGGCACAGCACTGACTCCTGGCTCCTCAATTTGGGATGATTTGTTGTCTATTCATGTATTCCACAGATGCAGGGTACATCAAGTTGATTGTGGAGCTTTAATCCGCTGCTTCTGAGGCTGCTGGGAGAGGTTTCCCTTTCTCTTCTTTGTTCTCACAGCTCCTGGGTCTCAGCTTTGGATTTGGCCCCGCCTCTGCGTGTAGGTCGCCGGAGGGCGTCTGTTCTTCGCTCAGACAGGACAGGGTTAAAGGAGCAGCCTCTTCGGGGACTCTGGCTCACTCAGGCCGGGCGGGAGGGAGGGGCACGGAGTGCGGGGCGAGCCTGCAGCAGCAGAGGCCGGCGTGACGTTGCACCAGCCCGAGGCGCGCCGTGCGTTCTCCCAGGGAAGCCGCCCCTGGATCCCGGGACCCCGGCAGTGGCGGGCTGTACAGGCTCCCGGAAGGGCGGTGTGGACAGTGACCTGCGCTCGCACACAGGCTTCTTGGCGGCGGCAGCGGCAGCCCCGGCGTCCCACGCCCGTCTCTGGGCTCCGCACTTTCAGCCGCGACTCCCTTATTTGCTATCTTAGATTCTATGTATTTCAGTGGAGAAAGATCTTGATGTCTGCAGGGCCTGAGAGAACTGGAGCACTTGGGGCCCAGGAGTGTAAGGAAGATTGTCACCAACTGCTGGTAAACGAGACTGGAGACCCTTATTTTGTTTACCAGGTGCAACAGCATTTATGTGCTGGGTACTTGTTGTGGAACTCCAGGCCCTGACCACGAGAAGCTCAGAGTTATTGGGGCAAGTGGAAGGTTTCAGTAGAGCGAAATGAGTGGTAGATCTAAACACAGTTGATTTACCTGTCCCTCCTTTACCAATGAAAACGTTATTACCATGTCATTTAATCTTCACAAAAAGCAAATAAAGACTGTACAATTTTAATTCCCATTTATGGGAGGAAGACACAGAGTTAAAGAGGCTAAGTAACACGTCCAAGTTCACACAGTCAGTAAATGGCCCTGCTGGTGTTCAAACCCACCATGTCCAATGCTCATTCTTTTAATCATTTTGTCATACAGCCAACAACATTGGCTCTGGCCTGAAGAGCCCTGTCATAATGGGTTCTACATCAGTACTAGGTCTAGGAACACCAGGGATTCTAACAGGGAATGATCCTAGGGTTTCTCATTTGAGGCAGAGAGTAGGGATGGAGACCGAATATATCTATTTCTTACTATAAATCACAGTATCATAGTGACCAACTAATATGTCCAGACTTGGTGCTGGGACCCTTTACAAATCAAGAATTTGTTGCCTTCTGGTTCCTGGCATACTTAACACAAATCAGAATATTTAAAGGGCTGAAGTAAAATGTATTAATATTTTGGTCAATTTCAACACAATATTCAGTTCTGTTAAAGTATTTGTTAGAGTCTCTTAATCTGTAGATTTGGCTAAAAATGACTTTCAGAGGAAGGATATGATTAATATGAAATTTTTACAGAGATAATTCAAAATACATATTTCACTTGATTATGAAAAGGATTTTCTTTTGTTTTTCCAAAAGACTTAGATTTACATATTCACGTTCCCCCTTTTAAACAGAAATCTGGAAGCCATCTATTAAAAAGAAATAGCCTAATTCTTTCTGCACAAGCCAGTAAAGAGTCCAAGGGCTTTGGGGCTAAGATGCACTAAAAATGCCTCAGTGCCATGGCAGACTTGGATTTCTAGAGGTGTGCTTTCTTTATGTCTAGGGAAGTAAGTCAGGATAAAGAGTTTTCAGAGTTGCAGCATCTGCAGCATTTGGCCCTGTTCACCCCTGGGAACAGTGACTCTGGTCTATGTACTTGAAAGACAAGGAGGCAGACCGGAGATCCTCATGATGCTGAAGGGGCTTTTGAGCAGACTTGTCTGCTCACCACAGTGACTCAGCACCAACTTACAGAGACTAGCTCAGACTGCTGTGCATTTGCTGCTGTGTTTCATGTCCAAGTCTTGATTAGGGGCACTTTTGACATGGAATAACCGTCTCTTTCACATATCAAAAGCCATTGTTACCTCATCTGAGACAATGGAGCATAGTGGAAGGAAGAACAGTTTGGAGCAGACAAAAGTTGGTTTGAATGGGGATAATATATGTGATAATATAATTAAAGAGACCACTGTAATGTCTGATATTTCATAAGCCTTTCATAAATGTTAGTACCTCTTAAGTAGAAGGTTAGAAGGTCCTGGATCTGAAGCTTTTAAAATTTAAAAACAGCTCACAGTTTTGATAGAAATACTTTATATAAACAAAATTTAGAGGCAAATCAGTTTTCATATAGCTGATGTTGAAATAGAATCTCCTGGCTGGGAAATAATTTGCCTTCCTGTTTACAGTTGTCATTTTTCACCAATTTTAGGTCTGAAATAAGAGTATTTTTTACATAAATAATGTAGTTGTCATAAGCTTTATCGTATTAGTAATCACAGTTTTTAAAATTAGAATGTACACACAGACTTGCTGAAGTAGTAATGACTTGCTGTATATTCTTTTTCTGGGAAAGTTCAGTGCAATGAATGAGCTGGGTTTATGAGAAATCTGGGTATTGGATAACCCATGCATGGCGCAGATGGGCTGATGGGCTGGTATGCGACACGGAGAGCACATCTTCCAGGGGCTGAATTCCTCAGGGTTATGTCCTGAGGTCACCAGGGAGAGTTTTGATCTTTCACATCAGTGTTACCTTTTTTCTACCCACCATCTTATTATGCAAATGTTCAAACATGCACAGAAATTTAAAGAATTATACAGTGAACATCCATATATTCACCGCCTAAGATTCTATAATTAACATTTTACCACAAATCTGTATAGCTTATTTACTCACCCTCTATTTCTCCTTTAATCTGTCTTGTATTAAGATAGATTTCAAAGTGAGTTGCTGATACCAGTACACTCACCCCTAGATACTTTATGATGCATACAAGAAACTGATATTAGATTAGGTTTTTTTTTTTTTTTAAATTGTGAGGTCAAATTTGCGTATGGTGAAACAGATAAATCTTAAGGGTACCATTAAATGAGTTCACCTGTGTAACTCAAATCTCTATCAAGACACAGAACACTACCATCAACCCCAAAATTTCCTCATGACCCTTCTCAGTTAATCTCCATGCCTACCTCCTTAAAGGCAACCACCAATTTTTCTTTTCACCATAGATTAATCAGTGTTGCCTTTTGTAGAATTAACATGAATGGAATGACACAGTGTGCACTCTCTTGTGTAAATCTTCTTTTGCTCTGCATAATGTTTTTGATATTCATCTGTGTTGTGCACGTATAGGCAGTTTGTTCTTTTTTATTGCTGAGTAATATTCCATTGCAAGAATATCTAGTGTAGTTTGTTTATCCATTTTCCTATTGATTGACACCTGGGCTGTTTCCAGTTTTAGGTTATTATGGATACAGTTGCTAAGAACATTCTTGTACAAGTTGGTTTACTTTGTGTGTGTGTGTGTGTGTGTGTGTGTGTGTGTACATACACTTTTATTTCTCTGGGTAAATATCTAAGAACAAAATTACTGGAGCATACAGTAGATATATGTTTAGTTTTATAAGAAAACTGTTAGATCTTTTTCCAGTGTGGTTATACCACTTTACACTCTCACCAGAAATGTATGAGAGTTCCTGTTACTTCACTGCCTTGCCAACATTTGGTCTATCTCATTTTGGTTTTAATTTGCATTTCTTTGATGACTAATGATGTTGGACAATTTGTTCTACATTTATTTATTGATGATTCATCTTCCTTTGTGAAATGTATGTTCAAATCTTTTGTCCATTTTTAATAGGTTAATTTGTCTTCCTTTTACTGAGTTATAGGAGTTCTTGATATACTGTGAATACAATTCCTTTGTTAGGTATATATTTTGTGAATATTTTCCTCCAGGCTGCAGCTTGCCTATCATTTTTCTAATAGTGTCTTTTGATGAGGATAAGCTTTTAAACTTGATGCAGTACAATTTATCATTCTTTTCTTTTATGGGTGTTTATTTCTGTATCTTATCTAAGAAATCTTTCCCTCCCCAACCCCAAGTTGTGAAGATATTATCCTGTTTTCTCACAGGGGCTTGGTAGTTTTATGCTTTACATTGAAACCTAAGATCCGTTTGTGTCTGTGGTATGATATAGGAGTCAAGGTTCTTTTTTTTTCTGTATGAACATTCAGTTTATAGGAGACAAGTTTCTTTTTTTTTCCTACATGAACATTCAGTTTTCCTAATACCATTTGTTGAAAAGCATTTCCTTTCTCCATTGGATTTCTCTGATGTTTTTTGTTGAAATTAAGTGACTATATAAGTGTGATTCTACTTCTCAACTTTATTTTCTGATCTTTTGATACTTTTTATCTATTCTTATACCACTACCACACTGTTTTAACTAATGTAGCTTTATAGCAAGACTTGAAATCAAATATGTAAGCCCTCCAATCTTGTTTTCCTTTTTTCAAGATTGTTTTGAATATTATAGGTCCTTTTCATTTCCATGTAAATTTTAGAATCAGCTTATCAATTCCTACAAAAAACCAGGTGAGATTATGATTGGGTTGCATTAAATTTGTAGATCAACTTGTAGAAGATTGACATCTTAAAACACTGCATCTTCTAATCCATGAACATAGTACGTCTCTCCATGTATTTAGACCTTTAAAGTTTTTCTCAGTAAGGTTTTGTATTTTTTAGTGTACAAGTCCTATGCATTTTTAAAATTTATTATTAAGTATTTTATGTTTTTGATGTTATTATGAAATAAATTGTATTTTTAAATTTTATTTTCTAATTGCTACTAGTATATACAACACAATTATTATTTGTGGATTGACCTTGTGTCCATCACCTGCTAAAGTTATTTACTGTCTCTAGTATCTATTTTTTTGTAGATTTGTAATGACTTCACATGTAAGCATTCATGTCTGAGCAGAGGTTTTACTTCTTTCTTTCCAATCTGAATTATTTCTTTTCCTTGTTTTATTGTATTGGTTAGAACCTTGGGTAAAATATTGAGTGAAAAGTGGTGAGAGACAATCTATTTGCCTTATTCCCAATCTTAGAGAGAAACAATTCAATATTTCACCATTATATATGATATTAGTTATAGGTTTTTTTTTTTAATGTAAAACCTTTATCATATTGAGGAAATATCCTTATATTCCTAATTGCAGAGTTAAAAAAAATCACACTGGTGCTTAATTTGGATTTTTTTGATCCACTGAGGTATTCATGCAGATCTCTGAATATCAGAGGAGGGGCTGGGCTATGAACATCACTGTCACAACACACATTTGATGAGCATCAGCTATTCGTCTTCATTGTGTTGTATGTAGTAGAGTTTGGCCTGGAGACAGAGGGCTGGATAAGGTGATCTCTGGTTGGCTGCCTGCCCTAAGATTCCATGACTCCTTCCTATGTAAGCCACAAGAGAAGCTGATGTCTCAAGCTGCCACTCACTAGGGAAACTGATCTTCCCTGAAGGAGCCCCTCCCTAATTCTCACCTGGCAGTCTAAGCCCCAGGTGGCCAATTTATTGGTCCTCATGGGGCTGGGCTGCTCCAGCTGGACCCAGGAGCTCAGCTATGCAAATACCAATTATGAGTTTGTATTTGTGTTGACCTCACCTTTTGCTTTGAAACCTCCAATGCCCACCAGAAGGAATCTGTCTAGGGAATTTGGACAGTAGTGTTCTTTTTTTTTGGCTTGTTGTTTATTTGGATTTTGCTCGTGGTGAATTTTATATCTCATAGACATGGACTTGTGATTTTTAAAAATATACCTAGCTTTGTTACAGTGATTTTTCTTAAAAAAAAATGCACTTTGCCTTTATTTGTCACCTAGCCAACTTTACTTCAATCACTTGCTGCTCCTAAAATAAGCTGTGGACCTTCCTACCTCTGTGTCCTTGACATGCCCTTTCTCTGCTGTTGATTCATCTCCAATGTCCAGTTCAAATACTGCCTTCTCTGAGAAACCCTCACCATCTGGTCAGAGTAAATGATTCTGAGCTCCCAAGGCCCACTGAAGAAATCCTTCCACCTCCTGTGAACCCCAAGGATCCTCTGAAGGAAACACTTTCCCCTTCAAGATGTGTGGGGAGGCAGGGATTGGGCTTCAAACCCACTGTAAGGACAAGACTGAGGGATGAGTTGTGTGCCTGTCACAGCAGCCCTGGGTGGTCACCCTCTGCTCATCAGGTTGTCACGTCCTGGGAAACCTCTTTGCATTGATCAATGGTGTCTGTTTTTGCTCTATAGCTGGATGGAAAGGGTTAAGCAGTTAGGCAGTTCCCCTGTGGCTTGGTAATTTCTGGAGAATCCTGGTACAAGTAATTTGCATAAGGCAGACATCTCCTGGACGATGCAATGCCCTGCAATCCCAATGCAAACGAACTGCAGCTGTATTAACCTCCGAGGCTTGGGGGACTGATTGGACAGTCCCTGGGAGCCCTTGCAGATCACCCTGCCCCATCCGGCCCCAGGGACAGCAAAGTAGAGACAGAACTTCCTTTGTCTGGGGTCGGAGTTATGCTGAAGGTGATTTTCCCCTCATTTCATCGCATCAGCAATAGGGCTCGGGAGACTGCCGGAGAGCTTCGCCTATGAGGTTATACAGACCTGGTTTCAAATCCTGGTAGTCACGTGACCCAGGGCAAGTTGCTTGATAACCCTCTGCCCTCGTTTCTCCATCTATAAAATGGGTTCTCAAAGGATTGCCATGAGGATTAGATGAGATAATATAATATATGCAAAGTACTCAGCCTAGGGCCTGATGACTTGAGTGATTTGTGGCTGTGATGATGATAAGGAAGAAAATCTACTCTCAGAGATTCCTCTCTGAAACCTGTGAGATCTGACATTCTCCCCTGAATAAGAAGACCATCGGCAGTGTTCTAAAGACATGTGGCCCCCTGTCACTGAACTCTGCAGCTCCATCGGGGATGACAAGGGGTCCCCCTGCATGGGGACACCCCCATCCGTTCAGATGATCTGCTGCCTATTGAGGGATGAAAGGGAGAAAGGAATGACACTGAATCAGATATCCCACGAGAAGAGTCTTAGGACACTGTGCAAACAGAAAATTCAGTCCTGTGCCTTGCGCTCTGATCAGATTCACTTCTCTACCAGGACGAGCAGAAACTCCTGGATCACACCTGCCAGCAGGGCCCCAGCCCCAAGGAGTTACAAGAGCCAAAGCTCTCTGCCCTTATGAATATCTACCCCTCTATAGGATCCCTGCCATCAGAAGCCCTCCTGGTGAGGAAGACTCTGCCGGCCTCTGTGAACAAGGAGATCTAGCACGTGGGCTCACCTTCTCATCTCCAAGGAGAATATCATTTTCTATTCTTGCCCCATTAATGGGGGGAAGGGGGTAGGACAGGAGTCTTCTGCAGGGACCTGGGAAGTCCCCAGGGAAGACTCAGTGAAGAGGCTGGGGTCCTGGTTGGCCCAGAAGAGTCTGAAGGACCTGGTGGGACCAGGAGAACTAGGCACCCTGGGACTGAAGATCACCTTTGCCCCTTCCAAACTTCAATCCGGGCTGGTCTTTTCTTTATGTCTGGGACTCTTGGACGCCCTCAGACCAGCAGACCCTGCTGACCCCGGGTTGGAGGGCCTGGACTTGGTTCTCAGCCTCAGGCAGGGCTCAGGTTCCCACTCTTCACCCCTCCCCATACCCCGTGCCCGCACCTGCAGGGTATCGCAGCGGTAAGTCCCACAGGTGCTATTCCTGCTATCCGGGCCCCCAGACCCAGAGGGCTGAAGCAGACTTTCATTCTAGGATTTAACAATCCAGAAAACTTGTTTTGCCGAGGAGTGTAGATTCAGATTCTGTGTATCCTGGAGCAGTTTCTTTGCCGAGATGTCTCAGGAAAGACTCTAGGGCACCTGCTGTGGGAGGCAAATTCCACCCTGCGTGCTCCTCAGGGACCGCGTTTCCACCGAATCAAGATAAAGCAGGTAGAACTATTGTCAATATTTAATCGGGTACACGGATTCGGCTCTGTAAAGGCAACACTCAGGACTTGTGTTTGCAGACGCTGGCCAAGCGTCAAGAAAGTATTAGTCCCTCCCACGTTTTAAGGGCAAGATTACAGAATTTCTCCCAAAGTATGTCAGAGGAATTCAGATGAATAACTGAGCTGCATAGCAACCCCAGACCCCTACCTCTTCAAAGCCACGCTGCGGTTCTGTGCTGGGCCGGGCTGGGAGGAACAGAGCCTTGTCCTCCTAAGTGGACTTTCCCAGGTCCCCTTATTGCCCTGACCTGCTCTGTTCACCTTCTCTGCTCAGACAGCACTGAGAGCGGTCAACCGCGTGGTGGCCTCACAGGAAGGAAGAAATGCTCTCTTTAAGTTCTTATATTTGACCTTTGTTTTTCCAAATGACTTACTCTAGGGATTTGGTCTCCTTGGTGGCGAACTCCTGTCCTCAGATCGAACGGGCTCCGCCAAGTCGGGGCTAGGACCACAGATGCTCTGAGGCCGAGTCCTGGGTCCCGGTCCTACTTCCATTAACGTCCTTTGATCTCAACAGACAGATGTTTCCACCCGTGCTCTCCACCCAACTCTCCTCTTGGATGTCACTTGCCCTCCCATTTCTTCTCCCTTGGGGTGCGTGTACCTGCGTGTGCCTGTGTGCGGGGTGGAGGAGGGGCATGAGCTCTTGCTGTTTCCCTGATAGAAATCCTGGAGTTGTGATGAGGTATTGTTACTTCCCAACAGATTTCTGCCAGCTCGAAGGCATACATCACAGCTCCTCCAGATCTTTAGGAGCAATAAAAGTTGCCTGCAATGATTGATCACGATATACACACAGGGTTAAGAGCTTTATCCGTTACCTCATTTAATCCTTCACTACATCTTCTGAGCTAAGTGTGATTATCAACTTCATTTTATAGCTGAGGCTAAAGAGACGTAGAAAGGTTAAGTAATTTATTTAAGATCACAGAGCTACTGAGTGGTCAAGTCAGGGTAGAAGCCCAGATCTGTCTGAGTCTACACTGCATCCTTTACCACCACATGCTATCATTTTTCTAATGTAAGTAATTAAAACAACTTTATATTAAATTTACTATAATTGCACAAGTAACACATGAATACATTATTCTTGTGTAAACTTAAAACTGCTCAGATAGAGCTGGAATCCCCTTTGATCAAATCCCCTATTTTTTGTTACTTTCCCTCACTCAGTGGGTAAGTATTCTCAGTTTGGCTAATATAATTTCAGACCTTTTCCTTTACATTTACTTACATCTAAATATATGCATAGAAAACATCAGCATCACTAGCTGTGCATAAATACGTGGAATCATGCTTATAAGCATCATTCTGAAGCTGCTTTCCTTTCACAATAGGTCTTGATTCTCTTTCCATGTAAGCATAGCAGATTCGTTCATTCCTATCACTACCTAAAATTTCATGTTATGTGTACATACCATAGTTTTCTGTTTTGTTGGTCGTTCCGCAATTGGTGAACATTTGAGTTGTTATCCACTTTCCATTATCACAATGTTTCAACCAAGATCCTTGAACATAGCTCCTTGTACACTTTTGTAAGTATTTTTCTAGGACAGAGGAAGTGGGGTTGCTGTTTGATAGAGTATGCAAAATTTAAATTTTAATAGATACCAGCAAATGATCCTCCAAAGTGGCTGCACCAATAAATAACTTTAACAATTGTTACACACATGTTGGGGGAAAAGTACTGTCTCTCCAGTGAGGATGGCACGAAAGAAAATGGGCTCAAATGGCAATAGGACATGCACAGGCAACAGGCAGCAAGTGACTGAGCTGTGGCTTCACAGCCTTCTAGTTGGGCAGCTGATAACCTCTCTGAACCTCAGTGTTCACATCTGTAAAATGGAGACAACAATCTCACTAACTCAGAGGGCTGTTGTGAGGATTAATTGAGATGATACATGAAAAACTCATAGTATATATAGCCCTGAAGACAGTTATCATTAGCTCTAGGGGAGGTTTGGGGCCGTCTTTCCTGGGAAATCTTTAAGGACAGCAAACCCACATCTGGGCTGGACCCAGGTGCTGTCCCCTGGAGGCAGAAAGTTGGATGACAGGACATTGATGCTCAGCCAATTTAAAAGCAGAGCTATAAGCCACTAGCCATGACCTTGAGCTTGACAGGCCAGCCTAGGAGTGGTAGAAGACCATACAGCATGGACATTCACTGATGTTTTATGAAAATTACAAGGTCATAAGAAATGCTCTTGATGTTTTTGCCCTTGAAATATCTTGACTTTTTACCCCCAACTTCTTTAACATTCTGTGTGGCAAATATTCAGGATTTCAGACCCTCAAGGCAATGCTAGAGTAGTAATGCTTTATTTGGTGGGTTTTATTTTCCTACCAGCATGGCATAGTCACCTTGGCTCTGACCTTCACTTGGTATGAATAGCCCTGAGAAAAATGTGGAACCCCTTTAGGTCTCAAATCCTTTGTAAAAAGTAGATGATAATAATATCTATAAGTAAAGATAATGTTTATGGAACACTTAAAATGTACCAGACATTGTGCTAACTAATCACTTTACATGTATTATTAGGTTATTACCTAATTTAATGCTCACAATAAGTAGAAGTGGGTGGTGGTCTAGGAGGCAAATCTGGGTTTAAACCCACTAGCAAGAACTGACCCCAAGTGCCAGGCTGGACCCAGCTCTCCTGGGGAGTGGTCTTTTCTTGGGCCTGGTAGATGAGACCAGTACTGGCAATCCTTGGCTTGAGAGGAAGCAAAGAAGGTCATGTGTTGCTGACCTGCTTCTCGGAAGCCTTCATGGTGATCTGATGCTTGCATGGCAGATTGGGTCTGAAACCAGAGCTCTTGAACCATCTTGAGCTTCTTAAACCACCGTCTCCCTTCTCCATCCTTCCCTATGCCCAACTCCGTGTGCCAAAGGGAGGGTGCCAAAACCCAGTCCCTCTTTCTCCAGCTTCTAAGCTGCTGAAACCCAAGGGGGAAATTCTACAGGGGGAGCAGCACCTTAGCATCTTGGCACCTTGGAACTCATCAGAGCTGATTTTCTGTCAGATAGGAATGCTGAGAACAGGGCAGTGAGAGAACGGGACACCACAGAGGTAAGATATAGTGGTGGAGAAGTTTGGAGACTTGCCCTGGGAGGACAGGCCTAAGCATGGAGAAAAGAGAGAAACACAGACAGAGAAGGAAGGGGCTTCTGAAGAAAATCTATATGCTTGTGACCATCCCCATCTTGGTGACTCAGTTGTCTCCTCATCAACCCAGGGACTGTGAACTCCCTTCTTGGGATGTGACAACAGTCATACTGTCCTCACTGGGCAGGCTGGGAGCTCAGATGGGAGCTCTGACTTCTCAAGTGCCTCCTGGAAACTCCTGTTCCCTGAGCAGGTAGGACATGGGGGAAGCCAGTCATAGGAACATGGGTCTGTCTGGGCATCAGAAGCTCTTTGCCTGTATGAAACTGGACATCCCAGGGCCCTTCGACCATCACGCCTAGCAGCACCTGGCTCATCACCATCTTTAAAGAAAACCTGTTTCTTGTGTGGTTGTGCCTGGGCCTGAGCTGTCCCCTCCAAATTCAACGGGGACAGTGTTCTGGCCCAGGGTATGGCTGACCAAGAACAGGATTGGGGGCCCTAAGACCGGGGTTAAGTAGTTGGGTAAACCTGGGCAGGTCTCTTTGGCACTGAGCTTCAGTTTTATTCTCAGCGGAGTGTGGGGCTGGCCGGCTCTGAGTGGGGAAACAGTCACCCCACAGCACACGAGGTTGAAGGCAGCTGAGTGTTTAAGCAAAGGAGGCTAGTCTCTTCCTTGGTGAAATTGACAAATACCAGCTCCACACGGAACCGACTTCTTCAGAGGTTCTAAAACAAAGCTAGTGAGTCTGAGGGTGTCACACAGTGAGGGGAGCTTCTGAGCTTCCAGATCTCTGTTTTGCCAGGAGCACTCACTGTTCCTAAGGTGACCAACTGTCCCAGTTTTCCCAGGACTAAGGGAGTCCACAGAAAGCTGTGGGGGATGTTGAGTGGTAAAACTGAGAAATTTGAGGTAAACTGGTCAAATTGGTCATTCTAACTCTTCCCCGAGCTCTCTTCCTGGAGGCCTAGGTCAAGGCCTTTCTGTCTCTTGGTCTTGGGTTGAGTCCAAACCCAGATGCACTTGGCTCTGACCCACTGGAGTCTAGCAATGGACCTGGGCTGCTTGCTTTTCTTGCCCATGGGCTTGGTGTCTTTCTCTCCTCTGTGCCTTATCAATCTCATCTCCCTCACCCACTCGAGTCAGACAGTCCTAGATTTCGACTCTTGGGGGAGTTATTTGATCAGGTGTTCCCATCCGTACAGCATAAAATGACACATATTGTGCTCTCATCAGGTGCCAGACAAAGTGCTAAGAACTGTCCGTATCTTAACTCATTATTCCTCACAGCAATCTCACGAGCATTATTATTATCTGTATTATCAGGCATTATTATTATTATCTGTTTTAGTCAGAGTTCCCCAGAGAAACAGAACCAATAGGATGTGCATCCATCCATCTATCTATCCAGCTGTCTATCTGTCTATCTATCTATCTATCTATCATCTATCTATCTGGAGAGATTTGTTTTAAGGAGTTAGCTCACATGATTAAGGAGGCTGGGAAATCCAAAATCTGTAGGGATGGGGAACAGCAGGCTGCAGACCAGGGAAGAACTGATGAGCATGGAAAATGAGGCACAGAGAGGTCAAGTAACTTGCCCAAGGGCACATAGCATTAAGAAGGGAAGCCAAAATTTGAAACTGGGCATTCTTTTTTCTTTTTTTTTTTTTTTGTGGTACGCAGGCCTCACTGTTGTGGCCTCTCCCATTGTGGTGCACAGGCTCCGGACGCGCAGGCTCAGCGGCCATGGCTCACGGGCCCAGCCGCTCCGTGGCATGTGGGATCTTCCCGGATCGGGGCACGAACCTGTGTCCCCTGAATCGGCAGATGGACTCTCAACCACTGCGCCGCCAGGGAAGCCCAAAACCGGGCAATCTTTTTTTTCAGAGCCTAAGCCCCTAATTACCATGGTAAACAGCCTTTGTAATATGGGGCTATTACTATACCTATTACCTTGCTGAGTTCTTGGGAGGATAAAAAGAGATACGTTAATCATTAGAGAAATTCAAATCAAAACCACAATGAAGTATCACCTCACACCGGACAGAATGGCCATCAATCATCAAAAAATCTAGAAACAATAAATGCTGGAGAGGGTGTGGAGAAAAGGGAACCCTCCTACACTGTTGGTGGGAATGTAAATTGATACAGCCACTATGGAGAATAGTATGGAGATTCGTTAAAAAACTAAAAATAAAACTACCATATGACCCAGCAACTCCACTACTGGGCATATACCCTGAGAAAGCCATAATTCAAAAGGACACATGTACCTCAGTGTTCATTGCAGCACTATTTACAATAGCCAGGACATGGAAGCAACCTAAGTGTCCATTGACAGATTAATGGATAAAGAAGACATGGCACATATGTACAATGGAGTTACTCAGCCATAAAAAGGAATGAAATTGAGTTATTTGTAGTGAGGTGGATGGACATAGAGTCTGTCATACAGAGTGAAGTAAGTCAGAAAGAGAAAAACAAATATCACATGCTAACACATATATATGGAATCTAAAAAAAAAAAAAAAGGTTCTGATGAACCTAGGGGCAGGACAGGAATAAAGACCCAGATGTAGAGAATGGACTTGAGGACATGGGGAGGGGGAAGGATAAACTGGGACAAAGTGAGAGAGTGGCATGGACATATATACGCTACCAAATGTAAAATAGCTAGCTAGTGGGAAGCAGCCGCATAGCACAGGGAGATCAGCTCGGTGCTTTGTGACCACCTAGAGGGGTGGGATAGGGAGGGTGGGAGGGGGGCACAAGAGGGAAGAGATATGGGAACATATGTATATGTATGGCTGATTCACTTTGTTGTACAGCGGAAACTAACACACCATTATAAAACAATTATACTCCAATAAAGATGTATTAAAAAAAAAAGAGAGATACTTTGTGTGCTTGGTGACTGGAAGTGAGGAGACACTCAGTACTTGCTACTTCCCTTCTCCCAGATCTTTTCTGTTGTAAACAATGAGCCATGTGGCCACAGATAGTCTGGTTACTATTACTATTAGACTCAGATGGTTGGCACCCATGAGGAATGGATTTTTAGCCAGGAACGCATGTGCCTTATGCACGCTTATTACGTTGCATGGCTGGGGGCAGTGGGGATGCTGGGCCAGTCACCTGCATTCCTCTGTGTGTCTCTAAGCCAGAGCAGGGCCAAGCCAGGAGCCTGGCGAGAGATAACAGGGTCTGGGGCAGGCCTGTAAATCCCAGGGCCCTGCAGCCAGCAGGGAGAGAGGGGCCAGGTGGCCTCAGGGGCCTTTGTGAGCCTGCCCTTTGTCCCAGGCCATGGCCTTGGCATGTGCCCAGCCCCCCCGTCTCTGCTGCCAGATGCTAGGATGTGGAGCCAGTCGGACGGTGACCCCTGAGGCCGCCTCACCTGACCCTCTGCCGCAGTTATCGGTCCATCTGACCTGAGACCCACGATGAAGCTATTGAACTGCTGGCTGTGGTATGTGCAGGTGACATTTACGCTCATGTCTGCAAGCTGTTGTGCAGGACCCTGTCAGTTTCCGAGGAGACGCCACCAAAGGCAAAGAGGTGAGCTCTGGCGCCAGCAGGCCTGGGCTCAAATCCTGACTCCATTTACTAACTTTGTGACACTGATCAAGTCAATTTACCTCTCTAAGCCTTGGTTGACCTCTGAGCTGGTTGGTTCAGCTACAGGGACTCACACATGTCAAAGGGCTTGGCCCAGAATAGGAGCTCCTTTCTCTTCTGTGCTTGGAATCACTCCTCATCTGCTTAAGACGTTGATCCTGAGGCCACCTTCTCTGACCATCTGCTCTGTTTTCCTTGAGTCTAGAAGCATCAGGAAGGGCTCAAAGCATCTTTGACTAGCCTCATGCTTGGAGCCTAGGCTTACAGTGACTGACAAAGCCAGGCTGGGCTCCTGAGAGGGGGGCCAAACTTGGCTGAAACCCAGACGGTGGCAACAGTCTCGCTGCAGGGAAAGCACCCCAAACTGCTGGGGTGGATTCTTGTGCATTTCAGTTATATCTCCTGGGAACAAGTCCTGGCTGGCTGTGATTGATTTTTTTGGCTTTCAAGTTATAGCATATGAATTTCTAAATTTCAAAGCCCTCTAGCCAATATGCAAATGGCTTTAATTTGAGGTGTGACAGGTGGAGTTAACACTAGAAAGCCAACACTTTTTTGATTCCTGCCATAATGCTGATCACCGAAAAGCAAGATTATTCTTTCAATTTATGGAAATTGTTTGGGTCTCTTCCATCCCATGATCCTTCTAGGCTGTGGTGTTGAAGAGGAAAACATTTAAGGAGAAAATTCTAAGAAGAAGGAATTTTTTCCCTGCTTTTGGATATGACACCTCGCTCTCTGTGTGGGTTTAGCAGGAGTCTGTTGGGGGCTGTGTTTGGTTGACAGTTGGGTCAATCTTGGATCATAGAGGACAGGACTTGTTTTGGTCCTTTTTTGTCAAGTTTTCTTTTTTCTTTAACTCCTCATGGACTTTTCTTTGTGGGACACTCTGGCCCTACAGAACAGTCCCTGTCTGAGTAATTGGGATTAAGATAATCGTTAAAAGCATGAGCTTTAGAGATGGACAGATGTGGATTCAAGTCCTGACTTTTTCCACTTCCTGTCCTTGTGACTATGGGAACTTCAAAAACCACCCTAAGACTTGAGTACCTGTAAAATGGAAATCAAAACAGCATCTGCTTCATTTTGCCAGGGTGAAATACGTAATTATGTAAATCACACAGTACAGCACATGATACTTAAAAACTCCCTCACAGAATGTTTCATTCTTTGTTTACTGTATTATTAACAAACTAAAGAGCTCTAACCCATTAGCAGCTGGTGGGTCATACTGTGGTTCCAGACTGTGCTGAGTGCTCCATGGGGAGACAAGAGAAAGATTAGCCTTGTTTCGTGGCTCTGAGGAGCTCCAGGAGAGACAGGACTTACACATGAATAGAAAATGATGAGCCAGTGAACAGCCAAGCCAGTGTCTAATAAAATGCTAAGTTGAATGAGACCGGTGATAAGGGGGATTGAGATTCAAGGAGGGAGGCTGCTATGAGAAGTGAAGAGGTGCCCAGCATTTACTGAGTACTTACTATGTGCTGGCTTCACAGGACTGGACCCTCAGTCCTTACCATAGCCCCGGGAGGTGGACATTTTCACATGTGTTTTACTCACCAGAGGGCACTGAGGCTCAGACACATGAAATAACCTGTTCGAAGTCATCCAGGTAGAATTGGCTGGAGGTGGCATTGGAGTCTGGATGACGGAGGGTGGGCTTGAGCTGACCTGGAAAGAGGGGTGGGGTGTGGAGAGGCAGAGGTTGGAGGGGAGCTCTATTCCTTGGTTTGCTGCCTTTGGCCCTTGGAGCTGGGCCCTGCTAGGAAGACACTAGAAGTTCTGCCTGGGACCCACTGCTGGACTTGCCACTCCTGACAGGCAGTGGGCATCAGTGCCAGCCAGTCCTGGCAGGTGGAGACCACATACAGCTCCTACCTTGCCACAGTCCAGCAGTGAAACCCGACCTGTGTCTTGGCTCCACAAGGTGCCAGGCATTTGCCTTCTTATCAGGCTGGGCACATTCCATGGCCAAGTGGCCACCTGGGTTGCTTGTCAGGGTAGATCCACTTTGGGCTGTGTGTGCATTTGCATCGCTGCCTGTCCTGCAACTTTTGCATTTTTGAGAGTCTGGCCTGGCGATGCGGGAGCGGGTGCCGGGGGGCGCTGCCTTGGCTGCTGCCCTTTGTGGCAATGAGACACACTGCATCCTGGAAGAAGCGTGGTTCTGGTGTAAAAGGACCTAGCTTTGAATCCTGCCCTCCTTTCTTGGTTGTATGATCTGGGGCAGGTCACCTAACCGCTCTAGGCCTCAGCTTCCTTTACCCAAAATGGAAATGGTAAAAAATACCTACGCTCAGTTTCAGTTTGAATATCAAATATTATAAAGACCCTGACCTACCTTGCTAGGTGCTCCATCAAGTTAATAATCATTATTTTTAATGGTAATCACTGCTTCTGGAATATTGAGAGTTCTAAGCTCCAAAATCGTGCTCAGAAGGGAGTGCGCGGGGATGAATACAAGCGTGTGGTGTGAGGCTGCCACAGTATCTCACTTGTGCAGACTCGGGGGAAGCCCAGCTTCCAGTCCTCAACTGTGTGAGGGAATCTGAGCTTGCAGAAATCCTGTGCTTCACCAGATGGCTCAGAAAGGCTGCGTGATTGTGATAAAACTTTGCCCCTACAAAGTCTCTGTTGGGCTGGAACTGGGTTTGCAGAGAGTTTAGCTCAAATGCATCACTCTGTAGGGAGCTACAGTGATCATAACGTGCAACTGCATGTATACCTTTCTCGTCCGTCATATCCGGGGCTCAGTGGAGAGAGAACACAGTATGTGTCAGATGCACCTGGGTTTAAACTGCAGCTTGGGTTTAAACTTCAGGTGATCTGGGGCAAGTTCTTCCACTTCTCTCAGCCCTCTCTCATGTCAGCAGGGCTGCATTCCTCTACACTTTCTTTCACTTGGCATTTACAAGAGCCTGTGAGGTTGGCGTGATGATGATGATTATTGAGCAAACAAGCTCGGATCACTTCAGCGACTTGCCCGAGGTCACTTGTGTGAGAAACCCAGAGTGAGAACAAGGTGTCACACAGGCTTGAGCCTCATGTGTTGAAAACTTCATCTAGATTCCCCGGGACCCTCTCAATAAAGTTCTAGGCCAGTGGTCCAGTTTGAGACCTTGAGTTCTTCCTTTGGCTTCTTAATCACTGCGCTTTTCCAAACAAAATTCCTGTCCTCTGGTGATACCGACTGCATGTTTGCATAGTGTATCTCTGAGAACAATCTCAGGCCCCAAATCTGCCATTTTATGAGAAGTTGGCTAATTATATGAGGCCCCATCCGTCTGCAACATGGAGAAGATAGGGCAGATTGACTGTTTCAGGGGATTGTAAAAATTCCCCGCATGGCTGTTGCTAAAAAAGCTCTAAAATGGACTACAGGGTGGTTCTGCAAAGACATTTTTGGGGAGGGGAGGTCTGGCTTTATGGAGAGTCACTAAAGAATAGTCTAGATTGGCCTGGGGTTTTGATTTTGATCAGTTCAGTCTGAAATCAACTTTATTCTCAAAAACCTGGTCGACCAGCCTACAGCTCTGAAGTCTCAGTCAGGTGAACACAATGCAGAGTTAGTGAGAGGGTGAAGGTAGTTCTGGTAAATTCGGGGTTCTTTTCTGAGTTTCAAAAAGTAGAATGACCCCTTAGAGGAGGCAGACCTGTGGATCAAAAATTTTATTTTCCTCCAGCAAATGAACAATTCACAGTGGCTGGAGGAGAAGCTGTGGCTTTTGTGGATGCCACCTTCTCTACAAGAGCACGTGGCAGCCGAGTGGCGAGCAGGGAGGAAGAGGAGCCGAATGATGGATGGCGCTCGGCCAGGAGAAGCAGATTTCTGCAAATCAGGCTGCGGGTGATTCTGAGACCTCTGCTTGATCTTAACTTGCCCAGCTCCCAGCTTGGACAGTGAGAGACAATCCCCAGTCCACGTGGGGAGCTGAGGTTCAAAAAAGAGGCAGCTAATGTTTGCATGAGTCAGGCTGACAGCTGGAGATGCAGTGGTGTTTTTTTTTTTAACATCTTTGTTGGAGTATAACTGCTTTACAATGGTGTGTTAGTTTCTTCTTTATAACAAAGTGAATCAGCTAGGGTTTCCCTGGTGACGCAGTGGTTGAGAGTCCGCCTGCCGATGCAGGGGACACGGGTTTGTGTCCCGGTCCGGGAAGATCCCACGTGCCGCGGAGCGGCTGGGCCCATGAGCCATGGCCACTGAGCCTGTGCGTCCGGAGCCTGTGTTCTGCAACGGGAGAGGCCACAACAGTGAGAGGTGTGCGTACCGCAAAGCAAAACAAAACAAAACAAAACAAAAAAACAAAGTGAATCAGCTATACATATACATATATCCCCATATCCCCTCCCTCTTGCGTCTCCCTCCCACCCTCCCTATCCCACCCCTCTAGGTGGTCACAAAGCACCGACCTGATCTCCCTGTGCTATGCGACCGCTTCCCACTAGCTATCTATTATCCATTTGGTAGTGTATATATGAGACGCAGTGGTTTGATTGGCAGGTTTGGAGACTGGGGCTCAGGAGCTGGCTGACTTCTTAGCTTCAGCCCTCCAGCCTCTAGGTGAGTGTAATTCCCTGTCCTCCCCATCCCCTACTTCATAGGCTGTAAGTGAAGGGAATAGAGGACCAAGAGTAATGCCTCAAGGTCTCCCTTGAAGCCAAGGTAACCCGGTTCCGCCCTTCCCAGTACCACGAGCTGGCGAACCCATCAGTCTCTCTCTTTGAGCATCTACCTCTTCTTCCTGGCTTATGCGGTGGGTCGTTCCCTTTTCTGGGAGGAGTCAGGAGGCATCCCACAGTGGATGTGCTAGCACCCTCATGCTTGTTCTCTTTTCTCTCTTTTTTTTTTTTTTCTTTGCAGTACGCGAGCCTCTCACTGTTGTGGCCTCTCCCGTTGTGGAGCACAGGCTCCGGATGCACAGGCTCAGCGGCCATGGCTCACGGGCCCAGCCGCTCCGCGGCATGTGGGATCTTCCCGGACCGGGGCACGAACCCGCGTTCCCTGCATCGGCAGGCGGACTCTCAACCACTGCGCCACCAGGGAAGCCCTCTCCTTCTTCTTAATCAGCACTTGAGACATGCTAGGAATAGAGTCCTTGCTTTCTCCTTCTCTCCCTCGCCTCCCCTCACTCTCACTCTCTTGCTCTCTCCCTTCTTCTTTTAACCTTTTCTGTTCCTCTTCTTCTTTTCTCTGTTTTCCCAGCCTTTCCCCTTCCTTGTTTGGATGCATTGATTTGGTCCCTACCCCTGACAATGTTGCCCCCTTAACAGAAGCGTGGGCTCCCTGAGGCCAGGGACCACGGACTGAACTTGCACCCCGATCTGGCATATGCAAGGACTGTCTTGAAACATTTGTCAGTGTGGTTCTCAGTGAGGCTGTGTCCTTCCTGGCCTGTGACTCCACTGCAGAGAGCAAGGCAGGAGTGCCGCCTTCACTCTCCAAGCCCTCCTGGGCTACTTTCCTGGGCTGTGGCTCTGTTGGGGCAGATTTAGTAGCTGATGGTGGCTTGTCTCTGCCCTGGATGGCGTGTCCTGTCCTCAGCCCAGTGTCAGTCCTCAGCTGCTGTCTCCACTGCACAGACTCTTTTTTAGCAGCAGAAAAGGTCTTGGACAGCAACTAGGAGAGTCTAAAGTTCCCTGTTCTCTGCATTTCTTTATTCCTCTACTGGCAACAGGAATCCTTAGTGGCTGGAAAACCCAAAAAATATCTGAGCTGTAAGTGTCTGACCCAATCTGTCTGAAAAAATAACACAAAATAAAAAAATGAATTTGTTCAACTCTACTTGTAAGATATTACTGCAGACAAGCATATATCATTATCCAACTTTAAAGGTGAAATCTTGGCTTTTCATGGCTAGAGACTGACCAAAATGCAGAGGTGCATGAGAGTTGGGGTCAGGAAATATCCGTGGAAGGTTTAATTGAAACCTTAAGGTAAATAGCTAACTGCCAGGAACCCGGTTAGCTGCTTCATGTACATTCTCACTGAGTCTGCAAACAATCCTAGGAGGCAAGCAAGTGTTATTTTTACGCCTATTTTACACACGAAAAAGCTGAAGCTTAGGAAGGGTTAAGTAGTTTAGACAAACTTATGTGCCTGGAGATTCAAACCTGGGGTGACTCTGGTTGGTGCTTATGTTCTTAGCTCCTATATTGTACTGCCTCCAAAAGGAAGTATAGTGTCAAGTTTGGAAAGCCTTCAGGTCCTGAAGTGAGGCTATCCAATCGATAATAAGTCATCACAAGAGGATTATGATGCTTGCCTCTGTTTTGTATGTTTGGGTCCATTAGACTAGCCCTAACATGTATATTCTTTACTTCTGGACACCGTTACTACAATTTGTGTAGCTGCCACCAGGTGAATAAGCATCTTGGTCCCTTGCTGCTCAGAGTGTGGCTGAGCAAGGCACTGAAAATACCTAGATGAGTTTATGAACTCCATAAACACATAGGTTTGGTCCCAGACGACCAGCAGTGTCAGCCTCACCTGGGAGCCTGCTAGAAATGCAGGATCTCAGACCCACCCGACCTGCCCAAGCTCAGTCTCCACGCTAATGAGAGCCCCCAGTGACCCAGGTGCATGTGAAGAGAGTTGGGCTCACAGCCTTGGCCTATGGCTATGTTACCTAAGCAGTTGGATTTTTCTCAAGAGTAGAAGACAGAGCTAATTGATTCATAATTCAGTCCACCCATTTTTCTAAAGGAACACAACTTTTTATTATTTAAAAAATATTTAACCAATTATGATGTAACTGATAACCATGACTAGCTCATAAGAACTAACCATTTAAAAACATTTCTGTTGAACAGTGACATTTACCTGAATCCAAATACCTGGGCACACCTCAAGTACTTCATTCACTGAACATCACCTGTTCTCATTCTAACACCTAGAGACTTTCTGAGTCACTCCACAGGATGAGATCCTTGAAAATCACTCAACAAAAGCATTTAGCCACCTGTGTGCACTTATTAGAGAAAAGAACAAAGATAGCCACCACTTATTAAGTACTTCTACTTGGGGTCAATACACGTTACTCATATTTCTATCATTTTTTTGGTGTGGTACTTCAATTTGCATCTCTTCTGATTTATTTTATAGAAGAGAATTTCATATAATATTGTGAGTTTTTGTTGACAGGGGCTATCTTTGTCACCTTTCCACCTGCAGAGTGCCTGGTGCAGTGTTTTATATAGGGTAGTTGCCCAATCAATGTCTTTTGAATGTGGGACAGCCCAGAAACTCCAAGCTTTTCCCAAGGATGCTTCTTAAAGGAGCCTTTTGATTTTTCTTTAGGACATTAAAAATAATAGTTCCATGGCATCATTTGAAACAGAGTTGTACTGGAGCAGTTTCTTTGCAGAGGCCATGATAATATCTGATCAAATTCTCTTAGCTCCTTTTCTGCTCTGTACCATGTTTTACCCCACAGCTTTCCATTTCAACATTTTGTTGTTAGTCAAAGATGCTCTCATTCTGCTGATGGGTAGCGCTGACTTGTCCATGGATGAAGAGTGGGTCAGTAGTGGGAACCTCAGGAGAATTCTGTTCTAGAAGCACTTAGGGCCTTCCCTAGGGAAAGGAGGTCATAGGCTATGGAATTAGACAGATTTAGGTTTGAATTATGCTCCTTTAACTTATTGGCTTGGCATTTGACTCAACCTTTCTGAATTTTAGTTTTCTCACCTATAAAATGGGATAACAATACCTACCTTATTGGCTGGTTTGGGGGACCAAATGAGTTAGTGGCAGGTAGGTGACCTAGCAGAAACAAAGTAACTGGGTATCTCTACCTGCAGGGGTGACCAGCTGAAATCAGCAAAACCATGATTTTCTCCTGAAGTGCAGAGAGAGCAGAAAAACCAGATAGTTAGGGAAATCTTTTCCAAAGGAAGGAATGTGACTCTTCTCAGACCCCTGTAACACTGATGATGCTCTCACAATCCCCATTCTCTCCAAGACAGGATGACCTCTTGTCTCAATGTCTTAGAGAATTTGGAAAGGTCTTGGATGCTCTGGCCATGCAATGTGACCCGACTTCCTGAGCTCTTTTTTTTAAATGGAAGTATAATTGACCTAGAACGCTGTTATTCCCAGGTGCACAAATAGTGATTCTGTTTCTATACATTACAAATGATCACCACCATAGGTCTAGTTACCATCTGTCACCATACAAAGTTATTACAATGTTATTGACTATATTTCTCATGTTGTACATTGCATCCCCTGGACTGTATGAGCTCCTTTTGATCAATGCAAAAAAAAAAACCCCAAAAAAACAAACTAGTATTCCATAAGTTGTTCCCAGGACAAAACCAATTTTGAAGAGTTTTTCTGAATGAGTAGGTTTTACTCCATTGATTTATGTGCTTTGGTCACTAAATTGTAGCCCAGAGAGGTTAAGGCTCTTGTCCAATATCACAGAGGAAATAAGTGGTAGAACCAGGAATCAAACCCAGGTCTGTCTGGCTCGAAAGATTGTAAGTCTGGGTTGTATTGCTTTGTGCCTGGGGAGCTGGATTCCCACTCCCCTTGTCTGCTGCAGGAAGGAGACAGAAGCCAATGCTCCTTTCTTCCGTTGCAGGGGTGGGAAAGAACACAGAGGCTCAGGCTCCGCTTGGCTACCCAGATGAGGAGGCTCATTTCGTCCTCCCCAGGTGACCTCCTCCAGGTGATCAGCCAGGTCTGTAGGGGGTGGGGTGGGGGCCCTCCTCCAGCCATTCCCACCGCGGGGAGAGGAAGCCTCAGGAAAGGGCAGCCAAGCCCATCGTAGCTTTGATCCTTCCTGCAAAACATTGGGAACACAGAGAAAACTTCAGCCTTTTCATTTTCTTATTCACAAAGCTCAGTGAGTGAGTGATTAAAACTCTTGAAGGTAGATAGATAGTGGGAAGCAGCCGCAGAGCACAGGGAGATCAGCTCGGTGCTTTGTGACCGCCTGGAGGGGTGGGATGGGGAGGGTGGGAGGGAGGGAGATGCATGAGGGAAGGGATGTGGGAACAGATGTATATGCAGAAACTAAAACAAAAAAAACAAAAAAAACAAAAAAAAAACTCTTGAAGAAGAACTTGAAAGAAGCCACAGGGAGACTGCCCTGCAGTCTGAGTCTACCTCTGCTTGCTGAGCCTGTGGCAGAGAACAAGTTGCTTGGACAAGCCTGGCCCCTCAGACCCAGCTCAAACTGGCTTCAGCTGGCATGTGCCGGACAGGAGGGAGGAGAGCGGGGGACAGGAGCCCCAGGGTTCTCATCTGCCACACCCATCTCTGCAATCCCTCAACCCGCTGTGCTGCCCTGGGGCCAGACTCCAGTTAAAGTTTAGATGGATGTCCTGGCTGTGTTTTTCTGTCTCAGGTAAAGGGTGGCACGGAGAGAGATTGACTCAGGCAGAGGAGGTGCTCAGGCTGGACCCATCTCACCCGCATGAGGCCACCTTCCGTGCCCTCCCCCGGCTGTGCCGTGTTTGGTGGACAGAGCAGTTCCATCAAACTGTGGAACGTCTCTGTGTAGGAGCAGGCTACTACAGAAGGAGGAAACATTCCTGTGGCTTCCTCAGGCCAAAATGCACATTAAATGGAGACACAGAGCCCCAGAGAGAGTAGGTGATCGCCTCCACCACCTGGCTCAATGCTTCAGTGGAGATGGGGAGACGGGTCCCCAGAGAGCATGGCAGGAGGTCATCTGAACAAGGCTGACTATGTGTCCCAGCCACTGAAAGTCCCTTTGCGACATGAAGCAAGTAAAGGAGCCTCATAGAGAAAAGGTCAAAGGATATGAGAATGTCCACATGATGCCAGGCCTGAGGTCCCTCCAGGCCACAATTCTCTGATAATAATAATCAAGGGGGGGTGGGGTTTCTGTTGGCCAGGACCTATGCTTTTTATGAAACTTTAAAAAATGTCTTTCAATAACCTTATGAGGTTTGAAGGGCTACCAGAGGTTGGATTTTCTGTTTGTCCCTCAAGGGGACCTAAGCAGTTAGGCACGTGTCCCTTCTACCTCTCACTCCCCCTCTCCATCAGCTCTTTCTCAGTAGCTCATTGTGGACCTGTAACAGCTTTATGTGCAGTAAAGAACTTCCCTCCTGAAAGACAGTCGTGTGCTCGGACAAGTCACCTTGCCCCTCTGGACTCAGTTTCCTCACTTGTGGAATGAGGGTTGGTTGGACAAAACCACTGGTTCTCAACCCTGTCTCTGCATTAGGATCTTCTGGGGAAGTTCTTAAAACATACGAATGCTTATTTCATAGACACACACACACATCTATGACACATAAATGCATGCATGTGAAAAGGGTGAAAACTGCATAAGATCTGTAGTCTAGTTAACAGCATTGTACCAATGTCACCTTCCTGATTTTGCTATTGTACTGTAGTTATTTAAGATGTCAGTCACCAGTGAGGGCAGCTCTGTGAAGGGTACATAGGACTTTAAGTACTAATTTTGCAACTTCCTGTAATTTTAAAGTACGGAGTTAAAAAAATCCTAATCCCCAAATTCTACCCCAGAGATTGTGATTCATTAGTCTGGGGCTTGGATGGCTATGTTTTTTTAAAACCTCCTTGGTGATTGTAATTCGCAGCCAGGGTTGAGGACTCCTGAAGTAGACGATGTCTGGGTCCCTTTCCAGCCCTGAAATATTATCAGCCAAATTAATCTCAACCCCTTCCTGAAACTATTTAAATGTTCAACTTGTAGGGGTAATTTTTTAAAGTTTATTACCCACTGTGTAAAGGCGTTCTTTTATTTGTCCTAAAGTTACCCCTTGACTGTTAGCCTCTTTCATTTCCAAGCACTGTCATCCTCTAGCTGGATCTTGGAATTGCTGCTACTAATTGATGCCCTTTCCTTGTGATACCCTTGCCACCACTCACTGGCTGCAGGTCATTTCTTATTCACCCTGGGCCACAAGCCCCTGCATTAGATGCTGCCAACTCCGCACGGGTCTCAGCAGATAGGGGTGAATCGGGCAGGCTTCCCTTTAAAGTCTCTTCACTTTATTCTCTGGACTTCCACCCAAAGCCCTATGGGGAACCAGACTTTCCTGAGCCATTGGGGGGTAACCAGTAGGAATTATAATGTGGGAAGGGGAGGATTCAGACATAATGCTGAATGGGACTGTGCTCACCGTCTGGAAGAAAACCACATCAAACTGAAACCTCTCACGGGGAGCGCACTTAAGGATGTGCCCCTGTTCTTATGCTAGATCGTCTGCCCTCTGACAAACTGTCCTTTCAGAGAGCACTCCCTTCTTTTCACAACCACAGTGAAATTGTTACCCTATCCACCTTTAGGAAAAGTGTCACCTATCGACAAATTGATCTCTTCCGGTCATCAGAGCAATCCTAGGACTTGAGTAGCCCCCAGCAGAGCTCGTCTCAAAATCTGACTTATTTGACTATGAATTACGCGGAGGGAGGGAAGTGGGCCTCGATAGGACAGCCCCGTGTGAGCTTGGACAGGTTTAGTCCTGACAGGTTAAAAGTGAATATCTCTTCTTTCCTGCTGATCACCCAGGTGGCAATGAATGAATGTCTCTTTCTCTGTCTCTGTCTCTCTCTCTCTCTCTCACCCCCCCCCCCACACACATTTTCCAAGACCCAACTGCATGTTCTTTATCTATATGAAGCAAGAGAAACTGTTTTCTAAATGGATGCAGATTCCTGCCTTCAATGAGTTTGAAGCTTCATTACTGTGCAGAGCTGTGTCCACTGAGATTTGTTCATCTTCCAGCTCCTACATCTTGCCCAGAGGCCTATAGGAGCAGAAGAAATGGGTCTACTTTCCCTGCCTTTTAAAGCACGGAGCCACCTAGTCCCGAATCCCCCCTCCATTGCCACACTAAAATCTAGTCACTCGGGCTTTGTGATACCCCCCACCCGGGACCAAATCTTGTTTCTTAGGCAGGGCATCCCCATCCCCTTCGCTGTGAGAGGAAGGGAGGCAGTGTGAGGGTTAATTTTCCTGAGCAGCCCTGCCACCATTGTGCAGGCATCACAGAGGGTTTGAGGATTTAGAAACGATTGTAAGTCTGTGTTTATTTTAGTCTATTATAGTCACAGTTTTCATTGGCTTTGATTCGAGCTCATTGTAGCCTTCATCTTTCTGGAATGAATAATGATTTTAAAAAACAATTTCTATCAAAAAGTAGTACTGCACCCCCTCCCTCCCCGTTCCTGCCCTGGCCCCATCATTCCAGTTATCCTTATCTGTGCCTTGTTTTCTGATGTCCACCTGCAGTCTTAGGCAAGCTGCCAAATGTCACCGCTCTGGCCCATTGCTTGAGGTAATAGTTTCCAAATGTTTACTGCTTTAAACTTTGTCTCATCTTATCTCTCTCAGGCTCCAAGGCTTGACTCCTAATGTAAATTTCCCAAGAATTTGAAAATCAGTCCACTCCCATCCTCCCCGTTTTAGATTTTTAAAATCACACCCTCTTTTAAACTTTTGACTGGAGTTTGAAGGCATGTAATCCATCTTGCACACAGTAAGCACTTGATATTTTGTTTTATTGATCTCTCTAATGGTTCTGAATAACAAAATGATTCATTCATTTAAATTTCCATTTTTAATCTTATTAAATGCCTCTGAGGTATGAGGAACTGGCTACAGATATACATGTACAGATACATATATGACTTTTAAGGCAAAAGATCAAGTTCCAAATAGATTATGCCTCCAGGTCTAATGCATGGAAAGTATACTGAGACCATTGGAAGTTCTGACTGTGGCATCAGATAACCTGAATTGGAGAACACTGATCCCGACTTATAGGTTGTGTGACCTCGGGCAAGTTATTTCACCTCTCGAAGCAGCAGTTTTATCATTGAGAAAAATGAGAACCATAATAGTATCTATCGGGTGTGCTTGTTTGAGGATTAAATGAGATAATGCTCACGTCCCTGGCCCATAGAAAGAGCTTAGTCCATGTAAGGTATTATTGTGCTTCTAGGTTCTACAAGGGAACAATCCAGACATTGAATACATCAGTGTTTTTCAAGTGTTTTTCAGAAGCAACTTAGGTACATTTAAAAATGCAGATGCCTGGGCCCCACCAACGGGTTACTGATCATGCTTTCTCACACTGAGGTGTAGGCACCTGTATTTTACCCAGCTTCCCAGGCATTTGTTGATGAGAAGTCTTCTAGGTTGTCCCACTGCTGCTGCGGGGCTCCCGAGCTGTTGTTTGAGCTGCAGTGGTAAGAGACTGGGTGGGCTGTGATAGACTTTGTAATGTGCCAGGTGATCTGTTGCCCCAAATTTCTGCAAAGGTCTTAAAGACCATTTTAAGGTTGGAGATATTCATTGTAATGCACAGTAGTGATATTAGCTATTGTCTCACATTTTTAAATGAATCTTTTTCCATGCCAGATTTAAGGAAAACCTCAGGGGCATGTGAAGAAAGAACAAGAAACGGGGAGGTAGGATGTGCTCTCTGTTTGTTAGAGCTGCAAGATCACCTATTCAGAAGGCAGAGGATAGAAATGGGGAATAAAAAAAAAGAATGGCATCCAGGAAAGAGAGATTTTGCCAACCACTGGACATCTATGAGTTCCCTGCTCTTTGTCCCTTTGGGACAGCTGCTGGGGGTGGGGTGCAGGGTGTGCAGGGGCTTTGGGCTGTGTGAACAGACATTTGTTGACAATAGGCCAGTTTCAGTTTAGTTCGAAACTATTAAAAATTTAGTTTTATTGGTGTCTCAGAAAGGCAGTAATTGTTCTGTTCCCCTGGCATATCTATTCCATGAGGCAGGTTGTAACTTGTCTTGTTTGCCCAAGCCTTAGCAGAGTCCCCAGTGAGGGGACAATCAGACAGTGTCAATTTGAAAGCAAATCTGTCTCCTGATCAAAAGAAACCCACTGAGGTAGCAGTTTGTCACCTTCTCCCCCTCAGTCCCCAGAGTGGGGGACTCTAGCAGCTCTTGTGCTTGGCATCTTTGTATCCTGTGGACAGCTCGACCTGTCTGGGGAGCTCTGACTACTGGTAGTCAGCTGGGAATGCAGCTTTGTGTGTACAGGGGTTTAATGGAGGATGATTCCACAGGTTCCTGAACAGCCTTTCACAAATGGCGACAAACTTTTCACCAGTGGAGAGTAGGAAGCACCACTTGGTGTTTTTCAGACCCAAGTTCAGGCACTTATTGGCTGGGTGACATTAGGCAGGTGACAACTTCTCTGAGCCTCAGACTCCTCATTTTGCTATCAATGTTGTTGCGAAGATTAAATGAAAGAATTAAATGTGTGAGAAAACCCTTAGACAATTCTGGCACACAGGAAGGGCTCCGAAAATGGTAGCTGTGGCCAGTACCAATGGTACCAGTATTGCTGCCACTGTGATGAACCCCAAGACGAGGAAAATGTCCCCCAGACCTCACAGCAGGGATGAAGTCCTGTGCCCTAACGCCCTCTGCAAACAGGATTTAACAGTATAGTCTAGCACAGATGGCTTAAGTAACTCTTCAGCTTGAAAGACAGTTGGCCTTGTTCAAATAGATCAATCAGAGGAAGTTCAGTTGTAAACAACATGGTCAATCCTACAAATCAATCTGTAAACACGAGTGATGCATATTTAAAGACCTAAAGCAAAAATTCAGAAATAGAAGGTAACAAAGAATTCTAACCTTTTTGGTACATCAACTGCATGGTAGCTCTCAAGAGAAAGATCAAGTATTTGCCCCGAAAGTTTACAAAAAAGGATTTTGGAAATGAAAAAGAATTATCTACAGGTTAACAGTGCTGTAGGTAAGATGTGCTTTTTGGTCATATTAACCTTCCACTGACTACTGATAGGTATGAGAAACTAATGATTCATAAATGTCTTTCTCTGATGTTGCCCAAAGACGTACACTCTCATCTAGTGGTGAGGCTGACTGTCCCTCTTCAGCCATCATAGCTGTGTCTACCCTCCATCTCCATGGGAGCCAAGGCACCTCACGATATTAAGATAATTTTCAATCCATGAACAAGTGAGATTAAATACTGAAGAGTAATTAGTGATTTCCAGAATTAGTTGATATTACTCAAATCAACTGGTGAATGAGTATTGGAAAATAAAAAAAAAAGAAGCCAACTTTTAATAATACAAAATTATTTATTAGTTAAAAAATTATAATTTGTTCGTTACACAGAAAGTAAAACGAATATTCTCTACAACAATGTTAACTGTAAGCATACAAAGTAGGAGTGGCACTATGACTGGGTCTGAATTTCATATTAATGCCTAAATTAGTGTCAGAAAATTGAAAATGGTGACATGTAAACTGCGCCTGTGATATTTTGTTAGCAGGTTGCATATTTTGAGTTGTCATCTAGAGGTGGTAAAAAAATAGATTTATGCATGCCATGTTCCAAACTAATGTAATTTCTATTAACTATAGCAGATGTCCCAGTTTGTTTCCCTCCTACAGAAATCACTGCTTGCTGCTGCTGAGGGAGTGAGGTTCACATAGTCTGTGCTGGGGTAAGAAAAACACTCTGAAGCTCTGAAGGTGTCCAAGTGTTCTGCCTCGCAGGATGCACAGCAGCAGACAGAGGCGGTGGCAGAGGAGAAGCAGTTGTACTGGGTGTGTGAGGGCAGGTGAGGGTAGGAGTAGTCTTCCGAGGGGTAGCCACAGTTTCTGGTGTCCAGGGAAGGCGGAGAGTTGTAATTCTCTGGAGTATATGAAGCTAGCTGAGCAGGAGAGTAACTGTAGTCTAAGGAACCAGAGAGAGTGGAGGAATCCGAAGGCCATCCTGGGGTCTAGAAGATGAAAACCAAGGAACAAAAAGCTTGATAAATTAGACAGAATTAAAGGAACTGAATAGAGTAGATTTATTAACTCAGAGTAAGAACATTAGGGAGGGAAAAAAAGAGAAAAGCACAACAAAACACCCAACCCAACCCAAGTCTGCAGAAGTAATTTTATTTGCTGGCTGGCGTGATTCCATGACACCACATTCTATACTTACCTATTTCTTTCCCAACAATAAATTGCCTTGCTTCACTGGCTTTCTTTGTTATAAGTATACTTTAGAGCATGCTTTGTTCTTAAACCACAAAATCCCATTGTGCTTCATCACCTGCACATCAAATCCTGCTGTGTGCCACGATATAAGCTGCAGGTGGCACCCTGGATGTTTCTCCACACACTTGACTGTGGAGAACAAGGTGAACATACACAGGTAGAACCGAGATCCTCAATGAGCCAGTGTCTGGGAGACTCCAAGACTCGAAACTACTGTTACACGCGCTAAAGTCTTGACCCCTGCGGAGAAAGGTACTTTCTGCTTCCTCTTAAGCAGGTCCACAATTGTTACTGAGAAAGCCTAACTTGGAAGCTGGAAGAGAAGTGAATGACTGGGGCCCTGTGTGCAGATCCTGTGGAGTTAATTTCTTATCCCCTTGAAATTTAGTCAGATACCTACACGGACTTTCGGCAAAACAAAAGAAAAAAGTATTTACATTAAAAAAACTACTTTCTAAGGTTTAAAAAAAACTATATGAGTATCTAAAAGACATCTTCAACAACTGCTATCTACCAATGGACACCTTATTTCCATTTTAAGTGGTAACACATTTTCAAACATTTGAGGTCCATGAAGAACAGACAATCCAAACATTTTCAACTATTAGGGCTTCATTTTTTTACCAACCATCTCAGACCCAAATGAGTTCTTGTGCCTGTACCAGACCAAAACAACCAGTTAGTAGAGCCAATTCAGTGCCAGAATAAAACAAAAAATCCCTTATCAGGTGACAGTTTGTACTGTGTTGAAACAGCCTTAATTCTAATTTCTAAACTCAAAAATCCAAGGGCCATTGTTTAAATCAGTAATTTCAAAATGAGTAGATTTCTGAACTTTACAGTTTAAAAACATTATATGAGTATTGCCAGGAAACCTCTTTTTATGGCCACACACCAAAGTACTTGGGCGTAGCCGACTTGGGAAATCATAATTACGCGTGTATCCAAAGGTTTTTGCCCTTCAGTGTGTGGCTATTTCTACCTCCATTGAGTTTTAAATGGTTCTTTGCTTGTTTCCTGGATGATTTTCTTGTTGATAGTGTTTTTATGATTTCTCACGAGATGATACAAACTCTCTGCCCCATAGTAAACAATAATAGGTTTTGTAAAGAACAGAGATAAATTACCAGGCTCTGGTTAAAGCAGAAAGGGGCAGCCTGGAAGCTGTCTGGGAAATAGTGTGGAGTACTTTGCATGGAATTGGGCGAAGGGTCCGGGTGTGTCTCTGTCTGAAGGTAGGAATCAAATATCTGGTCGAGGAAGCCTGGATTTTCTTCACAAGAAACACAACTGGAAAATTCTCGGGGTTGGAAATAATTGGGTGTGGAAGGAATTGGTTCAGGCTCAAAATACTGTCCTAGAAGAAAAAGGAAAAGGAGAGATTTTTGTTTAAAAATTGCACTTACAGATTTGAATGGAGTTCTGTTCTATATTCTGAATATTTACTACCTCTAGGGGGAAAGGGGGCTTAAGAAGTTTGAGAAAAGTAAGCAGGCAGGCAATCTAGATTTTTTAGTTGCCTTAGAGAATTCAAGCCCACTGAAATGAATCTGGTTAATAATGTGAAAACTGGCTGTAAATGTGGCCTGGGAAAAGAAAACAATGGTGATCCCATTTCTGTCCAACTGTCACAGTCAAGCTCAAACTTCCCCTGTCCACTCTCTTAGACTATAAAGTACCAACACCCCACCCCTATCTGCAGTCCAAGTGACCCTCATCTCTTAGAAGTAACTTGTAGCGTTGTTTGAGACTTTAAGAAAACTTCTGATGCCATGGGAAATAATTCTCTTGATCTAGGGTTAACTGCTTTCCAAAAGTTTTCACACTTACTCAGCAACTTAAATTTTGAGGAGTATCACAAATGGCAATGCATATTATAAATAAAGAAACCAGGAATGTCTACAGATTAGTATTGCTCATTTTATATTACAAAAAGCAAAATGTTTCCTTAGTGAACATGTTACACATGATCATGGAATTAATATGTTAAATACCAAACAAGAATAGTTCTGAAACCCCTCCCTTTTCCATTTCAGTATTAATAGGCCCCATTTCTGATTATTACCCTTAAATGCTCAAAGAAGATAGGTTTAGACTGTGTCCATCAGAGGAACGTCAGAACACTGGAGTTTCTGAAGTCTCGAGGCTCCTTTAAGGTTAAGTGGCACATTCAGTGGGGAGCTCCCATAGCACTGGTTTCCTTATATATGACCTCCTTAAACTCTGAGCCGTTGAGTGGCATAGGTAGGAGTGTTTATGTAATAGAGTTATTCGTAATGGGCTGAGAAGACTTACACTTGTTTGAACTGCTTTCTGGGAAGAGAGAAAAGAAGGGGAGGGAAGCCCCTGTTGGCTAGAAACTAAGCGAAACAAGAGCAAAGGCATTATTCTAGGACCTCGGGATGTTCTGTATTCCATCTAATAGTACATTAAAAAAGATAACAGGTTTCTGAAAACAATTCTGATCTTTTAATCGTGTTTAGTTACTTGGAGACGAGGACCTGGAACTAATGTGAAGAACAAGCTCTTGGAGCAGAGTAGGTAGCAGGGAATAGACAGTTCAGAAATGAGGACAAAATGTTGCACTTGTTTCCTTGCTGGGCTTGTATTTGGAGTCACCATGCCTTTTTTCACCTTCTGATTGGTTGGATTCCAATTAAATGGTGGTGCCTATCTTAACCCCTGAATCAAGTACTGAAAGCCTTTCGAGATGGACTTTTGGAAGTGTTTTTGAGGGAACTGTAAGGCTGGCTTTACTGACCTGCAGAAGATGGTGGGACTGGGTCTGAAAGGTGGACACTGTTGCCTCCGGACAGCTGCCAAAGCAAGAAGATGACCACAAAGCAAAGTGAAATAAAAGTTCTTTAAAGGGAAAGCTAAGACATTTTGACGTGAACTGTGTTGCCTTCCGCTTAAGGTAAGCCAGCTTCTTTCTTCTGAAAAGAACTCACTGTTGTGAAATACAACCAATGTTATATCTTCTTCAGATTCAACTTTTAGTTTTGCTTGGGAATTTTTTTCTAATATCTCCCACTTAAATTATACAGGTTGTTAATTTTGATAAAAATTAATTTAAATGATTTTTATATGACATAAATGAACAGTGCAAGAAAACACAGTAAATAGCCTTTCTATTAAACTATTTAATTTAAAATAAATAAGGATTAACATTTATTTAATCCCAACTATCCGTAACTTAGTCAATCATTTTCCTCAAAATTTTCATATACTATCTGGCAGCTTAATCCTGGATAGCTAAAAATAGTCACATGCTCTTCCTAGCTATGAAATATTAAAATAGAAAATATTTTCTTAAAGTTGTAGTCAGTGAACTGGAGCCTATCTACATTCTAGTTAATGGCTGGGAAATATTTCACCTCTCGGTATGTTTTTTACTATTTTCTATAAAAGTTGCTTTTTTTTCACTATGATAGTTAAATACCTGAAGTTTATGAGACTGTTCCTTTTAACTATTCAAAGTAAAGCAGCCTGTGTCATCCAGTCAAATTGATAATTGTACTAACTGAGTAATTTAGGACTTCTTTTGTTTTTAGATTTCAGGTGGTGGCTTTAAAATTTAAAGGGACCAGCCTTGCTCTGAGAATCTGTGCTGGGAAGCAGAGCTCAGCATGCCTCTCTCCTGGTTTACAGGGTATACTCACTCCTGTACACTGAGCCGCTGGGAGCCTGCACAGTCAGCCGCTGCTGAAACAGGAGGTGGTGTTAATTTTGAAAACGATCCATGCTGTATTGTCATGAACCAGGAAGTTGGAATCCCTCACCAGTTCTTTATGCAAATATTTGGCTGCAGCTTAAGCTCAAGCACTTGCAAGGAGTGGGTTTTAAAAACTCGGCTTCAATGTAGAGCTCTGGTTAACCCCATTCCTCCCCCGGAATGGTCCACTTGTAGGCCTCCCCAGGTTATCTCCCTCAGGTATGTTTACAATACCCTACTTGATATTATCTTTCTAGTCATGGGTTCACTTTCTACTTTGCTGCAAGAATACAAAGTCTCCTCTCTCTTAGATTTCCAACAGCACAAAAATCCACAATCTACAATTTATAAAAACACATCAAGTCTGTTTAAAAAAATTAATGGTAGAAAAAGGGTAAATTATGTCTTTTGATAAGTACTAACTCCAGTTTCTCTTTATCCTAAAGGTAAAAGAGTTGTGTGTGCATGCATGTATGTGTGTAGGGCTGTTTGTAAATTGATCTGGCCAAAGTAAGTTTTTTAATCAAACTGACAAATCTGGAATACACATGTTTCTCCTGGCACTGAGACCCTAATATTTGTCTCAATCTATAACTTCCATTCAGGATTGCCTTCTTAAAATTTCAAATTGTGGATTCTACTCTGACTTTATAGCAAATTACGATAAATTTCTTCCTGCTTTATATATTTGATAAAGTTAAATCTTTCCTTGGCTTAATGTTTCCCAGAGGTATCCTTAAACCACTGAACAAATTGGAGATGATCTCTGTTAAACCAGAAGCAGGCACACACCATGCCCTGTTACCTGCCATCCCTGCCTACTGAGTATACCTCACAGCTTTCCTAGAATCCTGGATCCTTCTAATGGTTCCCAGTGAGAGATTTTACATTTGGCTATTGTAATTAAATCATCTCTGTGTTACTCCTCCATGTCTGTGAGGATCTGGGTGGATAAAATCTTCCAGAAAGCAAAGCAGGGCTGGCTTTGCTCTGCATGTTCCTGAAAGGCACTGGCTCAGAAGTACTGCTTGATTATTTCTCAGGGAGGAATTCAGAAAATTCAGATAAGTCAGCCTGCTCCAGGAAACAGATACTGGTCAGATACACAAGTGAAATGTTTCAGCCTTGCCTTCCTTCCAGCAGCTAGCTAACAGGGGAACAGTGGCCAAACCATCCTGTAAGAGGCCAAGAGTAATAAAATTGCCATGTGCAAGTGGGCAATTGCTGTGCAGGTTGCAGCTGGAGCAGAATTCTACCAGGTACCAAAGCTCCTTAACAAAAGATTACATTTTGTTAGGAACGTCTTGATGTTTTTTTTTTTTTTTTTTTTTTTTTTTTTTTGGCACCAGCAGTATTTTGCAGTTCCCTTGTTCCTGGTTTTATTAATTTTATAATAATCTTTGACCTGAAGGGGTTGAGGCTATCAGACTCCTGCTCAGCACAGCTGGATCTGCAGAAAGATGAATTTTAAGAGCCAGTGCGTGGGAAGTTTCTTTAAATATTAAGAACAAGAAGATCTTAGTCCCACGTTTTGCTCTACCATTAGTGACTGTAAGGCTTTGACCTTTAGACGTAATAGAGGCATACAGATCCCCGATCTACTTACCTCCCCTGGTTGTCATAAGAATTAAAAGAAATAGTGAGTGTGCAAAAGCGCTTTAAAAGAACCACTGGAAAACCCTGTACAAATGGAAGGAAGTTTTATGGTGTTAGCTGAAATTCTGCACATGGAGGTACTGACTTTACATCCAGCAAATGTAAAATTTGTGCTGTACATGCCATATCACAGCAAGCTCACACCAGAACTCTAAACTCTGAGCAAAGGATATGAATGAACATTACTGAATAGCTGGCTTTCAATCCCTGGTTGTACTTTTATTTTGGCTGCTTTTTGCAAATAATAATAATGATAGTTAACATGATTGAGCACTTTCTAAGTGGAAAGCACCCTTCTAAGTGCTTATGTGCAGTGACATTTAATCCTCACGAAATCCCATTATCTCCAGTTTAAAGATGAGGAAACTGAGACGAGTAACTTGCTCGAGGCTTCACGCCATGGAGGAGCTGAGGTCTGAACCCAGTCCACTGGTTCTAAAACCTGTGTTGATCACCCCTACGGCATCTGCCTTTTCCCGAAAAGGCCCAGTTTCATGAAGTCGGGCATTGTACACAAACAGCACTGGACACAGAAACTGTTGTGCGACAGATGCCAGTAAGCTGGAGACAGGACCAGTCTTACCACTGGCAATATGAGCTCTATCCTTCATATCCGACATTCACACCCAAACCAACCCAAAGGCAACTGTGTGATCAAGGGCTCTCAGCAATGAATTGCCCTCTCTTGGAGGATAACCCCACCTAGTTTATTTGGGTCTGCTGCTGCCCTGAGCACTCTTGGTAGTACTTTCTGCTTTAGGATGTACATAAAATGGCAGGGTACCCTTATGAGTGCCCAGATCAATCGCATGATAACTTGGAACTGCTCAAGGCTTCATTACATCTTAAGGAGGTTCTATATTTCAAGCTGTCTCCTCTGAGGCTACATGGCCCCTTTCAGCTGGGAAATTTCAGTGCCTGGTGATTTACAGATCAATGACCTCAGAGGCTGGGTTCCAGAAGAATGAGGTGGCGGGGAATGCTCCACGGAGATTCTCTCCTTGAAGGGCTCCCTAAAAGGAAGTTTCTGGGAGAGATTTTCTTTGCATATGTGAGGGCACATACACTGTCTTCCTACAAAATAACAACCTACTTACCTGCTGGCTGCTTCTCTCCCTGTATTGGACCAACACGCTCTTATACTCAACTATGATCAGTGAGGGATGGGCTCCCCCAAATCTTGAGCTCCACAACATGCCCCAGCTGTTCTCTGTGGTTTTCTGCGGTGAACTGGGATGAAGGTGGGCACAGACGTTATAAGAACAGCTATGTATGGCCAGGCCTGGGGATGGTGACTGGGGCCTAGGGTGGCCCCCTACACCTTCCCAGACACAGGGCTGAATGAAGCTGAACACGAGTTGGGAAGAAGTGAAGGGTTTATGCTTACGGTTCCCCCCGAGGCTGCCTGGTGTGCCCTTCTCTGCTGCAGCAGCTCCTTCACTGTGATCTTCACCCGGACACCTTGATACACCTTAGGTTTTTCTGGGGAAAGGCAACTGAGTCAGTGGTCAAGTGTGAGGTTTGGGTGTCCGGCTGGGGTGTGTGTGGGTTCTTCTTTATAAACTATGGCACCTGAGGCCAGATCTCTAGGTCTGGAGAATGGAAAGAGAACGCTAAAAGACAGGTGGGAAAGAAACTCAAATTTCTCAAACTCGAAAGAATGAAGAGATACCGTGGGCAGGTTTCAGGGCCCCAGTGGAAACAGAACCTATGGAAATCTGTGGGGCTACCTGCCCCAGGCTGAGCCCTATCCCTAGGCCAGTAGCACAGGTTTTTCTGCTCAGGAATGTGGAGACCAGTCTAGGGGAGCTCACCCCTTGGCTAAGTTAGGGGAACCTAGGGTTCTGGTCTGGGAGAGGATGGAGACCTCTCCCAGACCAGAACCTGGGGAGGGGCTGGGCGTCGCCGCAGCTGACCTAGCCCACCCCACTCCCACGCCAGTGGAAGTTCTGAGTCCCTTCCTTCTCCGCCAGGCCAGACGTGGCTTCTGGGGAGCCTCTGACCTCTACGTGCCCTTGGTCTGGAAGCCAGCCCTGGGGCAAGCAGCGGACGGGTGGGTTTGGCCAACCTTGTCCTTGGGTCGGTGAGGGACTCGCCAGACTGACCCCAGTAAAGGGACCAGGCCCGAGAACTCCCTCCCTCCCTCCCGTCTCTTTCTTCTGCCTTCTCTCCCTCACCCCCTTTCTCGCCTTTCCTGCGCTCCATCTTTTCCTCCTCCCTCCTTAGTCTCCGCTCCCGCTCGCTCTTCTTCCCGTCTCTCCCCACCCCCTCCCTTTCTGGGGCAGGCATTTCTCCGCGGCGCCCGAAGACTCCGAGTCGAGTCCGCGCAGCGCGAGCGGGGTAAGGCGTGCGGGGCGGCCGAGGACCGCGCACTCGGCCGGGAGGCCGCCCTCTGGAAGGGGCCGCCCTTGGGGCTGGCGGGGCCGGGCCTGGGTGCCCGGCTTGCGGGAGAGGCCGAGCGCGCCCTAGGGGTCGGCGGGGAGGGCGTCCTGCGCGCCGGGAGCGGGGGCAGCCGCGGCCCCGGGCGGGCCCCGCGGAGCCGCGGTGAGTAGGTCGGGCCGGGCGGGCGTTTGCGGGCGGGGGTGGCCGCGGGATCCCAGCAGCGACTCCGGCCCTGACGTCGACCCTGGAGTGAGCGCGGGAGAGCCGCGCGGGGAGGGGCGGGCCGCGCGATCAGCCGGGGCGCCCGGCGACAGGGCTGGGCCGCCAGCGCCTCGCCTGGTCACTGCGGAGACCGCAGCAGGACAGCTGGGAGCCCCCCGGGCCGGGTCCCGGGAGCTAGGGTTCTCCCCGGGAAAGGAGGTCGCGGTGTTCGTCGCCCAGACCCAAGGAATCCCGCGCCTGGCCCGCAGGGCCTGGGCGCCGCGCCCTCTCCGCGGTCCAGCGTCTCCCTGCGACTTCCTCGCCGCGTCCACGGCCCCGCGGACAGCGGGTGCTGCCCGGGGTCCGCACAGGGACCGCCACGGCTCAGCTCTGTGCGGCCGGCTCAGCCGGCTTGAGTCCCGGGCTCACCGTGAGCCTCTAGCTCCCGCCGCCGCTGCTGGGCGCACAAAGTCCGCGCCGAGAAGTCCCAGGGTCACAACTATGGCCAAGTGAAAGGACCGGTGGTGGACCGGGGTATGCGGACGCCACAGCGGCCAAATGGCCCTGTGGGCCTCTGCCCTCGGGACCAGGCGTGGAGTGGGAGCGGCCGCAGCGTGGCCCGTGCCCTCTCCGGATCCCCGGCTCCTACTTGCATGCCCTGACTTTGTGCCTCTCTGTTCCATGCAGGAAAAGCCGTGGAAATACACCCGGATCAAAACGCCCCTTACCCTCGTGACCCTACCCCAGGACAAGCAGCCGAGTTACCCGACATCGTGGTCAGCAGAAGCTGGGTTGGTGGCTGGATGCTGCAGCTGCAGGGACTCAGCGCCTAGGAGGGCTCCTGTGCAGGGGGAGAGGCAGAGATGCAACATTTTTAAAGTTTCACAAAGCATCCAGCTGCACCCAGGTTTCTGGAGCAGGAGACAAACAGAATTAATGTTTTATACCTTCGGGTATAGGTTTGAGTTTTTTCCCCCTCATGCCAAGTATTTAAAACCTCTAGAAACCCATGATTTGACAATCAATGATTGCGCGATACTTTCAATTTGAATATTCAAAGGCTTAACAAAATGGACTATCTTCTGCAGAAATCCTGCACACAGGCACCCCACAGAAAGTCCACAGAAACAGGGAGTGAGACCCCTTCGGGGCCTGACCCTTGCTTTTGTTGTATTTTGAGCATTTTGCCCACCTTCCCACAGACAGAGCAGGAGTCCTCAAAGATGCTCTGTATTTCTGCCTCAAAGGCAGCTCTGGGAGCCTTGAGTGACTTAGGCTGCCCTTTATGACCACTTGAGCCAGGCTGGCCGGGCTGACTGATTTCCATCTCTTCAGTCTCTGTTTTAAGAGAAAATCTCAGGTTTTGGGGAGTGAACATGGCAGCCAGTAGGTCTGGCCTGGCAAGGAGTCACTCTGGGCCCAGGTTGCAGGCTGGAGGCCTGCAGAGGCCTCAGCTCTGCGCCTCATCTCCTTCTGGCCCCGCCTGGCCACGTGCTGGCTTCCCTCCCCTTTCTTCTGCTCTTTGTCTTTGCCCCAGACACTGGGGTTTCAGTACAGAATGCCTGCCTGTTAAGACCCTTTGCTCCTCCCCACAGAGCTGGGGATGCCTGTGGGGCTTCACCCTCTGGAGAGTTTCTGAGGCTGGTGTTTTTTTCACTATGAAGTTCCCTTTTTTCTCCTCTTTATCCCTCTAGAGCCATCCCTGCCTTTTTGCTGCAGGAGCGTGTGTTGAGAGAAATGATAAGCTTGGCTTCTGCTCATTCTAGCTGAAAGGATGTGTATTTGTGTCAGGCCTTCACACTTTGGGTGAGAGGTGGGAGGGATATGAAGTCAACTGCGTCATTGGTCCAGGCCTAAGCCCCTCACAAATGACCAGGGATTGTGCTGGGTTAAGTTCTCCAACCACTTGCTGTACTTCTTCTGTGTGATTTGGAAGCTGAGAAGACAGGAGTGGTCCAGAGAGGGAGTGGGTGCCAGGCCAAATCCTCTCCTGGCCCCCAAGAGAGGGCAGGGTGGGGCTACCTTTCCAGATAAGCCAAGACATTTCCATGTTGCCAGGACAGGCAATGGTTATAGGCCTCTGTTCTTTGTTCTCTGAATTCTCTGAAATGCAAGAAGTGGAGTTGAGCCCCTCAGGCCACCAGAAAAACACCCCAATGCCCTGGAATGTGTTGGATGCAGGAAGGAGCACACAGAAATGGAAGAAAGGGGCTCTAAGAGTGACAAGACACCAGGGTCTGTGATGGATCAGAGTTGCTTGGAAACTGAAGTTGTGTCTCTGGGGGGAGGGAATCAGGGCTGGGAACACTTGAGATGGCACCTGGCAGTAGGTGTGGTGTGTGTTTGTCCCCAGCCCAGCTGGAATCTGTCAGCTTCTGGAGCCTCTTTCTCCAAAGGCACTGAGCCTATGTCCTGAGTTTCCCTGATGTACCTCAGGACCAGACTCATGAGGAGGTGAAGGACACTGGGAGTTCAGAGAGCCCCTATTTCTTTCTCCCTGTCCTGCTATGTGTTCCTTCTGAAGGAACAGTGAGCAAAGCAGCATAGAATTAGGGACAGTCTCTTGTCCTCATAGCTTCTTCCATAACCTCTTTTCTCTTTTGTCCTCCTTTTTGTTTTATACTTATTTTTTGGTTTGCTTTAAAAAAATCTTCCTCTATGGCCTTTGTGTTTATTTTTTTCTGAGTTTCTTTCTTTTTGTCTCTCTTCTTGTCATTGCTTTCTATTTCTTACCTACATTGCTGTTTTTCTCCCCGGCTTTCTGTGTGTGTCTGTTTTCCCATGTTCTGGGGTGCTGTCTCATGTTTTCAGGCTTAGTCTCCTTCCTAACCTTTCCTTTCATGTGGAAGTGGACAAGGATGGCAGGAGGCCATTGAGCGCCCTTGGCAACATCATTGAAATTGATGCTGATGATTGGCTGCCCTTTGGAGAAGGCAGGCAGGGCTGAGTGAGAGGTGAGCTCCTTGGAAGTCACGGGCTCTGTAGAGACAGCAAAGACCTCTTTGTCCCTTCCTCCAGAAGCCTCTGCCCAAAGAAGGACAGCAGTTCTGGGAGCTTCTGCGTTGGCCCCTGCTGCTGGGATGGATGTTCCAGTGCTGTTGCTAGCCAGCAACTTCAGAAAACTGGGTTTCCTTAGGCCTGAGCCCTGATTTGAGAAAGAAGCCCCCCAGTTTTTAGCTCAACAATAAGGAGTTTCGTTCCCACTGTTTCTATAATTGCAGAACCCCAGCACAGGTATTTAAGAGCCACACGCCACACCTGCAGGGGTGAGGGAGGGTTCTTCTTAAATTGGGTACTGTGAACCCTCCTTGTGGGGCTGCGTGTGTCATGAGGCCTGGAACAACCGGCTCAGCTCTGAGGCCCCATGGAGTTGGATGTTCCTCATAGACTTTTTAGAGTTTGTCCTTTATTGAGTGTTTATTGCATGTCAGGCACTGTATGGTATAGCCTCCCCATGTCACAGATGAGGAAACAGGCTCAGAGGGGTGAGCAGCATGACCAAGATTACTGAGCACACACAGGATTGGGAATCAAACTTTGATAAATCAGATGCTAAACCTTTACTCTTTTTTTTTTTTGCGGTACGCCGGCCTCTCACTGTTGTGGCCTCTCCCGTTCTGGAGCACAGGCTCCGGATGCACAGGCTCAGCAGCCATGGCTCACGGGCCCAGCCACTCCACGGCATGTGGGATCTTCCCGAACCGGGGCACGAACCTGTGTCCCCTGCATCGGCAGGCAGACTCTCAACCACTGCGCCACCAGGGAAGCCCTAAACCTTTACTCTTAATTAACATTGTCGTCTTCCTGATCTTTTATAGCAGAGGCTTTCAAACTTTTCGGACTTCAACCCACACTAGGAAATTCATTTTACATGTTCACATACTATATCTATAACAATATTTATATGTTTACAAAACAAACTTTTCATGGAACAATGTACACCTATGCATGAGATATCCTGAAAATTTCTATTCCATCTTTTCCATCTCATTCTATTCATGAAAAAATCTATGTTGATTCGGAGTCGCTAATATAATTTAATGACCCACCAGTGCGTTGTGACTGACACTGGAAAATATTGCCTGTGAGACATGCAAACCCACTTGTCAGAGTTGTGCTCGTGGACAGCGTGTCCTGTCTGCTCTACTGTCGGGGTGAGTGCAGATACTGACTGGAGAGTGGTCTGTAAACACTGGGGTCACCGGAACCCCGAGAAGAGGCTGACTGGAGGGGAGGGGAAGCTGCTAATTAGGCTAATGACAGTTTGTGTGTCTCAGACTGGAAACTCTTCTTTCTTGCTGGGGTCATGGTCACCTTCAAGGTGTCTGCCCTGAGGTCCTGATCATCTCTTTGGGGTTTTTAATAAAAGAGTGGAAAAAATGTTGTGGGCTTTAACAGGCTCACTTGCTTCAAAATATAACATAGGATCCAGATGTTTGTATGTTGGAAGGAATATTTGAGGGACTAAGACACACTTGGAGTGTTTTTCCAACATCCCTGCTGGTCGTTGTCCGGCCCAGGCTCCCTCCGCCACTTGGCTGAGCTGCCAGCCCATAGAGGAAGTAGGAGCTCACCGTGTGTCAGGCCGCCTGTCCCACTGTTGGACTGCTTTAAATATAATGATCATTGGCTGAGACAAAATCCAATGTGGTATATTAGCTGAGCACTATCTATGTACCAGGCCTGGTACCAAGCACCAGAAATACAGACTGTTAGTCCTGCTTTCTGTCATCAACTGCTTGGTGAGTAACATGGAATACCTGTTCTCCCATGTCCACACCACTGCTCCTTCATTACAGGTCTATTTGGCTCATTCATTTGTTCATTCATTCATTCATTCAACAAGCGTATACTGATGATCTGCTCTGACCAGGCCGAGGGGTAAGCCTGAAGAAGGTATCATGTCCCCTTCCACCCCCACTGCAAACCTTGTCTTTTTAAGGTTCACCATCTGTAATTTCTCTAGTTCTTCATATGTTATAGTGTTTCAAATCTCTGAGCCACGGATCTCAGAAACCCTTTAGTTGGTCTTTGGCTTTCTTAAAGTCCTGTAGCACCAGAATAATGGGAATAGAATACATTTTTAAAAGAGTTTTAAACTGAATATTTTAACTGAAATTTTTTGGCAGGCTTTTGTATGCAAATGACACTGCAGAACATTATATTTAGGAGACATTATTAAATTAGACACACGTGACACATGAATATGAAAAGACTTTCAGTAGAAGAAAAGGAGGGAGTTTATTCCCTCCAAATTTGACTGTGGCTCTAAATTCTCTTTATTAATGCAAAGTTCTTTTGTCATTTTGACTGTGGGACACTGTTACCAAACCTTGTGGGAAATATCAAGTTCCAAAAACATGGAGGAAACAAGTACTTACTGGGTCCAATGTGAATGTTTGGTCCATATGAAAATGACCAGGAAGACTATTAGATGAAGGTTATTTAATGATTTGTGGTAAGTCAGTCTCTTCCCATAAAATATATCCGAAGTTTTTACTTTAAGAGACTTCCATGAGGAATGAGCATTTGATAGTTTATCATTTAAATTAGGAAGATACCATCAGATTCTGCTTGAAAAGTTCATCTTTTACTTAAGACATTTTTTTTAACATCTTTATTGGAGTATAATTGCTTTACAATGGTGTGTTAGTTTCTGCTTTATAACAAAGTGAATCAGTTATACATATACATATGTCCCCATATCTCTTCCCTCTTGCATCTCCCTCCCTCCCACCCTCCCAAGACATTTTTATTATGCAACATTTGAGACATACAAAAGCATAAAGATTGCTGTGATAAAAGCCTGTGAATATATTAACAACGTTAAGAAATAAGTGATATTTCATTTATGATTAAATTAATTTATTAAGCCTTAAACTTTTAGATTATCCACTCAAGAGATTTGGTTAAGAGAGAAGGTTAGCAGGGATGGCTATCAATTTTCCCAATTTGAAAAGCTAATTCTTAGGTACTATTTGTTTTGTCCACATTTTCTTCCTTTTGGAACTTGTAAATTTTTTTTTTCTCTCTTTTCCTTTTGGCTTGTAATATACTGACAATGACATTACATATTGCAAACCCACACGTTTATCAGAGATTATGATTAGAGGATACTTTTATAGCAAAGATCAAATATAACATGGTGTCATCATTTACAAATAATTATAGAAGATTTTCTTATTATTTATTTAACCTGATCTTTAGGGATTCTAATTCCTGATCTATTTATCATATGTGTTTTAATCACACCAGAGATAATACCAAACACTGAATACCTTTTATTTATAAGAATTCTTAGCAATATTTATAGTCTACATAGATACTAAATGAATATATAGACATTTTTCTGTGCTACTTCAAAGGTTCAGTAATTTTCCTTCTTAAAGACATTTAAAAATATGAAATCAGTCGTCTTAAATATATTACCACTACAGCTCGATAGCCAGTACTGTCATGATTTGCAAAGAGTATGACTAAGTTAAATACTAAGCATGGTGAGGACTTTCTTATACATCAGAATTGTCACCCGTAGTGTTGGGGTCTAAGTTGTTACTCATCTTTGTGGTATAATGTTCCCTCAACTTAACAGAGATTTACTGAGCACCTACAACCTGCTGGACACTAAGCCAGGTGCTGAGGGCACAGAACTGTCCTTCCCTTGATGAGTCTAGTTAGAGAATCCTCTTTAGCCAGAGTGTACGATTTTGCACTCAACCTCTCGAGAGTCAGTAGTTATCAAATATGGTGTGTAAGATGAACAGTGTAATATTGTTTTGAACAATGAGGATACCTTAGACAGAACCTAATGATCGAACATAAAGAAAGAGTATAATTTTGATGTGTGGTTGGTAGAATGACTGTAACGTAATGTGACTTAAACCTTGGACATCAATTGTTGTTTCAGTTCTTTAAATATACCTGATGTTTTATTTCTTGTGAATGTATTATTTAGATTTACATGTTAAAAATGGATCACAGGGGCGCAGTGGTTGAGAGTCCATCTGCTGATGCAGGGGACACGGGTTCGTGCCCCGGTCCGGGAAGATCCCACATGCCGCAGAGCGGCTGCGTCCGTGAGCCATGGCCGCTGAGCCTGTGCGTCCGGAGCCTGTGCTCCACAACGGGAGAGGCCACAGCAGTGAGAGCCCCGAGTGCAGAAAAAAAAAAAAAAAAAAAAGGATCACAGAGGTACTAGTAATTCCTTTATATATGTTTACATTTACATGTATATAGATATATATGTATATATGTATGTATGCAAATATATATTTTACTATTGGGATTAGTAATTCTTTTTCCTTTGTGGAATTTTCTGTACAGTGCTCTAGTACTGAAGTCTTCTCCTTGCCATCATACTGTATTATTAACTGAGCTGTAGCAAGTCATAACGCTGACTTAAAAGCAGTTATTAAATAAATGAGGTAAAGCTGTGGTTTTCTTCTCTCTGGGGTTTGTATAGCATTGTAAGAGAAGTACAAACAGTTTCAACTACATACTATAGTATCTATTTTTAGCGATGTATGGGGTGATTGCCTATATTTTAGCTTTTGCATGGGGAAATTTTGCTTTCCACTTTTTTTGGACATTATTCTCTAGGGAGATTTCTTAGCTTGAATTTGACATCACCATCTGTGCTTACTTTAAATCTTAAGGGACCTAAAAGAGATGGTGTTTTGAACCTGAACACTTAAATTTTCTCTGGCTTCCCCAGGAAAGCTGTGAGTCTGAGAAGAGCAGGTTTAAGAAGGAGAGGGAGAGGAGAACATGTATAATCTTTATGTTGGCATTCTGCATTATTACATAAAGGTACAGTTAGTCCCTGGCATGAGGTAGGAAATAGAGAGTACTTGAATGGGAAATGGGATAGGGAAATATAATTTATTTTCCTAGCATAAGTTTATATCTTGGTTTCACTTTTTAACAAAGTATTGTAAATTCTCAGAACAATAAAACAGAACCAAATTAAAATATATGCAATATAGCAACACTGTCAAGCTAAATAGAATTCTTAAAAGTCATTTACCATTTGGAATTATTAGCACCATTTTCCCCACTCCACATGATCCTTTAGACTAGAGAACTGAAACGTGTACGAGACAGAGTATGGGCCTGTGTGTGTCTCCTTTTTTATAAATTAAATTTGCCAAACACTATGAAAGGGCTTGGACGCTCTAAGAAGAATGTAGACACCACTGGTCACTGAGCTCTACTTATCTGAGAGCCAGTGCATCCTCAGGTTGTGAGAAGATGAACATAATAGGCGAATAGACAATAGCAAACTAAGAGAAATAAGCATGCCTAACTTTTAGTGTTATAATTAAACCAAAATTAAAGTTATAGGAACGCATATTTATGACTTACACATAAACTTATGATTATTGTGTTATGTGTTACTTAGTAACAAATGGTAAGCAGTAGATGACTGTAATTATTATAAAATTTATACAACCAATCTAGAAAAGTGACTTTGAGATCCTTCCTTGTGAAGACCCTGCATCTACAGGGAGGGCCAGATCTCTTCCTTCTGATGTGGGGCCTGCCGTCCAGGTATGAGTGAGGCTGGATGAGAGATGGCTCTACCGAAGGTGCTGGCAAACAGGACTAAGGTCTCCAGTCTCAGCAGACTTGAGAAGGGCAGCTCTCTCCCATGGTAGAAGCTGTCCCCTTCCACTGAAGAGCAAATATTGAGCAAAGTAAAGATCAGGTTGTGAAAAGGAGTGGCGGGAGGGAAGGAGTAGGCAGGGGACCTGGGAGAGTGCAGCCCAACAGCTATGGACCACGAATGCTCCTTTGTTTATTCCTCCAGGGATGCTGTCCCAGGAGGGGGATGAAGGTTGTGAGGTAAAAGAAGGCTCCTATTCAAGTATTTCTGTGAGAACTCCACAAATTATGTGTGTGTTTGCTCAACCAGAATATACCCTTGAAGGCCTAGTGAAGGAGGAATATCCATTATTCACTTCTAAATGTGAATTAATATCCGTATTTGACTTTCTAGACTCCTACTTAGAGCACGGAACCCTGTCACAGAGGATGCGATGGAGACTGTATTGAGGGGCTTTGGACCCCCGGGAGATGGAGGGAAAAAGCACTGCATCAGGAGAGACCCGATGGGTCAGAAAAATGTGGTGAAGGGAATAAAGAAAGGAAGGTGGTAGGAAGACAAGAGGAAGATTGTGGGTGTGACCTGTGAGCCTTGCCCCACACTTTGCAAAGTTAAATTATGTGCAAGGTGTTTATGATGGGCTTGGCCTGCAGACAGGCACGCTGCTTGGTGGGAATTACTATGGGAATTTAATTGCCAAAGGAGTCCACACCAGTCAGACTTACATGAGACAGATTGATGCTTCAAATATCAGTTTCTTCATTTACACATAGTAAGAGCTATATATTTCTGACCAGTGAGCCATCAACAAGGTCTTTCTTCAAAGGTCATGTTGTCAAAGGACCTGACAACATGTCCTTCTCCAAAGACCCTTTGCTTCTCGGTGTTCTGTAGTCTGTTGTTTCTTGCCGACAGCCCAGGACTGCTCTCTGTGTTTTCCTTACAATGCATGCATTCTTATTTGATCATAGAATGTCCATTTTGCTAATGCATTCTGATAACTGTCGGTTTATTCCATCAGAGAGACAATGTCTAGCTTAATTAAGGCTACCATTGATCAAAGAAAGTCTTTGGTCTTTGTGGTTTTTTGGATTAGCCTGATTTTTGGACATCCTGGGCTTTAGTGCAGAGTCAAAACCATGTTATTTATGAAGCCATAGTGTCCTGACCTCATTTTAATGACAATAAAGCATTTATATATGGTGTCACATTTGTTACTTGCAAGTTATTGTTATTTGCAAGTCACCGTAGGGGATAAATGTGTATAATACTTCACACTTTATAAAGTCACATGATATAAAATGAGTTTTGTTTTATGCACCCTAATCTATATTATATCCTATGCATTCTCTTTTATTGAAGAACACACATAGTTCATAACTAAGAAAAACTGGACAGGGAAATCAGTATGTTTTATGATCTGCATGAAGTGTTTTTTTTTTTTTTTTCTTTTTTTTTTCTTGCAGTACGCGGCCCTCTCACTGTTGTCTCCCGTTATGGAGCACAGGCTCCGGATGCGCAGGCTTAGCGGCCATGGCTCACGGGCCCAGCCGCTCCGCGACATGTGGGATCCTCCCAGACCGGGGCACGAACCCGCGTCCCCTGCATCGGCAGGCGGACTCTCAACCACTGCACCACCAGAGAAGCCCTGCATGAAGTTTTTAATGTAATTTAAGAAAAAACTATCAGTGCTAAAAACGATACTTCAAAGATAACAAAAGATTCAGAACATAATGGGTTACTAAATTCCCCCAGAGACCCCACTGTCAGGCTGTCTAACTAGAATATGGTCCCTGACACACTGAATTCACATCGTGGTGTTTCAGTGGGGTTATAGTGGGAGGATCACAAATAAATGCCATCATCATCCATTAACAAAGGGCGGCACGATGGCTTATCCTGAAAATCCAGTTCTGGAAGAGCCGCCACACCACAACAGTCTGTGAATACAGACACTGACTTAAAGAAAAGCACAGAAGTCCTCTGGCATGCTCAGTAAGCTTGGCGGCACTCATATGCCCCCCAGGTCAGGCTCCCATCTTCTTTGGTCCATGGAGAAGGGTCCTGGAGGACAGAGGTGTCTGCCCCCTCGTCCCAGGAGAAGGGCCCCACCTTGGGTGGTGGGTCATTGGACATTGTCATGAAAGAGGTGAAGGGCTAGGGGGATGGGGTTGGGTACCCCTGCACGTGGTACAGATCCTCCAGTGTGTGCAGAGTAGGACGGAACCGCCGCTAGGGGGGCTGCCCAACTGGAGCTCCTGTGCTGGGCAATGCTCCCCAACTCTAGCTGGGAGAGGCAGACTGTGCTGGGCGCCAAGCTCTGCAGGGCATCGGCTGGCATGGGGTCTGGTTGGCTGAGGCCTTCGGGCACCGTCTGCTCCCACGAGTCCCTCTGAGGAGGATGGAAAGGTCACTGGGGTTAGTCATTAGGTGATCATCTGACGTGGGCAGATTTCCTTCCCAACACAGGGTGCTGCTGGCCCGTGTCTTCCAAAGCAGACTAGGTGTCCTCCCTCTGCTGTCCAAAGCCTCCCTACCAGGCAGCTCTCCCCTCTGGTGTTTGACATTGGCCGTGGGAGTTTTAGTTCCTTTCTTACTCTAGAATTAGATTGTGTGTGTGTGTGTATGGAGAGAGAGAGAGAGAGCCCTTTCCCCAGAAAACATTAAATGTGAAGATAATAAAATGAACATTTTGACAGTGTTTCATCATTTACTCCTGGAAGAAGTAGACCCTAAGCTACACAGTGGGCTTCTGAGTGGGCTAGGAAGGCTACCTGCCCTCAGTGAGCAAGGGGTTAGAGCCTCATAGGCTTGGAGCTGGGAAGATTTGGCTTCGATTCACGGCTGGGCCACTTACTACCTTCCTGATTCTGAGTACTTCACTTTGTGCATCTGTAAGATGGGGCTTTAATAACTATACCCTGAGTTATTGCAAGTATTAAATGAACAAGTGCACATAAAAGTTCCTGGCTGTAGTAGATACTCAATAATGTTAATTCCTACTCTCCCACAGCCTGTTTTGTCTAAAATCCCATCTCCAGAGATTCATACCTTTGTGGTTGAGGGCTTTACAGTATAAGAAAATTACTAGTATTCTTCTTTATGAACTCATCTCTGGAAGGACTGCGAGAGAACAAGGTTCTAGAGGGTAGAAATATCGTGGGAGAGGGGAGGCAGGGAGGGGGAGGGCGAGAGGAGACCTGATGCGCCTGCCCTGGCTGTCTGCGAGGTAACTTCAGTGCTCTTTCCTTATGCACGGGAGGAATAATGGGGAAACATCGGGCACAATCGGTAGAGTATTAACAAAATGGATATATATCCTGTTTTATCAGTCGTCCCCGCCCAAATCCCTACATAGAGCTTCCTGCCGCGTGGCTGGCACGGATCTTTGAGGAGGGCTCCCTGGGCGTGGATCCTGGCATCTCCCGGGGCGGCGCAGAGCAGCCTCCCGGGGCGTCTCCGGGGCGAGCAGACCTGGTTGCTAAGCACATGGGCTGACCAGGGCCGCGGGAGCCCCGACGTTAGTGACCCCCCTAAACTAAGCCCCTGCATACTCACCAGCACGAAGTGTGAGGGCTCGCTGGGGAAGGGAGGCGGCAGGAGCTGGGGCAGGGGTGAGGCGCTGAGTAGGGAGCCGCTGTTGGGGGTCAGGGCCGTGGGGCGGTGCTCCCCGTAGAGCTCCGGGAAGTAGGAGTCCAGGTGGGCCGGGTGGCCCTGCCCTGCCGAGGACTCGCAGGCAAAGTCGTTCGCCACAGTTCGGGTGCAGGCATCGTTTGCGAACTGTTTACTGTTGTGGAAGTCCGAGTCGGTTGGGAGAGATCTCCTGACACCATAGTAACCTGACATCACCGGTGAGCCTGTTGCCAAGGGGAAAACAAATGGGCAAAAGTTTCCTTGGAGGAAGTCAAGGAATCTCTGTTGCAGCCAGGTCTCTCCACGTGTGAAATGGTATTTCCAACGCAGGCCTGACGCCAAGGCCAACATTTAAATAGATAAATGTCTTGAAAGGCATTAAATATAGCGGCATTACCTCTTTTAACGGGTCCAGCCCAAATAATTCATACATTTAAAGTTCGCTCTGCCTTTGGGGATAAGTTCACTTTAGATGGAGCAATAACTGTTCAGTGTCTCTCACTTCTTGTGCACCTTCAATGTGCCAGGTGCTGTGCTAGGCGCTGTGCTTATTCTATCTCTTTGGGCTTAAGGAGATAGAATAAGAAGCCCTTGGCATTTACATTTCATCTAATGAAGTATCTTTTTCACAGCTTCTGAGCTCTGTCCCCATAGATACGGGGCCGTTTACAAGAGGCTGCTTCTGGGGCATGTTATGTGAGACTCAGCATCTCTAGATAAGGTGAGACGATAACCCCGCCCCAAATCAGAGGCAGGCTGTACTCTTCTTCTAATTTTTTTGTACACTGGCCGTGACTTGCACCTATTAGGCACCAGAAATGGCTGCTTGCTTTGCTTCTGTGAAGCAAAGTTAGAGGACCACAAAAGATGTTTTCTGGCTTTGATGAGTCTGGTGTTATTTGCTGCCCTCTTGTGGCCGCGTTGAGTGTCTCACTCAGCTCACCTGGGCACTGAAAGCGTGAGAAGGGAATGCGTGGCACAGAAAGCTCCCCTTGGTGGAAACCTGGAGAGGCTGAAACTGAGAAGAATCTCATTTAAGGTAAGGCCGGTGAAATAGTCCCAGAGGAGAAGAGATGTGTTTGTTAAAGACTTTCTGATCTCGTAGCTCAGTTGTAGCAGGAAACCCTTCACCACTTAGAACATGTTGAGGAGCACAGACTCAAGGGCTGTAAAACTGATTTTTTTTTTTTTTTCCAGCTGGTGGTGGGTGTGATCCAATTAGCTAAGACCTACTCCCTCAGGTCACAAAGAGGCTGAGCTGGGAGGATGATGCAGTTGCTTGTCTTTCTCACCTTCCCCAAACACAGTGGACCGCTTCTGAGCTTTGTCCCTGCCCACCCTGCCCACTCTTCCACAGGGAGAGAAAACAGACTCATCAAGACCCTCCTTATTACCCTGACTCAGTCGTACACGACTCTCCAGACACAGCACTTTGGCCCCTGCCAGCTGATGTGGCACTTCGTATTATGCTCCATACTCTCTCACCTGAGTTACAGCCCTCTTTCCAATCCATCCGCAAGCTCCATGGGGGCAGAGCTTATGTCCTACACATTTTCTGTAAACCAGCCGTATAATACTGTGTTCAACAATTACATGTGAATTTATTCATTCATTCAGAGGAAATCAAAATTCCCTGTAGAAACTTAAAGCACAATTCCACTCACTCCACTTTCATCTTAAATTCTATAGCCCCAAACTTCTAATCTGCTCATGAATTTGAAAGCTGCAGTTAGAGGTTTCATCGTGAGCATAATTCTCCAGAAAAAACATCTGTGCAAGTGAAAATTAATATCAGTAAATAAGGTTTTGTTTCATGCCAGGAATTTATATCCACAGTAGTGGTTAAGGCTGAGAACAGAATGAAGAGTAAGGAAACAAGGCTTCCAGGATCTCATGTCTGTATATCCAATTTCCAAATAAAAAAAACAGAGAAAAAAACCCTTTGCTTTTTAAGCATGTATTTTTCTCCCTAAGAAGAGGAAGAATAATTCTAGATGATAACAGAGGCTGCAGAAATTTTCTTCTGTAGAATGGAGCAGATACAACCAGATTCCGGTGACAATAAATATGATTGGGAAACACAGCATAGAGACATTCAGATATGTGGGATCGTCTCCTGCTCTTATTCCTTTCCCTTTTCCAGCTCTGAAGATTACCAAAATTAGTGAGAAACCATATGTCCTTCTGAGTTTGGGATCTGGAAGGAACATGTGTGTGTGTGTGTGTGTGTGTGTGTGTGTGTCTATGTGTGTATACACACACATATGAGAGTGCCCCAAATTATTATTAAGAATTCTCCTATTCCATCCCAACAGGAGTACTTAAAGAGACATATGTATTAAAATGAATGTAAGATGCTTAACTAAGTTCCTGGCATATAGAAAGCACTAATAAATAATGGTTATTCCACCTGTCCTCAGGTCTCTCTCTTTCTGTTCTGAAGCATGTGCAGAATCTATCAGACCACAGTGCCAGAATCTTAAACATTTTAAAACTGTATCAAGGGTTTAATTTCTATTGCTTTTGCCCAATAAGCTTATGCTGGACAGAATGCGTTCCAAATTCAGGAATGACTGAATGAGGTCTGCCTTCCCTGATTTTACATTTTAAAAATAAATGTTTTAAAGCTGCAAAATGTTGAAAGTGCTGTAAGGCAGCTATGAAAGAATGGAAGCCTAAATGCCTGATTTAGCTCAAAAGGGAAGGAATTGCCCCTTGAACTGCAATACTCACCTGGCATCGGGCCAAACGGAGACTGTGCAGAGCTGACACTGCCCTGGAAGACAGAGGGGGCACAAGTGTTTTCTTCTTTAGTTACAAGTTTGAACTTAAAAAACGTTTAGGAATACATTTTACAAACTTTATTTTCTGCTACTAAGAAACTTTTTAGGAGAGATTAGCTTAGAGGAGGGTCAAATGTGAGTTAAGAACACAATACCAGCAAACAAACAAGGGACAGAGAGAAACCAAAGTTTTAGATTCTGATAAACTTGCCAAAAAGCACAGTCTAGATGAAATAATTTATCCTTTTTTTTTTACTGTTTGTGTTAATATCCTTCATCAAATATATATCAAAGATTTATATAAATACATACATACATGCACACACAATATGTTTGTGTTTGGTTTTAACATTGAATGGCCACTTTTTAAGCTATCTGACTCCACGTAGAATGGAAGCTTCACTAAGGGTAGAGACCTTGACTGTGACTTGTTCTCAGTGTCTGGAACAGAGTGTGATTCATCATAGACACAATAAAAATATGTGGAATAAAAATAGGCATCAAAGATCCCACAGTTTAGTGAGCATAGGAGGTTGAGGGATGCTGTCGGTTGAATTATGTCCCCTGAAAAGATATATTGAAGTCCTAATTACCAGAACCTGTGAATGTGAACTTATTTGGAAATAGAAGTTTTGAAGATAAAACTAGTTAAATTAAAATGAGTTCATCCTGGAGGACTGTGGGCCCTAAATCCAATATGATTTTTGTCCTTATAAGAAGAGGAGAGAGACACGCAGAGACACACACACAGAGGGGAGAAGGCAGTCTGAAGAAAGGCAGAAATCTGAGAGCTACAACCTTCAAGCTAAGCTTTGCCAGCAACCACCAGAAGCTAGGAAGAGGCAAAGAAGGATGCTGTCCTAAAGCCTTCTGAGGGAGCCTGGCCTGCCGACAACTTGATTTTGGACCTCTAGTCTCCAGATTGGTGAGATGGTAAATTTTTATTGTTTTAAAGCATCCCATTTGTGGTAATTTGTTACTGTAGCCCTAGGACACTAATACAGGGAGTGATTGATGATGAAACAGATAATTCAGTGTAGTGTGAGAAGTGGCATTGTAGAAGTAAGGTGGGCTGAGGTGGACACCTAAGCCAGTATTAGGGATGGGATGGGGGACATATCCTGGAGGAGGTGATGCTTAAGCTGAGTGCTGAAGGAAGAGTATCCAGGTGTGTAAAGTCTTAAGATATACAAATGCAAGCTCTGGCTCCAAGAGGCCCAGGAACAATGTTGCTGTTGTAAAAGGTGAGTCCTCAACATCTAGTTCTTCGGATTTGAACACTTAGTCTTGACCCTAATAATCCTACAGACTCTCAAGAGTTGGAAGAGATTTTACAGAGAGTCTCATTCAACTACCACTCAAGGCTGAAATACTCTCCATGTTATTAGCCCTGGGTGCATTTAGCCTATAGTGGTGGATAACTCAGCACCCTCTGATAAAGCCTATTTCTTCTTTGGGGACCTCCAGCTGTGATAAAGTAGGCTGAAAAGAGTCATGTTCTTAATTCTAATCTCCTTGGTCCATACAGAATAAGTTAAACCCTCCTTCCATACACAGCTCTTCAAATATCTGAAGATAACCCATCATTTCTCAACTGTCTTAATCAGTCTGGGCTGCTATAACAAATACCATAGATGTGGTGGCTTAAACAACAAACATTTCTCCCAGTTCTGGAGGCTGGAAGTTTGAGATCTGGGTGCAAGTATGTCGGGTTCTCTGGGGGCCCTCATCCTGGCTTGCAGATGGTTGTCTTCTCACTGTGTCTTCATGTGGCACAAAGAGAGATCATCTTTTTCATGTGTCTCTTCTTATAAGGGCACCAATCCCATTCATGAGGGCTTTGCCCTCATGACCTAACTACCTCCCCAAAGGCCCCATCTCCAAATACCATCGCGCTAGGGATCAGGGCTTTTTTAAAAATTTTTTTAGATTCCATATATATGTCTTAGCATACAGTATTTGTTTTTCTCTTTCTGACTTACTTCACTCTGTATGACAGACTCTAGGTCCATCCACCTCACTACAAATGACTCAATTTTGTTCCTTTTTATGGCTGAGTAATATTCCATTGTATATATGTGCCACATCTTCTTTATCCATTCATCTGTTGATGGACACTTAGGTTGCTTCCAGTAATGAGGGCTTTAGCATATGAATTATAGGGGTGGGGTACAAACATTCCATCCATAGTCCCAAACTGGAATTGTATCTTCTTCAGGCAAAATGTCCTCCAACCGTTCAGAAGTAACACAGTATTTGAGAGTGAAGGCTCTGGAACCAGAGTGTGTGTTTGAATCCCAGCTCTGCCTCTTGTTAGCTGTGTGATCTTGGGCACATGAAGATTAAATGTGATTTTATGTGTCAGGCACTTAGAATAGTTCCTGGTTTAGAGTAAGGAGGATGTAAGTATTAGCTATTATCACTCAGATGCATTTTTATGTCTCTTCAAATCTATGATATATTCCTCCAAACATGTTTTCCTATTTAATAAGTTAACACTTTCTTTTTTTGTTAAATTTAATTTATTGACCTATAGTTGATTTATAATGTTGTATAAGTTTGTACTGTACAGCAAAGTGATTCATTTATGCATATATATATATTTTTTATATTCTTTTCCATTATGGTTTATCACAGGATATTGAATATAGTTCCCTGTGCTATACAGTAAGACCTTGTTGTTTATCCATTCTATATATAATAGTTTGCCTCTGCTAATCTCAAACTCCCTAATAAATTAATAATGGCAAATGGCAGAAGGGAACTCGTGGGCATGTGGGGTCAGAGATGGGTGTAGGTCAGGGTACTGTGATTCTTATATGGGAAGGAAAGGAGTTACTGATTAACTATAGAAGCACTTGTGTTTGGGCACATTTTCCCATGTTGCCAGGGCCCATGTTATCCAGTGTTTCCCTCTGATTTCCAGCTCTGTCCATCTGGGTCTTTCCTCCGAGGCCTGTGCCAGGGCCCATTCCCTCTGGCTTCTGCCTCAGCCTCCTTCACTGGGTAAGCAGGGTGTGGCAGGGCGGTAGCTGTCCTGGGTGCTGCCTGGGGAGATGTCCTGTTGCTCTCCTGCCTCTTTTCCTCCCTGCCTGCTCCCTTAAACTGCTCTGGCCAGGGCTGGGGCCAGGAGGAAGGCTTCTGTGAGATGCAGTGCACATGCCCAACCTGATGGACAGAAGTATCTGCACCTGTCAGCCATGCACTGGTTCATCAGCTGCTGTGGCTCTGCCCTGGCCTCTGCCTGAGGCATGAACAGAACTCAGTCTGTGCCAACGCAGCCCCTGCAGCATCTACCACCATCAATGCCACCAACAGTCTTCTTATATCCCTTCTTCTTCTGCCCAGTTTTAAGTATTACTGCGAAATTGCCAGCACTGTACCTCCCACCCCAACCCAATTTTAATACCTGAAGACTCTACAAAGCTTTCATAATTACTAGCCTAGTTGATTTTATTTATTATTTGATGAAAAGAAGCCTCTTGTGTTTGTTTCTCCTGCATGCTTTTGCCCTTTACCTGCTGTGGAAAGTAAACACTCTATTTCCATTCTTTATGGTTAGTCATAAAATTTTACCTGCGTGTTTAACAAAGACGACAAGCAGTATCTTTTTAAAAATTTTATTTATTTTATTTTATTTATTTTTGGCTGCATTGGGTCTTCCTTTCTGTATGCAGCCTTCCTCTAGTTGTGGAGAGCAGGGGCTACTCTTCACTGAAGTGCACGAGCTTCTCATTGCGGTGGCTTCTTTTGTTGTGGAGCACAGGCTCTAGGCGCGCAGGCTTCAGTAGTTGCAGCACGCAGGCTCAGTAGTTATGGCTTGCAGGCTCTGGAGTGCAGGCTCAGTAGTTGCGGTGCATGGGCTTAGTTGCTCGCGGTATGTGGGATCTTCCCAGATCAAATCCGTGTCCCACTCATTGGCAGGCGGATTCTTAACCACTGAGCCACCAGGGAAGCCCCTACAAACAGTATCTTAAACCTCCCACTGACAGACAAAATCCTTAGGACATTAACTCTTATTGCTCTTCTCCTAATTTACATGAGTATGTATTTTCTTGTATTTTAGCTTGTTTCTTTTTCTTAAACCTCCACAAATTAGACTTCATAATTATTTTCATCATCATTTTATCAAGTAAATCTATATTAGATTTACTTACATGTTCATCATTTTCTTTGCTTATCTGTCCTCCAAACTTTTTCTAGATTCCATTTTCCTTCTTCTGAAATAACCCTTTAGAAAATTCCTTCCCTGTAGGTGGTGTTAGTGGTAAACTGTTTCAGTTTTTTATTTATCTGAAAATATAATTTCTTTTTCCCTGTACTTAAAAGATACTATTTTGGGGTTCATAACTATAACTTTACGGTTATTCTTTTGTCAGCACTTTAAAGATAGCACCCCACTGTCTTGTGGCTTCCATGATTGCTGTTGAGAAGTTTGCTATTAACCTTAAACTTATTCTTTGTAACAATCTTTCTTTCTTTTCTGACTACCTTTTTAATATACTCCCTTTGTCTTTATGGTTTTTCAAGTCCATCTCATTTTACCTTGGGGCAGATTTTTTAAATGTGTTCTGCTTGTATAGGGTGTGCTTCATGTGGCTGGGGGTACATGTCTTTCAGAAAAGTTTCAACCATCCCCTCCTTAAATATTGCCTTGCCTGTATTATCTGTATTCTCTCCTTCTGGGTCTTTGATGTATGTTAAATCTTTTACTTTTATCCCCTATATATTCTTAACTTTTTGTTACTTCCTCTATATCCATGATTCTGTGTTCTATATTTTGGGATAGATAGGTATAGATTTCTTCAGCTCTACATCCAGTTCACTAATTCCTTCTTCAACTGTAGCTAATTTACTGTTTAACACAAACATTGAAATTTTTTGGTATCAATAATTAGATATTTTTTCATTTCTAGAAGTTCCATTGATTTTTTTAAAAAATTGCTTTGTCTTTTGTTGAGTGTTCATTATACATTATGTTATTATTTATTTTGTATTTGGTAGTTCTAATATCTGGAAGTCCTGAGAATTTAACTTTATTGTTTATGCTGACTGTCATTCTTAGTGACTTGTTTCCTTGTGCATTTGGTGATCTTTGATTGAAACTCATATCTGGTTGACCTAAATCTGTGAAATTCTGGGTTCCTAACTTGAGGTTGTGCTTCTCCAGAAGAGTTATGCTTATATTTCTTGGGAGGCAGCTCCCTTCCAGGTTCCCTGTCCCAGGTTCCCCAGTCTTGGCAAAAATAGCTCAAGAACCAGTCTTCATGTATCAGGCTAATTTGAACACCCTTCCTTAGGGGAATCTGCCTTTTTGGTGTGATCAACTTCTCTTCATTCTGTGTCCTTACTTCTGCTCAAGCATTTTCCCCACCTTCCATGCTAACCTTCAACCCAACCCCTCCTGCCCCAAACTCCCTAGCTTTGGTGATTTCCCTTACTTTCAGCCAGCCCAACAAATTAGCAAAATTTATTTTATGCAGGATTCTATTTTGTTTTGGGTATTATCTCCCCACCTCCAGACTGTTGACTGTCTGAAACAGAGTCAAATCCGTAAGTAGTAAAACTAGAAGTAGATACTGTCCTGTTTTAACCACTGCAGCTTTTATTTTTAACTTTTTATTTTTCTATGACTGCCAACTTTTTTCCAGCAGAGATTTAGATTATAAATAAAATTCATAAGCACGCACTTGTAGTAATTTCATAAGCACACCATTAGGCACATGACCAAATGTGTTATATCTACTAACTCATTTAATTATCACAACCACCCCAGAAGATAAGTAATGCTATTTTCATCTTGATGAGGAAATTGAAACAGAGAGAAGAATAACTCGGGTTCCCCTGTAGGTAGGGTTGTTGTTAGTGGCAGTGGATGGGATCAAACAAGGACCTTTCTGATTCCAGAGCCTGTTTCTTAACTACCACAGCATACTGCCTTCCAAGAGCTTTCATAACTTGAAAATAGAAGTTGGAAAACGTCATAGTTTAAAATATTAGTATAAAGGAGACTTAGGGACATTCAGAGAGATCATATAATTATATAAAAGCTCTCAAAGAACTAGTGGGATTTGTATTTCCCTGTGTGTAAATACTATCTTGGGGGGCTTCCCTGGTGGTGCAGTGGTTAAGAATCCGCCTGCCAATGCGGGGGATACGGGTTCGGTCCCCGGTCCGGGAAGATCCCACATGCCACGGAGCAACTAAGCCCGTGCGCCACAACTACTGAGCCTGTGCTGTAGAGCCCGCGAGGCACAGCTACTGAAGCCCGCGTGCCTAGAGCCTGTGCTCTGAAACAGGAGAAGCCACTGCAATGAGAAGCCTGTGCACCGCAATGAAGAGGAGCCCCCACTCACTGCAACTAGAGAAAGCTCATGCACAGCAGCAAAGACCCAACACAGCCAAAAATAAATAAATAAATAAAAACTACCCTGCGTATATATATGCGTGTGTGTGTGTGTGTATATATGTATATATATATATATATATACGTACACACACACACACACACACACACACACGCTCTTTAGTCCTTCAGTGGATATTTTATTTTTTGTGGGGGAAGTCAGCTTTATTAAGGTATAATTTACATATAATAAAATTCACAAATTTTAAGCATACAATTTGATGAAGTTTGACCACTTTAACAAACTCTTACGACCCACCACCATGATATAAAACATTTCCATTTAATTATTTATAGCTGTAATTAGTGCTGTGCTCTCTATGGTGGCCTGGGAAATATTTAGATGGATAAGTAATATAAAAAGCAATGATAACACACAACTTCAGTTTGTCTCACAGAACATAGATGAGAGCTAAAGGGCTTATGTTGGGACTGGGAAGGATTTCACTGGATAGGTTTTAGAGCTGGTGTCCCAGATTTATAGGTTGAGAAAGAACAGCTTAAAACATGAGCCTTCGACATGCGCACTAGTTATCATTGCTCATGTGAAGGGAAAACACATTCCTTTTCACCTTGTTCAAGATATTATATTTGGGACTTCCCTGGTGGTGCAGTGGTTGGGAGTCCTCCTGCCAATGCAGGGGACAAGGGTTCGAGCTCTGGTCTGGGAGGATCCCACATTCCGCGGAGCGACTGAGCTCATGCGCCACAACTACTGATGCCTGCGCACCTGGAGTCCGTGCTCCACAACAAAGAGAAGCCACCGCAATGAGAAGCCTGCGCACCACAGCAAAGAGTAGCCCCGGCTCACCACAAATAGAGAAAGCCCATGCACAGCAACGAAGACCCAATGGAGCCAAAAATAAATAAATAAATTTATTAAAACAAAAAGATATTTTATGCACGCAGTTGCATCTCACCATACTAATTCTCCAGAAGTAATATTGAAATTAATATCGAAAAGCCCATACATTTTGACCAAGCGAGATGGTATATAATTTTTATTTTGCATACTGCAAACAACAGGATCCTGCAATGCCAGGTAGACAAATTTAGAGGTTTACATTTGAATGAAATTTGCCAGTCTTCAACTTCCTGTAGCTAACACAGCAGCCTCACAGCTGTCCCAAAAGCCCCTCCATGAAAATGAGTTAATTTGAACCAACAGGTCACCATGGTAGTAAAGTGATAAGATTAGGAGTTCAGTACATTTATTGTCATTTTTATGACCCCATAATATTTTTAGATGCCAACCTAGTTGAAGGACTATTTTGAAATGTACTAAGGAAGAGAGCTCCAAGTAGCATAAGCTTTTTCACACTGCTGTATATTTTAAAAATTCTGATTACATACTTTGAAAGTGTCTCTTTAAACAAATATATTGCTATTAATGCTTAAATAAAAATTATAGCCACTTGTGAATAGCTGTGATCCTTCTTCAAGGCATTTACAGTATATTTAATTTTTCATTGTCATCATATCTATGGTTGGGAGAGAGGTGGAACTGACGAAATACTGAACATTTTAAAACCATCTTTTAATATCTGTTTTGAGACCCACCATGAGTCATATGATTTTCCTCCAACTTTGAAATGAATGTAAAGTTAATGCCAGATATAATGCTGTTAGCTTTTAAATGGACACCTGTGTTAGGATGGAATACCTTCTTCCTCCAGAAGAAAATGGGCATAGAGAATTAGATGCCTTAGTTAATGTGACAAGTATGTAGTAGAACTGGGGCATTCTGATTGGTGTGAAATCTTACACAGTGACTAAACTATACCATACCTGTTCTAATAAATCTTACTAGTTTTGCAAAGTTTGAAAGAGGTTTTGATTTATGGACCCATTATCTGAGTTACTGATACATAGTCATTTAATCATAAATAAGAAAAACACTCCATAATGAATAGGAACTACAGTTTTAAGCATCTACCATGTGCCAGATGCTTTATATGATGTTATCTTATTATAAAGTAGATATTATCATCTCAAGTTTACAAAAGAGGAAACCAAGCAACAGAGAAGTTAAGTAGTGTGTCCCAAATTATCTATTTAGTAAATTACAGAACTAGGATTTAAGCCCAAACTCTCTGACTCTCAAATTTATTCTCCTTTAACCAGTAGGTTCTGTACATTAGCCCTTCCATCAAACCAAAGATATTTACTGAGCACCTCTGATAAGCTAGGCAAGATGCTGAATGTTTCAGGTGCTAGAAAAAATGCAACAAGGGCTTAGATTAGTATCTACTTAGGGACACAAGCCATTTGTGGTGGATTAAATATGGCCAGAATTACTTTGAAGCTCTTCCCATTGACAAGTTAGTCTATCTCTCTACCCCTTGAATCTGGGACGGTTTTGTGACTAATAGAATGTGGCAGAAGTGATGTTGTGTGAGTTTCAGAGTCTAGACTTCAAGAGGATTTGCTGCTTTCACCTTTGCTTGCTTGAAATTCTGCCTTACAATTTCCTCTTAAAAAGTCATTCTAGGACTTCCCTTGTGGCACAGTGGTTAAGAATCTGCCTGCCAATGCAGGGGACTCGGGTTTGATCCCAGGTCAGGGAAGATCCCACATGCCGCGGAGCAACTAAGCCCATGCGCCACAACTACTGAGCCTGTGCTCTAGAGTCTGCAAGCCACAACTACTGAAGCCCACGTGCTCTAGGGTCCATGTGCCGCAACTACTGAGACTGTGTGCTGCAACTACTGAAGCCCGTGTGCCTAGAGCCCATGCTCCACAACAAGAGAAGCCATTGCAATAAGCCTGCACACTGCAAGGAAGAGTAACCCCCGCTCGCTGCAAACAGAGGAAGCCTGAGCACATCAATGAAGACCCAACACAGCCAAAAAATAAATTTAAAAAAAATTTAAAAAAACCCAATGTATTAAAAAAAAAAAAGTCAGTCTAGCTTCCTGGAGGATGAGTGAGTGTGTGGAAGCGAATCCAGGCACTCTGCTGGCAGCTAGCACCAACTGCCAGACATGGAAGGAGCCCTCCTGGCTTTCTGACAAGGCTGGACCTCCAGTTGAATGCAACTGCATGAGTGCACAGAAGTACACAGCCAACCCACAGTACTGTGAGAAATAATAAATCATTATTATAAATGACTAAGGTTCAGTGGGCTCTTATGCAGCAATAACTGATAGAGACATACCCAGGAAAAAGTAGCTCATGGTACAGAACAGTATGTATCTAGTTTCCAGGTGCGTGGTCCATGCTCTATATCCTCTGGAAGTGAGAAAAGGGGCAAATCAATGTGCTAAGGATTTGAATTTGGCACTGAAAGATGAGAGGATGCAGAGGAGAAAGGAAGCTCCCAGGTGCAAGGAATTTTGTGAACCAAGCACAGATATGGAAAAACATGCTTCTTATTCAAGGAATAACAAGTAAGTTGGTTTGCCCAGAGCAGAAGTTTCGCTTAATTGATTAAATAAAAATATGTTGTGGGGACTTCCCTGGCGGTCCAGTGGTTAAGACTTCACCTTCCAATGCAGGGGGCGCAGGTTCGATCCCTGGTCAGGGAGCTGAGATCCCACATGCCTCGGGGCCAAAAACCAAAACATAAAACAGAAGCAATATTGTAACAAATTCAATTCAAATTAAAAATGGTCCACATCAAAAAATCTTAAAAAAATATATTGTGTGCCTACTATGTATCAGGATTGTGGTAATTTCCAGAAATACAAAGAGGAATAAGGCATGGATTCTAAGGGAGCTCACAGTTTCAAAAAGAAGAGAGTTGCAGAAATATATATGTAATTGGTGCAGTAATAAAAATAAGGGTTAAGAGGACTAGCATTTTATGAATACCTACTTCATGCCAGACTCTGTATCAGGCACTTTACATATGTGTTTCATCATTTTTAGTAACAACTAACATTTATGTGCTTTATATACTCTGCAGTATGCTAAAGATTCACATGCATTATCTCATTAAAGCCTTGTCATTAACCAATGAAATAGATTGTAGTAAGTTATTATCTCTAGATTACAGATTGGAAACTAATAGACAGTATAAGGACTTGTCAAGGTCACAAAGCTAGTGAGTGGCATAGGCTGGATTCTACTAGATCTACTCTAACCACGATTTAGTGCAGGAAGGGGGAGGAGGTTGGGGTTAGGATGAGGGTAGGGGTGGAGGCGAGTTGCTATCCTGAGGGATGACTGAACGTATTGTACTGTAGGTGATATATGAATCCCCTTTTGAAGGATGAAAATAAATCAGTAAGCAGTTAGGATAAGGGGCATTTTTGTTGGGGAGCAAAGCAAAGGCTCAAATGTGTGGACAGCATGTCAGAGACAAGGAAATGTGTGCAGACAGGGAAACTGGGGAGAAGCTGGAGGAGGGGGCAGGAGCCAGGTTATAAAAAGCTTTTTTAAGCCAGGCTGAGGAGCTTGGACTTTGTCTAGTAGCAGGCAGTGGTCCTTTAGATGGTTCTTAGCAGTGTAGATGTGCTGAAAGTGGCATTCTAGGAAATTTAATCTGGGGCTGAAAATGATAGGTCAGAAATGGTTGGTGGGGTGAGTATATGGGCTATTGCAGCTGAACAGATCCAGTGATACAGGTCTGAGGGGCTCTCAGTAGGGCGGAGTTTTGGGAGGCCAGCAGGGGACTTTTTTTTTTTTTTACAAATGTTTAATATGCTTTCATACTTTCTGTATGTCCTATTGAATATCATCTCATCTATTACTGACATGCACTAGATTATAGGTGCTTATGGGAAACTATTTATTTATTATTTATTTATTTATTTATTTATTTATATTAGTTTCTGCTTTATAATGAAGTGAATCAGTTATACATGTACATCTGTTCCCATATCCCTTCCCTGTTGCGTCTCCCTCCCTCCCACCCTCCCTATCCCACCCCTCCAGGCGGTCACAAAGCACCAAGCAGGGGACATTTATATCCACCTCTATTTGGCTTTTTGTTAGAGCCTGGCGAGAGCTGATACTCTCCCTGTGGGTGGTAAGGGCTGCTGGCCACCTGTCCCAGTTGTACCAATTCCCAGGGCTCTTCCTCTCTTATCTTCTTTATCCCCATCCTCCCCACTGATACCCATGTGTAAAGAGGGGCCTGGAATGTCTCCCTCATACTGCCCTGTTTACAGAGGAAAAAACTCTACATCCTTAAGTGATTTAATAGGGCATTGTGTAGGTCCAATCCTAAAGCCTATAAGAATTTGTGAGGAAGGAATATTGAAACATATAACCTTAAAAACATTTACCTTGCATCTATAAACCTAGATTATAGGGGATTTATCTCACAAAGAAGGAGTTGTATTTGTGCACCTTGTTTGCAATATCACCACTTCAGGTGACAGTAGGGGCTATGTAATTGACATAGATGGAGACATGAAAGGATGAAGTGCTTTGCTTAGTGCCTTCAAATGTATAGAAGTAAAATGAAGACTAAAAAAGGTCTGTTATTTTAAAAGGAAGACTAAAAAAGGTCTCTCTTGGGGGACAGGAATTCACCATGAGAACATTATTTTATGCATTTTTGTAATAGTACATGTAAATATCTAAGACTTTATGTTCATTAACTTGGTGCAAAAGCTTAATTTCTTTCTAATAAAATGTCATAGAGAAATTCTGGAAGACTGCACATAAAACTCAGTATGGTGACCCTGGGAAGTAGAATGAGGGGATTGGTAGGCAGGGAAGGTCAGTAGACTTCTATTTTTTTATTTTATATTGTTTTATTATGTTTGAAATTTTATCATGTGTTACTTTTGTAATCGAAACAACCAGTTAATAAAAATTTAAAAATAGAATTTAAGTCATATCTTTATTGTAAATCTCAAATTAAAAAAAAAAAAACTGTGGTTCCAAATGTCTTGCATTTCTGGTATATGGACTATTTTATGCCCTTTGGAAAGTAACACTGTTTACAGAATTCCAGATTTCTGACAGTTTCTTGAAATTTTATTGTTAAAGCTCTCCTGCTTGGTGCAAAATTATGTCCAGGCTGCCTTTTGTGGGAAAGTGATTTCTGTTGCTTGAGTTACAAAATGAAACAATTTTTTTTTTTTTTAACCCCTGGGTCTTGGTGTGCCTTTGGAATGCTATTTGTATTTATGTAGCTAAGTTAGAACAACAGGAGCTACTGGGATGCACATTAATAAATGGTCCTGTACACTTTGGCCAGAGCAGAATCTTCAGAACTTCAACTCTGCCAGATGGACCCGCCATGGCTGTTTCACTGCAAAATCTGATTATTTTTGCAAGCTGTGTGAAAGGATTCACCACCAGGAAATGTTTTAGATTTTACGATATTAAAAAAAACCCTACAGAATCAATAAGACAGCTGAAAAAATAAGGTGCTTGCAGAAGGTTTGCCTTTATTATTATTATTATTTTTAAATTTCTGCGATTGTGAAGGAGCAGGTGGTTGGGTGGGGCACATGGACAGCCCTGGAAATGCGGTTCAGTTCTCTAAACAGGCGGGACCGTGGGCTAATTAAAGTCAGACAATGGGCCATTTGGAAAGCTTTAGATAAAACATTCATTCAAATGAATGCCAGGGATATAATATGTACTTATGTATTAAAACATTGGCATTTGGAGTTTACAAGGTATTGCTTGCTCAGAAAATGCTTTTTTTCTTTTTTAATTCTTTCTGGGCTCAGGAAGGGGGTTAGCTGGCAAGGTTAACAAGCAATATGCAAAGCACTGCATTATGAGAGTGAGTGAAAGGTTTGGGGGGACACTCCCAGGGTAGACACTGATTCCATTTATCAATAACTGTGCAAACATTACAGATGAATGGATCCTTCTGCTGGCATTTCAGAAAAAAGTAGCAAGGGCAAGCGACATGTACTCATTAAGGAAAAATTATAGTTTTCCTAAGAATTTGATAAACACAAGGAGCATACGTACTTCTAAAATATAAATATATATATATATACGTATATATATATATATAAAGAAAACTAAAACATTAGCAAAGCAGAAAGATACACATTGGGCCATCTAATGATCATTTGCTGTGCCCAGGCAGGCACGAAATTCTTACTAAAACCAGAACACATTGTAGGAAGGGTTCTTTTATGAAAGTGGAAGAGACGAAAAATAACTTTTATGGTAAACTTTTAGAAATATTAGAAGAGCATGAGGATTTCTTGTGATAGCAGTAGTACAGATAATTTGCATTCCTGTGCCTTCAGAGGTTGCGGATGCCTCTGATGATGGAGTCAACAGAACGTACACGTGCTCTGCTTTTACACTTGGCAAGTACAGTGAGGGCTACAACGGCTGTGATTTCTTCTTTGAACTTATATACGGCCAACTGCCTAAATTTAAAGCATGGATAATCAGTGTGTGGGCTTATTTACATTCTGCCTCTTTCTTTCTTTGAGGCTTTTCATTGTTATTTAGCACCACCATTAGAGTATCAAAGAGAAGTAGCACAGTATAAAATTGTCCAAGTTTTAGGAGGCTTTGGGGGTTATATCTTGATTAAAATTAGATTTTGATGTTAGTAAAGGCTTCCATCTGTCTTTGGCATGGAATTCTAAAAACTGCCCAGGAAATGAGACTATTGGTGGTCCTTCTCTCTCCATCTTTTCCCATTTGTTCATAAGAAGGTAAGAGCAGAAGGAAATTGCCCTCCCCTTTCCTTAGTGGTTATTATATTTATGCAGAGTATGCATATGATTCTTTAGTGTGTGCAACTGTGAGAGAGTGCTGGACACCACGTAGGTTGCAAGAACACCTAAGAGGTGGATCAGCAGAGTCAACTGAGCTGGTAAGCTCTGCATTTCCTTGGGCTCGGGTATATTTTCCAGCCTTCAGAAGGGAGCTGAGATGGTCTCCTCCTACTCGAGTGGAAGAAATGACATATTACATCCTGTCCCAGGAGCAAGCCATGTGATACCAGCCTCTCAGGTCAACTCGGCAACTTTCAGAAAAGAAATCACACCTCAGCAACAGGCAGAGCAGGGCTATAAGATTCAGGCAAGAAGAAGAGGTCAGACTATAATGGGTTGGCCGAGGCAGACCCTAGAGAGCTCAAGCAGAGCAGCAGAGAGGTTTCTGTGAGGTCCATGTGGTGTGCTTGGACTCTGGCTCCAGAAATCGTTTCCTCTTTTACAGGGAGGGCTAGATTTCATGCAAAGCTCAGGAGAACAAGAGTCCCGGAGTGGTGGGGAATGGCAGAGAGAAACCACACTCTGGAAGCAGGTTCTGGGACAGAGCTAGAGATAGGTTCTAGAAGGAAACTGAGAACTTCTGTGTCCAGTTTCTTCTAAGATGTCCAGGTATCAGAGGAGAGGAGGGTCCTGGCTCTGGTTTGGGCTGGGTGTGGCATCATCTGAGCAGTCTACGGAATTGTTGCAGGGACGGACAGGGATGAGGACATATGGTTGAGAGGGAACGAAAGCATGATGGGGCCAAGAGAATGTATGGAGTGTGAAGGGTGAGCTCAGCACTGAGCAGAGAACCCGAAGCAAAGTGGTTATTCCTAAGATAGCCCTTCCTTGGGCCAGAAATGTAAACTTAAGAAGGCAATGCTACTTTGGGTAAAATAAAGACCTGGGTCCAAATCTAAGCTCCACTGATTCCTACACGATTCTTAGTTTTGTCATCTGAAAAATAGATATGTGTCACCCTCTTAGGGCTATTGTGCTCCTTGTTGATAAGTGAAATTTACTTTAAAATGGATAAATGAAAATATCTGTAAAGTTTCTATTTCAGAGCCTAGCAGTAAATGATAGCTATTATCATTAAGAATTCTTATTTACCCCAGAGAAAATTGAGGTGATGGAAGGGAACTCAGGCCCAGAAGTCACCGCAACTGTCCTACTCATGCCAATCTTTGACCAGATATTAGTGTAGAATATTTGCACTCCACATAATTGTTCTTGTGCTTTATGTGATTTTTCTGTTGCCTATTTCCCTTGCACACTCAATTTGCAAACTCTTGTCAAACTAGAGGAAAGATGATTTATCTTTTTCAGAATACACAAGGGATACAGTTTAGCTTTGGGTAGACCCCTCAGGTCGGGCGTAGGGTAGAACATGTTTTGGGGTCGGGAAAATCTAGCAAAGCAGAAAGATAAGCAGCTGTACCCAGTGGGGATAAGGGAGACACATCAAAAACACAGTGAGTACTGGTGCCCTCCCACCCATACCATTCATAGAATTATATGATCCTTTGTAATTGAGGAAATGTAGGCTTAAAAAAGTAACTTGTTAGGTCAGTAAATTGAGAGCAAATCCTGATCAAAATGTTAAGACTTTTATTTCCTTCTTCCTGCTGTTTGAAGTTGGTGTTTTCATAAAACAGTCATCCACGATGGGTAAGTATAATACTTGGTTTGTTATCCAAGTTAAATATTTGGTTAAATATTTGGAGATTTAGAACTGCAGGATGGGAGCAGTTGAATCCATCTTAATGAAATGCACCAATTTGGAGCTTCAACTCTAGCCATCTCAACCCGCAGAATGGAGGAGGGTGGTATTGTTGAGTCAGAATAAAAACAAAGTTGCGAACTGTCGCTTCCACTATTTTGTTGTTTCATTGGCTCATAGTGAATCAATTTTTCAAACCTACAAAAATTTCCCAATGGCCTTTCTCCGGGTCGATTTATTTATACTCCATTAGAATTTGTAGTAATGAATTCAAAGTATCTAATTCCCAAGACTGCTGTTTGGAGCTCACCGCCAACTGTGGGTGTCTGCCTTTGCGCAGCACACTTGCATGATAAGTAACGTTTATCAAATGCTACCACACTCCAGGTACCAGCAAAACCATACAAGCTGCCATTTGCCGAGCACTTACAATGTGCCCTGTACCAGCCATACCAGGGGCTTTTTATACCTTATCTAATTTAATTTTCATGACACATCTGTGGTGGGTATCACTCTCTCCATTTACATAGAATGAAACAGAAGTCCAGAGAACTTCAATCACCTTGACACAATAGAGTCAGATCCTCACTCTATCAGACTCCAAAACACAAGCTCTCAACAGTTCTACCCCACTGCTGTTTCTCCTGGGCTGGAGGCTCCAAAAGGAAAAAGAAATGGGAATAGCAAGACATTAGCCAGTTGGGGGAGAGATTTAATAAAACAAGCAATTATCGTGCAGCGTAATAAGTATTTTAGCAGATAAATATGCCGGAGGCACTGGGCGTGGAGGGGAGTGTCTGGGAGACTTCAGCAGGCAAGACTAGAACTAACTTTTGAAAGGTCATGTACCAGGTCAGGCCTCCTGACTTTCTCTTCACTTCTCCACCCTATAGACCAAGTGGGTCTACCCACTGCACATCACAGACAGAGTCTCTCCTCTCCCTCTGGACCGCCACCCCACCCTTGTGTTCTGTTTGGACTCTACCCCTCCTCGCTGCTCATCTGAGTTATCGTCTTCCTTCCAAACTTAGCTCAAGGCTCAGCCTCCTCCAAGAAGTCTTCTTCCATCTACCCTGTCCACGCCTTGCTCTCCCCCTTTTCAACCTCCATCCTGTTCACTGATCGTCACTATTATGCATTTGGCACTTGGAAACAAAAGCCATCTTTTAATTTTTAATCACTTATTTCATGTATAATTCTTTCTCCCACAGCTGGACTGTACATTTCTTCAGCTCAGTGAATTTCTTACATCGCTTGAATTCTAATGTTCCTTCACTGCAGTATTTAATAGCGCTAGTATTGATTGAACACATACCATGTGCAAAGCTCTTGACATATTAAACCTAACCTTGCAAGGCACGTATTATTATCTTCCTCTGACACCAAGATTAAAGTTCCTTTACAGTTATCATACAGTTGACAAAGTGCATTCAGGTCATCTTGACCCAGAGCCCATACTCTTCATCATGCTATGCTGCCTGTGCCTTAGATGAGAAAATTCTGTGAACCTAAGCGCTAAAGATTCCCAGATGATAGAGTGATCTGAAACTTCAGCTCAAGGATGCTGCAGCTTGAATATGAACTAGTTCTCAGAGATTCAGATTTACTTCAAATCATAAACAGTGAGATGTGAACATTTGAAATATGAATAATAAAGAAGGGGATGGGATAAATTTTTAAAGTTTGAGTATTAAAATTGAATACTGAAATGAGATGAATCAAACTCTACTTTTATTGACAAGGACACTGAGGCCCAGAGAGGAGAAAGGAATTGCCAGAGACCACTGACAACCAGAAGGAGGGGGTTCAAACAGACTGAGGAGGCAGCAATTTCCCTTTTGGTGCAGAAGAGAAGTCTCAGATGTGTTTTCCAAAGTTTCAGGGAAATCAAAGAAACTTTGAGATGCTGTAATATACAGTTTTCAATTGTCTACTTTCATTTTTTAATACTCCACGAGAACTCCAAATGTAAATCACAGATATGGACATCATGTTTACACTCGGTGATAACTGAAATGTGCATGTGATTGGTGCCACAAAACAGCAGCTGGATATAGAACAAAACAAATCTCTAACTAGCAGTCCTGATGGAAAGACAGACAGTTGTTACAGATGGAGCTGGACAATGCGCATCTGTTCTACAGTTAGAGTTCACTGACCTCTCAAGGAAGATCAAACACTTTCATATAATTTATGCCATAAATGCACTATATGGCTTCCATTCATCTTCAGTTCTTCCAGTTTTTTCCATCAGTATGTACTATTGTCATGCTTCTTTCTGTGCTTACAATGTTTTACTTCCAAAAATAATTAGGAAAGATTAACCAAGACACCTAGCTGACAGTATGGCTTTAAGGTTAGTATAAAAAGAATCATTCCAAGTGGAAATAGATTTTGGTCTGTGTTTGTATATTATGTATAATTCAAGGTTGATATGATCGAAATGTATTTCCCACTTGGGATATTGCTCCTCACCATTTCCCTCCATTCAGATCTTCTAAGAACAACAAGAAATAGTCACTTGTTTTTCCTCATATTTATGTAGGATATTAACTTAAAATCACTTTCATATCTATTTCCTTATTGTCCTTCACTATAGCATTTTGATGAATGAGCAGAGCAGAATAGCTATGAGGGAGTCCATAAACCAGTAAAATAGATTAAATATCAGAGACCCTGATTGCTAAGCCCATTCTTAATTCCCCCTATATTGCACTGAACTCCCCCATTCCACTACTCAATTTTAACTCCAAATTTGGGTTACTGAGCTCCATTTCCTACTTAGCAAGTTTAGAATTTTTTCCCTCATGCATGCAGCTGTTTTATATTCAATGATTTTGTATGAATCTTTATGATAGCTTGGGAAAAATTTGATTAGAAAGTTCAATAGCCTGCAAATTGTTCATTGAATTTCAAAACAAAATGAAAAATTGTGGCTATTAGGCTTACTGCCTCTTCTTCTTTTTACTTTTACTATAGATAACTGAGAGCTCACTGAATTTTGTGATATTATTTAAAATTTTCAATGATCGGTTTTTATGGAATGTCACTGAAATAGTGTAATTGAAAACAATGCAACATAAACTTACATCAAAAGTCTAAATACGTATCCTTTGGTACCAGATGTTGGTGAGTGGCTCATATTTTTAATGATCTGGTTGATAGTGTAGTAAAGAATAACCCAGAAAAATTTGAAAAAGAAAGAGGAAATGATTATTTAAAAAGATATCCATGATAATAGTTGTGGAACCACAGGATTATGGCTAAAATGCACACAGTGGTTTTAAGTCCAGTATTTGGTGAAAGTTCCTTTTGATGCAAGGGATATTTTCCCCCTTTGATTCCTACTGCAAAAATGTGGAAAACACTTCATGGTATCGAAAACAGATGGTCATGAGAGAAATTGTGGTAAAGATGAGTCAGCATAACCCATGTAAACTTATTCAAGTGCTGTCATAAAGAACAGAGCAGCAATTTGGGCCTCAGATAGACACTTCCTATAGAGTACTTAACTGGGGGATGTAGTTTTCATAATATCTGTGTACTAGTTTCCTAGGGCTGCTGGAAAAAACTACCACCACCTGGGTGGCTTAAAAAGACCAAAATTTATTCTTTCTCTCTCCAGGGGCCTCGAGGGGAGAGTCTACTCTTCCTCTTCCAGCTTTGGTGACTGCCTGCCTTCCTGCCTTCCTTGATATGTGATATCTGCCTCCCTGTCATGTGGCCTCTTCCTCTTTTGCGTGTCTCTCAAAACTCCCTCTTATAAATGTGGCACATATATACAATAGAATATTGCTCAGCCATAAAAAGAAATGAAATTGAGTTATTTGTAGTGAGGTGGATGGACCTAGAGTCTGTCATACAGAGTGAAGTGAGTCAGAAAGAGAAAAACAAATACTGTATGCTAACACATATATACACTACCAAATGTATAATAGATTGCTAGTGGGAAGCAGCTGCATAGTACAGGGAGATCAGCTTGATGCTTTGTGACCATCTAGAGGGGTGGGACAGGGAGGGTGGGAGGGAGATGCAAGAAGAAGGAGATATGGGGATATATGTATACATATAGCTGATTCACTTTGTTATAAAGCAGAAACTAACACACCATTGTAAAGCAATTATAATACTCTAATAAGGATGTTAAAAAGACCCCACAAAAACAGAAAAAACACAATTCTTCCACATTAAAAAAAAAAAAAAAACAGTACATGGGATTGCATTTAGGGATCACCTCTTCCAGGGTAAGTGGAAAATCCACCCAAGATCCTTAACTTAATCACATATTTTGCCATTTAAGTCGACATTCACATGTTTCAGGGATTTGATGTAGGATCTTTGGAGGTCCAGTTTTTGGCTTAGGGCAATATCTATGGTAAAACAGTGTGGTAGGGCCTCCAATCTCCTCAAGTTATCCTTTGACTGGTTATTACCCATGTTATCAGTAGCAAATTTTGAACACGTCTAAGGATAGCTTTCCTATCTAAACTTACCCAAGATATCAGACTCATTGTCACCTAGTGAACTGGGATGAAAAATAGTAGGGAGTGTCAGTATTCCTCATGCCATTAGAGCCCTGTAAGTGTTGCCAGTAATGTGATTCTCCATGATTCCTGCTCATTGAGTTGTGTTTGCCACAGGGACAGAAAAAGTCCTTGAGAGTCAGTGATTAATTAATATGATGTCTTTCTTGGGATTTTCTAGAATAATGGTTGAGATGAAAGAAGTAGACAGTAAAATCAATTCATGGAGATACCTAAAGTCCAAATAGCCATGTAATGGGACTATATGCATTTAATTACCTAAATTTAAAAGGTCTTTGAAATGAGGATGAGAGTAAGATACCAGCAGTGAGACACTGAGTAATATGTGAGAACAGGAAGTTAGGGCTGAGCTCATACTGCCTGTGCACCTGATGCCTGAGAAGAACAACCATAGTTAGAGCTGGTTTGCACCTTTCCAGTCCTTTCTGTATGATATTTTCTTATGCCTTCATTTCCTTTGTTTGCATGTGCTGTGGTCTTAATGTTTGTGTCCTTCCCAAATTGACGTTGAAATCCTAAGGCCCCATGTGATTGTATTAGGAGGTGGGGCCTTTGGGAGGCAATTGGGTCATGAGGGTGGGACCCTCATGAATGGGATTAGTGCCTTTATAAAAGGGCCCTAGAGAGCTCCCTATGCCCTCCCATCATGTGAGGATACAATGAGAATTCTGCAACCAGAAAAGGGCCTTCACAAGAACCTGACCATGTTGGCAACCTGAACTTGGTCATAAAGCCTCCAGAACTGTGAGAAATAAATGTATACTGTTTATAAACTATGCTGTCTGTGGTATTTTGTGATGAAAGCGCAAACAGATGAAGACAGCATGAATCAAAAGTGATTCTACTCCAGTCCACATTGATCTTTCCCTTTAGAAGGGATATGGAATTGGCAGTCAGAAGACCTGCCACTTGCTAACTGCAACTTGCAAACAATCCCTTCCCTTCTTTTGTTCTCAACTTTTTCATCTGTAAGATGGAGAATGATGTCAACATCAATCTCATAGGAGTAGTGTGTCTATCGAATGAGATAACACACAGGAAGTCCACTTTAAACTGTGCTTATGTAAATAGTATTCCAATCTTCATAACACATGGCTATGTTGTCTTCAGCATTCAGTGTAGTGCTTGGTTATATGGTCTTGTGTTTTTTAAATGTATAAATGTTTTCCTTTCCACCAGGTTATTTGTTGTTTAATGGCACAGACCATGTATCACATGTTTCCTGTACCCACTTTTGTATAACACTTGCAGTGTCACTGGGCCAGTAGCAATAGCTCAGCAACTTCTAATCCGGGTAGAGATAAGAACCTTGGTTATGTGTGGGGTTTTGACAGTTGCTCTTTGCTGTGTGGTAAAGTTCTCTTATTATGATGTGCAAAGAAATCACCCAAGGAGCTTGTTAAGAATGACCATTCCCTGGCCCCAGACCAATAACTCTATGTTAATAGACATGGAACAGGGACCAGGAATTTTCATTTTAAAATTAAATCAAATAATATGACTTATTGTTAATTATGTGTATAGTGTTATATCTTTTAAAAAGTAAAAGCATCAAAAAATAGAGAAAACACGCTCTTCGATAGTCGCAGAGCTTAAGTAAGAAATCATGTTAGGTAATTTTTTAATAAAAAATATATTTCCATCCACCATTTGGATAGGTGCCTCTTTGTCTTGTTATGTAATTCCATCTGGCACAGTGCCCTATCACTGTATGTGTGTATGGATGACGCTGCTGAGGAGGGAATTATAGCCTCACATGGGGCAGATCTGTTCCTTGACTATGAAGTTATCCTCATTGCGTCTCTTGTCTTCCCAACTGACAGTATGCCTGGAACTTTTGCAAGTTTCACAATTCTAGCCATAGTAGTGGCCAAGCAATCCACGTTACATCCATGCTGCTATGATTCACTTAGAGTAGACTGAATTCTCTGTCTCTTTCTTTTTTCCTCCCTCTCTTTCTCTCAAGAGACTAGATTTGTATGGATGTTTTTAACTCACATTCCAGATGATTCTGAAGAAGCATGAGGAGAAACACGACACTAGGAACAGACAAGGAGCCAATTATTCAGAGTTCTCTTTATCAACTAAACTCCATTTGTTGAACTAGAAGAGAGGAGGTGGTTTAAAAGAAAGGAAAGCCAAAAAATGTGCAAATAAAGGATGTTCTCGGATGGGAGGAAATTGAATCTGGAGTTGGTTCATTTGAAACAAGTCCCAGAAGTTTGACTTCGGAGCAGTGTTGAATATGGTTCTGACGTTCTGGGCAGAACACACTGGAAGAAGCAGTTCCCACTGTGTACCAGCCCCTGTGCTCAGTGCTGTATGTGGTCACCTCCTTTATTCCTCGTCATCTGCTCTCGTGTCCTGCCCCCAGCAATGCAGGTGAGTAATTACATACACAACTCGATAAGCAACTGCTATTTCCATTCAAGAATCATTATTGGAGATTTGGGTGTAACTACTTAAACATTTTAGGTATAGAGCGGAGCTATTTATAAAGACAAGGATGTCAGATAGAGATTTTAGACTGAAGACAACTCCTACTAAGATTTTAAAATCTGATTTTGCACGTTACAGAGAAGATGTTTAGAAGTTGTCTCTATCAGATTTAGAATAACATGAAGATGAAGGTCAGCATTATTCCCACCAACTTAGCCTTTGGTAGTTCATGACTGGCAGAAATGAAAAAGTCAGGACTCATCATAATTTCATATCCACTATCTGAAGTAGCCAGACAATAAGTTCACAGAGCTCTTGGAATCCTTGCTTATAGATCAGTTATATAGTGTGTGCCAGTTAAAGGGGGGCTTTGCTGTGGAGAATATCAGACTCAAGAGGTGAGAAGATAAAGGGAGAGGGGAGATAACTAACGTTAATAGGATTTAAACCCCCAAAGATTTCAGAATGTATTCAACTGAGACTTACATTAAATCTTGAGTTACTTGTCTGCTTGGATCGTTTTTCTGCCAGTAGATCTTTGACTGTGTGCTTCACTCTCACACCTTGATACACTCTTTTGCTGAGGTCTCCTGGGACTTAAGCAAATGGAATAGTAACAATCAAATGTAGATACTATAAGTAGGTTAACCTGTCCAGGGCTAATATTGTGATGCTATTTTCTCATTAGAATGATAGACTTGAATTTGAAGTGGCTTCAACACAGGTCCTTTAGTCCTATCTCCTGGTCCTTGACAGAAACTGATCCAAGCTAAGTGAAAGAAACACTATTCCATCTTTTACGTATTAGCCACTGACTTGGGAAAATCACAATTTCTCAGCCCTGTTTTCTTCATCTGTAAAATGGGTATAATAATCTCTCTGAAACTGACTACAGAGTTATATAAGACATGCATATGAAAATGTTGTAAAAAGTACCAAGTTAAATACAAAATTCCTGTACAAAATGAAGGAGAGAAAAAAAACTAGGTTCCAAGACAATTTATTATTCAATTCAAATAAAGCCACATGCAAACTGATTTCAGCAAAACAAAGTTATTTGACTGATACTTTGGGTCTTATTTTGACAGGATTTGGCCTATATCTTTTAATTAAAGAGGCTTAAGTATCTCTTTCAAATCAGCCTCAAAATTAAAGCTAAATGATCTTAATGTTTGTTCCAAAGGGATCTAAGTGTTGCTCTTAGAATTGTGTGTGATGCCTTATTTTTTGGGAAAAGCCTGAGGCTACATTTATTCATCGATAATTTATTGAGTATTTTTTATGTGTCAGGCATTGTGTCAGAGCTGGGAATACAAAAGAACATACCATCTAGTGGGAGAAGGGAAATACTTAAAAATAATTATAATGCAAATGTGCAAAGTACAACAAAAAGTATGCCTGAATAGAATACTCAGAAAAACACAGAACATGTCAATTTCTCTTGAGGGTGGGGAAGGAGTTAGGGAAGGCCATGTGATAGTGGAGATAAGCGGCGTGTATGATGGTAAATGGATAAGAACATTCCAGGTATAGAGGGCAGCATGGGCAAAGTCCTGGAGGTAAGAACAGAAGGAGGGAGAAACTGAGCCTGGGGAAAGGAAATGATCAGGGCGCAGTCATGAACTTTTCATGAAGTTCCAGCAGCCTGGAGTAGGAGAGTGACTCAGGCACTAAAGGTCAGAACAAGGCAGGAGTCAAAGCCAGACAGAGAAGTCCAAGTGAGAATACACACCAGTGATCCTCGGAGTGTGAATCTTGGGCCAGGAACAATAATAGTATCGGCTAGGAATGTGTTAAAAATGCAGATTTTCAGGTCCTGCTCCAGATGTACTGAATCAGAAACTTTAGGGGTGGGCCCAGCAATTGTGTTATAACAAGCCCTTTAGGTGATTCTGATGTTCTCTGAAGTTTGAAAACCAAAGATATATATAAGAGTAGGGACTTTGTAAGTTTCCTGTGGAAGTGGGGGCCAACTCTAACCTAGGCATTCCCAGCTGGTTGATTGATGGTGGGTGTGGACTTAGGTCTGAGAAGGAGATTGGGGTGGACGTTGAAGAGGTCCAGTTGCCCAGTCCCAAAGGTTGATCCTTTGTGTGTTTGCAGACAGTCTTGGTTTCACTTTTCTGAAGGGCTTTTTAGTTGATGGTTTCAATCTGAATTATCCATTTATGCTTTATGTGTATGCCAAAAAGCCTAGAGGAAATATACCTATTCTAAATAAGTTTAACAAATAACCACATGGTGACTAATGGATAAAGTTCATGAGATGGCAAATAAGCAGATCAAAACTTCTGAAGTTTTGTCATAAAACAATCAGTCTTGGGCTTCCCTGGTGGCGCAGTGGTTGAGAGTCCGCCTGCCGATGCAGGGGACACGGGTTCGTGCCCCGATCCCGGAAGATCCCACATGCCGCGGAGCGGCTGGGCCCGCGAGCCATGGCCGCGGAGCCTGTGTGTCCGGAGCCTGTGCTCCGCAATGGGAGAGGCCACAGCAGTGAGAGGCCCGCGTACAGCAAAAAAAAAAAAAAAAAAAAAAAAAAAAAAACAATCAGTCTTATGTACCAGTTGGCACCGACTCTAGTGCAAAATGTGGGGTTATATGCCACAGGGGATGCAAAATAAGTATAGAACATATAATAGATGTCCTTAAAGACATCTTCTTTTAGTGAGAGAAATAAGACATTCACATGTGAAGGATTAAGGGAGGGGGAAGAGTATACTTTGGTTTGTTGATGAAAATTTTTGGGGAAGGGATGGGATTTAGTCTGGATTCAGACAGATGTGGATAGGTCAGGAGGAGGGAGAAAGGCCTTGTAGACATTAGGCATGGCATGAGCAAAAACAGAGGTCGGAAAGAGCAAGGCATGTGTAGGAAGGGAAAGGAATGAGGGTAATTGGAGTTAATGGATTTAAATGCCATCAATATATAGATGAAGTTCAGATGGATATCCCTAGACCAGACCTGTCCTGGACTTTAGACTTGGATGTCCATCTTCACTTCGATGTCTAGTAGACATTTCAAACTCCACATGTCCAAATCTGAACTCTGTCCTTCCCTCTATATTTGCTTTTCTGAAACCTTCCTATTAATCGATGGCAACTCCATCCTTCTGGTTGCCAAGTCCCAAAGCTATAAAGTCATTCTTAGTTCCTCTCTTTTCTCTCATACTTCACAACCCATCCTTTAGGAGCTCCTGATGGTGCCACCTATAAAACAGAGCCAGAATCTGCTGACTTTCCTCCAGCTCCACTGCTGATATCCAGGTAAAATCGACTGTCATCTCTCATGTAGATACTGCAGTAGCCTTCCAACTGATCTCTTTGCTTCCACTCTGCCCCCACCCCCAGTGTATCTCAACACAGCAGCCAAAGTGATTCTTTTGAAAAGAAAGTCCAATTGCCTCACTCCTCTTCTCAAAACCATACAATGGTTCCCCATTTAACTCAGGGTAAAAGCCAAGGTCCTTACAATAGTCCTACATAACCTTGTTCCACGACACCTCTGATCTCATATCATAACACTCTATTGTACTCCAGCCAGTTTCTGAAATGCATCAACCACACCTCTTCTGCTTTAGGACTTTGCATTGGCTGCCCACTCTACCTGGAATATTCTTCCTCCAGTTATCCACGTGACTAACTGCCCTTGTCTCCTTCAAAATTTGGCTCAAAAGTCATTTTCTCAATGAGAACATATTTAAAGTTACACCTTCCCATAAAACATCTCTATTCCCCTTTATCCTATTCTACTTTTTCTTTCTATGTAGTACTTGTCATGTTATAATGTCCTATATAATTTCCTTATTTATTAAGTTTATTGTTTATTGTCTGTTTCTTCCTTGCTAGAATGTAAGTTCCATGAGGGTAGGGATCTTTGCTTGGTTTTACTCACTGAAACATCTTAAGTGCCAATGCCTAGAACAGTGTCTGGCACTTAGTAGGCCTTCAGTAAATACTTGTTGAAAATATCCTTTTTTTTTTTAGTTGAGAATAATGGAAATGTTGAAGGTCTTGAAAACCAGGTTGTAAAAATTTATACTTTACGTTGTAGGTGATGGAAACCACTAATCTTTTTGACCAGGGCTATATTATGACTTTATCGTATATAGGAAGATTTGGATTTTTTTTTGGAAGATTAATCTGAGGGCATATCTTAGGATGGGTTGAGGATGAGGAAGCAGAGAGGATGGAAAATGATATAACAGTGAGAAGCTAACTGGAAACATTGGAAATGACAAGGGAAGGGCAGATTTAAGGAAACTTAAAGGTCTCTTTCCAAAGAACACAAACACACACACATGCACACACACAATAAAAAAGACTATCATGATTAAGAAGAGAAATCAAGAAGGCAGGGAAGAGGGTTGGTCTTGATGTAGAAAGAAGAGTTCAGTTGTGAATATGCTGACTTTGAGGTTGTGGTGGCTTAATCAAGTGAAATCATCCTATAGATAGATGAGAACTTTGACCAGCGTTAGAACTGTACATCTAAGAAACATCTATAAAACTATGATAACTAGAGCTATGGAAATAAAATTCTCCAAGGAAGACTTTGTAGCAGAAAGGAGTAGAAGCCCTGGGAAAAGGCTATAGTTCTGATGCCCAGGGAAAGTAAGGGGCCAGGGAAGGTCAGGGCAGAAGTGGGGAGGAGGGGGCAGAGATGTAGGTACGTGACACAGCAGAGTGGTAGCAATAGGGAACTGAAGGAAAGAGGGAGTGTAGAGAAAGAGGAATAATGGTGAAGGGAGAAAGACCTTGTAGACATGAGGCATGGAGAAAGGTGGTGTCAAGTATCTGGCAGCTAGTAGGTGCTCAGTAAATACTTGTGGGGTAAAGAGAGTGCCTTAGAGAATTTGAGGAAAATGAAGACATAGAAATACCATAGGGTTTGGAAAACTGGAGATCTTTAGAATGTGGGAGAGAGCAGTTTCATAAGAGGTGGGGAAGAAACCCTTTCTCTGGGGCTTCAGCATGGGTGGCAAGAAAACAGGGACAATGGAGATAAACCAGGCTCTGGAGTAGATACAAAAAAGCAAATGCATTTTACACAGCATCTAAGGTCGATTAAAATACATTTTAACTAAGAGATGGAACCTAGTAAAAATTCTTTAAACTATTACCTGGATTATTCTTCCTATTTTTGGGAATTCTGAAAGTTCCTTAACCTACCTTATACTCCTTTTTTAAAGAGGAGTGATATTTAGAGTTTAAAAATATTGTTAGTATTCCTACTTCCAAATGTATTTCCCCTTGTGCACTGTGTGTATTTAAAGAATCCACATCTGCATAAACGAGGAAAATGTTTAAGAGGTTTTATTCAAATATTCTAGATACAAACTTGCATTCAGATAAGTTGTTGAGAAAACAAAGACGTGTTTCCAGAGAGAAAGTACAAGCAAATTTATTAATAAGAATCCATTTATCCTTTCGAATTTGGGAAAAAAATTCATGCTGTCATATCGTGACTGTGTACACGCAACAAACTGTCTCAGTCATGCCCTCTCCACATTCCTGTTCACTTTGAAGAAGAATTTGGCCCACAGTAGATTTAATGATGCTGTTGCTTTAATGTTGTTTCTGAAAATTACATCTTTTCTCCATCAAATCAAACTCATACATTCTGAAATTGGCTATTTAAAATGTAGGCGATTCCTCAACTGTTTTTAGTTATGAAATATCAAATATATTTATGACATTTGAAGCACCTTATTTTACTACTTTTGATGACAGTTTCTGTAATACATTTTCTTGCTTTTAAGTTCTTTAGAGTTTCTGAGCAGGTGCTTGTTACATAAGGTAAGGGAATAAAGAGACAGTTCAAAACAAACAAAAAAAAAGAGTAAAACAAAAAAAATCCCATAACTTTAGAAAACAATTCATATTTTGAGTTATGTCATTAGACAATGTTAAAATTAAGATAATAGATGACGTCTCTCTGAATTGTGGTCCCTCATGATATGAAATACAGGCACACTCTCACTTAAGAAAGAGCAGAATAAACATCCTGGATTATTGGTGAACAGCATCCACATTTGTTCCACTTCTCTGCCCGTCAGGGAAGTGCCAAGAATGAGGTTCTGGACAGGCCAGTGGCAATACAGTGTTTTGGCCCACCATCTGGCTCAGGTGACAGCCTTGAGGCTGTAGGTACCCCTCTCCTTACCCCACCAACCCAGCTCAGCCTGTCTTGCTGAGGCTGAGAACCCTCTCCCTAAGAGGAGACAGATCCCTACCTAGGAATATAGTGCTTGATCTAGCATTTGTGGTTCCACTTTTGATCTGGGGAGATGATATTACTAGTTTTATTATGCAAAGCCTCTAGGAGAATACAAGGAAAGACAAGTTCAGCAATTAATCTTGAAATATTCAATATATTAATTAATATATACTACTTAGGAAATTTTACACTGAAAATAAAGATGGAAACTTTTAAAGAAGGGGGGCTAAATTAGTTAACATGTGAGGATTTTCTAGCAGTTTGGTTTGCCCATATCATAGGCATCCACAAACCCCTCCCAATAGCCACCTACCTCTTCCACTTTTTAAGCCTCAGAGCTGGATCCAAAAACTTAGCACTTCTGTCATAACTTGCTCCATACTGCAGAAGATAGATGCTCTTATGGCTCTTTTTATCTTTGAGGAGCTGTGGTGTTTTAAAAAATATTAATTTTTCTTTCAAGCTACTTTACCAAGTGTTTAAAGAATATTTCTTCTATCATCACTTATTAACACTTAAAATGCTAACTTTTTTTTTTCAGATAAAATGGACTTTATTTTTTTTTCTTTTTTCTTTTTTTAAATTAGTTTCTGCTTTATAACAAAGTAAAATGCTAACTTTTTAATCTAAAATTTGTTCCTGAAAGGGGTTTACTCTATGTTGACACTAACATTTGTATCCTCAGAGTGAACACACTGAGAAAGATCTATATATAGTTTGAATTCGTGAAACAACAGCTCTTCCTTACCGTGTGTATGTGGAAAGTCCTTCATCCTTAATCTTAAAAGCAAGATGCATGAATAAAAGATATTTCCAGTTCTATATAAATGTGGATTCTTCTCCTGCACTTTCTTTATAATTGAGGGCTTACTAGAAGTTGTTACCTTTAATATAAAACTTGGCTACACTGGAAAAAATGCTTTAATATCCAAGTTCTCATTTTATAAAAATAATGTTCAATAGAATTGATCTTTCAGAAACCATACCTCCATGAACTTGAAACAGCAAAATAAATGCAACAATTAATAATTAAATGCAACAGAATTATGGAAATGTTATCAAGAGTTCAAAGTTGTTGGTCTCTGGTCTGTGTTTTTATGCTTTTACTGTATATGTTCTAGCTGGAGTTAGGGATATTTCTTCTTGTCCTTTGCTTTATGTTATGCATTTGTGATGTTAAAAATAAACATTAGGATTATTAAAGTTTTAAAAAAGTTCTAAATAATTGATATTGACTCACCACATTCCATTCTGGATGGTTCTGGTGAATTTCCTTCTTAATGGCAATGTAGGATTTCTGGTGAATGGTGTATTTTGCTTGATAAGGGAGCCTGGTCTCCTGGAAAGGTCAGCCTGATGCTGATGGGAAAGGCTTCTGTACACGGTAGTGATGCTTCTGAAATGACTTGCTTTAGGTTTGATTAAATGCAAATACTTTTGTGTCTGTTTCTCTACAATTTGCATCCTCAATGTAGATTATATATGAAGGTACTTTTTTCCTCCTCAAGAGGATTTTTAGACAGTAACAATGAGTTTCCATTGGGAACAAACTCTCTTGAATGTTTATTATGGAAACAAGGAATCCATTATTTGCTTTATGAATAGCAGTGGCATTTTCTATCCTTTTAATATAGAGTTAAGTTTTAAAAAATAGTACGTATGAAAAAGCCATATTTCCCAGTAGGAAATATAGGTACTATGCTGTTAATCCCGTAATTATGAGTACACGATTTTTAAAAGCTAGGCTGTCTTTCAGATAAAGATAGAATTCAGAAAGGTTTTTTATTTAGGGATAAAAATCAAAATGAATGTCACTTTAATACAGTAGGATATCCTTTTTATTATATATAAACATCAATATATGATCTACAGCAGAGCTTCCTATACCTGGCAGTACATCAAAATCACCAGTGGAGCTTGTTAAAAATAACTTTGCCCAGCGCCCTGCCAATTCTAATTCAGAATCTTTTGAAGTAGAGGCCCAGATAGCTATATTTTAAAACAAACTTTCTGATTTTTTTAAAAAAGGTTTTTTTTTGATGCACAATCAGTGTGAACTCCTTTAGATCATAATTTAAAGAAACAAAATTTGAGTTACTTTTAAATATTTCCATCATTTATCTTAACCCACTATTGCTGCTTAATCTAATTTTGGTTTTGTCTCCCAGTCTTTTTTTTTTTTTAACAGCTTTATTGGAGTATAATTGCTTTACAATGGTGTGCTCCCAGTCTTTTTAATTATTTATTTATTTTTGGTTGTGTTGAGTCTTCGATGCTGTGCGTGAGCATCCTCTAGTTGCTTCAAGTGGGGACTACTCTTCATTGCTGTGCACGGGCTTCTCATTGCAGTGGCTTCTCTTGTTGAGGAGCACGGGCTCTAGGCGCGTGGGCTTCTGTAGTTGTGGCACACGGACTTAGTTGCTCCGCGGCACATGGGATCTTCCTGGACCAGGGATTGAACCCCAGTTCCCCACATTGGCAGGCAGATTCTTTTTTTTTAATATATATACAATTTTTAAAGGTTATACTCCATTTACGTATATTACAAAATATTGACTTTATTCCCACCCCTTTTTTTTTCTGTTAGTAAGATTTTTTTTTAACATCTTTATTGGAGTATAATTGCTTCACAATGGTGTGTTAGTTTCTGCTTCATAACAAAGTGAATCAGCTATACATATACATATCTCCCCATATCCCTTCCCTCTTGCATCTCACTCCCTCCCAACTTCCCTATCCCTCCCCTCTAGGTGGTCACAAAGCACTGAGCTGACCTCCCTGTGCTATGAGGCTGCTTCCCACTAGCTATCGGTTTTACATTTGGTAGTGTATATATGTCCATGCCACTCTCTCACTTTGTCCCAGCTTACCCTTCACCCTCCCCGTGTCCTCAAGTCTATTCTCTAGTAGGTCTGAGTCTTTATTCCTGTCCTGCCCCTATGTTCTTCATGACCATTTTCCCCCCACCTTAGATTCCACATATACGTGTTAACATACGGTATGTGTTTTTCTCTTTCTGACTTATTTCACTCTGCATGACAGACTCTAGGTCCATACACTGCACTATGAATAACTCAGTTTTGTTTCTTTTTATGGCTGAGTAATATTCCATTGTATATATGTGCCACATCTTCTTTATCGATTCATCTGTCAATGGACACTTAGGTTGCTTCCATGTCCTGGCTATTGTAAATAGAGCTGCAATGAACATTGTGGTACATGACTCTTTTTTTTTTTTTTTTTTGCAGTACACGGGCCTCTCACTGTTGTGGCCTCTCCTGTTGCAGAGCACAGGCTCTGGACACGCAGAGTCAGCAGCCATGACTTACAGGCCTAGCCACTCCACGGCATGTGGGATCTTCCCAGACTGGGGCACGGACCCATGTCCCCTGCATCGGTAGGCGGACTCTCAACCACTGTGCCACCAGGGAAGCCTACATGTCTCATTTTGAATTATGGTTTTCTCAGGGTATATGCCCAGTAGTGGGATTTCTGGGTCATATGGTAGTTCTATTTTTAGATTTTTAAGGAACCTCCATACTGTTCTCCATAGTGGCTGTATCAATTTACATTCCCACCAACAGAGCAAGAGGGTTCCCTTTTCTTCACACCCTCTCCAGCATTTACTGTTTGTAGATTTTTTGATGGTGGCCATTCTGACTGGTGTGTGGTGATAACATTGTAGTTTTGATTTGCATTTCTCTAATGATTAATGATGTTGAGTATTCTTTCATGTGTTTGTTGGCAATCTGTATGTCTTCTTTGGAGAAACGTCTACTTAGGTCTTCTGCCCATTTTGGATTGGGTTGTTTGTTATTTTTATATTGGGCTGCATGAGCTGCTTGTAAATTTTGAAAATTAATCCTTTGTCAGTTGCTTCATTAGCAAATATTTTCTCCCATATGAGGGTGGTCTTTCGTCTTTATGGTTTCCTTTGCTGTGCAAAAACTCTTAAGTTTCATGAGGTCCCATTTGTTTATTTTCATTTTTATTTCCATTTCTCTAGGACGTGGGTCAAAAAGGATCTTGCTGTGATATATGTCATAGAGTGTTCTGCCTATGTTTTCCTCTAAGAGTTTTATAGTGTCTGGCCTTACATTTAGGTCTTTAATCCATTTTGAATTTATTTTTGTGTATCGTGTTAGGGAGTGTTCTAATGTCATTCTTTTACATGTAGCTGTCCAGTTTTCTCAGCACCACTTATTGAAGGGGCTGTCTTTTCTCCATTGTATATTCTTGCCTCCTTTATCAAAAATAAGGTGACCATATGTGTGTGGGTTGATCTCTGGGCTTTCTATCCTGTTCCATTGATCAATATATCTGTTTTTGTGTCAGTACCATACTGTATTGATTACTGTAGCTTTGTAGTATAGTTTGAAGTCAGAGCACCTGATTCCTCCAGCTATGTTTTTCTTTCTCCAGATTGCTTTGGCTATTCGGGGTCTTTTGTGTTTCCATAAAAATTGTGAAATTTTTGGTTCCAGTTCTGTGAAAAATGCCATTGGTAGTGTGATAGGGATTGCATTGAATCTGTAGATTGATTTGGGTAGTAGAGTCATTTTCACAATGTTGATTCTTCCAATCCAAAAACATGGTATAACTCTCCATGTGTTGGTATCATCTTTAATTTCTTTCATCAGTGTCTTATAGTTTTCTGCATGCAGGTCTTTTGTCTCCTTAGATAGATTTAATCCTAGGTATTTTATTCTTTTTGTTGCAATGGTAAATGGGAGTTTTTCCTTAATTTTTCTTTCAGATTTTTCATCATTAGTGCACAGGAATGCAAGAGATTTCTGTGCATTAATTTTGTATCCTTCTACTTTACCAAATTCATTGATTAACTGTAGTAGTTTTCTGGTAGCATCTTTAGGATTCTCTATGTATAGTATCATGTCATATGCAAACAGTGACAGCTTTACTTCTTCTTTTCTGATTTGGATTCCTTTTATTTCTTTTTCTTCTCTGATTGCTGTGGTGAAAACTTCCAAAACAATGTTGAATAATTGTGATGAGAGTGGGCAACCTTGTCTTGTTCCTGATCTTAGTGGAAATGGTTTCAGATTTTCACCATTGAGGATGATGTTGGCTCTGTGTTTGTCATATATGACCTTTATTATGTTGAGGTAAGTTCCTTCTATGCCTACTTTCTGGAGGATTTTTTTTTTTTTTTTTTTTTTTGCGGTACACCGGCCTCTCACTGTTGTGGCCTCTCCCGTTGCGGAGCACAGGCTCCGGATGCGCAGGCTCAGGGGCCGTGGCTCACGGGCCCAGCCGCTCCGCGGCATGTGGGATCTTCCCGGACCAGGGCACGAACCCGTGTCCCCTGCATCGGCAGGCGGACTCCCAACCACTGCGCCACCAGGGAAGCCCTTTCTGGAGGATTTTTATCATAAATGGGTGCTGAATTTTGTCAGAAGCTTTTTCTGCATCTATTGAGATGATCATATGTTTTTATTTTTCAATTTTTTAATATGGTGTATTATATTGATTGATTTGCATGTACTGAAGAATTCTTGCATCCGTGGGATAAACCCCATGTGATTATGATGTATGATCTTTTCAATGTGCTGTTGGATTCTGTTTGCTAGTATTTTGTTGAGGATTTTTTCATCTATGTTCATCAGTGATATTGGTCTGTAGTTTTATTTCTTTGTGACATCTTTGTCTGGTTTTGGTATCAGGGTGATAGTGGCCTCGTAGAATGAGTTTGGGAGTGTTCCTCACTCTGCTATATTTTGGAAGATTTTGAGAAGTGTAGGTGTTAACTCTTTTCTAAATGTTTGATAGAATTCGCCTGTGAAGCCATCTGTTCCTGGGCTTTTGTTTGTTGGAAGATTTTTGAACACAGTTTCAATTTCAGTGCTTGTGTTTGGTCTGTTTATATTTTCTATTTCTTCCTGGTTCAGTCTGGGAAGGTTGTGCATTTCTAAGAATTTGTCCATTTCTTCCAGGTTGTCCATTTTATTGGCATATATTTTCTTGTAGTAATCTCTGATGATCCTTTGTATTTCTGCAGTGTCAGTTGTTACTTCTCCTTTTTCATTTCAAATTCCAGTGAGTTGAGTCTTCTCCCTTTGTTTCTTGATGAGTCTGGCTAATGTTTTATCAATTTTCTTTATCTTCTCAAAGAACCAGCTTTTAGTGTTCTTGATCTTTGCTATCATTTCCTTCATTTATTTTTCATTTATTTCTGATCTGATATTTATGATTTTTTTCCTCTGCTATCTTTGGGTTTTTTTTTTCTTCTTCTTTCTCTAATTGCTTTAGGTGTAAGGTTAGGTTGTTTATTTGAGTTGTTTACTGTTTCTGAAGGTAGGATTGTGTTGCTATAAACTTCCCTCTTAGAACTGCTTTTGCTGCATCCCATAGGTTTTGGGTGGTTGTGTTTTCATTGTCATTTGTTTCTAGGTATTTTTTGATTTCTTCTTTGATTTCTTCAGTGATCTCTTGGTTAGTTAGTAGTGTTTTGTTTAGCCTCCATGTGTTTGTATTTTTTACACATTTTTTCCTGTAATTGATATCTAGTCTCATAGCATTGTTGTTGGAAAAGATACTTGACACGACTTCAATTTTCTTAAATTTACCAAGGCTCAATTTGTCACCCAAGATATGATCTATCCTGGAGAATGTTCCATGAGCACTTGAGAAGAAAGTATATTCTTTTTTTTTAGATGGAATGTCCTGTAAATATCAATTAAGTCCATCTTGTTTAATGTATCATTTAAAGCTTGTGTTTCCTTATTTATTTTCATTTTGGATGATCTGTCCATTGGTGAAAGCGGGTGTTAAAGTCCCCTACTATGATTGTGCTACTGTCGATTTCCTCTTTTATAGCTGATAGCATTTGTCTTATGTATTGAGGTGCTCCTATATTGCATGCATAAATATTTACAATTGTTATATCTTCTTCTTGGATTGATCCCCTGATCATTATGTAGTGTCCTTCTTTGTCTCTTGTAATAGTCTTTATTTTAAAGTTGTATTTTGTCTGATGTGAGAATTGCTACTCCAGCTTTCTTTTGGTTTCCATTTGCATGGAATATCTTTTACATCCCCTCACTTTCAGTGTATGTGTCCCTAGGTCTGAAGTGGGTCTCTTGTAGACAGAATATATATAGGTCTTGTTTTTGTATCCCTCAGTCTGTCTATGTCTTTTGGTTGGAGCATTTAATCCATTTACATTTAAGGTAGTTATCGATATGTATGTTCCTATTACCATTTTCTTAATTGTTTTGGGTTTGTTATTGTAGTTCTTTTCTTTCTCTTGTGTTTCCTGCCTAGAGAAGTTCATTTAGCATTTGTTGTAAAGCTGGTTCAGTGGTGCTGAATTCTCTTAGCTTTTGCTTGTCTGTAAAGGTTTTAATTGCTCCAACAAATCTGAATGAGATCATTGCTGGGTAGAGTAATCTTGGTTGTAGATTTTTCCCTTTCATCACTTTAAATATGTCCTGCCACTCCCTTCTGGCTTACAGAGTTTCTGCTGAAAGTTCAGCTCTTAACCTTATGGGAATTCACTTGTATGTTATTTGTTGTTTTTCCCTTGCTGCTTTTAATATCTTTTTTTGTATTTAATTTTTGATAGTTTGATTAATGTGTGTTGGTGTGTTTCTCCTTGGATTTATCCTGTATGGGACTCTCTGTGCTTCCAGGACTTGATTAACTATTTCCTTTCCCATATTAGGGAAATTTTCAACTACAATCTCTTCAAACATTTTCTCAGTCTCTTTCTTTTCCTCTTCTTCTTCTGGGGCCCCTATAATTTGAATGTTGGTGCATTTAATATCATCCCAGACATCTCTGAGACTGTCCTCAATTCTTTTCATTCTTTTTTCTTTACTCTGCTCTGCAGTAGTTATTTCCACTACTTTATCTTCCAGGTCAATTGTCCGTTCTTCTGCTTCAGTTTTTCTGCTATTAATTCCTTGTAAAGAATTTTTAATTTCATTTATTGTGTTGTTCATCATTGTTTGCTCTTTAGTTCTTCTAGTTCCTTGTTAAATGTTTATTGTATTTTCTCCATTGTATTTCCAAGATTTTGGATCATCTTTACTATCATTATTCTGAATTCTTTTTCAGGTAGACTGCCTACTTCCTCTTCATTGTTTTGGTCTGGTGGGTTTTTGCTTTGCTCCTTCATCTGCTGTGTTTCTCTGTCATCTCATTTTGCTTAACTTACTGTGTTTGGGGTCTGCTTTTCACAGGCTGCTCGTTCATAGTTCCTCTTGTTTTTGGTGTCTGCTCCCATTGGCTAAGGTTGGTTCAGTGGGTTGTGTAGGCTTCCTGGTGGAGGGGACTAGTGCCTGTGTTCTGGTGGATGAGGCTGGATCTTGTCTTTGTGGTGGGCAGGACCACGTCTAGTGGTGTGTTTTGGGGTGTCTGTGACCTTATTATGATTTTAGGCAACCTCTCTGCTAATGGGTGGGGTTGTGTTCCTGTCTTGCTAGTTGTTTGGCATAGGGTATCCAGCACTGTAGCTTGCTGGTCGTTGAGTGGATCTGGGTCTTTGCATTGAGATGGAGATCTCTGGGAGTTTTCACTGTTTGATAGTATGTGGAGCTGGGAGGTCTCTGGTTGTCTAATGTCCTGAACTCAGATCTCCCACCTCAGAGGCACTGGCCTGATGCCCAGCCAGAGCACCAAGCCCCTGTCATCCACACCACTCTGAATAAACAGGAGAAAAAAAGAAAGAAAGAAAGAAAAAATAAAATAAAGTTATTAAAATAAAAAATAAAAAATAATTATTGAAAATTTAAAAAAATGTAAAACGTAACAAATTAAAAAAATGAAAGAAAGAAACAAAGAAGAGAGCAACCAAATCAAAAAACAAATCCACCAATGATAATAAGTGCTAAAAAGTATTCTAAAAAAAACCCCCGCAAAAACAACAAAGAAACAGACAGACAGAACCCTGGGACAAATGGTAGAAGCAAAGCTATACAGACAAAATCACACACAGAAGCATACACATACACACTCACAAAAAAGAGAAAAAGAAAAAAAAAATATATCGTTGCTCCCAAAGTCCACCACCTCAATTTGGGAGGATTCGTTGTCTATTCAGGTATTCCACAGATGCAGTGTACATCAAGTTGATTGTGGATATTTAATCCGCTGCTCCTGAGGCTGCTGGGAGATATTTCCCTTTCTTTTCTTTGTTCGCACAGCTCCCGGGGTTCAGCTTTGGATTTGGCCCCGCCTCTGCGTGTAGGTCATCTGAGGACGTTTGTTCTTCGCTCAGGCAGGACGGGGTTAAAGGAGCAGCTGATTCGGGGGCTCTGGCTCACTCAGGCTGCGGGGAGAGAGGGGCACGGATGCGGGGCGAGCCTGCAGCAGCCGAGGCCGGCGTGACGTTGCACCAGCCTGAGGCGCGCCGTGCGTTCTCCCGGGGAAGTTGTCCCTGTATCACGGGACCCTGGCAGTGGCGGGCTGCATAGGCTCCCCGGAGGGGAGGTGTGGATAGCGACCTGTGCTCGCACACAGGCTTCTTGGTGGCAGCAGCAGCAGCCTTAGCGTCTCATGCCCGTCTCTGGGGTCCGCGTTCTTAGCCGCAGCTCGTGCCCGTCCCTGGAGCTTGTTTAAACGGTGCTCTGAATCCCCTCTCCTCGTGCACCAGGAAACAAAGAGAGAGGCCCGAAAAAGTCTCTTGCCTATTCGGCAGCTCCAGACTTTTTCCCGGACTCCCTCCCGGCTAGCCTTGGCACACTAACCCCTTCAGGCTGTGTTCACGCCGCCAACCCCAGTCCTCTCCCTGGGATCCGACCGAAGCCCGAGCCTCAGCTCCCAGCCCCGCCCACCCCGGCGGGGAGCAGACAAGCCTCTCGGGCTGGTGAGTGCTGGTCGGCACTGATCCTCTGTGTGGTAATACCTCCGCTTTGCCCTCCGCACCCCTGTTGCTGTTCTCTCCTCCGTGGCTCCGAAGCTTCCCCCTTCCGCCACCCGCAGTCTCCACCTGCGAAGGGGCTCCTAGTGTGTGGAAACCTTTCCTCCTTCACAGCTCCCTCCCACTGGTGCAGGTCCCATCTCTACTCTTTTGTCTCTGTTTTTTCTTTTTTCTTTTGCCCTACCCAGGTACGTGGGGAGTTTCTTGCCTTTTGGGAGGTCAGAGGTCTTCTGCCAGCGTTCAGTAGGTGTTCTGTAGGAGTTGTTCCACGTGTAGATGTATTTCTGATGTATTTGTGGGGAGGAAGGTGATCTTCACGTCTTACTCTTCTGCCATCTTGAAGCTCCTCGGCAGGCGGATTCTTAACCACTGCACCACCAGGGAAGTCCCTGTCTCCTAGTCTTGAACAAAGTTAGTTCCTGGACACTTTCCAGGTTGTTCTGGATTTGTATAACATGATATTTCAGGTCTTCAAATGGGTAACAGCTAGTAGTCCTCCAGCTTTGCATCACATGCCCATTTCAGACAAATGGGATCCAGATGACAGTGGTTGTGTTCTGTTCAGAATGTGTTCTGGAGATCCTCATAGGTCCCAGAGAATGGTTCAGGATATCTGCATAGTTCAAACTGATTTCATAATAAAAATAATAAGTTATTTGCCATTTACTCTTTCATTTTCTCATGAATGTCCAGAGGAGTTCTCTAGAGGCTACATGACCTGTGATATCGTAGCAGATTGAATGGAGAAGCAGATATGAGAATCTGGCTATTTTTTTTTGAAGCCAGACAGGCAATTTGTAAAATTGTAAAACAGTGCCACCCTTTTCAATAAATTTGTTTGGGTTTGGAAAGCATAGCTATTTTTTTTTTGGAAAAGTTATTTATGTTGACATGTTATGGATTATTACTGTTATTTTAAATGAATAATAAATATTTTAAATACTATTAGTTTTAATTTACAATGTGATAAATATACATTGATATAAGTCCTATAAAACAGCTGTTTGGTGTCCTCAATAATGTATAAGAGAATAAAGGTGTTCTGAGACCAAACAGTGTGAGAACTCTCCTCTGGAAGAACATCGGTAGTTTAAATGAGTTTCTAGAGTGTTCTAATGCACAGTTAATTTGAGAACTTTGTGTCTGTGTTTCTCTTACTGATAGAATATACCTTTTGTGATGTCCACATTTCTAAAAGAAAACCAGAATGACAAAACTTGTCTCAATTTCCCAGTTTCTCATACCTGTTTTCTTTCCTCCTTTAAGCAAAGAAAGAGGAAGAGCATAACCACACTGGTCCTAGAGCTGGTGATTTGCATCCTTTTTTCAAGCAGGAGTGCATTCTTGCTTAATCTTTGAACCAGTAGCTCTATATTAAAATAAAATATAAAATTTTTAAGTGACAGTAAATTCTCCAAGCATGTAGATTTTTCTCAACACTGTAGTTTTAAAGGAGCTGGAACATTATAAAGCTTTCAAGCAGAATGGAACCATTTACAAACACAGATACAGCCCCCATTGCTGATGGAATAAAACTCAACTTCCTTAGCCTGGCACTCGATGTCTTCTATGATCTGGGCCCGTCCTACCTTTCCTCTTGTTTACTATTTCTTCCCTCCACACAGCCTCAATCCCAGTGCACAGTGTGGTCCTTGACCACCTGCCTCAGAATTACCTGCAACACTTAATAAATGCAGTCTATCTTAGATTTACCGAACCAGAATATCAGGCTGTCATGCCAGATAATCTGCATAATACACAAGATTCAACCCCCCCCATTTTGATTCTTACTAAATACTGAAGTTTGAGGGCCCTGCTCTAGCTATAACTGATAACTCAGTGATTTTCAAGATTCAGTCCAAATTACTTCCTCCAGGCAGTTTGCTTGTATACTCACCAAGTTGGGTTCAATGGCCCATTTCACGGTGCTTCTTGCTTGAGTCTCTGTAATGGCAGTGATTTCATGCAGCTTTCCATTCTGGTCAATGGCTTGCATAGTCATCCTCCATCCCCATGCAGACTGCCTCCCTCTTCTACTCTGTATTCCCTCCACTGTTAACTGTGTTGATGGTGCTGTGTACCTAGTAGGTCCCCAGTGAGTGCCTGCCATGCTGAACCCTGCTACAGAATCTATCAGAGATGACAGTTTCTGGATATGAGCAGCAATAAGAGATAAAACACAGCAGAGGGAATTCCGTTATTTTTCATGGTAGAGAAAAGTTATCACAAGTATAACCTTTCTCTTTCCACAAACTGGACACAAAACTGAAGAGTTTATAACCATCTCCCTGTAGGCTGATCCTGCATCCAAAACTCAAAGACATGATGATTTTCTAGAAGAAGTTTAATGTTGAGACGTCTAGTACCCTGCAGAAGCATTTCAGAGACTAGACGTCACGGGAAGAGCTGAAATGCGTTGAAGCTGAGAAATTGATTTGAAATAGGTATGGGCTTGGGCTTTAAAAATACCCTCTTGGGCTTCCCTGGTGGCGCAGTGGTTGAGAGTCTGCCTGCCAATGCAGGGGACGCGGGTTCGTGCCTCGGTCCGGGAAGATCCCACATGCCACGGAGCGGCTGGGCCCGTGAGCCATGGCCGCTGAGCCTGTGCGTCCAGAGCCTGTGCTCCACAACGGGAGAGGCCACAACAGTGAGAGGCCCATGTATGGCAAAAAAAGAAGAAAAAAAAACCCTCTAGTACGCTTGCTGCATTTGCATAGAACTCCAGAATTGTTTACATGGAATTAAATACATTTAAAAAGAAATCCCAGAAAGGCTGTTTTCTTATCCCAAGGAACCAAGTCTTTGGCAGATGTGAGTGGGTGGTTGTTGCTGGAAGGATGTGGGTTGGTGACAGATTTTGCCTGTGTTTGCTTCAGTTGCTGGTGGGTTCAGAAACATGGCACATGCACAGTCAGGCAGGTTGTTGGGTCAAAGTAAGGTCTGATGATGGTGTGGAGCAGCCTGTTAAGAGTGAGGGGAAAACGAGTGTAAGTTTACGTAAGATAAACACAAACCCACATGACGCAGGCACCACTAGTATTTGCTTCCTTTATCTTTTTGGGGAACACCCGTCAGATGCTCCCAACCACAACATTTCTGTACCAGCTTCCCTATCCTTTCCAGGGTCTGCTGCATGGGTTGGGTAGCTCCTGATGACTTGGCAGGGGCTTCACTGACAAACTTGCTGTAAGGCAGTCAAGTGGAGGTGAGGTTGTGGAGGGCAGGTGAGAGGAAGCCCAGAGCAGACCTGCCAAGGTGGGAAGCACGGCACCCTCTGTTTCTTCCACCCTGCCTTTGTTCCAAGCCTTTCCTGTTTACAAGACCTCTTTATGAGGGGGCATTGAAGGGAGCAGTAAAGGCTGCCTGGTGGTTTGGGCTTCACTGCACAGGGCACAGGAGCCCAGGGACACCCTTACTACAGGGACAGGAGCAGAAGGGAAGGGATTTTACAGGGAGGCAGAGGTGAAGTGTGCTACTAACATGTGAGCTGCCTCTTAAATGGAGAAAAGAACAGGCATTATGACATAGTAAATATATATTCAGGCTCTGCTCTTGATTCTCGACACAGAGCTTCTAAAATCCTTGTAATTTCCTGAGCGTTAGGGGTGCTAGGAGCATCTTTTTTTTTCTAATATTTGGCCTTTGACCCTGGTTCCTGGCACAGAATTCCTGAATCCCTTAGAATTTCCTGGTTGATAGGCGAGTCTGTTGTTTTAAGGAGGTGACACTTGATGGGATAACTTCAGAATGGGTGCTGGTCACCAGAAAGACCAAGCCACGACTAAAAGCTTGGAACATTCAGCCCTACTCCTCATCCTCCAGGGAGGGGAGAGGAGCTGGAGTTTCTTCATGCCTACATGATGGAGCCTCCATGAAAATCCCTAAACAGCAGGGTCCAGAGAGCCCAAGGGTTGGTGAGGTGCCACTGTCTGGGAGGGCGGCACCCGGGAGAAGGTGTGGAAGCTTCCCACCCCTTGCCCTGTGCATGTCTTCCATTTGTTCCTGAGCTGCATCCTTTATAATAAATGCATGATAGTAGGTAAACTGTTTCCCTGGGTTCTATGAGCCATTCTAGCAAATTATTGAACCTGAGGAGGGGTCATGGGTACTCCTGATTTATTGCCTGTTGGTCAGAAGCACAGGTGACAACCTGGGACTTGTAACTGACCTCTGAAGTGGGGGCAGTCTTCTGAGGCTGAGCCCTTACTCTGTGAGGGCTGCACTAAACTCAAGGCAGTTAGCGTCAAACCTGAGTGAAATTCTAGGACACACAGTCGGCATCTGCTGAAAGTTGGAGAACTGCTTGATGTGTGAAAACCCACACATTTGGTGTCAGAAGTGTTGTGAGTAGAGAAAGGAGAAACAGTTTTTGTTTTTGTTTTATTCTTTTGGGCTTGAACAAGCCTGTGCCCAGTGGGCCCAGTGGGATTCTCACATGAAGACCGAAGTTACTTTCCTCTCTATGCTTGGACAGGTGTGAAGATTAGAGTGGCTCAGGCACCTCTGAGTGGGTGGCTGTGTCTGCTCTGAGGCATAGACTCATTTCTGGGTCTGCCCCGCAGCTTCACGCTTCACTGTGGGTGGGAGGGCACGGTGGTCCTGATGAGGACTGAGCAGAGAGTGGGCTTGGCCACCAGAGTTTGCCATGTGAGGGTGAGGATGGCTGGAGAAAAGATCTGAGGCACAGAGAGGGAAGGGGAGGTGCTAACACAGCCACTCTAAGCCAGCTAAGTTGTCATTTGGAGGGACCTGCCTGGGGTTTGTGGTGGTGACCTGGTGACTTATCATCCAATCCTTCTACATGCAGCCAGTTTCAGGCCACAAGCTTTTCCTTCAAATCTGAAAACGACTGTTTTGCAAATATTCTGGCATTGGGCGTAAGGAAAGTCAGCTGGGAAATAAAATGTGGATGATAGTCTGTGTCTGTTGGAAGGGACATTGGAGATCAGTGACCTATATTCCTCAGTTTGCATGGGAGAAAATGCAGCCCTAGACCTGCCAGGTCAGAGTGAATCACCACCCCTGAAAATGATTAAATTGGCCCTGGTGGTTTGTTTGGTAGAGCAGGCACACTGGAGTTACAGACTTGAGGGGTCTTGAGGCCCCACCCTAGGGACTGCTTTGCAGCCAGACATGCTCCAGGGGAGGATGACCTAGCCATGGGAGAGGAGGAATGAGAGGGCCTAAGGAAGACTTTGAGGATATGGTTATTTATTTCTTAGGTGACACCATTCTGCGACCCCACTAGATCCTCCAGGAAACAGTGAGATTGCTGAAAAATCTCTTTAGGGCAGGGAGGTGGGTGGGTTTATTTGCTGAGCAGTGCATAGGGGCTGAAGAGGGTCTTGGACGCTGAGATTTACAGAAATCAGTCAATTCCCTGAGCCTGTTCCCAGAATCCTTTAGCGAGGGGAGTTTAGATATTGGGGGAAATGCTGAGTGAGCTGGTCTGGTGGCGCTGAAGGTGAACGCCTGCCCCTCCCACCCCCTATTCTCAAACCTTTTTCTTTGGTGAAATAGGCCACCTCTGAGTCCTTCCACCATGGTGTCTGCAGGGGAAGAAGCAGTGATGAAAGAATGGAAATAAACCCTTTTCCCAACCACGATCCTGATTAGCAAAAATGCCAGAATTTTGCAGTCATAAAGTTCCTATATACCAAGGTTCCTGAATGTGACAGTTGAAGTGGAGATCTTGATTATACAAGTCAAGAGGGAGACTCAGTAGATCTTATTTATTTATTTATTTTTTAAAAAATTTAAAACTTTTTTTGGCTGCATTGTGTCTCTGTTGCTGTGCACGGGCTTTCTCTAGTTGCGGTGCACGGGCTTCTCATTGCAGTGGCTTCTCTTGCTGGGGCACAGGCTCTAGGTTCTTGGGCTTCAGTAGTTGTGGCACACGGGATCAGTAATTGCGGCACACGGGCCCTAGAGCACGTGGGCTTCAGTAGTTGCAGCTTGCGGGCTCTAGAGCTCAGGCTTAGTAGTTGTGGCACATGGGCTTAGTTGCTCCGTGGCATGTGGAGTCTTCCCAGACCAGGGTTTGAAGCCTTGTCCCCTGCATTGGCAGGTAGAGTCTTAACCACTGTATCACCAGGGAAGTCCTTAAATTTTATTTAAATAGCGATTTTATTTCACATTTTTTAGGTACAAGAGCATGTAAGTCCGCAGGGGAATTCTTGCTTTCTGGCCAGAGTTGTACCTGAAGCTTGGCCCGAGCACACTGCTGGGAGGAGCTGAGGGGACTTGATAAACCACCCTGACAAACAGCTTCAAGTCAGATACTTTTTCATATTTTCTACCAAAAAAAAGTAATACACCTCTATGGACTTTAAGTATCTACTTTACTTGGGTCTCATGGACACTGGGCTTTACATTGTAAGAAAAACCTGGAATTGTGGCCATTTCTCCAAAAATGAATACTTGTTTTACTAATATCAAATTTACATTCCACTGCTGTTTCTGTGCCTTTCGTGGACATGACATTTTAAACTTCAATACTTATCACGGTATAGTCTGTTTGAAGACATTTTGAATGACATTTATATCCAGCATACATGGTACTAACTAGATGTATCACTAGGGTGACCTTCTGTCCAGGTTTGCCTGGGACAGGCCCCAATTACTCTTGTCATAGCATCCTGTCTGGTTACTGTCCCCTTTCATTCTCAAAAGAGTCTCATTTTGGAGGATCAAATTCCGTGGTCACCTTACATATACTTCAACTGGGGTGGCAGCATGAACATCTATGACCAAGTGCAGTGACACATGCAGGGATGACTAGTCATAACTGTTGCTCAGATGGCAGGGACTGAGAGGTGCTACTCAATTTCAGAGATGATGAAACCTGAAAACATAAATGTCTTAGAATCCATAAAATAAGGAAGAACTCTTAAAAGATTTGCATGTCTGAGTGTTCATTTTCCCAAGCTGCTAACATTTTCCTCTAGTAAGGGGTACAAATCCAATCTCTTCAGTCCTTCAAATGGGCCACCCTGTGTTTGAGGAAACCATAAAATCCATTCCCTTAAGGGGCTTGTGGTTTAGTGGGAAAGACAAAGAAATGAATGATTAGCTTGCAGTGTGATAAGAGCTATTTGGAGATGATTATCCCTGCCCTCAAAGTGTTTACAGTGCAGGTCAGTGTTTCTCAACCATTTTAAAATGCATGTTTCTTTGTGTTAAAGATGAAAAATCTCCTCCTCCTAAAGATTCAGAAAGTAGCAACTTCCTCCTCATTTTCACCCCCATTTCCTCTCTTCTTCCTCTACTCGTCTTCTCCGCCTCCTCCTCTTTCTTCTTAGAGGAACAAAGAATTCCATTCAAATTAAGGTAAATCAAAGAAGAGCATAGTGCCCTACTAATGGCACAAAATGTCTATGAGTGGCCCAGAGAAGGTGTTCAGAAGGCAGGAAGGTTAGAGAAGGAGACCTCTGAGCTGAGTCTTGAAAATGTATGTGTGTGCAGATGTGTGCTTGTGCATGTGTGTGTGTTGGTATATAATGAAAAGTTTCCTATTTACCCATCCCTTCTATCCTACAGATAATCAGCATTGTTAGTTTCTTGTATATTTTTCCAGGGATTCTATATGCATTTACTAGTAAATACAAATATAAATTCTTATCTGGCTCTCAGCTTCTACAAAAAGATAGCACACTATATGCGCTATTCTCCCACCTTCCAATTTTTGCTTCTTAATTGTCTTGGAGATTCTTTTAAATTTCTACATTGTACTCTTTTGTATGCCTGTACCACCATTCATTCAATCAGTTTACTATTAATAAACATTTGAGTTGTTTCCAATCTCCTATTGCAAACATTGCTACAATAGGTAATCTTGGACATCCATCATTTCATCTGTATGTAAGTATATCTATAGAATAGATTCTCAAAGTGGAATGGCTGGATCAAAGGTAATGTGCATTTATTTATTTATTTAAATTTTTATTTTTATTAATTTTTTTCCAGTTGTATTGAAGTAGAATTGACATATTACATTGTATAATTTTAAGGTGTACAACATAGTGCTTTGATATATGTATATATTGGAAGTTTATTTTAAATCTTGAGACATATTGTCATATTACATAGCCTTTGTACCAATTTCCCTCCTGCCAGTAATTGTGGGAGTGCCTGTTTCTTACATCCTCATTGGTAGTGTCTATAGTAGGTAGGAAGATAATCCCCTCCCCCCATGTCCAAGTCCTAATCCCTGGAACCTGTGACTATGTTAAGTAACATGGCAAAGAGGAATTAGGGTCGTTAATTAGCAGACCTCAAGATAGGGAGATTTTTCTGGATTATCTAGGTGGGCCTAATGTAATCATAAATGTCCTTAAAATAGAAGAGGGAGGCAGAAGAAGAGTCAGAGGAAGATGTGTCAGTGGAAGAAAGACACAAAGAGATGCAATGCTGCTTGTTTTGCAGATGCTGGACTAAGACCACCAGCCAAGGAATATGGGCAGCTCTGGAAGGTGGAAAGAGCAAGGACGCATATTCTCTCCTAGAGCCTCCAGAAAGGAACGCAGCTCCGCTGACACCTCGATGTTAGCCGGTGAGACCCATGTTGGACTCTAACCTATAAAACTGTAAGAGAATTAATTTGTGTTGCTTAAGATTTTAAGTTTGTATAATTTGTTACAGTAGCAATAGAAAACTAATACATTGTGCTGTCAAATTTATAGGTCTTTGCCAATCTAAGGTGATAAAATGTTATCTCAACTATTTTTTTTTTTTTTTTTTTTTTTGGCTGTGTTGGGTCTTCATTGCTGTGCGCGCGGCTTTCTCTTGTGGTGAGCAGGGGCTACTCTTTGTTGCAGTATGCAGGCTTCTCATTGTGGTGGCTTCTCTTTACTGCAGAGCACCGGCTCTAGGCACCAGGCTTTAGTAGTTGTGGTGAAAGGGCTTAGTTGCTCCGTGGCATGTGGGATCTTCCCCAACCAGGGCTCGAACCCATGTCCCCTGCATTGGCAGGAGGATTCTTAACCACTGCACCACCAGGGAAGTCCCTCTCAGCATAGTTTTAATGTACATTTCCCTTACTATGAGTGAGATTGAGCATCTTTTTTACACATTTATTTCCTTTTCTGTGACCTGTATACTTTTATATTGGGTTGGTTGTTTTTCATTTTATCAAAATCTAGTATTTTATAAATTGAGATCATCTTTTTCTGTGATATGAATTGCAAATAATTTCCCCTAGGTTGTCATTGTCTTTTGACTTTGCTATGGCTTTAGTTTTTGTAGGTTTTTTTTTTTTTTTTGCACAGGATTTTAATTTTTATTTAGCAGGATGTATCAATCTTTTCTTTAAGTCTTCTAGAGGCCTAGTCTTCTAGGCCTTTTTAAAATACAGGTTTATAAAGGAATTCTCCCACATTTTTCTTTAGTATTTTAATTCATTATTTATTTTTAAACACTTAAATCTTGGATCCAATTGGAATCCATATGGTAAAACAATTATTTGAAAAGTTATCTTTTCTATACTGATTTGAGATGACTCTTTTATCATAATCTAAATTCCTGTGTACATTTTTGTGTATTTCTTGACTTTCTATTCTGTTCCATAAGTCTATTTATGTATCAAACCAGCATCATTTGAATTATTGAGACTTTAGGTTTTAAGATTTGATAGGGAGATTTTCTCCTATTTTCCCAGAGTTTTCTTAAGCTATTTTAATTTGGTTTTTCTCCATATGAACTTTATAATTAGCCTGTCTAGTCCAAAACAAGAGAGAGAGAGAAAGAGAGAGAGAGAGAAAAGTAGAAAACCAAAACCCTTCTGGTATATTTATTGATTAGGTTCATGTTAGTTACATTTACAAATTAACACTTTTCATTTGTTCAATAAAAAATACCTTATTTGGTATCTTTCTGTATTGTTTAATTTTTATTCATGTTTAACCTAATTCTTATGAAGTTTATTCTAGATAATTTATTTGTTTTCTTGATATTGAAAATGGAGTCTTCCATTTTACTCTAACTCGTTGTCTGTATGTATGAAAGCTGTTGATTTCTACATATTAATTCAGCACCTCTCTATGTTATCAGATTTCTTATTTTTTCCAGTAGTTTTACAGTTAGTTGTATTGTGTTTTTAAAATATATGATCGTATCATCTGGGGATATTTTAAGTAAATTATATATTCATGGAAAAATATCCTTTTAATCTAGATTATCAGATTTATTTGTGTAGAGTTGAATGAAGTGGACTATTATGATTCTTTTAATTTCTTCTTTATGTGTGTTTCTCACTTATTTCTTTTTATGTATATTGGGTGCTTTACCTTTTCCTTAACTAAGTTAGCTGGTAGTTTATTCACTTTTAAGGTACACTTTTTGCATTTATTTATTAGTTCTGTTTTCTAGCTCATTAATTTCTGCTTTATCAATTCTTTACTTCTATTTTCCTTTGCTTTATTATGTTATTCCTTTCCTAACATTCTGTGTTGTTTTCCTAACTTGCTGATTAACACATTTGTTTTTATCCTTATTAGTTTACTAAGATACTGTCCTGAAAGTTATGACTTAAACATTAATTATCAAATTCGATGGCTTTTGCCCATCTGCATCATCTTTGTCTTTCACATAGTTGCCCCTTGCTGAGAATCCTTTCTTTTTCCTCCCAGAACACTGAGCCCTTCTGATTTTTCAGCTTTTCAGGTAAGTTTTCCTTTTTTTCCCTGAAGATTCTTCCTTGTACTGTTACTGTGTGTGAGTTTTCTAAAGTCCCACCAACACCCTTGTTTAAGCCCAAGTTGGTCATCCTGTCTTCTCTTACCCTCCTGGTCTCTTTCCCTACTGACTACTTTAAATCCGTATCCTACACTAGAAATAACTCTCATCTCAGCTTCAGACTTAACATTTTGACCTGCTTTTAGAAACCTCTCTCTGGGTCTTCTAGGAATTTAAACGTAATATTTGAAGCTGAACACTTCTCCCCACCATCTTTACCCAATCTCCTTTGTGCTTTGACTTCCATACCTCAGCAGCCTCACCATTGTTTAATGAGCTAAACCTTGACAACTCTGAGTTATGTTTTATTTTTCCTTTTCCTCCCAACATTCAACCAATTGTCAAATCCTGTCAGTCCTGCTTCCACTGTGGTTTTCGTTTCAGGTTCCTCGCTGTACCTATAACTTGATTCCAGCCTGTGCTTTCTCCTCCTTGACTATGGCAGTGGTTTTCTATTAGTTTCGCTATTTCCAACCTCCCCCTTCACTCCACCTGTCTCAACCAGCTCAGCGCTCAGAACATTCACTGCCCAACTCGAAATACCGGAAGATACCTCATGGCTCACAAGTAAAGGATTTCCTTGTCTGGTCCTCTGCAATGAGGCTCTGATCTCCTCCTGGCTAATATGCTATATACTCATATGCTCATTGCTTTCTAGAGTTCCTGAATTTTATTATCTTCAAACTTGGCTCATACTCTTTTCTCCACTGGTAATGTTTTATTCTCTTCTTTATCTACTAAAATTTTATTTATCCTTCAAATTCCATCTCATATACAACTTCCTCTGTGAGGACTTTCCTGTTGCCCCTGAATCTAAGACAACTTCTCTTTCTCCATTGTGTTGGATTTTCTTCTCTGAACACATTTATTAGTTTACTTGCTTTTTCTTCCCATTAGATCTTGAGTCCTGAGAAGGCTGAGACTGTATCTTCTGAGAAATGTAAGCCAGCACTTTTTTTTTTTTTTTTTTTTGTGGTACGCGGGCCTCACTGTTGTGGCCTCTCCTGTTGTGGAGCACAGGCTCTGGATGCACAGGCTCAGCAGCCATGGCTCATGGGCCTAGCTGCTCCGCGGCATGTGGGATCTTCCCGGACTGGGGCACGAACCCGTGTCCCCTGCATCGGCAGGCGGACTCTCAACCACTGCACCACCAGGGAAGCCCAAGCCAGCACTTTTAAATAGTAAGTTCTCAAATATGTATTGAACATAGGAAAATTCTCTAAAACAAGATGAAGAAATAAAATAGAAGAGTCCCTGAGTGACTGTGTCCGGCAAACAGCTTGTGACCTTTCTGAACTGTAACATGAGAGAGAAATAAACTTTATTTTTAAGTCACTGTAATTCAAGGTCTCTGTTACAACAGATTAGTCTTTCAAACCAATACTATGGGGAACATACATAAGTAGCTGATGACATTAACATCTATAGAGGAAGGCTCATTCATTCATTGATCTCAGGGGTGATAATCAACTCTGTCTGACAAATACATGAAGACCTAGGGGTGACCCTTCCAGGCTGACTGAACCTTTGCAGTAGGGAATGACAGCAGTCTGGCAGTGTGGGAGTGACCTGACATAGTGGAGAGTCTCATGTCATGATGACCTTGTAACCGCTGGTGAGACTAAGACTCTCATGTCATGATGACCTTGTAACCGCTGGTGAGACTAAGACCTGAGCTCAGCTTAGAACAAGAGGTGAAGAATCCACACTTCTCCCAAGGATAGAAGCAACCTTGAAAGGTAAAAATAAGGTGAGCAAAAATAGACAAGACTCACAGGAATGTGATGGAGTGGGATGCAGTGCCAGTCCAGATGTGCCTGAAGGGCAAGAATTCTTAAGGCTCAAGTGAGAGAGGTACCATCCTCTCTTGGTCAGAATACTGGGGGCTTGCAGGGGCTGGAGTGCCTACAGAGTAGATATGATAAGGCCTAGAGACAGAAAGGAACACCTGGAGGCTCATTCTTAGAAAATGTATCAGCACCCTGGTTCCAACAGGGTCAAGAGTCTGTCACACCTGGCAAGATGCTAACCTGAACTGAGTTGGGACCAAGTCTGTGTAGCTTAAAAAACACTTGACCTCATGTTGGTTGACACTACATTGGGCTGCTTCCTGAATCTACTTTTGTCTGTCCAGACCTCTCCTGTCTGATCCTTTGAATGTTTGTGTCAACTGAAACAAACAAACAAAAACAACAACAACAAAAAACAACATACAATGTGAGAGCTGTGAGTTCAGTTTTATTTGGGGACTTACTGAGGACTATAGCCAGGGAGATAGCCTTTCAGATAGCTCTGAGGAACTGCTCTGAACAGGTAGCAGGGAGGTCAGTATACATATGATTTTGTGAAGGGATACATTCAATCAGTCACACAACTTGGTAGAAGGTTGCTGCTAGTCATGAGGAGCGAATGTCTCTGTTAATTATTTTAAGTGTTTTTCTAGGTAGGAGAATATGCAAGAAATTTGGTTCAAAATATTTTCTCCTGAAAATATCTGACTATCTGAAAGCCTGTTCTGCCAGTTTTTTCTGAAGGCACAGTGTCTCATTCCTGATCTCAACCCTGAACTCCTTTCAGGCCCTGTTAAAAGTCAGCAACTGCAGTGGCTAGTGACTGCATTCTTGTAGAACCAGATGGGGAGTGACATTCTTTAGTTTGCACTTGGAATTTCTCCATCTCCCCAGGTTTCTAGAGGTGGGTGGGGGAGAGACCAGCCAGCTGCCTGTTTCTCTGGGCTGGGCCCTACCACAGATCCTTCTTACCAACCACCCTGACTTGACGGCACCTGACACCAGAGTATGACCACTGCTTGGGATTCTAGAAGCTGTACTTATATCCTGTTGCTTCAGACTGCACCTCTTAGCTATCCCTTGTTCTTATAACTCTCTATATGCCAGAGCTAGCTGAGAGTTCTGCTGGGGCCATTGACCTGACCTGCTAATCTCTCTCCCATGGAAGTGCCTGACGCTTCAGTCTCAGGTGGACTGTCTCGCTTCTGTGTGCCAAATAAGGGACAAGGGATAGAGATCCACTTACAGCTCCTGAAACTGCAAGGAAGGTTGGGGTACAGCCTGCAACAGTGCATACTGCAGCCCTTCCTTCCATTATTCTGAGTTTTTATATAAGCTTAGGGAAAACTGTTTTATGAGAAGAAACAACCATTCCCCCCACCCATTTTCTCTTTCCTTTCCTCCTTATTCATTACCACTAACTTCTCTATTGAGTTTCCCCCAGATGTTGGGTAAGGCCCACAGATATCCAAGATGGTTCCTAAGGCTGGGGAGAGGTTTTAGAAGACAGGATTTTTCAGTCTGCTGTAGAGTAAGGGACTGGGGTCGGGATTTAGGTCTCCTGGATTCTAGCCCTTGCTTTATTCCTGATACACTGGGTAAATCCTTGAGCAGGCTGGCATGAAAAAAGACATCTTTTAATGATGTGCGTCTATGAGCTACAGGGGGTACAGAAAGGCTTTGAGCATGGGTAGTTTTTGCTTTGGGTTCCCTTTTCCTGCACTGGACGCACCTCTGCTTCCTTCCTTGCCTCTGATTCTCAGGGACATCCTCTGGGAATATTTTCAGTTTAGGCCACTAGGTGGTGCTTCGACCCTATCAGTCATTCACCAAAATGCCTGCTCTGACAGCTGGGTTAAGGGCAGGGATTTCTTGGGAACTGCAGTGACATGGAAGGAATGTATTCTTTTCTTTCTGAAAACTCTGAAATTCAACCTAAATGCTTTTTCCCTGGCTGCCTGAGGGGAAGGAGGCCATTTCCGCAATTTTACTGCTCATTCCTCTGACTCTTTCCCTCCTGCCTTTTGCTGTTAATTGCAATAGGTTAATAGCTCACAGAGGAGAGGCATCTTTCTTTGGGTGATAATGGAGTGGGAAGGCCGCTCTTTTTCATGAGAGGCAGGAAAACCAAGTGGTTAAGTGCACAAGTTCTAGATCTATTGGGTCATAGCTGAACCTGGCTCCGCTTATAAACTATGTAAATGTGAGCAAGTCACACAACTTCTCCTTGCCTCAGGTTCTTCATCTATAAAATGGGAATAGGAAAGTGACCTGCCTCGGGATGGTTATACTGTGGTAGTGTAGCTATTATTTATTAGCACTGTTCAGGTTAGGTACCAGATCAAACCAAGTGAACTTTAGTCCTTGATGAGATCAGTCTGCCATCTCACTAGCCCTGGTCTTTTCTAATCTTTTTTCCCAGAAGAAACTTTGGTACACCTCGGGCTCCCAGCACTACCTCTGGGTAGTGGGAGAGCTCTGCCTCTGACCACAAAGCTGGTAGAAGACTGTTAGCCTGCTCTTCTGGTCTTGAACTTCTTCCAGTTGACCATCTCCTTGGAGGTAGAGTCTCCGGACTATACATCAGTGTCCCAACTCAAGGCTGGCTGCCTCCCCACCATCGGTCTGCTCTTGGCACTTTCTCCCTTTGTAACCATTGGTATCTAACTTGACATTTTTTTCTTTACATTTCTAAGTCCTCAGCTAGACATAAGCATTTTTTTTAAGATTTCTTTTTCTGATGTGGACCATTTAAAAAAAAAGTCTTTATTGAATTTGTGGCCACGAGGCATGTGGGATCCCAGCTCCCTGACCAGGGATTGAACCCATACTCCTTGCACTGGAAGACAAAGTCTTAACCACTGGGCTGCCAGGGAAGTCCATAGACGTAAAACTTTTTTAATCAGTTTGGTTTAAAAATATTATTTCTAGTGGCTGTTATGGCCAGACACTGTGTTAGTATGTTTTGCATCTTCTATGGTATTATTTCTGGAGTGTGTATCATCAATTCCAGCAACCTAGCAGTAGGAACCAACTCTCTTCCCATGGCGAATAGTAGGGATGCAAAGTGTCAGTTCATTGAGTGACTCTGGGTATGCAGAGCTGTGAAGGGAGAGAGCAGAGTCCTCTGGATACACCAGCCCTCTATTCCCAATATAAGTTACAAAATGAAATTCACATCTCCTCAGGGTTCTCTGAACATTGGAGAGGGAATCACCTATACTCTATTGATAATAACTCTCTTTACCTCTTAGGTTTTTCTCAATTATCTATACTTCATATTCTTCAGATTTGTTCTCAGTTAGTGGTTTACTGACTGACTTTTGGAGTTAAGTGAAGATTAGAGGGTGAGGGGAAACTGGATCCCCTATGGACTAAAGAATTTCGAGCACAATCCTCTTCAGGCATCAGAGAAGGCACTGGTGGGTCCTGAAGACTTGAGTGTCTGTTCCCTGTCCCCAGGCAGCTGATTGGTTTCCTCAGCTATAGACATAGTCCTTCTTTTCTTGACTGGCTCTCAAGAGAGATGAACATTTTGAATAGGAGGGGATTTCTGTGCCTACCTAAAAAAGATACAAAGTCTCACTCATTCCTGAAAAAACAGATTTGTCTTGGATTCTGTGGTGAAACTATTGTGCCTATTTTTTTTTCTGATTTAATAAATGTGCACCTCAAAACACTGGTACCTATTTATTTGATGGCATTAATAAATTAGAACATATAATGTAAACCTATATCTTAATCCCAACAGAACCAAACTATAAGGATAAATTTCAAGACAATATACATGGCCTAAATGAAGAAACTTAAAATATTACACTAAGACACCTAAAAGAAAACATGAATATTGGTAAGAGTCCTCAGGTAGGAAAGAAACAAAATATCCAAGGACCAGAAGAAAGACTGATATGATGCTGGTGAGGAGGTTAATGCTAAGTAAGGTGGGGGCGGATGGGGTGGCAGGAGAGGTGGCCCTTTGTGGGAATTTGAGATTTAATAGAAAGGGAAAACGATGGGCCATTGAAAGGTTTATAATCTGTTTAAGCTTAAAAAGGCATCTATTTGGAGAATAAGCAGTGCAAGTAGGAGAGGAGGCTCATGGAAGAGAAACTGGGGCTGTGAGTTAGAGGCTAACATCAGTTTTAGATACTTCAGGGTTAAGGTGAATGTGAAGAGTCCCCTCCACCTCATCTGCTGGGAAACCCCTGAATCTGCCTGTGGGACGGCAACTCTCAAGATAAAGATAATAATGAACATATCCAATCACTTTTTGCTGGGCACCCTTCTCAGTTCTTTGTATTACACCCTCTAATTCTCACAGCCTCTCCCGCCCATCGCATTATTACAGATGAGACTGTTGAGGTCTGGAGTGATGATGTCTCTGCCATTGGTCCAACAACTGTGACAAGATGGTGCAGGAATGTGGGTTGCTGAACCACTGACTATCCAGCTTCTCCCAGCCTTGGGGAGATTTTCAGAGCACATCGATTCAGTTCAGAGGAGGGTCAGTGCTGGAGGAATATCCATTTGAGGGCCATAAGCTTCCATATGGCAGAAACTATAGGGTAATATTGTAAGGAGACATGGGAAAGTTCCTAGATCATATTTCTTTTTAAAAAAAAAACATTTTTCTAAATAAATTATTTATTTTTATTTTTCGCTGCATTGGGTCTTCAGTGCTGCGCATGGGCTTTCTCTAGTTGCAGTGAGCGGGGGGGCCACTCTTCGTAGTGGTGCGTGGGCTTCTCATTGCGCTGGCTTCTCTTGTGGAGCATAGGCTCTAGGTGTGCAGGCTTCAGTAGTTACAGCATGCAGTCTCAGTAGTTGTGGCTCGTGGGCTCTAGAGTGCAGGCTCAGTACTTGTGGCACATGGGCTTAGCTCTTATGTTGTGGCTACAGTCTGGTTATCATGCAGTTAACTTTGTGCTTCTGGTGGGGTTTCAGTATCTACAAAACAGCTTAAAGGATATGGCTCAGAATTATGATCTATAGCCTTGAGAAGGAACTAAAGATCCTTGACTTTGTTTAATAGCTGAACTATTATTTCATCTTGTTTGACTGTTTTCCTTCATTTCTGCATTTTTCTTATTTCTCTGATTAAATTTATTCTTCAGCTAAAGTTTTTCTACAGACAAACAGCAGGCAGAGGATATGGGGGTAGGGGGATCTGTCCTGGAAAATCACCATAAGCTCCTGCTCCGTTACAACTCCTCCTCCGACTTCAGATGCCAATCTCAAGTTCAGGTTGTTACCTGTACTTCTGACCACCAGGCTATAAATCAGAGTTTCCCATGAACCCCTCTCCCTGGGTCTGATTAATTTGCTACAGTGGCTCACAGAACTCAGGAAACTCACTAGATTACAGATTTATTACAAAAGATATTAAAGGATATGAGTCAACAGCCAGTTGGTTACATAGGGCGAGGTATGTGAGAAGGGGCTCTGAGCTTCCCTGCCCTCTTCAAGTACATCGCTTTCCTCTCCGCCATGCGTTCACTAACCCAGAAGCTCTGAACCCCATCCTTCTGGGTTTTTATGGAGGCTTCAGTACATCAGCACAGTTGATCAAAGTCACAACACCACATATGTTTTGATGATTTTTACTTGAATCGGTCATTTATTTGTATGACCATAAAAATGGTATTCATAAGTTTATTTTCATTGTCCTCGAGATCTGTTGAACTCTGAATCTAGATTCAGTCACTAGGGCTGTGTGGTACTTTGTATCATCTGCCTCTGAGTCCTGAAGTCCTGTTTACCGTCTCCAGAAGATGAAGAAGAAGGTGAAGGTATGTTTGGAAGGTTATGTTGCCAGGAAGAGAACTGATCTGGAGTCCAGGCTGATGACATCAAATACACTGAATTTGTCTCTCTGTTCACCTTGTTCTGGCTCCAGGGAAATAAAACAGTCACTAGGGAGTGCCATTCTGTAAACCCATCTCAGAGATCTTGTCCCTGGTTTTGTCTTTGGGCTGAAGCTTCTTCGGGTTCTCTTTTTTTCCGGATACAGAGTCTAGATCTTCGGTTTTGAAACCAAATCTGGACTCTTGACTCTGGAACCCCAATATCTTCAGCAAGTTGCTGTCTGGAATCAATCCCAGGATAAGGGTTTTCCATGAATGCATTCATGAGAGTTTGTAATTGGGAAGAAGTGTAGCTGGTACGACATCGTCTGTCTCTCACACCTTGAATGTTCTCTTCAGGGTAAGCTCGGTCTTGTCTTAAGTCTAAGTTCTTCTCAGGTCTTTTCGGGAACCTGTGCCTAGCTCTTCGATTCTGAAACCATATCTGGATCCTAGACTCTTCAGTGTTGACTTCCAAAGCAAGTCTTTGTTTGAAGGCATAACCCCGGTAAGGTTTTTTGTTGAATGCATTGATGAGGATTTTCAATTGCTCTTCTGTGAATTTGGTGCGGCTGCGTCTACACTTTGTTGCCACAGCCTTGTATGGAGAATTGCCTTCGGCCATCTTGGAAGGGAGCTCCGAAGCCTGGTTCCACCAAAAGAGAGATCTGTGCCTATTTTTTTTAAAGAAAAAAATTGTGAATTTTTCTGTTGAAGCCTGCTAAAGGATGTCAAGGGATCGTTCTCTTGATACACCAGAATGGGCACTAGAGCCCATAGCTGAAAACATCAGGCAGGAACTACCTGTCATTGTGGAGATGGCCACCAACTCAGGGAGGTCCCTGGAAGCACCTGCTGCAGGTTTATTAAGAAATAATGAATAGTCCCTTCTACCACCAGCCACTACCCCCGCCTCCACCAAGTCTATACAAGGAAACTAAGGGGAGAGAGAAGAAGGAGTAGAGAAAAAAAGCCATCGACCTGCAGTATTTGTATGGAGAAGTTAATTCTTGCCTGTCTCCTGGGTGAGGAGTGAGTTATACGCCACTGCCCCTCCCCAACCCCAGTGACAGGGAGGCTCCAAGAAAATTACTTGTAGAAACTGGGAAAGGAGAGATAGGCATCTTGATCTCCAACTGGATGATTTGCTTATCCGCCTCATCTCATCTGGGCAGGGGAAGTAGGATCAGGAGATGGTGAGACTGAGAGAGGTGTGACCATGGTGAGGATACCTGTGTCCCCCGTGGGCCTAGAGGATGCAGTGGAAGGTAGCTGGGCTTGCATCACTTGCGAGAGCTTCCGACCAAGAGGGGCCTGGGTGATGGGTTGCCATGGTGCTGTGGCTCCATCCTCTGAAGGTGGAAGCTGGGAAGAGGGTGGAGGAGGTAGAACCAGAGTTAGATCTCCTGAGTCAGGAAGTGCATTGGACGGGGGCCCAGGAGCACCAGCGAGAGCTCCCACAGGGCTCTTTGAAAAGCACACAGCAACTAATGGGGAGAGGAACCACAAGAACTGGTTAAATAGGAGTCATCTCTCTCTAGCTCCTTCTTGCCAACATACCGGAGAGACTAGACCTTAAAGGGAGGTAAAGGGAAAGCAGTTCACTGCTTCCTGCATTCCCTTCCTCTCTGGACTCCACAAGGGTCTGGGTCAAAACCATGCTAATGGGAGGAGAAGAAATGATATGCAAATCAAGTTTCAGTTTCAGTCGGACTAAGTTTTAGCAATAGAAAATAACCAGGAAAGTTTTGAAATCTGCCTAGGATGTCACTAAGGAATGCAAAAATCAGATTTGGTTGAGTTTGGTTGAAGGCAGTAAAAGTAAAACTACATCGTGTTGTGTTCATACAACAAGCAGTTGAGTCAGAGCAATATACTCATTATATACAAGCCTTTTAAAAATGATTTGTCCCAAAAGCGACACAGCCATCTCTAAAAGAAGTATTTATAGTCTAAATTTGAGATGCCTTTATTAGAAGATATTTATAAAATTTTCTGGTATAAAACACAAATTTTTCCTAACACATCTTAACCAAAAGCAAATTATAAAAAGCCGTTTGGTGTTAAATTTTAATAGATTTCCATGTAGTTCGAGGTGAGAGTTGGGAATTAAGATTAAGGATTATTGGTCTAAACTTTCCTTGTTAGCCCACCTAAAGTTGACTCAAAGTCCACCAAAGATTCTAAAAATCATGTCGATTTGCATTTCTTTAATAATTAGAGATGCTGAGCATTTTTTCATGTGCCTGTATGTCTTCTTTGGAAAAATGTCTGTTCATGTCTTCTGCCCATTTTTTGATTGGGTTCTTTGTGTTTTTGGTACTGAGTTGTATGAACGGTTTATGTATTTTGGATATTAACCCCTTGTCAGTCATATCATTTGCAAACATTTTCTCCCATTCCATAGGTTGATTTTTCATTTTGTCAATGGTTTCTTCTGTTGTGCAAAAGCTTTTAAGTTTATTCAGGTCCCATTTGTTTATTTTTGCTCTTATTTCTTTTGCCTTAGAAGACAGATACAAAAAAGTATTGCTATGACTTATATCAAAGAGTGTTCTGCATATGTTCTCTTCTAGGAGATTTATGGTTTCGGGTCTTACATTTAGGTCTTTACTCCACTTTGAGTTTATTTTTGTATATGGTATCAGGAAATGTTTTAATCTCATTGTTTTACATGTAGCTGTTACTTTTCCCGGCACTCTTCAATAAGTATTGAAGAGACTGTCTTTTCTCCATTGTATTAAACTTTTCTCTGGGCAAGCTTAAGTATTGGAACATATTCGGAGCTATTCTAGAATCTACATCCGTTTTGACTGATTCTGTTCAAATACTCTGCCAGTAGGAGCTCCAATTCATTCTTCTAGGACTGATGGATCCCTACAGAGTTTTAGTAATCACTTCTTACTCCCCACCTCTACTGCCAAGTCAATAAAAATTCACCTACCTGGTGTGGGTCACTACTTTTTCTTGGACACTAGGCATGGCTTCTCCTGGCCTATGATTACTTTCCATGCCTGATAATTGGCCATCAATTGTGACCTCTGCCTAAGATTCCCTTCTCATTACCCCTGACTATGACCTCACCTTAGCCTAAATTATTAAATTCTCTTGGTTGGCCATGACATCTGCTTTGTCTGTTAAGCACTGCTGTCTATCTTAGTTAAACATTTTCAAACTGTGTTGCTTCTTGTTTTTAAACCATTTTACTTTGAAAAAACACAACCTGGGAGGTGAATAAGGATAGCAATTTTTGCAAAGAAGAAAGGATATTGGTTGGAAAGCTATTACGGCAGGGCTATATTGTGTAGTTAAATCTGTGTGTTTTCTGACATATGTCCAGTATATCTTTCCCCCTCTCCACTCTCAGTGGTGCCTGAGGGCTGCTTTCCCCTTCCCAGCCCACATGGAAGCAGAAACAAAGACTTTAAAGAAGCTGCTGGCCTAACCCAGGAGGAGAAAACTCTGATGATTGTTTATGTTAAGCAGTTTTCTATCCCCAAAGGTGAGGTGAGCCTGGAGCTCTAGGAAAGAGAAGACGAAGAGGAGGGACAACAGACCAGAGAGTTTGAAGTGGGGAGGGGAAGACACACAGGCTTAGTGAAGATTTGTGATGGAGCGAGTGGTTGGTCCTCAGGACCATCCATTGCTTGTGCACAACGCATTGTCCCATGGTCCTGGATCCCTGCAAGCTCCTGAGCAGGGGGTAAGGAATTTGGGGCACCTAGTGTGAGAAGAGGCTATAAAATGAAATCTTAATCTCTGGTCAAGGAGGAACAGTTCAGAACCAGTCAGATTTTCCTTTGACAGAAAGGAAACATGGGCATGCTCCCATTGTTACATACTTCAGAATGAACTGAGCTGGTTTGTTAGCTTGTGGGTAAAAATGATGCATTTCATCTGAATTTTAAGTTCTGTGTCTGGTAATTCAAGAGGGTTTAATTTCTCAATTGAAAATGTTGTTAATTTTACAGATTCAAATGAATTACAAGGTACAAAATATTTTCCCTGGGTAATGTATTATGATAGTAATTTGGAAGTTCAGTTTGCGCTGGGTGCAACATGGGTCATTCCATTGATCTTCAGGACTGACTGTCTGATCTGGATCTTTCTGTGAATGATGATACTAACCAGTTTTTCAAGTGGTCATCTAGTGATTTAGCTGGAAACTCAGGAGTCCAAGTCTGGCTCCAAATTACATGTCCCAACCTCAGATTCATGCTTGATTGTTTTTGTAGAATAAAGTATACACAGATACACCATCAACAAGTCAGCAACCAGTATTTATTGAGTCAATTTTTGGATTAAAAATTATGTTTCCTATGTGCGTGTGTGTGTGAGTGTGTATGTGTGTGTGTGTGTATACTTTGCAAAGAAGTAGAAGCTATGATTATAGCACTTGAGGAGCTTATAATCTAGTTAGAGAAGTAACATATAAAGTTAGTAGGTTTATACTTAGAATTGTCTTATGGCTGAGTATTTTTTGGTCCCTGAATGTGTGCTTATACACATTTATAACAAGACACTGAAATTGAAGTTTCAACTGAGGCATTAAGATGTAAAAGGTGCTGTTTACCAAAATATGAGAAGATATGAGAGAAAAAAATATGATTGGAATCATGTAGTAAGTAGCTTTCTCAGACTGGTTTCTTTCACTTAGCTGCATTCATTTATGATTCACTCATGTCTTTTGTGTCTTGATAGCTCAATTCTTTATATCATTGAATAATATTTCCTTGTATGACTGTTCCAAAATTTGTTTATCCATTCACCTGTTGAAGAACATCTTCATTGCTTCCAGTTTTTGGCAATTATAAATAAAGTTGCTAACAACATTTGTGTGCAGATTTTTGTGTAGACATAAGTTTTCAAATCAGTTGGGTAAATACCTAAGAGTATACAATAAACTACATTTAGCTTTCCAAGAAACTATCAGACTGTCTTCTCAATCTGGCTGTATGAGTTTTCATTCCCATCAACAATGAATGAGAGTTATTTCTCTGCATACTTGCCAGCAACTGGTGTTTTGGATTTTAGCCATTCTAACAGGTATATGGTAAAATCTCATTGTTTTAATTTTCAGTTTCTTAATGACAAATGATGTTGGGCATCTTTTCATATGTTTATTTGATATCCATATATCTTTTTTGGTGAGATATCTATTCAGATATTTTGTCCATTTTTTACTTCGGTTGTTTGTTTTTCTTACTGAGTTTTAAGGGCTTTTTTTTTTTTTCTATTTTAGATATACGTTTTCTTTAGATAAGTGTTTTGCAAAGATTTTTGCCCAGTCTGTAGCTTGTCTTTTCATTCTCTTAACAATGTTTTTCACAGTGCAGAAGTTTTCTAATCTTTGTAAATTCTACTTATCATCAATTTTTTTCCTTCATGGATTTTGCTTTTGATGTTGTATTTAAAAATTCATTGTCAAACTCAATGTCACCTAGGTTTTCTACTATATTTTCTTCTAGAAATTAAATGTTTTGCATTTTACATTTAGGTCTGTTCTTGAGGAGTTAATTTTTGTAAAAGGTGTAAGATCTGTGTCTTGGTTGATTTTTTTTTTTTGCATATGGACATCCAGTTGTTCCAGTGACATTTGTTGAAAAGACTATTATTTTTCCATTGGATTGCCACTCCTGTTTCAAAGATCAGTTGACTGTATTTGTTTGGGTCTATTTCTGGGCTCCCTGTTCTGATCTGTTGCAATGTACGTTTCTGTTCTTTCACCAAAATCATGCTGTTTTGAGTAGTGTAGTTTTTCAGATTGTTTTTTAAGGTAAAATACACAGAATAGTATCTACCCTTAGTAATGCCTTACACTCATGTGTGAGATTGAGTGGAGAGTGAAGTGTTGATTAATGTCCTGAGCCGGGTGCTTAACTTTTGAAATGAGACTGTATTTTTTTACTTAAAGTAACTGTGACAGTAGCTATTACCTTAAAATGAATAGAAAACTAATGAAGCCTGCTGAGTTCTTACCTAGTGCAGGGGCAAAGCTTCTTTCACTGAATAGCTTCATGGGCATTGAGAAGACAAAATTAAAGTTGAGTTTTAATGAAATCCCACTCTATGGGGTTATTCAACATATGTGTCCAACATACAAATATGTTAAAACTCAGATAGTATTTAAATAGTTATTTTATGGATTTAGGGTAACATGGGTCAAATCATTTGCCTATAACATTATAACTATATCTAGCAAGCAAATACTTGACATGTATCATAAAATATGTTAAATTACAGGTATTAATTCTATTTTCTGATACCACATTTCTGTTGTATAGTATTTTCTTAATACTATATTGATATAATCAAGATAAAATGTAAATATGTTGAAATAATGTTTATGTTTTGTTTTATTAAAAAGTATAAACTTTAGGTTGCTTTAATAACATCACAGTCTATTAATTACCAGCCATTTCTCAGTGTTTGTAATTATTCCAAACTGTGGGTCTAACACAACATCAATTATGCATCATGTTATATAGCACAATTATTGTTTAAGGTATTTTCTATCTCTTATCTAATTTTATGTCTGAGGCAAAATTATAATGCACCTTTGCTACACTTAGAGGATGTCACCATTTGTATTCTTGTGAGGTGCTTATATAAACTCCACTGTTGCCTATAACTGCCCTTGTCCAGCAGGAACAATTTCAGCTGCTAAGAATTGACCGATATATTAAAGTAGCTCAGAAACTACTAAGCATTTTCCTAGTAATCTCTCTGATTATTTTATACCTTTTCCATGTTTGCACTTTGAAAAAGAAAGATATTGTTGGAATTCACCTCTTTGAGGAAGTAAATCTGTTTAGGTAAGAGTGACTAATTAGCCTAAATCAGGGGTAAGTTAACTTTTTCTATAAACATTTTAGGCTTTCTGGACCACTTAGTCTCTGTCTCAGCCACTCTGCTGTTGTAGCATGAAAGCATCATGGGTAATATGTAAACTTATGAGCTGAGTCCTAATAAAACTTTATAAAATGTGCCAGCATTTGACCTGCAGGCTGTAGTTTGCTGATCACTGGCATAGAGAATAGAATGTGCACTTCAAACTTTTTGTTTGCAAGTAAAGTGGAATTAAATAAATGCTGGCAGGCAACTTGTAAAATCTAGCACAGAGTAGTAATTACAATGGAAGTTGTGCTGTGTGTTTGTCAGGAGTCCTTTAAGAAAATGCCTCAAGTACCAGAACTTTACTTGAAAATGTTCAAGACTAAGAACTATTATCAAATGCTATCTTGTTTGTACAGAGGAAGAATCAAAAGAAGGGCAAATTCTAAAATGGTGCAGATGAGCCACTGGAATGGCCTCACCTCTCTCTTGCAGCAGTGGCCCATGCTGATGAAGGGAGCCTCTAAGGACTTGGTTATCTGGGACATTACAGAGGAACAGGAAACAGACACACACGCAGAGCTTAAAAAATGGTTCATGGACCCAACCCTACGTACTTCCCTCTTGGGAGAGACTCTAGCTTGTCAGTAACAGCATATTTATTCTTAGTTTAGAATAGATGACCTAATTCCCTAGCCCTGGATGGATCACAATCAACATATCAGTAAGGCGGAATAAGAAAGCTGCTGCTGGAGGCTGACAACCCGAGAGTAGGGAGAATGTAGGTTTAAAACAGACACAGCAATTTAAAATCCCCAGCCTTGTAGTTATTTACTGCTGGAATAAACATCCTTCCTTATGTACAGACTGATTTTGGCGAAGATAATTATGACATGTGGACCAGATCAATCAGAAGCATTGTGGAAATAAAGAGGTATTGGCAGATGTGTGTTTATGAGTAGATGTTACTCAAGCTCAGTGAAATTGACTAAAGTAATGGCTTAAACAAATAAGAAAAAGAGTGATTTTCTGGAGACACAGTCACCAACTGTTTAGCTGCCCAAAGTATGCAGGGAACTACTACTACATATATTTCCTGGAGACAAATGTGGAAAAAGGCCCTTTGGAATTATAAGAAAAAATGAAATTAGGAGCCTACTTGATCTTGACCACAGGTCAACATGAAAACCTTAGTCATACTCTGTCTACTGTCTTAAGAAAGGGGAGAAAAACATCCAAATGTGCAATAGCTTTCCAAAAGTGATTCCACTACAAGTGGTTAAAATTATTAATAAAAAATCTTGGCACTTAAAGGCGTAAAATTATTTGAAACACTTCATTTCACAATGATGTTGAATAAATAAAGCATTACTCTCCTTAAGTAAAGCCAGATGTAGAAACAGATTACTTTTTCTTTGCTGAACGTTTTGGAGATTTGTACTTGCATAAGATTGTTTCCATATAATACAAAGTGTAGTGGACATTTGACTGTTATTTGGTAATTGTGATCAATATTAAGTATCCAAGAATAATTTATTTTTCACATGAATTAATTTCGTGCAAATTTTAAGCTTAGATGTCTGATACCAATATGATTAACTGCTAAACATCTTTCTTTTTTCCTACATAGATATCATTTACATTGCTAGGAGATTATTTGAAATTCTTAAGTTATCTAAGGTTTCAAAACTTGTTGCTGAGAAGAAATGACTGAACATCTAATAATTTATCTGTTACTCTGGTTTAATTCTTTTGCCTTATTACATGTTTTTAATCTCTCCTTTTTAATGTAATAAATAAAATATAGTAACAGATACAGATGAAGACCCATTTGTACCCATCCCCAGTCCACTACCCTCTTTCTTACCCCAAGATAACCTTTACCCAAATTCATGTTTTTAGTTTTTTGTATATGTACTTTAATTGCTATGTACTATTTCAGTGTATTAATAAGCTGCAATTCTCCATTGATCTGTTGATAGACATTTGGGTTGTTGTACTGGTAAAAATTGTAATGAAATCAACTTTGCAATTTTGTTTCCTCATACATGTATCTAAAAGTAGTATTTCTGGACATGCTTATCAGCAACCTGGCTTTTATTGCAAAACCTCTCTCTTCTGTGGCTGTACCAATGTACAGTCCCAACCATGTGTGAGAATTCTCATGTATCCACGTCTTCAACAAACTCAATATTATCCAGCTTGCAATTAAAAATTTGTCAATCTGATAGTATTAAAACTGATGGGTTTTGTTTTAATTTTCATTTGCTTGATTGCTAGTCACATGAAACATCTTGCATATATTTTTGCTTCCTTCATGTGTTTGTTAAAGACCCTATGAAATGACGGAGCATGACAATGAGTTGGGGTGCCAAAGGTTTCCATGGCTAGGAGTTGAATTCTTCAAAAACTGAGGGACATGATTACATGTTGAGGAGATGTCAGCAGGGAGGAGAGGGAGAAGGAGTCAAGAAACTCTCAGGATCAAGAACATGTAAACAATGGTTGGGAAGTGACACTGGGAACATAACCCCTAGCAGAAGAACGTGGAGCTGCTTCCAGAGGGCTGAGAGAGTGGTGTCCAGAGAGTTTCCACAGGAGAGAGCAAGGTTTTAATTTAGGGCATGCGAAGAAGTAGAAGATACGGCATGGGGTATGCTGATTGGAAGGTCCAAGGACACACTTGAAGGATTTGTAAAGAAAGTAATAGGTCAGAATTAGGCATAGAGGGAGGACCATGGAGATGGGGATCATGGGTGGGAGGCATGATGGTACTGACTCTGACATGCTTTCAGAGGAGGATAGAAACCTGTGTAGTGGGATGGTCTTCCCTTGATGGTAGGACAGCTCCCAGGGAGAGGGATTGTGCTTGTTGCTCTTACTCAGTGTGGGTCCCAAGAACCTAATATGGTGCTTTTGTTTGAGTCAACAGTTTCCTATGCTTCCTGTCCTTTAAGAGACCGAGCTAAATGCAACCAGAAAATAGAGCCAGAAGCACTTGATAAACTGCTTCTTCTTTTTTAAACATCTTTATTGGAGTATAATGGCTTTACAATGTTCTGTTAGTTTCTGCTGTATAACAAAAGAATCAGCTATACATATACATATATCCCCATATCCCTTCCTTCTTACATCTCCCTCCCACCCTCCCTATTCCACCCCTCTAGGTGGTCACAAAGCACCAAGTTGATCTCCCTGTGCTATGAGGCTGCTTCCCACTAGCTATCTATTTTATATTTGGTAGTGTATATATGTCCATGCCACTCTCTCACTTTGTCCCAGCTTACCCTTCCCCCTCCCCGTGTCCTCAAGTCCATTCTCCACCTCTGTGTCTTTATTCCTGTGCTGTCCCAGTTTTTTTTCCTCTTAGATTCCATATGTATGTGTTAGCACACGGTATTTGTTTTTCTATTTCTGACTTACTTCACTCTGTATGACACACTCTAGGTCCATCCACCTCACTACCAATAACTCAATTTCGTTTCTTTTTATGGCTGAGTAATATTCCATTGTATATATGTGCCACATCTTCCTTATCCATTCATCTGTCGATGGACACTTAAGTTGCTTCCACGTCATGGCTATTGTAACTAGAGCTGTAATGAACATTGTGGTACATGACCCTTTTTGAATTATGGTTTTCTCAGGGTGTATGCCCAGTAGTGGGATTGCTGGGTCGTATGGTAGTTCTATTTTTAGTTTTTTAAGGAACCTCCATACTGTTCTCCATAGTGGCTGTACCAATTCACATTCCCACCAGCAGTGCAAGAGGGTTCCCTTTTCTCCACATCCTGTCCAACATTTATTGTTTGTAGATTTTTTGATGATGGCCATTCTGACTGGTGTGAGGTGATACCTCATTGTAATTTTGATTTGCATTTCTCTAATGATTAGTGATGTTGAGCATCCTTTCATGTGTTTGTTGGCAATATGAATATCTTCTGTGGAGAAATGTCTATTTAGATCTTCTGCCCATTTCTGGGTTGGCTTGTTTGTTTTTTTGATATTTAGCTGCATGAGCTGCTTGTATATTTTGGAGATTAATCCTTTGGCAGTTGCTTCATTTGCAAATATTTTCTCCCATTCCAAGGGTGGTCTTTTCATCTTGTTTATGGTTTCTGTTGCTGTGCAAAAGCTTTTAAGTTTCATTAGGTCCCATTTGTTTATTTTTGTTTTTATTTCCATTTCTCTAGGAGGTGGGTCAAAAGGATCTTGCTGTGATGTATGTCATAGAGTGTTCTGCCTATGATTTCCTCTAAGAGTTTGATAGTGTCTGGCCTTACATTTAGGTCTTTAATCCATTTTGAGTTTATTTTTGTGTATGGTGTTAGGGAGTGTTCTAATTTCATTCTTTTACATGTAGCTGTCCCATTTTCCCAGCACCACTTATTGAAGAGGCTGTCTTTTCTCCACTGTATAATCTTGTCTCCTTTATCAAAGATAAGGTGACCATATGAGTGTGGGTTTATCTCTGGGCTTTCTCTCCTGTTCCATTGATCTATATTTCTGTTTTTTGCTAGTACCATACTGCCTTGATTACTGTAGCTTTGTAGTATAGTCTGAACTCAGAGAGACCGATTCCTCCAGCTCTGTTTTTCTTTCTCCAGATTGCTTTGGTGATTTGGGGGTCTTTTGTGTTTCCATACACATTGTGAAATTTTTTGTTCTAGTTCTGTGAAAAATGCCATTGGTAGTTTGATAGGGATTGCATTGAACCTGTAGATTGTGTAGGGCAGTATAGTCATTTTCACAATGTTGATTCTTCCAATCCAAGAACATGGTATATCTCTCCATCTGTTTGTATCATCTTTAATTACTTTCATCAATGTCATACTTTTCTTCATACAGGTCTTTTTTCTCCCTAGATAGGTTTATTCCTAGGTATTTTATTCTTTTTGTTGCAGTGGTAAATGGGAGTGTTTCCTTAATTTCTCTTTCAGATTTTTCATCATTCGTATATAGGAATGCACCAGATTTTTGTGCATTAATTTTGTATCCTGCTACTTTACCAGATTCATTGATTAGCTCTAGTAGTTTTCTGGTAGCATCTTTAGGATTCTCTAGGTATAGTATCATGTCATCTGCAAACAGTGACAGTTTTATTTCTTCTTTTCTGATTTGGATTCCTTTTGTTTCTTTTTCTTCTCTGATTGCTGTGATGAAAACTTCCAAAATTATGTTGAAGAATAGTGGGGAGAGTGGACAAGCTTGTTCTATTCCTGATCTTAAATGGTTTCAGTATTTCACCATTGAGAACGATGTTGGCTGTGGGTTTGTCATATATGGCCTTTAGTATGTTGAGGTAAGTTACCGGTATGCCTCCTTTCTGGAGGGTTTTTATCATAAATGGATGTAGAATTTGGTTGAAAGCTTTTTCTGCACCTATTGAGATGATCATATCGTTTTTCTCCTTCAATTTGTTAATCTGTTTTGTCACATTGATTGATTTGCATCTGTTGAAGAATCCTTGCATTCCTGGGATAAACCCCACTTGATCATGGTGTATGATCCTTTTAATGGGCTGTTGGATTCTGTTTCCTAGTATTTTGTTGAGGATTTTTTCATCTATGTTCATCAGTGATATTGGCCTCTACTTTTCTTTCTTTGTGATATATTTGTCTGGTTTTGGTATCAGAGTGGTGGTGGCCTCATAGAATGAGTTTGGAGTGTTCCTCCCTCTGCTATATTTGGGAAGACTTCGAGAAGGATAGGTGTTAGCTCTTCTCTAAATGTTTGATAGAATTCACCTGTGAAGCCATCTGGTCCTTGCCTTTTGTTTTTTGAAAGATTTTTAAACACAGTATCAATTTCAGTGCTTGTGATTATTCTGTTTATATTTTCTATTTCTTCCTGGTTCAGTCTGGGATGGTTGTGCTTTTCTAAGAATTTGTCCATTTCTTCCAGGTTGTCCATTTTATTGGCATATAGTGGCTTGTAGTAATCTCTCATGATCCTTTGTATTTCTGAAGTGTCAGTTGTTACTTCTCCTTTTTCATTTCTAATTCTATTGATTTGAGTCTTCTCTCTGTTTTTCTTGATGAGTCTGGCTAAAGGTTTATCAATTTTGTTTATCTTCTCAAAGAGCCAGCCTTTAGTTTTATTGATCTTTGTTATTGTTTCCTTCATTTCTTTTTCATTTACTTCTGATCTGATCTTTATGATTTCTTTCCTTCTGCTATGTTTGGGGTATTTTCTTTTTGTTTTTATGTCTCTAATTGCTTTAGGTGTAAGGTTAGTTTGTTTATTTGAGATGTTTCTTGTTTCTTGATGTAGGATTCTATTGCTATAAGTTTCCTTGTTAGGACAGATTTTGCTGCATCCCATAGGTGTTGGGTGGTCATGTTTTCTTTGTCATTGTTTCTAGGTATTTTTTGATTTCCTCATTTGTTTCTTCAGTGATCTCCTTGTTACTTAGTAGTGTATTGTGTAGCCTCCATGTATTTGCATTTTTTACAGATTTTTTTCCTGTAATTGATATCTAGTCTCATAGTGTTTTGGTCGGAAAAGATACTTGATACAATTTCAATTTTCTTAAATTTACCAAGGCTTGCTTTGTGATCCAAGATATGATCTGTCCTGGAGAATGTTCCATGAGCACTTGACAAGAAAGTGTATTCTGTTGTTTTTGGATAGAATGTCCTATAGATATCAATTAAGTCTATCTTGTTTAAAGTATCATTTAAAGCATGTGTTTCTTTATTTATTTTCATTTTGTATGATCTGTACATTGGTAAAATTGGGGTGTTACAGTCCCCTACTATTATTGTGTTACTGTCAATTTCCCCTTTTATGGCTGTTAGCATTTGCCTTATATATTGAGGTGCTTCTATGTTGGGTGCATAAATATTTAAAATTGTTATATCTTCTTCTTGGAATGATACCTTGATCATTATGTACTGTCCTTCTTTGTCTCTTGTAATAGTCTTTATTTTAAAGTCTATTTTATCTGATGTGAGAATTGTTACTCCAGCTTTCTTTTGATTTGCATTTGCATGGAATATCTTTTTCCATCCCTTCACTTTCAGTCTGTATGTGTCCCTTGGTCTGAAGTGGGTCTCTTGTAGACAACATATATACAAGTCTTGTTTTTGTATCCATTCAGCCAGTCTATGTCTTTTGGTTGGAGCATTTAGTCCATTTACATTTAAGCTAATTATCAATATGTATGTTCCTATTCCCATTTTCTTAGTTGTTTTGGGATTGTTATTGTAAGTCTTTTCCTTCTCTTGTGTTTCCTGCCTAGAGAAGTTCCTTTAGCATTTGTTGTAAAGCTAGTTTGGTGGTGCTCAATTCTCGTAGCTTTTGCTTGTCTATAATGCTTTTAATTTCTCCATCAAATCTGAATGAGATCCTTGATGGGTAGAGTCATCTTGGTTGTAGGTTTTTCTCCTTCATCACTTTATTTTTTATTTATTTATTTTTTTGTCGTACATGGGCCTCTCACTGTTGTGGCCTCTCCCATTGCAGAGCACAGGCTCTGGACTTGCAGGCTCAGTGGTCATGGCTCACGGGCCTAGCTGCTCCGCGGCATGTGGGACCTTCCCGGACTGGGGCACAAACCTGTGTCCCCTGCATCGGCAGGCGGACTCTCAACCATTGTGCCACCCGGGAAGCCCCACCTTCATCACTTTAAATATATCCTCCCACTCCCTTCTGGCTTGCAGATTTTCTTCTGAAAGATCACCTGGCAACATTATGGGAATTCCCTTATGTGTTATTTGTTGTTTTTCCCTTGCTGCTTTTAATATTTGTTCTTTGTATGTAATTTTTGATAGTTTGATTAATATGTTTCTTGGCATGATTCTCCTTCGTTTTATCCTGTATGGGATGCTCTGTGCTTCCTGGACTTGATTGACTATTTCCTTTCCCATATTAGGGAAGTTTTCAACTATAGTCTCTTCAAATATTTTTTCAGTCCCTTTCTTTTTCTCTTCTTCTTCTGGAACCCTTATAAGTTGAATGTTGATGCGTTTAATGTTTTCCCAGAGGTCTCTGAGACTGTCCTCAATTCATTTCATTCTTTTTTCTTTATTCTGCTCTTTGGTAGTTCTTTCCACTATTTTATCTTCCACGTCACTTATCCATTCTTCTGCCTCAGTTATTCTGCTATTGATTCCTTCTAGAGAATTTTAAATTTCATTTATTGTGTTGTTCAACATGGTTTGTTTGCTCTTTAGTTCTTTTAAGTCCTTGTTAAACGTGTCTTGTATTTTCTCCATTCTATTTCCAAGATTTTGGATCACCTTTACTATCATTACTCTGAATTCTTTTTCAGGCAGACTGCCTATTTCCTCTTCAGTTTTTTGGTCTGGTGGGTTTTAATTTGCTCCTTCATCTGCTGAGTATTTCTCTGTCTTCTCATTTTGCTTAACTTACTGTGTTTGGGGTCTCCTTTTTGCAGGCTGCAGGTTCATAGTTCCCATTGGTTTTGGTGTCTACCCCCAGTGGGTAAGGTTGGTTCAGTGGATTGTGTAGGCTTCCTGGTGAAGGAGACTGATAACTGTGTTCTCGTGGATGAGGCTGGATCTTGTCTTTCTGGTCGGCAGGACCATGTCCAGTGGTGTGTTTTGGGGTGTCTGTGAACTTAGTATATTTTTAGGCAGCCTCTCTGCTAATGGGTGGGGTTGTGTTCCTGTCTTGCTAGCTGTTTGGTAAGGTGTGTCCAGCACTGGAGCTTGCTGGTCGTTGAGTGGAGCTGGGTGTTAGTATTGAGACAGAGATCTCTTTTAGAGCTCTTGACAATTGATATTATGTGGGGCTGGGAGGTCTCTGATGCTCCAGTGTCCTGAACTCGGCTCTCAGAGGCTCAGGCTTAACCCCTGGTAGGATCACCAAGACCTTTTCAGCCACATGGCTCAGAAGAGAAGTGAGGAAAAAAAGAAAGAAAAATAAAATAAATAAAATAAAAGTTATTAAAATAAAAAATAAAAAAATATTAAAATAAAAAAAATTTAATATAAGAAAAAAAAGAAGAGAGCAAACAAACCAATAAATAAATCCACCAAAGATAGCAAGCACTAAAATCTATACTAAGATAAACATAAAGATCAGTAGCTGTTCTGTCGCATACAGCAAACCCCAAGTCTACCATTGCTCCTAAAGTCCACCGTCTCAATTTTGATAAGATTCATTGTCTATACAGGTATTCCACAGGCGCAGGGTACATCAAGTTGATTGTGGATATTTAATCTGCTGCTCCTGAGACTGCATGGAGAAATTTCCTTTTCTCTTCTTTGTTCGCACAGCTCCTGGGGTTCAGCTTTGCATTTGGCCCCACCTCTTCATGTAGGTTGCCCTCTGGTGTCTCTTCTTTGACCAGACAGGAGTGGGTTAAAGAAGCAGCTGATTAGGGGGCTCTGGCTCACTCAGGCTGGGGAGAGGGAGGGGTACGGAATGTGGGGCGAGCCTGCGGCTGCAGAGGCTGGTGTGACATTGCAACAGCCTGAGGCATGCTGTGTGTTCTCCTATGGAATTTGTCCTTGGCTCACGGGACCCTGGTAGTGGTGGGCTGCACAGGCTCCTGGAGGGGAGGTGTGGATAGTGACTTGTGCTTGCACACAGGCTTCTTGGTGGCTGCAGCAGCAGCCTTAGCATTTCATGCCCATCTTTGGGGTCCGTGCTGATAGCCATGGCTTGTGCCTGTCTCTGAACCTCATTTAGGCAGTGTTCTGAATCTCCTCTCCTCACACATCCCAAAACAATGGTTTCTTGACTCTTAGGCAGGTCCAGAGTTTTTCCCAGACTCCCTCCTGGCTAGTTGTGGTGGAGTAGCCCCATTCAGGCTGTGTTCACAAAGCCAACCCCAGTCCTCTCCCTGGGGCCTGACATCCGAAGCCCGAGCCTCAGCTCCCAGCCCCCACCCGCCCCGGCAGGTGAGCAGACAAGCCTCTCAGGCTGGTGAGTGCTGGTCAGCACTTATCCTCTGTGCGGGAATCTCTCCGCTTTGCCCTCTGCACACCTGTTGCTGTGCTCTCCTCTGTAGCTCTGAAGCTTCCCTCTGCCCACCCCCATTTCCACCAGTGAAGGGGCTTCCTAGTGTGTGGAAACTTTTCCTCCTTCACAGCTCCCTCCCAGAGGTGCAGGTCTTGTGCCTATTCTTTTGTCTTTGTTTTTTCTTTTGCCCTACCCAGGTACATGGGAACTTTCTTGCCTTTTGGAAAGTCTGACATCTTCTGCCAGCATTCAGTAGGTGTCCTGTAGGAGTTGTTCCACATGTAGATGTATTTTTGAAATATTTGTGGGGAGGAAGGTGATCTCCATGTCTTACTCGTCTGCCATCTTGAAGGTCCTCCCCGATAATCTCTGTTTCTAGAGTAGGTTTCTCAAATGGAATTCAGAATCTAGAAATAAAATCACTAAGCAGTTACCCTAAAAAGTATTTAAAAATATTTCTCCTTTATCTATATAAATACAAGTTCTTTGCAAATGGAATTCAGAGTTTAGAAATAAAATTCACTTAGCAGCTACCCTAAAAAGTATTTAAAAATATTTCTCCTTTATCTATATAAATACAAGTTCTTTTCTTTTCAGTTTAGTCTTTATCAAAAACTTCACAGGAAAATGTTTTTATTATTTAAAACATGTCTTTCCATTGGGATTATATTCTATGCAAACATCAGTTCTGAATGACTCGTGGATGGTGTGGCTTCATATACTGCATAGAATGTGTTTAATTTATGCAAGTTTATCCACAATTAAAGTGATATATTTTGGGAACATTTGTTACTAGGTGTACTCTTTTTTAAAAAAATAATATTGAGTTTTATTTTATTTCATATTTTACGCAGTCCTCTCTCTATGGATATTTACACTATTCTCAATCTTTTGCTGTTACATATCATGTTACAGTGAAGAACCTGTATCTGTACATACATTGCTTTCCACACATGCAAGTGTATTATTTTTTAATATCTTTGTTGGAGTATCATTGCTTTACAATGTTGTGTTAGTTTCTGCTGTTTAACAAAGTGAATCAGCAATACGTATAAATATATCCCCATATCCCCTCCCTCTTACGTCTCCCTCCCACCCTCCCTATCCCACCCCTTTATGTGGACACAAAGCACCAAGCTACTAGGAGTACTATTGATGTTTATAAAAATCAAATTTTATACATTTTACTAAAATTTGGTGCTAGTGAAAATGTTTTGTCATGTTGCATCAAATTTGTAAGAGCAAAGCAATTTCAGCATTAAAAAAACACCAAATCATAAAGTCAATGTAGTACTCATAATTTCTTGGAAATTAGTGAAAACTTTTCAAATTTACCAAGAGTCAGCAATGAGTCTAGACAAAGGAATTAAGGCTGGAACCTACTTGGCCCAGTGTCCCATGTCACATCAAATGATGGGAAATCACGTCCTGCTCCTGGATTTTGCATATCACCATGTTGTCTCTTGTCTTGGCTGTCTGCTACTTTTACCCAGATTGAGACAACACATTTCTTGTAACTACTATTTAAATACTTAAATGTGAATTTAAATATTTGTTTAAATATTCAATTTTTCGGCTTAATAAAAATCTATTGTTAGAAATGAGAGAAACATCATTCAAGAAGAGTAGGTCTTACTCTAGTTTATCTTCAATTCTTCCCTTTAATATTCCTACATTTACACCATGAAACTGGTTTTTTGGTTCACAATGTTTAAAAGAAATGAAATTATCCATTGATGTAAGGATGAATCTGGCTCACCCCTTCAGGTCGTCAGCCAGTCAGTACTCAAGACCTTGTCAGTGAGCCAGAGACAAGGTTGCATGCTTCTAGGAGGCTCCAACTCGCTAACATTCATTCATTGAACAAACATTCAGTGAGTGCCTCCTATGTGCCTGCACCGTAGAAATGCTGGGGATACAGAGAGAATAATATGTTCATGAATGCCTGTCTTCAAACTTATATTCTGCAACAAATATAGCTGAGCAGAGAACCTGCTTCCTGGTCTTCCCACAGTGTCCTAGTACCTCCAGGTCTCTTCTCTAGCCACAAGTCTGACACCAAGGAGCAAAAAATACTTTCACTTTATTTCCCCTGAGAGTCCTTGTCTTTTAAAGTATCCCTGATGAGCCAAACAAAACCTGGTCAAATTGCTGAAGTCACTGGGAATTTGGCTGATGTAGCATACAGACTCAGTTGTCAGAGACAACCTCCTCCTTCTTGAAAACATGTCCCTCTTTTGGCAGCTTCCCCAGTGCCATTTCTCTCTTCCAGATCCTAGTCCCTTAATACCCTGCCTCCATTTTCCAGTCCCTCTGTCCTGTCTCATACAGGCATGTCACTCCTTACCTCTACTTCAGTGCGTCTCTGGTCTGTGTGTGGAAATTTAAAAAAGAAGTACCTAACACAGTTTCTGCCTTCTAAGAACTTAGTTTTATTGAAGGTTTAATACAGTTGAGATGTGATCATAAAGAAATGTGTCTGAATTAGAAAAATGTTTTCAGCAATGATAACATCATAAAAGTACAAATATATGAATGTAATAGAGATTTTCTTTTCTTCAAAATGACTACATTAGGTTAGACCCATAAGTTCTAATGTTTTTAAAAGTCACTTACATTCTATTTGAGAATGCAATGGATTGTAAAAATGAAGCAGGTTATTGAACTGCTGTATGTTGATACACGAAACAAAGGATGGTATGAAGCAAGACATAATCAGGTGGTAAAGGAATGCCATGGACTATGGTAAAGGTGACATGAGTGTGGATTCCAGTCATGGGGAAAGACTACACAGATGTTTTGAGTCCTAAGTTTGGCCTTGAAGGAAGAATAGGTTCTAGATTGGGAGGGAGGTAAGAAAGAGTGGCAGGATTGTGTTATAACCCGAGTGATGTATCCACTGATGTCCTGGTTTGTTCTGTCCTGCCCCATTTTGGTGAGAGGGGAAGTCATCCCTTTACACAGTCATTCCTATCCAAGACATTCAGGGACTGGACCTACTTTTAGGTGTGGAAAGATTGGTGCCTATAGAACTGGGGCCTCCAGGTTTTCTACAGACAGGGTGCTGGTGGGAGGAATGATGTCCCATTGAGAAGAGCACTGAACATTAAATGGTTGACTGGTGATGATTGGGGAAGGGAATCATTGGTGTAGCAAGTTAACTTCCCATCGACTATTAAAAAATGATGACAAACACTGTTTTACAGGCAGAGCCAAGATTACAATAAAGTAAGGGAAAGCTGGAGACACCAAAAATGAGGAGGAAATTAAAATCCAGATCAGTAAGCAGCTGTCTTGGGGTAGGGTTGAAGTACTGTAGGTTGCCAGTTTCTGTACTCTTGGGATTAGTGTTTTAATATCCATGTGGGACTAGACAATGAGTCTTTGGTCTAAGCTAGGAGGGAGAGTGAGTTGGACCTGAGACTCCTGCATAGGGACAAGATATTCAAAGGTCCATACCGTCAGTAAAAGTATAAATTAAGAAAACAATTAATTGGTACAGAGAGGCAACAAGGGAGCCTTTCTGTCATGGGTGGAAAAACGTTCTTAAGAAGTGTTATTGACAAGCTTGTGCTTTGTGCTGGTTTGGGGTCTGAATTTATGCTATCTGCTAAGAAATTAAGATAAAATTTGTCCTGAGACAATAATACCCTGGCAAGAGGGAGTGCAAAAGCACTCTGGAGGGGCAAATCTTTCATGTAGTTTGCACAGAATTACCATCAATAAGATCCTACTAAAAATGAACTCACAATCCATATTTATCTAACAGCATGCTGAATTCAATGTTTCTTGTGGTCTGGGAATTTTGACAGGAGCCCCAAAGGCTGAGAACAGCATGTATCAGATCACCTACAAAGAACAAGTGAAATTTGTGAACTTATTTTGACCTACCTTCAGAGTAGGTAAGGATAGGCTTGAATATTGATTAGGAGGAATTTCAGAGTGAGAATTCCTTCAGAGAGAGAGAGAGAGCTCTGTAGATGAAATAGGTGTTCCCTTCCCTCCCATTCTCCCAGTCAAATGTGAGTGGGACAGGGTGGGGTCATATATAACCACTCAGACAGTTTTTTTGTATCCTTGGGATTTAGGAACTTTTTTTTTTTCATTTATGTTTGGAAATATATAACAGCAAGAGGCTGACCATATGCCCTGAGAAAGATTGAGGATAGATGGCCTTCATGGGAAGAAGCTATATTTCCATTGAATGGGGGCAAAAATGAATGTTCTTGTGAGCCAGATGTGGACCCGTTGGATGGGAGACTCTGAGAAAAGGTTTTGCCTAGAGAGATGTGATGATTATAGCAGGAAGATTTTGGATGCAGAACAAAAAAGCCAAGGGTTTGGGGTTCTCCTGAGTGGCCCCTAGAGGAAGATTGCTCATATTGGGAATATGCAGATGCAGATTTTCAGAAGAGGAGAATCTCTGGGGAATGCCCTGGGCATTCCAGGACAGAAAAAGAGCATTCATCCATCTGTAACAACTTGAAGGCACCAATGCCATGTTATTTACTTCCCATCAAACCTTGGACCCCAGGTACACAGAACTGGCTCACCTACAATCCTTGGTCCATGACACATTCATCATTTTCATCATTAGTCTAAGCATGGCCTGCTTGTGTATTTATTTTTAATAAGGTATTAAGGACCCGTGAAACCACCACCCCAAACAAAAGCCAAGATCTTGGTAATAGTCTAAATCTAATGGTGTGGTTCTCCCATCCTATTCCCCTGCCTCCATCAACTCAAAGTAGTCATCATTCTGAATCCTGTGTTCAACATCACTTGGTTTCATTTTTCTCTAAGATTATTTTTTGAGGTATAATAAACATACATAAAAAAGTGTATAACTCTTAATAATACAGCTCAATAAAATCAAATTTGCTCTTTAAAAACAATACAATAGACAAAATTCTGTCAAAGCTTAAGAAAAAACAGGTAGAAAAATAAACAATAATAGGAATAAAAAGGGAATGAAACTAGAGATCCAGTGGATATTTAAAAAAATAAACATCTGTGAACAGCTTTTTGCCAATAAATTTGAAATATGAAATAGAAAGTTGTCTGGAAAAATGTAATATAATAAAACTGACTTAAGAAGAAAGAGGAAACGTGACTAGATAAATTATAACTAAAGGAATTGAATAAGTAGTTAAAAATATAACATCCACCTTTCCCAAACAACAAACAAAAATGCATGAGACCCATATTATTGCTAACAAACATGAAACATAAAATAACATTGTTATACACACCTTTTCTGTGATTCTGTGTTTCCATTTTAGAAGTCACTTTGCTTTGTGGATGAGGTTGAGCCGTGGCCATATGAACTTAGACGTGGTATTTAAAAAATTCTCAATGCTTCAAAAATAATATCACAGAATCTTAAAGAGATGTAAATGAATTTTTGGCATCTTAAGAATTTTCATAAATAAGTATTTGAGCCACAGTTTTAGTAAAAATCAGTACCTCAGAGGAACATTTTTCTTGGTTTGAAAACAGCAAGTGTTCCAGATAAATGTGTCCTTTGTTAGCTAACTTTACTAATCAATTCATACCACTGGCTTCAGAAGCAAGATATTTACAAACTGTGTAGGAATTACTAGGAATCAATCTTGTGGCCTAATTGTGTCATAGTATCTCCTTTCATGGCAGTTACAGTATTTTCAGAGACACAAGTCAGCCCAATGTAGCTAAACCTACATTTTAATGAGATCTGCTATGACAGTATTCTACAGGGTCTTCTTCAGAATTTAGATTTTGCCTAATTATTCTATTTCATTCTTTGGCATTTTTTCATTAGTTATCTCCACTACTCAAGTAATATTTCCCTAGTTAATTGGTGGTTATGGATGATTAATTTGGTTTATGGGTCATTGCTTTCACAAAGATATTTTTTAACCCCTTGTCTGAGCTAACATGCAGAGAGTTTTGTGTGGGTTTCCTCCTCTGGCTAAGACAGAATTGATACTCTAATTCTTCACTCAGTCAGTTATTCAGGTGTCTATATATTTGTTCATCAATGATTTTTCATTTTCTCTATATCTGGCACTCTTAGGTGCTGGGGACACAAAGATGAACAAGTTTGGGCCTTTTCCTTGAATAACTCACAGTGTAGAGGGAGATGAAAATGTGCTCATAGATTTATTACAATGGAACAGGATAAATGCTATCATACAGGTAGGAAAAGAGGGCCAGGGCTCTGCAGAGGAAGGAGAAACTAATTCCGCTTCACTGGGGAGGTGACTTTTAAGCTATGTTTTGAAGGACTATAAAGAAGGAGGATTAAGTAGCAGAATTAACAGAGGCAAATATATGAATTCCTGAAAGTATCTAGGAATTTCTTAGAAGTTCAGTATAGTAGGAGTATAAAGCACAAGGGAGAGTTTTGGAAGATAAAATTAGAAAGATATTATATATAAAATAGATAACCAGCAAGCACTTATTGTATAGTATAGGGAACTATACTCAATATTTTGTAATAACCTAAAAGGGAAAAGAATCTGAAAAAAGATAGATATTTATGTATATATACCTGAAGCACTTTGCTATATACCTGAAACTAACACAGCATTGTAAATCAACTATACTAAATAAAAACTATAACAAAAAAAGAAAGATGTTTTGGGGACCATCTTAGGTATCTATTGGTGTGTAAAAAAATTACCTCAAATCTTAGTAGCTTAAAAACAATAAATTAGTTCACAGTTTCTGTGGGTCAAGAATTGGGGAGCAGCTTAGCTTTGTGGTTCTGGCTCCGGGTCTCTCATTAAGTTGCAGTCAAGATGTCAGCTTTGGCTGTGCTCATCTGAAAGTGTGAAAAGGGCTGAAGGATCTGCTTGTAAGGTGCTCACTCACATCCTGGCAAGACTGTGATGGGTTTTGGTAGAAGTCTTCAGTTTTTCATCTCATGGACCATTCCAGAAGGTGATTAAGTGTCCTCATGACATGTCAGCTGCTTCCCCCAGAGCAAGTGATCGAAGAGAGTATAATGTAGAATCCAGAATGTCTTCTGTGACCTGGCGTTCAAAGTCACACGTTATCATTTCTACAACGTCCTCATGGTTATACAGGTCAATAGGTTTCTCCTATTTATAAGGCTTTTGTAGTTTTTTCCCTACTCTTTACTATAATGTAAGCAGCTTTTCATATAATTAAAAAATCAACAGATATTTTTAACAGAGTAATTAAGGAAGATAATTGAGATCTTGAGATACTTGTGACAGAGACCAATGAGGAGTCTATGAGAGATAATGAGATATTAGACAAAGCAGTGGTAGTAGAGTTAGAGAAAAAACAGTTGGGAGGAATTTCTGAGCTGGAATCCACAAAATTAGGTGGCCGATTAGATGTTTGGAGTACAGAAGGGAGATATTAATTACAACATTAAAATTTCTGGAGCACCAAAAGCAATATAATTGGTGGCATGGGTGCCTGAGGTGTAGTTAAAGATCTGTTCTTGGAACTTATTGGCAGAGGAACCTGTGGGCATGTGGGCACTCTGCAACTGTCCAGTGGAGAGGAAGAAATTGAAGATCCAAGAGAAAGAGATGATAAGTGACAGAGCATGGCCTTAGAGGAGGCATGAGGGATTCAGGCAGATGGTAAAGGGCTAGCTTTGGAGAGGATAACCTCCCAGTGTTATTGGATATCTATCATATGCTAGGCACTGAGCATACTTATTTAATTCTTACAACAACACAGTGGGAAGGTTCTTCCTTCCTTCCCTTGTTCCTTCCTTCCTTCCTTCCTTCCTTCTTTCCTTCCTTCCTTCCTTTCTTCCTTCCTTCCTTCCTTCCTTCCTTTCTCTCTTTCTCTCCTTCTCTCTCTCCCTCTTTCTTTCTTTCTTTCTTTCTTTCTTTCTTTCTTTCTTTCTTTCTTTCTTTCTCTCTCTCCCTTTCTCTCTCCCTTTCTTTCTTTCTTTCTTTCTTTCTTTCTTTCTTTCTTTCTCTTTCTTTCCTTCCTTCCTTCCTTCCTTCCTTCCTTCCTTCCTTCTTTCTTTCTTTCTTTCTTTCTTTCTTCTCTCTTTTCCTTTCTTTCTCATTTTATTTATTTATTAGCCTCTGGTAATTGGTGTGGAGGTTAGGTTAGAATGGTTACATAACCTTTTTAGGGTCATCCAGCTAGTAAGTAATAAATCTAGGATTAAGATTCAGTTCTTCTTGGATAATGCAACGAAGAGTTTGACTTCACTTTTGATGTTTGCTCACAGCTTTTAAGCTCCACAACTCCCCATTCCCATTCTGCCCACATCTGGGCAAGAAAGTCTGAGTGCTCCCTTCTTTGGTGCTGTGGGAAGTCCAAGCACCAGCTCATGAAGGGGGGCCTTCACATCTAACTCAAGCCCTAATCACAGTAACAGTGAAGCCAGCCCCCTCTCCCTACTCTCTCAAGACATTTTTGGACCTTCTGGGAAGCTTGCTTTACTATGCCCAGAAACTGAGTAATAAATATTTTCATACCATTTTGATGCATATGTGGCAGCTTTAGTCTCAACATTTGAACCAAATTTTAGGTAGGAGACTATCCCCCTCTGTGGGGTAACCATAATTGGTACAATGAACAGGACATCTAGGAGGTGACCACCACTACCACCAGTGGTCTTTCTTCTCTTCCTATTTTAGAGAAGTCTAACGTTTCTTCCTCTGGGACAGGAGTTAAGTAAGGTAAGTTGGACACAAGTGTAAGGAAGTAGTAAAGCAACAGCAGCAACCAGGTTGTGGGAAGGAAGGAGGAGAGTGGCGATTTAGAAGACTTCAGTGAGGTGGTAAGGCTTGCACATTTGCTAGGTGAAGAGGAGGCACAAAAAATTGGCTCAGAAGAAATGAGAGAACTGCTGGGCAGCACTGTGGGTCACCCACACATTGTGGTGGCTCTAATTTGCATGGATGTGTAATTTTTCTCTAGCAGGAAACTGCAGCTTGGGAGAAGAATCTGCGTAGTATTTAAAGATATTTAAAGACTCCCTGAAATCCATTTAGGGGATCAGGAACTGCAAGTTAATAGCCCCTCTGACTGAGAGGTCTCCATGGAGATGAAGAACAGGCTTTGTTAGAAGAGGATGATGGGGGAAAAGAGGTGATTATACTTAAAGAATAGGGTTGTACATTTTGTAGGCAGAGCAGCCATCTCCAGGAATGGCCATGGGAGCAGCTGGCTGAAGTGAAGAGGTTGGGAGGGTAATTGGAGGGGAGGAACTCAGGTACCCCGTACACAAATGTTGAAGATACCCAAGCTCCTTTCCCCCAAGTTCTTTCCCTTTGTAGAAATTGTATGTATATAAAAGCTGAACAGGAAGTGTGATGATGGATGAAAATAACTATTTTTACCTAAGCCAGAAAGCTATTACCAGTAGAATTACTGTTGGCAAGAAAAATGGACTGTTCTCTAGGGTTGTCACTGACATGGTTAATACATGCTGTTGGGCATATTCTGAGACAGCACATACAGTTCCACTGGAATAAAGGGAACCGAGGTCTATCTATCAGGTTAAAGGCTAGTTGACAGTAGATTTTTCAGTCTTAAATCTTTCAATCTTAAGTAACACATGAGTGAAAAACATATAATAATATAACTACAACATGGAAGCTACCACATTTGATAGAATGAGAAATGTAACAATTGACCTTTCATTTGAAGAAACATTTTCTTGGTGTTTGTGACATCAGATCTGTTTTTATTATGATGTTCCAAACATACTGTCCTTCATCAGGGAGGGAGTCAATTATCATATGATTGTTGGATTCCAAACTGGCTGTGATCTTCAACTAATGAAGGTTAAAAGTGAAACTATACCTTAAAAACCTAACCCAACCAAACCAAAACACTATATAAAAACCAATGAAATAGATGTGGCACAAATATACAATGGAATATTACTCAGCCATAAAAAGGAATGAAACTGAGTTATTTGTAGTGAGGTGGATGGACCTAGAGACTCTCATACAGAATGAAGTAAGTCAGAAAGAGGAAAAACAAATACCATATGTTAGCACATATATATGGAATCTAAAAAAAAAAAAAAGAAAACGGTCAGAAGAACCTAGGGGCAAGATGGGAATAAAGATGCAGACCTACTAGAGAATGGACTTGAGGATATGGGGAGGGGGAAAGTTAAGCTGGGACAAAGTGAGAGAGTGGCACGGACATATATACACTACCAAACGTAAAATAGATAGCTAGTGGGAAGCAGCTGCATAGCAGAGGGAGATCAGCTCGGTGGTTTGTGACCACCTAGAGGGGTGGGATAGGGAGGGTGGGAGTGAGGGAGATGCAAGAGGGAAGAGATATGGGGGTATATATATATGTATAACTGATTCACTTTGTTATAAAGCAGAAGCTGACACACCATTGTGAAGCAATTATACTCTAATAAAGATGTTAAAAAAAACAAATGAAATGAAATTGACAATAGTGCTTGGTGATACCATGGAATGTTTGTCAGTATGAATTTGGGAAGGGTCCCAGCTCTATCAATTAATTTTCTTTTGTTCATCCAACAGTTGTATATCCAACTACTAGTGAGTTAAATTTTCTGTTGTTGTTTTTTAAAAAATTTTACTCAGTACTAAAATATTGAGTTTTCCTTTTGCTGGGTGAATGAGATTCACAGAGCTGCAGTCTATTTATATTTACTAAAAAGAATTAACCTAAGATCAGAGGGAAAACATAGGCCTTCTCTACTCCTCAGGGGCTGAATGCAGATCCCCTTGCTCTGTAGGAAGAGAAGGATAGACAGCCTCCTGAGGAAGGCTTGAGGCAACTTCAAGGGTTGAAACAGCTGGAGCTGTTTGTCCATCAAAGGAAAGTGTAACCAAAACATGAGAGGAGGTATTTTTCAAGATGAGGATGACTCTGGCTGAGAATGACCACTCATCTTCAGTTTAAACTTCTCTGGATTCCTGTTGAGGGGCAGACTTTTGAATAATAAAATAAGTGATTGAAACCATCTGTCTTAAAAACACTTTGCTTGCCTGAAGAGACTACATTATGCTCAATTAAGAAGGTCGAAACTGTATCTGAAGCCAGATTTGTGGCTAGTTACAAATCTCTCTGAAAGTTTTAGGGTTTCCCCAAGATACCCTAGTTTGGGAGGCATTGCCTAAAATGAGCACACTATATAATATTAGGAATAGCAATCATTTATTGACTGCATACTATGTGCCAGGTTCCACACAAAGTGTTTTGTGATGGTCTCTCTTTTTTCATCGCCCAATTCTTCATCTCTCAAACTAAAATTCCCGCCACCAATTACACTTCCTTCTACCTCTCTCTTTTTTGTCCACACACACTTTCCTTTTGATCTAATCCTCAGCTTCTTGAGTTCAGGGACTATGTATAGGGTGCTGTCCTTGGGATACTAAGGTAGGTAATACAGACATCCTTTGTGACCTCACAGAACTTACAGACTGACCTACAGTATTCGGCTCCTTGTATGGCTCAATTTTGCTGAATGAGCCAGGTGACACACATGTGACCGGATAGCAGCAAGCTGATGGTGAGTTAATGAAACAGTTATATTTCTAGTATATCTGAATCATAGTCTTTACAGAAAAATCACTTGCTTCTCATTTCACCATCCATAAGGGGTATCTAACAGGTTTATGAGAGCTGATCAGAGGTCTTCTGCATTCGTGGTGTATCACTGTTACTCTATGATGACTTACTTTCTAGTCCCACGATTAACTCTGGTCGTCTTCTGTGACTTCAGTTCTCAGTGATTTGGGTGGTGTTCCGGAGGTTTTCTCTTCCAATCATTGCCACCAAGATGTGGAGACTAAGTCTCCTGATTTTTGATGTTAGGGGCATTTTTACTGGCGCCACACACATCAGTTCCTTGTTAGTTTCTAGGTTGTCGAGTGTGCTTTGATTTGACTTGTTCTTGGTGTATTCCAGGTCCACTTCTCACTTTCATACATGTAACTCTATTTCATGTTAAAAATGCACACTTTTCTTGCCGTGGCACTCCAAGTTTTCTACTCTCAGAGTGAGTTTCTTGCCCATCTGGTATGGCACCCAGAATTTTTATTTTTTAAGAGGTAGCCATTATTCTTCATTATTTAGGATTTTGGATTCTGGGGACCAGATGTCAACACCAAAGCATTCAGTCATTGACTCTACCCTGAGCCCACTGGACTCCTAGGCAGAGACCTGCCTGGCACCACAGTGGACGTGCACTCGTCACTGTAACATTCTCTGCACATATATACCTATACATGTTCTAAAGTCTCCGGTTATCAAATGTCTTCAGTGACAAACTAATGTTGAAACTAAATCAAACAGTTGTTTGAGAATCTGAACTTTTGTCCTGCCCACTATGTTGAGGAGGATCACTAAGTTATGAGTAACTACACTAAGGTTTCTAATTTCCTCACCTAATTTCCAAATCCAATGGACATTTTTTTCAATCCTTGTTCTACTTAACCCAATCCTTGTTTTACTTTGTGACATTTCACCCTTCTGACCACTTCCTTACTGAACTTGGTCCTTTCTTGGCTTTTGGGACACTGCTTTCTCCTGGCTGTTTTCTTATTTTTTTTTCAATTTTTATTGAAATATATTTGATTTACAATGTTGTGTTAGTTTTGGGTGCACAGCAAAGTGATTCAATTATATACATATCTATTCTTTTTAAGATTCTTTTCCATTATAGGTTATTACAAGATATTGAGTACAGTTTCCTGTGCTATACAGTAGGTCCTTGTTGGTTATCTGTTTTATATATAGTAGTGTGTACCTATTAATCCCAAATTCCTAATTTATCCCTCCCCCCTTTCCCTTTGGTAACCATACGTTTGTTTTCTATGTCTGTGAGTCTTCTGTTTTGTACGTAATTCCATTTGTATCATTTTTTAGATTCCACATGTAAGTGATACCACATGATGTTTTTCTTTCTCTGACTAGAGAAAGAGGCAACCTGGAACTCAATACCTCATACTGTTTCAATAACAACAGCTGTGGAGAAGTTGGGACAATCTGGGATCTGGCTTCTGGTCTTGTCTGTAACCACATCTTGTGTAATGATGACACTTGGAGAAGTAATCACCTATCTGAACCCCTGTGGGGAGCAGTTGTTTTAGCTGGGATTGTTTGGTGATGAATGCTTGTAGCCTCCTAAAATGTATATGTTGAAATTCTAATCCCCAATGAAATGGTATTAGGGGGTGGGGTTATGATTAGGGTTACTGATTAGCTTATGAGGGTGGAGCCCTCATAAGTGGGATTAGTGACCTCATAAAAGCAACCTGAGTTAGGTCCCTCACCTTTTCTTCCATGTGAGGACACAGTAAGAAGACAGCTATCTATGAACAAGGAAGCAGGCCCTCACCGGACACTGAATTTGCCAACACCTTGATCTTCGGACTTCCCAGTTTTCAGAACTGTGAGAAATAAATGTTCATGGTTTAAGCCACCCAGTCTATGATATTCTTGTTATAGCAGCCCAAACAAAGACAGGTGCCAAGAAGCAGAATGTCACTTGGGCAAAGCTGAAGCACATGTAGACATCAAAAAGATACATGAGTACCTTGCTGAGCCAAGAGTAAGAAGTGCAGCCACCTTTCTCTTTCCTCTCCCTCTCACAGGCTGTGATCTCATGTCTCTGCTCCCACTTTTGCCTGCATCATTGTTCTCTGTTTTTGCAAAATGGCTCTTTTTTCTTTGCACATACTTGACCTGACTCTAGCTTTATATCACTTTATGTGCATGTCATAGTCTGACCTGACTTTGAATTGCATTTCAGGATCCTGGAAGAGAATCTGGTGCATGGGTTAGGTGTCCAGCCTTGGGTCAACTAGCTGTAGCTAAGTATGTGGGCGTGCCTGTCCGGCTGCCCACTCAGAAGGATTGTTGGTGCAGATTCTCTGAGAAATGGGACATAGGCAGAGAAGGGGTTGGGAGGGATTAACTAACAGAGAAAATGATTTCAGCACCAATATACAGCAGAGATAATTTTTCCTGGCATACGCTAATTGAATGCTCCAAAGTCTTAAAAGTAAGTTTGTGTAAATGAGGTCATTAGTACCTGAGTATTGAGGCACAGAAAGGTTAAAACAATTGACTGAAGTCACAGCCCCATGTGGTAGAGGCAGGATTAGAACCCAGGGCTCTGCTCCTGAGCCTGTTCTCTTAAGTGACTTGGACCAGGATGCAGGCAACTAGAAACCAGGAGGAAGAGTTTGGACCAGAGAAAGAAACTTGAAGCAGGGAAGACCTGTGGCTGCTCACGTATTACTTGCTATACACAAAAGTACATACACAGGGGCTTCCCTGGTGGCGCAGTGGTTGAGAGTCCGCCTACCGATGCAGGGGACACGGGTTCGTGCCCCGATCCCGGAAGATCCCACATGCCGCGGAGCGGCTGGGCCCGCGAGCCATGGCCGCGGAGCCTGTGTGTCCGGAGCCTGTGCTCCGCAACGGGAGAGGCCACAGCAGTGAGAGGCCCGCGTACAGCAAAAAAAAAAAAAAAAAAAAAAAAAAAAAAAAAAAAAAGTACATACACACACAGATGTACACACTCTTGTACCCACACACGCTCTCAATCTGAGCCCTTGCTGATGTTAAGGCTCTTCCCTCAAGTATTTCTGGGCATCTCCAAGAGGTGTCTTACCTGTGCCCAGGGGTCCGATTACAAGTTACTCTTATTTTGAACTCTGCCATACCAATCAGTGCCACTGTGGCTCCACCTGGTTTTGCTTGTTTTGCATGGGCCTCTGTCCCCATTTAGGCCAAGATCCCTGCTACTGCTTCTTCCTGTACACTAACGCCATCAACCGCCTCCCCATAGTATGGGGCAGGAAAACCCTTCCCCTTCTGTGCTGCATTTAATTGGGGCAGGATTGTCTCTGGTGGATATCTTAGCCCCGCACTGTTGCAGCATTTGGTGTAAGAGCTCTTTACATTCTCACATAAGGCTCCTTTCTCCCCAGGGTCACACATGCTGCCAGGACAGCTGGGTTCAGAAGGATTCAAGAAGCAGAAAAAGACAAATATCATATGATATTATTTACATGAGGAATCAAAAAATGATATAAATGTACTTATTTACAAAACAGAAACAGATTCATGGACTTAGAAAACAAATTTATGGTTACCAAAGGGGAAAGGGGTGGGGGAGGGATAAATTAGGAGTTTGAAATTAGCAGATACAAACTACTATATATAGGACAGATAAACAACAAGCTCCTACCGTATAGCACAGGGGACTATATTTAATGTCCTGTAATAACCTATAAGAGAAAAGAATATGAAAAGTTATATATATATCTATATCTATATATATATATATATATATATATATTTGAATAACTTTGCTGTACATCTGAAACTAACACAGCTTTGTTTTAGTGGTCTCCATTGCATCTTCACTTCTGTTCCATCATGAAGAGCTGAGATGTCTGAACCCCAGGACTGAACATTTTCAAGGTTTTATTACAAGGAGGTTCCTTTTTTCTACATAAATGAGTGATTGCAAATGAATATTTGGGGGTATGTATGTGTGTGCTGTTTATTACTAACTCCACAAGATGGACTTGTACATGTCATTTGAGACTCCAGATACATGTAACTTGCCAGATTTTGTCTCAGGGATGAGTGTGGCTTCCAGCTTCCTTATAGGCTGTGTGCAAATCTTTCACACACCCCACAGTATTTTCTTGGTGGTTGTTAGTGTATCAACATCCTTTAGGCATGACGTTCTTTTTATTAAATTTATTTATTTATTTATGGTTGTGTTGGGTTTTCTTTGCTGCATGTGGGCTTTCTCTAGTTGTGGTGAGCGGGGGCTAGTCTTTGTTGTGGTGCATGGGCTTCTCATTGTGGTGGCTTCTCTTGTTGTGGAGCACAGGCTCTAGATGCGTGGACTTCAGTAGTTGTGGCACATGGGCTCAGTAGTTATGGCTCACGGGGTCTAGTGCACAGGCTCAGTAGTTGTGACTCACAGGCTTAGTTGCTCCGTGGGATAGGGGATCTTCCTGGACAGGGCTTGAACCTGTGTCCCCTGCATTGGCAGGTGGATTCTTAACCACTGCACCACCAGGGAAGCCCAGGCATGGAGTTCTTTACCTGAATTTGTAGACCCCAAGGGGATCCATAAGTAAGTACCAGGAGTCTGTGATTGTTGTTCTCTAGACACTCATGCACTTAGAGTATATTTAATTATAATATTGCTCACTAAATAAAGTTTTGGTCAGAGGTTCAGGATGTTCCTAAGTTTTTGAACACAAACTTTCACTGTTATTTATCATTCTTTCATTATAGAGATGGCTGTTGTTAATAAATACAAGGTACTACCTACTTACTTTTAACTCCTTATTCTATCTTAAAGATACAAATGGGACTGCCTTTAGTGGTTATCAGGATTTCTTTCCTTCTTCTAATAGGCAAAGTGATGCAGTAGACTAAGAAATCTTACACCTGACTAACTAATGGTGTAATCATGGATCATTTAATTAGTCTGAGCCCCATTTTCCTTCATTACACAATGAGATTGGACTAGATTATCTTTAAATTTTTGAAGTTATTTAATATCAGATAACTTCAGACACTTTTTATTTTGTGGGGGGAATAAATAGTACATAAATCATATCAGGGACGTTTTTAAAAGATAAATTAATTCTAATACAGTCTTCAGTGTAGTTGTGAATCCATCGTTTATTTTCTAGAGGCTTCTTCAATATAGTGTAATCTATTCAACGAATTTGGCCTAACTATATGTTAATAGCATCTTTTAAAAATGCACTGGATGGGGGACCTACAAAATGGTGGAGGAGTAAGACATGGAGATCACCTTCCTCCCCACAAATACATCAAAAACACATCCACATGTGGAACAACTCTCACAGAACACCTGCTGAACACTGGCAGAAGACCTCCGACTTCCTCAAAGGCAGAAAATCCCCACGTACCTGAGTAGGGCAAAATAATAATAATAAAAGAAAACAAAGACAAAAGAATAGGGACAGGACCTGCACCTCTGGGAGGGAGCTCTGAAGGAGGAAAAGTTTCCACACCCTAAGAAGCCTCTTCACTGGCGGAGACAGGGGTTGGGTTGGGGGGGGAAGCTTCAGAGCCATGGAGGAGAGTGCAGCAACATGGGTGCAGAGGGCAAAGAGGAGAGATACCCACAGAGAGGATTGGTGTCGACCAGCACTCAGCAGCCCAAGAGGCTTGTCTGCTCACTCGCTGGGGCAGGTGGGGGTTGGGAGTTGAGGCTTGGGCTTCGGTGGTCAGATCCCAGGGAGAGGACTGGGGTTGGCTGTGTGAACACAGCCTGAAGGGGCTAGTGCACCACAGCTAGCCGGGAGGGAGTCTGGGAAAAAGTCTGGACCTGCCCAAGAAGCAAGAGACCATTGTTTCAGGGTGTGTGAGGAGAGGGTATTCCTTCCCTGTCTGCCCACGGAAGGCACCACCTAAACAAGCTCCAGAGATGGGTGCGGGCCACAGCTATCAACTTGGACCCCAGAGACAGGCATGAAATGCTAACGCTACTCCTGCAGCCACCAAGAATCCTGTGTGCAAGTGCAGGTCAATATCCACACACACCCCGGGGGCCTGTGCAACCCGCCACTGCTAGGGTCTGGTGATCTAGGTACAACTTCCCTAGGAGAACAGTGTTCCTCAGGCTGTTGCAACGTCATGCCAGCCTCTGCCGCCACAGGCTCGCCCCACATTCCAATTATGACTACCGTACAATTCCCTCCCCCTGGCCTGAGTGAGCCAGTGCCCACTAATCAGCCACTGCTTTAACTCCATCCTGTCTGGGCAGGAACAGATGCCTGAGGGCAACCTACACGCAGAGGTGGGGCCAAATCCAAAGCTGAACCCCAGGAGCTGTGTGAACAAAGAACAGAAAGGGAAATTTCTCTGTGCAGCCTCAGGAGCAGCAGATTAAATCCCCACAATTAACTTGACATACCTTGCATCTGTGGAGTACCTGTATAGACAATGAATCATCCCCAAATTGAGGTGGTAGACTTGGGGTTTGCTGTCTGTGACTGATTTGTTTCTGACTTTTATGTTTGTCTTAGTATAGTTTTCAGCACTTGTTATCATTGGTGGATTTGTTCATTGGTTTTGTTGCTTTCTTTCTTTTTTATTATTAATCTTTTAAATTTTTTTATTTTAATAATTTTTAAAATTTATTATTATTATTTTTTATTTTTATTTATTTATTTATTTTTTTTTGCTGTACGCGGGCCTCTCACTGTTGTGGCCTCTCCCGTTGCGGAGCACAGGCTCCGGACGCACAGGCCCAGCGGCCATGGCTCACGGGCCCAGCCGCTCCGCGGCATATGGGATCCTCCCAGACCGGGGCACGAACCCGTATCCCCTGCATCGGCAGGCGGACTCTCAACCACTGCGCCACCAGGGAGGCCCAAAATTTATTATTTTTATTTTTTATTTTTTTCCTTCTTTTTTTCTCCCTTTTCTTCTAAGCCACGAGGATGACAGGGCCTTGGTGCTCTGGCCTGGTGTCAGGCCTGAGTCCCTGAGGTGGGAGTGCTGAGTTCAGGACACTGGACCACCAGAGACCTCTTGGCACCGTGTAATATCAATCAGTGAGAGCTCTCCCAGAGATCTCCATCTCAACAATAAGACCCAGCTCCACTCAACGACCAGCAAGCTCCAGCGTTGGACACCCTATGCCAAACAACTAGCAAGACAGGAACACAGCCCCACCCATTATCAGAGAGGCTACCTAAAATCATACTAAGTTCACAGACACCCCAAAACACACCACCAGACGTGGCACTGTGCACCAGAAAGAAAAGATCCAGGCCCACCTACCAGAACACAGGCACCAGTACCCTCCACCAGGAAGCCTACACAAGCCACCGAACCAACCTCACTCACTGGGGGTAGACACCAAAGACAACAGGAACTACAAACCTGAGGACTGCAAAAAGAAGACTCCAAACACAGTAAGTGAAACAAAATTAGAACACAGAGAAATATGCAACAGATGAAGGGGCAAGGTAAAAGCCCACCAGACCAAACAAATGAAGAGGAAATAGGCAGTCTACTTGAAAAAGAATTCAGACTAATGATAGTAAAGATGATCCAAAATCTTGGAAATAGAATAGAGAAAATAAAAGAAATGTTTAACAAGGACCTAGAAGAACTAAAGAGCAAATAAACAATGTTGAACAACACAATAAATGAAATTAAAAATTATCTAGCAGGAATCTATAGCAGAATAACTGAGGCAGATGAACGGATAAGTGACCTGGAAGACAAAATAGTGGAAATAACTATCACAGAGCAGAATAAAGAAAAAAGAATGAAAAGAATTGAGGACATTCTCAGAGACCCCTGGGACAACATTAAATATAACAACATTCAAATTATAGGGGTCCCAGAAGAAGTAGAGAAAAAGAAAGGGACTGAGAAAATATTTGAAGAGATTATAGTTGAAAAGTTACCTAATATGGGAAAGGAAATAGTCAGTCAAGTCCAGGAAGGACAGAGTCCCATAAAGGATAAATCCAAGGAGGAACATGACAAGATGCATTTTAATCAAACTATCAAAAGTTAAATACAAAGAACAAATATTAAAAGTAGCAAGGGAAGAGCAACAAATAATATACAAGGGAATCCCCATAAGTTTAACAGCTGATCTTTCAGAAGAAACTCTGCAAGCCAGAAGGGAGTGGTAGGACATATTTAAAGTGATGAAAGGGAAAACAACTAAAACCAAGATTACTCTATCCAGCTAGGATCTCATTCAGATTTGACTGAGAAATTAAAACCTTTACAACAAGCAAAAGCTAGGAGAATTCAGAACCACCAAACCAGCTTTACAAAAAATGCTAAAGGAACTTCTCTAGGCAGGAAAAAATAAGAGAAGGAAAAGACCTACAAAAACAAACACCAAACAATCAAGAAAATGGGAATAGGAACGTACATATCAATAATTACCTTAAATGTAAATGGATTAAATGCTCCAACCAAAAGACATAGACTGGCTGAATGGATACAAAAACAAGACCGATATATATGCTGTCTATAAGAGACACACTTCAGACCTAGGAACACATACAGACTGAAAGTGAGAGAACGGAAAAGGATATTCCATGCAAATGCAAATAAAAAGAAAACTGGAGTAGCAATTCTCACATCAGATAAAATAGATTTTAAAATAAAGACTATTACAAGAGACAAAGAAGGACACTACATAATTATCAAGGGATCAATCCAGAAGAAGACATAAAAATTGTAAATATTTATGTACCCAACATAGGAGCACATCAATACATAAGGCAAATGCTAACAGCCATAAAAGGGGAAACTGACAGTAACACAATAATAGTAAGGGACTTTAACACCCCAGTTTCACCAATGGACAGATCATCCAAAATGAAAATTAATAAGGAAACACAACTTTAAATGACACATTAAACAAGATGGACTTAATTGATATTTATAGGACATTCCATCCAAAAACAACAGAATACACTTTCTTCTCTAGTGCTCATGGAACATTCTCCAGGAGAGAGCATCTTTTGGGTCACAAATCAAGCCTTGGTAAACTAAAGAAAATTGAAATCGTATCAAGTATATTTGGCAACCACAATGCTATGAGACTAGATATCAATTACAGGAAAAAAACTATAAAAAATTAAGACACATGGAGGGTAAACAATAAACCACTAAATAACCAAGAGATCACTAAAGAAATCAAAGAGGAAATCAAAAAGTACTTAGAAACAAATGACAATGAAAACATGACAACCCAGAATCTATGGGATGCAGCAAAAGCAATTTTAAGAGGGAAGTTTATAGCAATACAATCCTACCCAAGAAACAAGAAACATCTCAAATAAACAACTAATCTTACACCTAAAGCAATTAGAGAAAAAAGAACAAAAAAACCCCAAAGTTAGCAGAGGAAAAAATCATAAAAATCAGATCAGAAACAAATGAAAAAGAAATGAAGGACACAATGCAAAGATCAATAAAGCTAAAAGCTGGTTCTTTGAGAAGATAAACAAAACTGATAAATCTTTAGCCAGATTCACCAAGGGAAAAAAAAGGGAGAAGACTCAAATCAACAAAATCAGAAATGAAAAAGGAGAAGTAACAACTGACACTTCAGAAATACAAAGGATCATGAGAGATTATTATAGCAACTATATGCCAATAAAATAGGCAATCTGGAAGAAATGGACAAATTCTTAGAAAAGCATAACCTTCCGAGACTGAACTAGGAAGAAATAGAAAATATAAACAGACCAATCACAAGCACTGAAATTGAAACTATGATTAAAAATCTTCTAACGAGAAGCCAAGGACCAGAGGGCTTCACAGGCAAATTCTATCAAACATTTAGAGAGCAGCTAACACCTATCCTTCTCAAACTCTTCCAAAATATATCAGAGGGAGGAACACTCCCAAACTCATTTTACCAGGCCACCATCCCCCTGATACCAAAACCAGACAAAGCTGTCACAAGAAAAGAAAACTACAGGCCAATATCACTGAAGAACATAGATGAGAAATCCTCACCAAAAAACTAGCAAACAGAATCCAACAGCATATTAAAGGATCATACACCATGATCAAGTGAGTTTATCCCAGGAATGCAAGGATTCTTCAATTTATGCAAATCAATCAATGTGATACACCATATTAACAAATTGAAGGATAAAAACCATATGATCATCTCAACAGATGTAGAAAAAGATTTTGACAAAATTCAACACCCATTTACGATAAAAACTTCCAGAAAGTGGGCATAGAGGGAATTTATCTCAACATAATAAAGGCCATATACGACAAACACACAGCCAACATCATTCTCAGTGGTGAAAAACTGAAACCATTTCGACTAAGAACAGGAATAAGACAAGTTTACCCACCCTCAGTACTATCCTTCCACAGTTTTGGAAGTTTCAGCCACAGCAATCAGAGAAGAAAAAGAAATAAAAGGAGTCCAAATAGGAAAGGAAGAAGTAAAAATGTCACTGTTTGCAGATGACATGATACTATACATAGAGAATCCTAAAGATGCTACCAGAAAACTACTACAACTAATCAATGAATTTGATAAAGTAGCAGGATACAAAATTAATACACAGAAATCTCTTGCATTCCTATACACTAATGATGAAGAATCTGAAAGTGAAATTAAGGAAACACTCCCATTTACCATTGCAACAAAAATAATAAAATACCTAGGAGTAAACCTACCTAAGGAGACAAAAGACCTGTGTGCAGAAAACTACAAGACACTGATGAAAGAAATTAAAGATGATACAAACAGATGGAGAGATATACCATGTTCTTGGATTGGAAGAATCAACATTGTGAAAATGACTCTATTGCCCAAAGGAATCTACAGATTCAGTGCAATTCCTGACACACTACCAATGGCATTTTTCACAGAACTAGAACCAAAAATTTCACAATTTGTGTGGAAACACAGAGACCCTGAATAGCCAAAGCAATCTTGAGAAAGAAAAATGGAGGAATCAGGCTCCCTGACTTCAAACTATACTAAAAAGCTCCAGTAATGAAGACCATATGGTCCTGGCAGAAAAACAGAAATATAGATAAATGGAACAGGATAGAAAGCTGCGAGATAAACCCACACTCATATGGTCACCTTATCTTTGATAAAGGAGGCAGAATATACAATGGAGAAAAGACAACCTCTTCAATAAGTGGTGCTGGGAAAACTGGACAGCTACATGAATGAAATTAGAACACTTCCTAACACCATACACAAAAATAAACTCAAAATGGATTAAAGACCTAAATGTAAGGCCGGACACTATCAAACTCGTAGAGGAAAACATAGACAGAACACTCTATTACATAAATCACAGCAGGATCCTTTTTACACACCTCCAAGAGAAATAAATAAAAACAAAAATAAACAAATGGGACCTAATGAAACTTCAAAGCTTTTGCACAGCAACGGAAGCCATAAACAAGACCAAAAGACAACCCTCAGAATGAGAGAAAATATTTGCAAATGAAGCAACTGGCAAAGGATTAATCTCAAAAATATACAAGCAGCTCATGCAGCTCAATATCAAAAAAACAAACAACCCAATCAAAAATGGACAGAAGACCTAAATAGACATTTCTCCAAAGAAGATATACAGATTGCCAACAAACACATGAAGGGATGCTCAACATCACTAATCCTTAGGGAAAGGCAAATCAAAACTACAATGAGGTATCACCTCACACTGGTCAGAATAGCCATCATCAAAAAATCTACAACAATAAATGCTGGAGAGGGTGTGAAGAAAATGGAACCCTCTTGCACTGTTGGTAGGAATGTAAGTTGATACAGCCATTGTGGAGAACAGTATGGAGGCTCCTTAAAAAACTAAATATAGAACTACCATATGACCCAGCAATCCCACTACTGGGCATATATCCTGAGAAAACCATAATTCAAAAAGGGTCATGTACCACAATGTTCATTGTAACACTATTTACAATAGCCAGGACATGGAAGCAACCTAAGTGTCCATCGACAGATGAATGGAAAAATAAGATGTGGCACATATATACAATGGAATATTACTCAGCCATAAAAAGAAATGAAATTGAGTTATTTGTGGTGAGGTGGATGGACCTAGAGTGTGTCATACAGAGTGAAGTAAGTCAGAAATAGAAAAACAAATACCGTATGCTAACACATATATATGGAATCTAAAAAAAAAAAAGTAGTTCTGATGAACCTAGGGGCAGGACAGGAATATAGATGCAGATGTAGAGAATGGACTTGAGGACATGGGGAGGGGAAGGGTAAGCTGGGACGAAGTGAGAGAGTAGCACTGACATATATGCACTCTCAAATGTAAAATTGATACCTAGTGGGAAGCAGCTGCATCGCAGAGGGAGATCAGCTTGGTGCTTTGTGACCACCTAGAGCGGTGGCATTGGGAGGGTGGAAGGGAGATGCAAGAGGGAGAGGTATGGGTATATATGTATACATATAGCTGATTCACTTTGTTATACAGTGGAAAGTAAAAACATTGTAAAGCAATTATACTCCAATAAAGATTATAAACAAAATAAAATAATATAAATGCATTGTATACTAGTGGCTTCTTACCATATGTATTTTCTACTAATAGAAACAGAAAATTTTAACTCTTCCTCTTTGTTCTTTTAGTTGTCTGTATAATTGGCTAAGTTACAGATCATAAGAAAGATCTTCACAGTTTATTACTAGACTCTAAATCAATTTTGAACAAATTACGTTCTTCATACCTGTTTACTTAAGTGTAAATATAGAAGATAATTAATATTCCCACTGTGGAATTAGCAGTTGGAGTTCATCTCAAGTATTCAGAAATTTATGCAAGATGGATTTAAAAAAGAATTATAAATTAATGAGTTTGTCCTTCGAGTTTAGTAAGCACAAAGCTTATTTCAAATTAATATGGTCAGTTGTCTTTAATTTTTAATGAAATTCCTCTCTGAGGCTGATTTATTCATGAAACTGCTACCAGGTCCAGGGCGGTGGGCTCCCTGGTGGTTGGCATGCTTGCTTGTTTGGGAAGGTCCAGACACTCGCTTGACAAAACAAGCAACAGTAGTGAGGCCTGGAGCTTAGTACATAGTCTCTATTCACTTCCATCCTTGTGGACATGAGATCTAGGATTGGCGGGGGGGAGTGTTTGCTCTGGAACATAGCTCAGCTACCCAGAGCAGAGAGCTGTTCTCAAGACAGTGTTTCCGAAACTTCCCGGATGGAAAGAATAGTGGAAGGTGCTTGGAAGACAGACGGCTCCCCAGGCCACTGTCCTGCAGGGTATGGGTTGGGGCCTGGGAATCTGTATCATTAAGGAGAACTTCTGATAATTTTTTTCATCAAGAAGTTTGGGAAAACATTTTGATACATGTCTTCTTTCCTCCTTTTTTTTTTTTACTCCTATTACATTTTTTCTAAATATCATAAAACAGCTACATGATTATTGCCATCAGTGATGCTCTTACATTCTGAATGTCTTCTGAGTCACTGCCCCCACATCCACCATTCATTTTACACACCATCACCAGCTTATTCTTCTGGAAATTCAGTTCTGATCACTATTTTCCTGTTCAAGGAATACCTAAGCTGCTCTTTTGCCTGTAGAATTATTTCTAGATCCCTCAGCCTGGGACTTATGGAACTCTGTAATTTGTTCCCAGCCTGTCTTTCTTACCAAGTTCCTTTATATACTTTAGGATTCAGGCAGGTGTGGCCATTTGATTTCTGCTATACACATTCTTTAATGCCCTGGCTCTTTGCCTTGGCTTATACTGTTCTCTCTGCCTGGAATACTCTTATGTATGTATGTCCGTATCTTATCTATCTTTCAGTGGCTCAAAAGTTACCTCTTTTCTGAGTGTGACTTCATTTCATCAGTCAAAGAATAAGAATTTACTGACAGTTGACTGTACATAAGGCATTGTGCTGAGTTCTTTATGTGTTTGTCTTATTTGATTCTCAAAATAAGCTCATGAGAGAACTTTCCCTCCTCCAGACCTCATCCCCACAGTAGAGTTGCTCCTGATCTCCTCGGATTCCGTATTTGCGAATTCACCTACTCACTCACATTTATTTCTAACCCCATAACCAATACGGGTGGGGATTTCGAGGTCATTTTGGGACATGTGTGGAGTGGTGGAAAATTCTAATTGTTCGACATGCACTTCCCAGCTGAGGTCAAACAAGGAGATGCTCTGCCTTCTTGTTTCAGGCCACATTTCTCACATTTTTGTTAGTAGTTTCACTCTTTAAAATGGTCCCAAGCCTAGTGCTGAAGTGCTGCTTAGCGTTCCTACATGGAAGAAGGCTGTGATGCACCTTATAAGGAGAATCCGTATGTTAGATGAGCTTTGTTCAGGCATGAGTTACAGTCTGTTGGCCATGAATTCAATGTTAATGAATCAACAATACAGTGCATCCAGAAACAGGAAGGGGAATTTCACTGATCTGTACATAAGGCTGCTCTGGAAAGTGCTAAAGTAATGGCTCCGTGTGTGATGAAGTTATGGAAAAGAGAGAAAAACAGCTAAATTTATGGATTAATGAGATGATGACCCATAAGAAAAGCATAGTGGACAGCACTGTTTTGAGGCTGAAAGCCAAAGAGATTTATGGTCCCCTATGGTCCCCCTAGGGTTAGGCAAACGTTAAACCCTTCTTGGCTAGTGTTGTCTTGGCTGGCTCACACATTCCAAAGGCGATATGGCATGAAAGATGTTAAACTTGCAGGCAAGGCAGGTTCTGCAGATCAAGAAGCTGCAAAATAATTTTAAAAATTCATGCTAAGTATTATACAGGAAAAGGATAAAATGGAAAAGCAGATTTTCAATGCTGATGAGACTGGCTTGTTTTACAAGGAAGTTGGCAAACCTATATAATGCAAATGTCATTTCAGTTGATGAAAATGTGATCTGAGGCTCTGGGGATCTAATCCTGTATTTCTCCTGGGAGCTGTAGTTTAGTATTTGCTAATTCAGTGTTCACAGCACTTTATAGAACGTAGTTGCTGCAAATAATGAGAAGCATTGTAGTTTGTTTTTAACTTCCTTTATAAAATTCATAACTTTCTACCTTGTATTATAGATTTTATATTCTGTACCAATTCCCCTATAGTACCATTTTATAAATTCCTCCTGGGGAGGGTCCAGTCATCATTCTATCAGCAACAGTTTTGGAGTGTCCATTATGAGTCTACAAGAAGCAGTGGATAAGATTGCACCCCTGTCCTGGGTTAGCTTGTAGTCTAGCAAGAGAGACAGACAAGTCAACAGATGGTTGTTGCAATAATTCAGAAAGGCACAGGAGGTTGGCTGTGATTCAAGGGAATACACGTAATTTAAAAGTCTAAGCATTGAATGAATGGGTCTGCCATCTAAATATCTTCTTAATGTATGCTTTACCATTATTTGATTAAGTCTTTACCTCTAAGTAACTCATTCTATCTCTTTATCTTCCTGAAGACCTATAATAACTAATGCATGTTTTTGGTAACTATCAAGGTAGTTGATTTAATTTTTTTAAAACTATCACTGACAAGAGGAATATAGCTTTTCTTAGGTTTTGGAAGAGGAGAACTGTACATGGTTTGCCTTGCAAAGTTGCCAGCTCGTGAAATAAGAAGGCAGCACCCACGTGGGCAGAGCCTTTAGGGCTGTGCCAGACAACTGGGCATCCATGCACTCCAGATAGCAACGCCTGATGCTAAATCAACTAGCAGGGGCTTGGCCTTACGAAGCCAGGAAGGTATCAGCATCACTGGGTGTGCATTACAGGGTGCCTCGTTCCAGTGGCCTTGGCCTTACACACCAGCCCTAACTAATCACTGTGGTTTGGATCGAGACTTTATAGTCAGATAACAAGTGAGTCACTTCTTTCCCTTTCCTATTTTGGCATGAATTGAAAATAATTAGTGATCTATCCAGCAATTCCAAATACTTCTGCTAGTCTGTTTGGATGGGGACTTTAATATATTTTCTAGAAGAACTCTGGCTGATGTCCAACAGAGGCTGTATTTTTTAAGTCATTTCTTTTATCTCTTAAAGAAGGAAATTGGACAGAAACATCAATTTTAGGGGAGAAAAGGGGAAGAAAATGAAATGGACTGTGGGCTAGCCTTCAGGAATTTTCTTTTCAGTCTTCTCTCCCATAGATTTTAGACTCACCTACTCAGACCTTGACCTGATTCCTAGACCCTGCCAGACTCTCTCCTTCCGTGACCATGTTATTCTCCTTCTTCTCCTCAGGCTGCTGGGCAGCCCCTCCTTGGCCATCCTAGTCCTTGTCATCAGTGAAAAGACCACTGATTAGGCACCTGCTCTGCCCAATTGTTGTGAAGTTTGCTCCAAAGATGAATATGACCTGGCCCCTGACCTGGAGGAATTTATTGTCTAGCAGGGAAAGTCACATAAACGAAGTGATTATAATGCTCCGTGATTAATAGAGGAATCGATAAAATATTATAAAGTCAATGATGTGATTGCTTCATCTCACTTGGAGGAAAATCTCAGGCTGACCAGAAATGCCTCCCTCCCCTTGGCTTTGGGTTGTCTCTCAATATAGTCATCCCTGGGTATCCACAGGGGATTGGTTCCAGGGCTTGCATGGACACCTAAATCTGTGGATACTCAAGTTCCTTATATAAAATGATATGTGCATATAACCTATGCACATCCTCCCATATACTTTAAATCATCTCTAGATTACTTATAATACCTAATGAAATGTAAATGTTATGTAAATAGTTGCTGGTGGGTGGCAAATTTAAGTTTTGTTTTTTAGAAACTTCTGGAATATTTTTTGAATATTTTCAATCCCCAGTTGGTTGAATCTGTGAATGGGGAATATGCAGATAGGGAGGTTGATTGTAATCTGTTTCTTTCTCTTCCCAGTCCTCTCCAGCTATGGCTCTTGGAAGGGCTGCTTTACTTCTGCTCCATTGCTCTCTGTCCTATTGGCCTCTCTGAAGCACATTCCAAAGCCATAAGTCAAAGCTGATTCTTTCCTTTTGTGAAGCTGGCCCTTTTCTCCCATTGCTCTTGACTAGGATTGGGGTCTATTCCCACTTGGGGCCTCATTGGTTACAAATCTGTTTGTTTTCCATGTATAATCTCATCTTCTCAAAAGGATTATAAATTCCTGAAGGCAAGATTATGTCACTTACTTCATTAATATATCTCTCATAAAAACCAACATAATTTTTGAGGCCACAGAAGTAGCTCCACAACAATTTTCTTTTTTTTGTGTGTGTGGTACACGGGCCTCTCACTGCTGTGGCCTCTCCCGTTGCGGAGCACAGGCTCCAGACGCGCAGGCTCAGCAGTCATGGCTCATGGGCCCAGCTGCTCTGCGGCATGTGGGATCCTCCCGGACCAGGGAATGAACCCGTGTCCCCTGCACCGGCAGGCGGATTCTCAACCACTGCACCACCAGGGAAGCCTCACAACAATTTTTGAAATTTAGTTTTATCAGTGTGGCCTCAGTATTCAAATGGCTATTCAGACATACTGAATCTGAGGAAAGCTAATAATGCACAGAGGGGTGGTCTAGGGAGATTTTTCAACCAGAAATTATTTTGTTTATATTATTTTTCAAAAGCTGATTATTTTTTATTTGACCCTGTAAAAATACCTATTGAGTTTTAGAAAATAAACCATCTACTTTCACATCCCCAGTGGTTCACACACTGTGCCCACTTTGAGCAGACCTTCAAAAATAATGTGATGTTTTATCATTTACTGACACAAAAGAAATGGAATGAAAAATCTCCCCAACAATTGATATTCTAAACTGGGACTCTTAAAAGATGGAGGAAGTCTAGAGTTCAAAATGTTTATCCATTTCATCTGACTTTGGCCTCTGTGGAAAAGAGGCAGTATTCACATAGTCTTTCAAAAATATTTCTCTGTGTTTGGTGCCTTCTGCGTTCAAGGCTTCTCATTATCCCCTTCAAGTTTATCTGTGACCTGTCAATTATCTAAAGGCTTTTTTCCTACTTTGTAGAGATTGTCAATTTCCCTTACACTCCTTGCATCTTTGAGTGTGTGTGTGTGGTGCATGAATGTGTGTGTGTGTGCGTGAGTTCCACTCTGGCTTTTCACCTATTCATCAGCACCCTGTAAGAGTATGGACAGGTCAGATTAAAATTAGAGCTATCTGACATATTATTTTCACGGTTGTAATGAAAGATTTGGTAAAGTAAGGGATTAAATGATTGATTTCCATGCCATGTTCACTCTTGGTAATTTGAAAAACATGTGAATTGTACTTTTATTCTCCCAGTAAGAGAGAAAAGTTTCTTTTGTATATAAGCCTTAATTTTTCCCTTGAATAAGATTTCTTAATAGAACATGATGGTTCATTATCCACATTTTGTATATTTCCCTATTGTTGGATTCCCTTCTCAACTCAACCATGATGTTTTTTTCTATTTCTCTCTTTAAGTCAATTCTTTTATGTAAAAACTGCCCAGAATCTCCTAAAACATAGTATTTTCATGTGTAGTGCTTTGTCCTCCCACTGTTTTCACCTGGAGAACAAGGAGTATTCTTCTTGGAACCAAACCCAACACTTCCATGCAATTCTTTGGGCCACATCCTCCACTTTCTCCAGCAGTTATTTTAAGAGAATAAAATCAATTTTGTTACAGAGTAAGGAAGCGTTTTCTAAAGTGGTCTTGTGTATTCTAGTTCAGCAACATGCTTCACTGGAAAGATTCTGTGGTCATGTAAATCTGGACACATGCCATACTTACTTTATCCCCTTCTTGGAGATTTCTAATGCACTTATTAGAATGTATTAAATATACTAAAGCCTCTGAGAAATCTTGCCTTTGACAAACTTGTTTACTTTGTTTCCTTGTCATTTCCTGAATGTGTTTGATCACCTACTGTGCCCTTTCTATAGCACATGTTATCGTCTGGCCAAACATACTTTGGGAGATACTGGGAAAGGAATTAGGGACTACAGCTCAGTAAGCCTGGATAAAGCACAGGTATGCAATGGCTTACTCCTATAGCTGGCTTTTCAAGTCCTATCTGTTTTATCAGTGAAATGCAAACTTCATGGGGGCAAGGACTTCTATCAGTTTTTATCCATTCACTGCTGAATCTCCAGTGTTATAACAGGGCCTTCCATGTATTTGCACTCAATACCATTTGCTAGGTGGAAGGATGTGTGCATCTCTGGATTACAGACACCATGATTTTCTTAGCTCAGTCCCAGGGGCAGCTCTAGTTTTGGATTGAAATTGGACTTCTAGAGTTGTCTGAATTCTTTAACCAGTTGTTTCATCTGACAGTTTTAACAATCAGAACTTCCTGAATTCTTCAACTTAGTAGTTGTGTGTCACACATTTACCCTATTCATAGCTTTCCATCACCATCATATTTTGACAAGTCTTTGTATTTGGGGAAATTCCTTTGTTATGAGCCTTGCCTCCCAGTGTAGGAGTCAACACTCACATTTTCTGAATCTCTTCCAGCAAGATGCATGACAAACATAAGAGCAGAGTGTTGTGAAGAAAGAGGGTGTGTTGCGGAGCAGGTGGTCCAGCTGAGGTCAGCTTCTGATGCTGAACTAGGAGCATTGGAGGGGCCTTCGGGACAAAGGGCAGTTCAGCAATTGCCTGATCAGGCTAGTTCTGCAGGGTGGTCTGAGCCTTGTTCCTGGAAGCTCAGCCAAGAGCCTGGTTCTCCAGGTTCCCAGAACAAAAATCATTCCAATATGCTTAAATGTCCCCACTAAAGTTGTCTTCCACTACAGTAGAAATAAGACATCTGTCTAATAATTTCACAGGTATCAAATTCGTTGCAGAAGACTTTGTCTCATTGCTAAAGATTTCTATGCCTTATATTTGCCAACACCACTTTTCTTATTTCACTGACCTTCATTAATTAATTTCATACACACACACACATTCTTCCTTTGCCTCTTTCTGCTGCCTGTTTTTCTAGGTATTGATCATGCTGTATGTGTGACTTTCCCTTTCTGAAAGCCAATGTCCATGATTTGCTTTTTATAATGGGTCATTTGTCTTCTTTTGATAACTGAGATACATGAAAGGATTCCTAATCCCTCTTAAATTATTTCATACTGTGCCTCTCATGCACTCCAGAGATTCTTCTTCATGGAAGTAATGATGCATAGGAACTGCAGAATTCTATTTCCTCATAGTTGGAATAATCTAAGTTAAATTTCAATAATTTAGTTTAATATCCCAGTCATTACATCTGTCAAACACAGTTGGAAAGAGAATAGGGAGACAAGATCAGTCTTGGCTTCCAATAAGAATGCCTCAAAATAACTGACTTAAGTAAGACAGAGATGTTTTCTTCCTCTTGAAAGAGAAGAGTAGAAGTAGGCTGTTGAGGATTAGTATGGTGACATCATACTAACTGGACCCAATGTCTTTTCTGCTCCACTACCCTTAGTAAAAGGCTTCCATTTTCAGGGTAATCTCATTCTCACAACATGGTTGCAATAGCTACAGCTTTCCCATTCTCCCTGCCATCTCAGTCAATCCCCATTTCAAGAAATCACTCAATGACTTTCACTCATATCTCTTTGGTCATTCATATCTACAAGAGACACTTAGAAATGTAGTTTTATAATTGGACAAACTGTCACACCCAAGATACAGAGCTCTGTTCTCATACAAAGGAAAAAGAAGGGAATGTATATTGAGAAAGCAATGAACAGTCTGCTTTTGAGATGGACTTTAAAAAAAATTTGCTGTTTTCCAGAAAGATGCTACGGATTATAAATCCAATGTAACAGTGTTGTGACGATTTCTCATAAAACATATCTTTTACAGAAAAAAATTTTGAGTCAATTCTTTGTATTTACAGGACATTCCAGGAATTGTGTGATCTCATGGGCCAGAAGGTGGGCACTGATTACCTGTATTAATAGCCACTCTGAACAATGTTGTCCTATGAAATCAAAGCCACACTTAGGTTGTTGTTATAACTTCTGAGATGCTTTCAAAAGAAAGCACAAGATGCAAACCATACTCCAAATGGAGCATTTTAATAATGTGGCAACAAAATTAATTCTTAAAAAGAAGATTCAAAATTCAAGGAATTTTGAGCTTTTAAAAAAGATTTACATCTTTTGAACACAAAACAGAGTCAGCTCTCTTTTGGGCTCATTATAAAGACCAAATCATGGTTACTTTTACAGGAAATAGTTTCTTTATTTCTTCTTGTTCCTTGGTAGATAATGGGAGGTCAGGTCAGGTTGATCTAATTCAGGGGAGGTTCTGCTCAAAATAAAGACAGCTGATGCAGAGAAGAAACAGCCTACGCTGATGTTGCCTCGGATAAGCTATGTTGGCATAAGTGTTCTTTTGCCACTTTAAAGTGACCAGTTCAAAGCTCAAAACCACAAACAGACCCTGGGATTTACAGCACATGGGATATTATCTCTTATGACTTAGTGAGGAAGCACTGGATTTCAATCCAGTGATTCTTTGGAACACTTCTGTGATGTAATTACTTATTTTCTTATTCTACTTATTTTTAACCAATCAAAAGTCAGCTTAAAATTATTCATAGTACCTGGATATCCAAGATTCAGAATACCAAGCCATTTTTTTCAGAGTTATTTATCTGAACTAATAACAAAGAATTCAGACTAAACTGCTGTACAGTTCTTGCCTTTCCACCTCTTTCCTCTTACATATTTCATCCTTGTAATAAACAACTGGTTCTGCTCAGCCAGTGTGATGGATCCATAACCACCCTCCCCTTCCCTTCTTTTTGTGGTTTGCTGCTGTATAAAAGGAGGACACAGTGATGACTGCCTCATAAACAATAAACACTGGCTTTTACCAAAATGGAGAAAGAATGATATCCAACAGGGGCCATGCCTCTGTGCCTCATTGTAGAGAAGAGGAAACACATCAGCATTATACCTTGGGAGGATGTAAGTTTCCAAAGAGACTGGTGATGGTGGCATGGGTGCATGCTGGGTGGACTGCGGTGTGGCTGGAGTCAATGTAGCATGGAGGAGGTTGGGTACGGCAGTGACTGGCCATCTTCCCATCACAGTCACACTACAGGACTGTCAGCAGAAGCCCTCTCTCTTGTTTCAATCAGGCAGATGTTTAATTAGCCCGGTCTTCCCTAGTACTCTTGGAGGTATTCAAAGAACATCCTGGGTGCTGGAGAAGCAAAATATTCTTTCAGCACCAATGGTGACTTTTCTTTTTTCTTCTTCTTTTTTTTTTTAATTTGTTTATTTTAGTTATTTTATTTTTGGCTGCATTGGGTCTTCCTTGCTTCATGTAAGCTTTTCTCTAGTTGCGGCGAGCGGGAGCTACTCTTCGTTGCGGTGCACGGGCTTCTCATTCCAGTGGCTTCTCTTGTTTTGGAGCACAGGCTCTAGGCACACAGGCTTCAGTAGTTGTGGCATGAGGGCTCAGTAGTTGTGGCTCACAGGCTTAGTCACTCTGGTTTGTGGGATCTTCCTGGATCAGGGATCGAACCCATGTCCCCTGCATTGGCAGGCAGATTCTTAACCACTGCATCACCAGGAAAGCCCTGGTGACTTTTAAATTCAAACCCAGACAAAACTCAGCTGAAGTGGAGAACTACTCACTTATCCAAGGGGTCAGACTTAGGGCTGGTTGTGAAGCTGTTTTTCTGTGTGGTTTGAATGCATCCTAGTCAGAGTAGAGTTGCAATTGCAGTGGGAACAAGATAGCAAGGAGAGAGGGTGGGGTGTTGCAGGCAGTTTGGCCACGTGTACATACAGCGTGGCAGGTGTATCAGCGTAGTCATGTGCTCCTGGCCACAAAGAAGAGGAAAGAGTAGAAGGTCAGATTCAACTCTGTGTCAGCATAAGGCAGGCTTACAGCAAAGCCATCTCTCATGGTTCTGAAAATCAGAGTCCATGTGCTTTCTGAATCTGCCTTGGCAAATCCTATTTAAGTTATTTTACTCCTTTACCGGTAATTTAATATGCAAAGAAAAAGATGCAATAAAAATATAAACAGTAGGTGCTATAAAGCACTTTAAAAAGAAAGAAGCCATTCCCCAGACATTTTAATGAGGAAGATAAAAGAGCAACAAAATTTTTAGAGTATATATTTTACACAAAAATTTTACTTGAAGTCGTCTAATGAATATGTCAAGCTAAAGCAGTGATTATTTTGTTTTGAATTAAAATTAATTTGTCTATTTATTCAAACTCTAAATTATGTGGGAGGAAAAATATGGAGCTTAAATCATCCTCTAATTTTGAAGTAACTTTTTTACTGTTTATTCATGATGCACTTTCAGCAAGGCACTCACAGCCTTTTAAATGATTGAAAGAAAATAAAGCTCAAGATGAAGCAGAGTAGAAACTCAGAGTTTAAGTTCTGCTTCTGGCCTCCTGTTTTTGTCTTCTTGGGTTTAGATACTGACTTAGTACACAGACAGTCTAGTGATGGAGAAAATTGACATGAATAGCATGATAAACATTTGGAGGACCAAGATCCTTAAACTATAAAGTATTTCAGAATGTGGAAGATGAGGAAGAAAATGGATTATGATGGCTTGGAAGCTCTGACAAAATGATGATGATAAATGTTTTAGAACTATATTTTTCCTTTTCAGAGCACAGATTATGAAGTTCCTAGGAACAACTATGAGATTTCTTTATCTAAAATACTTTAGCATAGTATTTTTTTCTGGCTAAGTCATTGTTTTTCTCATAAAATTTAAATTTTTATCTGGGCTTTGTTGGCACCTTTTTCAATAAGTTGACATGATCTTCTATTATTCTGTGTGTGTGTGTATAATGTATATATATATCTCTTTGGTATATAGAAGTTTATACACACAAATTACATAGAAGATATATTTAGAAGCAATAAAATTTTCATTTACAAATAGGAAATAACCCTGGAATCTGGAAGACTAAAAGGACAATTGTAAAGGAGGAGTAGGAATGTCTGGCACATAGTAGGCCAGTATTGAGTAATAAATAGTTGTTGATTGAATGAATAAGGGAAACTCCTCCTTCATTAAAAGCCCTTTGCAATTAGTAGTGAAAAAACATGATGGCATATAATAACCACTTCGTTCTACATAATGTCATTCTTAGAATATCCTTGGGAAATGAGTAGGTCAGATGTCATTGTTATCCCTATTTGCTGATGAGGAAATTGCAGTTTGAAGTTTGAAAAGATTTGTTCAGAATTGGTAAGTGACAAGGCTGAGGCTTGGCTTCAGTCAGATGATTCTAAATTCTCTGCATTTTGCTACACTTGATTTCTGTCCTGTGTGTGTGTGTGTGTGTGTGTGTGTGTGTGTGTGTACAGTGAAGTAGCCCAGTTTTCAGTGATTGCTACTGCGGGTGTAACCGAAAGTGGGGTCCAGCTCCTCGCTGTTCAAATGCCAATAAAGAGGCAACGTTGGTGTAAAGGAAAATTTGCTTCATTTCAGATGCTGACAACTGGAGGGGTGGACAGACTCCTGTCCAAAGGCCGACTCCCCCCCCCACCCCGCCCTGACAACCAGGGGCATGAGCTTTTATAGACAGAGGGAGGGGGCTACATGCAGAAAGAGTCAGCTCTGACAGTCATCCTGAAATTGGTCATCGGTGGTCTGACCAGTGTCATCTTGATTGTTTTAAGTAAAATTAATCTTCAGTTCCAGGGTTGAGTTTTTCCAATTTCTTTGAGGCCAGTTCTCAGAATTGTGGCAGTTTATGTCATGGCTACAGTCTGGTCATCATGTAGTTAACTTCTTCCACCTGATGGGGGTTTCAGTATCTATAAGACAACTCACAGAATATGGATCAGAATATTATCTATAGCCCTTGAGAAGGAACTAAAGGTCCTTGACTTTGCTTACTGACTAAACTATTATTGTTTTGTCCTGTTTCTCTTTGCTTCTGCATTGTCTCACTTCTCTTATTAAACTTATTTTTGGCTAAAGTTTTTCCACAGACAAAAGGCAGGCTGAGGACATGGGTGAGGGAAGAAGGACCATAGGGTCCTGCTCCATTTCCCCAGGGTCTGAATGTTTGTGTTCTCCCCAAATTCATATGTTGGAAATCTAATGCCCAAGGTGATAGTATTGGGAGCTGTGGTATTAGGAGGTTTGGGAGGTGTTTAATAGGATTAGTATCTTATAAAAGAGGCCTCAGAGAACTCCCTCACCCTTCTGCCATGTGAGGATATGAGGAGAAGTGTGTGACTTGGAAGAAAGCCCTCACCTGAACATGATGACATTCTGATCTTGGACTTCTAGCCTCCATAAATGTGAGAAACAAATTTCTGTGTTTTGTAAGTCATCAAGCCCATGGTACGTGGGTATAGCAGCCAGAACGGACTGAGAGAGCTATCTAACCACAGTGCAAACCAGTCAACTCTTTGTTGTCAGGTCACATGATTTACATTTGATCACATTTTCCAGCTTCCTTTTTTTTGCCCCTAATTTTGTAATGTCTATGCCGTGTCACGTTACTGGTTCTGGAACAGTTGCTGAAAAAGGAACTTGTTGAAATGAAAAAAGGGGACGATAAAAGAGAAACGATGAGTTTTACTACAAAGCTACAGGTCCAGAGTCTTTGGGTTGGAGACTTTTCTTAGGCTAGAACATCCATCTCCTGTGTCTGTCCTACACACATGCACAGTTCAGAAGGACATTGAAGAATTTAACAATAACAAACATTCAAGTGTCCACTCCTGTCTTCTGCTCAGTGATGGCTCTCAGTTCTTCATGTGGAAATGGCCATTGGAACAACAAGTAAGACAAAGAGACAGTGAAGAGTTTCTCGGCAGAAGCAGCAGCTCAAAGAAGTAAAACAAATTCACACACCAGGGTTATGTTGTTCCTGGACATTGGAGAGAATAGCTGAAAAGGAGAGATCTGTGTTCTACCAGCAAGAATCTCTGTCTGGTCTCTTCTTCCTGAGTGTGACCTTTCTCTGTGTCATGCAACCTATGGAGAAAATAAAGCATAATCTAATTTTTCACATGACGACTCTCTTTTTCCCTTTGTTGTCACACATTTGTATGACTTAAGATCTGCAGATATATTATACTCTGAACCTTTTCCACAATCCAGGAGTTGACCACAGGGAGAATACAGTAACATTTTGTGTTTATGTAATATATTGTGCCTGAGAACTGTTTGTGCTCTGGACATAGTTCAGCAATGTGTCAGTCTCTGCCTTCTGGTCTCCAGCAGCAAGAGCTGAAGTGCTGACTGTCTTGGGAGCTCCTGCCTCTAAGGTGAAAAACTGGAAGGAGCTGCTAAGCCCATTTCAGGAACCTGGTACACTGGACGGTTGCCTGAGCTCCTGGAGGCCCATGTGAACAGGGAGATGCGGTTTTCTTACTTGTACCAGCAAGGCATAATATTATTTGAACACTGTCTGGGTAAATTAAAGGGTTTAAACCCCAGATTAACCTCTAGACAAGGATACAAGTAAACAAATGAGCATAGTCATCCATTAAGATATATAATGAAATACTAAGCATTTTTAGTTAATGCAACAGGAAAAGAAGGAAAAATGAACAGAGAGGACATATAAAAAACAAATAGCAAGATAATGGATTTCACCCAATCATATCAGTAATTACATCATATACAAATGCAACAAATACTCAAATTGAAAAGCAAAGATGGTCAGATTGAAAAAATAAAGACCCAATTATATGTTGTAAACAAGACATTCACTTTACATATAAAGACACTGGCAGATTGAAGCAAAAGTACAGAAAAAATTTTTATCATGCAAATACTAATCATAAGGAAGCTGGTTTGGCTCTATTAATATCAGACAAAATAGGCTTCAAGATGGAGAGTTTATTAGAAGAAAGAGGAGCATTTTATAATTACAAATAGGTCAATTAATCAAGAAGACATAATAATCTTAAATATGTATACACCTAGTAACACATAAAGGTAAAGGTGACAGAATTTAATGGAAAAAATAGGAAAATCCACAACTATATTCAGAGATTTCAATATTCCTCTTTCAGCAATTGATAAGAAAGTAGGCAAACACTCAGAAAGAATATAAAAGAGAACATAAAGGATATAAATTAAGCAACTTGACTTAATTAAACTTTATAGAATGCTGTATGCAAAAATTACAGAATATTCATTATTCTCAAGCACATATGGAATATTCACAAATATAGACCCTATGCTGGGCTGTACAATGAGCCTCAATAAATTAAAAAAATCCTACAGACCACAATATAATTAAATTCAAAATTAATAACAGAAAGTTATCTGTAAAGTTCTCTTATTTATTTGGAAATTAAATAATTCATTTCTTGATAACATGTAGACAAAAGAAGAAATCATAAATAGAAAATATTTTGAACTAAATGTGAATGAAAATAGAACATATAAAACCATCTAGGTTTTTATCCAGCCATAAAATAGAATAAAATAATGCCATTTGCAGCAACATGAATGGACCTAGAGATTATCATACTAAGTGAAGTAAGTCAAATAGAGAAAGACAAATATCAGATGGGTGGGCCAGAAAGTTCCTTCAGTTTTTAAGTAAAAATAAAAGACATATTTTTCATTTTCACCAAGAACTTTATTGAACAACATATTCACCATTTTGTTCCACTACCTTCTACTATTTTTCAGGCAATTTCACAATTACATCTTCCCAAAACTTTTTATCTTTTTGAGCAAAGAACTGTTCCAGGTGCCTTTTACAGTCCTCCAAGGAATTGAAATTTTTTCCATTAAAGGAATTTTGTAGGAACCAAGATAGAGGAGTAGAAGGACGTGCTCTCACTCCCTCTTGCAAGAACACCAGAATCATAACTAGCTGCTGGACAATAATCGACAGGCAGACACTGAAACTCACCAAAAAAGATACCCCACATCCAAAGACAAAGGAAAAGCCAAAATGAGATGGTAGTAGGGGCGCAATCACAGTAAAATCAAATCCCATAACTGCTGAGTGGGTGACTCACAGACTGGAGAACACTTATACCACAGAAGTGCAACCACTGGAGGGAAGGTTCTGAGCCCCACCCCAGGCTTCCCAACCCGGGGGTCCAGCAACAGGAGGAGGAATTCCTAGAGAATCAGACTTTGAAGGCTAGTGGGATTTCATTGAAGGATTTTGACAGGACTTGGGGAAACAGAGACTCCACTCTTGGAGGGCACACACAAAGTAGTGTGCACATCAGGACCCAGGGAAAGGAGCAGTGACCCCAAGGGAGACTGAACCAGACCTACCTGCTAGTGCTGGAGGGTCTCCTGCAGAGGCGGGGGTTGGCTGTGCTTCACCGTGGGGACAAGGACTTGGGCAGCAGAAGTTCTAGGAAGTACTTCTTGGCGTGAGACTTCCCAGAGTCCACCATTAGCCCCACCAAAGAGCCCTGATAGGCTCCAGTGTTGTGTCACTTCAGGCCAAACAACCAACAGGGAGGAAACGCAGCCTCACTCATCAGCAGTCAAGTGATTAAAGTTTTACTGAGGTCTGCCCAACAGAGCAACAGTCAGTTCTACCCACCACCAGTCCCTCACATCAGGAAACTTGCACAAGCCTTTTAGGTAGCCTTATTCACCAGAGGGAAGACAGCAGAGGCAAGAAGAACTACAATCCTGCAGCCTGCGGAACAAAAACCACATTCACAGAAAGATAGACAAGATGAAAAGGCAAAGGGCTACATACCAGATGAAGGAACAAGATAAAACCCCAGAAAAACAACTAAATGAAGTGGAGATAGGTAACCTTCCAGAAAAAGAATTCAGAATAATGATAGTGAAGATGATCCGGGACCTCGGAAAAAGAATGGAGGCAAAGATCGAGAAGATACAAGAAATGTTTAACAAAGACCAAGAAGAATGAAAGAACAAACAAACAGAGATGAACAACACAATAACTGAAATGAAAAAAACACTAGAAGAAATCAATAGCAGAATAACTGAGGCAGAGAATGGATAAGTGACCTGGAAGACAGAATGGTGGAATTCACTGCTGCAGAACAGAATAAAGAAAAAAGGATGAAAAGAAATGAAGACAGCCTAAGAGACTGCTGGGACAACATTAAACACAACAACATTTGCATTTTAGGGGTCCCAGAAGAAGAGAGAGAGAAAGGGCCAGAGAATATATTTGAAGAGATTATAGTTGAAAACTTCCCTAACATGGGAAAGGAAATAGCGATCCAAGTCCAGGACTGCAGCTAGTCCCATATAGGATAAATCCAAGCAGAAACAGGCCAAGACACATAGTAATCACATTGGCAAAAAATAAAGACAAAGAAAACTTATAGAAAACAACGAGGGAAAAACAACAAATAACACACAAGGGAATCCCCATAAGGTTAACAGCTGATCTTTCAGCAGAAACTCTACAAGCAGAAGGGAGTGACAGAACATATTTAAAGTGATGAAGGAGAAAAACTTACAACCAAGATTACTCCACCCAGCAAGGATCTCACTCAGATTTGATGGAGAAATTAAAACCTTTACAGACAAGCAAAAGCTGAGAGAGTTCAGCACCACCAAACCAGCTTTACAACAAATACTAAAGGAGCTTCTCTAGGCAAGAAAAACAAGAGAAGGAAAAGACCTACAATAACAAACCCAAAACAATTAAGTAAATGGGAAAAGGAAAATACATATTGATAATTACCTTAAATGAAAATGGATTAAATGCTCCAACCAAAAGACACAGACTGGGTGAATGGATACAAAAACAAGACCATATATATGCTTTCTACAAGACACCCACTTCAGACCTAGGGACACATACAGACTGAAAGTGACAGGATGGAAAAAGTTATTCCATGCAAATGGAAACCAAAAGAAAGCTGAAGTAGCAACTCTCATATCAGACAAAATAGACTTTAAAATAAAGACTACTAGAAGAGACAAAGAAGGACACTACATAATGATAAAGGGATCGATCCAGGAAGAAGATATAACAATTGTAACTATTTATGTACCCAACATAGGAGCACCTCAATACATAAGGCAAATACTAACAGCCATAAAAGGGGAAATTGACAGTAACACAGTCATAGTAGGGGATGTTAACACCCCACTTTCACCAATGGACAGATCATCCAAAATGAAAATAAATAAGGAAACACAAGTTTTAAATGATACATTAAACAAGATGGATGTAATTGATATTTATAGGACATTCCATCCAAAAACAACAGAATACACATTTTTCTCAAGTGCCCATGGAACATTCTCCAGGATAGATCATATCTTGGGTCACAAATCTAGCCTTGGTAAATTTAAGAAAATTGAAATCATATCAAGTACCTTTTCCGACCACAATGCTATGAGACTAGATATCAACTACAGGAAAAGATCTGTAAAAAATACAAACACATAGAGGCTAGACAATACACTACTTAATAACGAAGTGATCACTGAATAAATCAAAGAGGAAATAAAAAAATACCTAGAAACAAATGACAATGGAGACACGACGACCCAAAACCTATGGAATGCAGCAAAAGCAGTTCTAAGAGGGAAATTTATAGCAATACAATCCTACCTTAAGAAACGGGAAACATTTCAAATAAACAACATAACCTTGTACCTAAAGCAATTAGAGAAAGAAGAAAACAAAACACATATTTAGCAGAAGGAAAGAAATCATAAAGATCAGATCAGAAATAAATGAAAAAGAAATGAAGGAAACAGTAGTAAAGATCAATAAAACTAAAATCTGATTCTTTCAGAAAAACAAAATTGATAAACCATTAGCCAGACTTATCAAGAAAAAAAGGGAGAAGACTCAAATCAATAGAAATAGAAATGAAAAAGGAGAAGTACCAACTGACACTGCAGAAATACAAAAGATCATGAGAGATTACTATAAGCAAATTTATGCCGATAAAATGGACAACCTGGAAGAAATGGACAAATTCTTAGAAATGCACAACCTGCCAAGACTGAACCAGGAAGAAATAGAAAATATGAATAGACCAATCACAAGCACTGAAATTGAAACTGTGATTAAAAATCTTCCAACAAACAAAAGCCCAGGACCAGATGGCTTCACAGGCGAATTCTATCAAACATTTAGAGAAGAGCTAACACCTGTCCTTCTCAAACTCTTCCAAAATATAGCAGAGGGAGGAAAACTCCCAAACTCATTCTATGAGGCCACCATCACCCTGATACCAAAACCAGACAAAGATGTCACAAAGAAAGTAAACTACAGGCCAATATCACTGATGAGCATAGATGCAAAAGTCCTCAACAAAATACTAGCAAACAGAATCCAACAGCACATTAAAAGTATCATACACCATGATCAAGTGGGGCTTATTCCAGGAATGGAAGGATTCTTTAATATACACAAATCAATCAACGTGATACAACATATTAACAAATTGAAGGAGAAAAACCATATGATCATCTCAATAGATGCAGAGAAAGCTTTCGACAAAATTCAACACCCATTTATGGTAAAAACCCTGCAGAACGTAGGCATAGAGGGAACTTTCCTTAACATAATAAAGGCCATATATGACAAACCCACAGCCAACATCACCCTCAATGGTGAAAAACTGAAACCATTTTCAGTAAGATCAGGAACAAGACAAGGTTGCCCACTATCACCACTATTATTCAACATTGTTTTGGAAGTTTTAGCCACAGAACTCAGAGAAGAAAAATAAATAAAAGGAATCCAAATTGGAAAAGAAGTAAAGCTGTCACTGTTTGCAGATGACATGATACTACACATAGAGAATCCTAAAGATGTTAACAGAAAACTACTAGAGCTAATCAATGACTTTAGTAAAGTAGCAGGATACAAAATTAATGCACAGAAATCTCTGGCATACCAATACACTGATGATGAAAAATCTGAGAGTGAAATTAAGAAAACAGTCTCATTTACCATTGCAACAAAAATTATAAAATATCTAGGAATAAACCTACCTAAGGAGACAAAAGACCTGTATGCAGAAAATTATAAGACACTGATGAAAGAAATTAATTATGATACAAACAGATCAAGAGATATACAATGTTCTTGGATTGGAAGAATCAACATTGTGAAAATGACTCTACTACACAATGCAATCTACAGATTCAATGCTATCCCTATCAAACTACCACTCACATTTTGCACAGAATTAGAACAAGAAATTTCACAACTTGTATGGAAACACAAAACACCCCGAATAGCCAAAGCAATCTTGAATAAGAAAAACAGAGCTGGAGGAATCAAGCTCCCTGACTTCAGACTATACTACAAAGCTACATTAATAAAAGCAATATCGCACCGGCACAAAAACAGAAATATAGATCAAAGGAATAGGATAGAAAGCCCAGAGATAAACCCATGCACCTATGGTCAACTAATCTATGACAAAGCAAGACAGGATATACAAGGGAGAAAAGACAGTGTCTTCAATAAGTGGTGCTGGGAAAACTGGGCAGCTACATGTAAAACAATGAAATTAGAACACTCCCAAACACCATACACACAAATAAACTCAAAATGGATTAGAGACTTAAATGTAAGACCGGACACTATAATACTCTTACAGAAAAACATTGGAAGAACACTCTTTGACATAAATTACAGCAAGATCTTTTTTTGATCCACCTCCTAGATTAATGGAAATAAAAACAAAAATAAACAAATTGGACCTAATGAAACTTAAAAGCTTTTTCACAGCAAAGGAAACCATAAACAAGACGAAAATACAACTCTCAGAATGGGAGAAAATATTTGCAAACGAATCAAGGGACAAAGGATTAATCTCCAAAATATATAAACAGCTCATGCAGCCTCAATATTAAAAGAAGAAACAACCCAATCAAAAAATGGGCAGAAGACCTAAATAGACATTTCTCCAAAGAAGATATACAGATTGCCAACAAACACATGAAAGACACCTCAACATCATTAATCATTAGAGAAATGCAAATCAAAACAACAGTGAGATATCATCTCCCACCTGTTAAAATGTCCATCATTAAAAAATCTACAAAGAGGACATGCTGGAGAGGGTGTGGAGAAAAGGGAACCCTCTTGCACTGTTGGTGGGAATGTAAATTGATACAGCCACTATGGAGAACAGTATGGAGGTTCCTTAAAAAACTAAAAATAGAATTACCATATGATTCTGCAATCCCAATACCAGGCATATACCCAGAGAAAACCGTAATTGAAAAGGACACATGCACCCCAATGTTCATTGCAACACTATTTACAATAGCCAGGTCATGGAAGCAATGTAGATGCCCATTGACAGATGAATGGATAAAGAATTGTGGTACATATATACAATGGAATATTACTCAGCCATAAAAAAGAATGAAATTGGGTCATTTGTGGAGACGTCGATGGATCTAGGGACTGTTATACAGAGTGAAGTAAGTCAGAAAGAGAAAAACAAATATCATATATTTTTTTTTTCTTTTTTTTTTTTTTTTTGCGGTATGCGGGCCTCTCACTGTTGTGGCCTCTCCCGTTGCGGAGCACAGGCTCCGGATGCGCAGGCCCAGCGGCCATGGCTCACGGGCCCAGCCGCTCCGCGGCATATGGGATCCTCCCAGACCGGGGCACGAACCCGTATCCCCTGCATCGGCAGGTGGACTCTCAACCACTGCGCCACCAGGGAGGCCCCAAATATCATATATTAATGCATGCATGTGGAACCTAGCAAAATGTTACAGATGAACCGCTTTGCAGGGCAGAATTTGAGACACAGATGTAGAGAATAAACATATGGACACCAAGGGGGGAAAGCCTCAGCGGGTGTGGGTATGGTGGTGTGATGAATTGGGTGATTGGGATTGACATGTATACACTTATGTGTATAAAATTAATGACTAATAAGAACCTGCTGTATAAATAAATAAATAAAAAATAAACAATAAAAAAAGACTCTCTGGCCAGCAAAGCCTGAAATCTCTGTAGTCTGATCTTTTACAGAGCTGTTTGTGGACGCCTGTGGATGTAGACACATTAACAAATACAGATATAGATACAGAAATACAGTATATGATAATGACATTTCACAATTTTACTCTGTGATGACTTATGAATAATAAATCTGAATATTAGATGTGATTTTTTCTATAAATAGAATAAATTTCTTAGCAATTTTTCAACACTTAAAAAAAAGAATTTTTAAAATACTGAAATAAATGCAAATCCGAAGGTGCAATACGGTGGATGAAACAGAACTTCCCAGCCAAGCTGTAACAGTTTTTGCCTGGTCATCAAAGAAACATGCAGTCTTTCATTATCCTGATGGAAGATTATGCATTTTCTGTTGACTAATTCCAGATGCTCTTCATCGAGTGCTGCTTTCAATTGGTCTAATTGGGAGCAGTACTTGTTGGAATTAATCGTTTCGTTTTCCAGAAGAAGCTCATAACAGAGGACTTCCTTCCAATCCCACCATATATCCAATTTTTTGGATGAAGACTGTCCTTTGGTGTGGTTGGTGGTGGTTCATTTCACTTGCCCCATGATCCACATTATTGTACATGATTCACTTTTCATCCCCCGTCACAATTTGTTTTAAAAAAGGAATGTTTCCATTACATTTAAGTAGAGAATTTCATATGAAAATAAGGTCAAGAAAGTTTCTTTCACATGAGTTATGTGGAACCCAAACATCAAAGTGATTAACATAACCAAGCTGGTACAGATGATTTTCAATGCTTGATTTGGATATTTTGAGTATGTCGGATATCTCCCGCGTGGTATAACATTGGTTGTTCTCAATTAATGTCTCAATTTGATCACTATCAACTTCAACTGGTCTACCAGACCATGCAGCATCATCCAGGGAGAAATCTGCAGCATGAAGCTTCGCACACCACTTTTGACATGTTTGATCAGTCACAGCACCTTCTCCATATACTGCACAAATCGTCTTTTGTGTTTCAGTTGTGTCTTTACCTTTCTTGAAATAATAAAGCATAATATGCCGAAAGTGCTGTTTTTTTCTTCCATCTTCAATACTAAAATGTCTACAGAAAAATTCACCAATTTTGAAAAGTTTTTTTTAAGTGCACACTGATATGACAGCTGTCACAGTACAATCTAACAAAATTGTTTCGAATGAAGTTAAAGACAACTAAGCACTACTAGAGGCATCATATGGAAAAAAAAGAAAGAACTTTTTGACCAACCCAATATAATATCACTTATATGTGGAATCCTAAAAAATTGATACAAGTGAACTCATTTACAAAACAGAAACAGACTCACAGATTTTGAAAACAAACTTATGGTTACCAAAGGGGGAAGGTGGGGAGGAGGGATAAATTAGGAGTTTGGGATTAACATATTCACACTACTATATATAAAACAATCAACAAGGACCTACTGTATAGCACAGGGAACTCTTCTCAATATTCTGTAATAACCTATATAGAAAAATAATCTGAACAAGAATGGATATATGTATATGTATAACTGAATCACTTTGTTGTACATCTGAAACTAGCACAACATTGTAAATCAACTGTACTCTAATATAAAGTAAAAATTAAAAAAAAAACTAAAGCAGAGCTTAGAGAGAACTTTATAGCTTTAATACTTTTACCAGAAAAGAAGAAAGATTTAAAATCAATGATGAAGTGTTCACATTAAGAAGCTAGGAAAAGAAGAGCAAATTAAATAAAAACAAAGGAAATAATAAAAGCACAAGATGTTATCAATTAAAATAGAAAATGTACAAACAATAGAAAAAACCGGTGAAGCTAAAACTTGGTTATTTGAAAAGTTTAATAAAATTGATAAACACCAGGCAGACTTATCAAGAAAAGAGATAAAATGAAAATTTTGGAATATAAGGAATTGATGAAGCAAAATTATCACAGAGCCTGCAGACACTCAAAGAATTAAAAGGGAATATTATGTACAAATTTTTGCTAGTAAATTCAACAACATAAATAAAATGAGCAAATTTCATGAAAGGTATAAATCAACAAAACTGACACAAGAAGAAATATAAAATCTGAATAGACTTATATTTATGAAAAATATTGAACTCATAGTTTAAAATATTTCTCTAAAGAAAGTCCAGCTATTTACATGAATGAATTCCACCAAATATTTAAGGAACAATAATGTCAATCTCAAACAATTTATTTCAAAAAATAGATGAGGAGGTAATAATTCCCAATTCATATTATGAGACCAGAATTACCTTGATACCAAAACTAATCTACAAAGCAACCCCACTCACAAATATAGATGCACGAACCTTATTGAGTTATTAACAAATTGAATTCAGTGACATATGAAAAGGATACTACATCATGATCAACTGGTTTTTATTTCATAAGTATAAGATTGATTCAAGATTTGAAAATCAGTTAATGTAACTTACCATATTAAAAAACATAAAGAACAAAAATCCATAACCTCAATAGAGAAAATTTGTCAAAACTTAACATATGCTTATTAAAAAACTCTCGTGGACTGGACATAGAAACATTCTCAGTTTGATAAAGGGTATCTATAAACAACCTACAGCTTACATTATACTTAATGGTGAAATTTGAAAATATGTCCACTCTCACTCTTTCTATTTGACATTGTATTGGGGGTCCTAGCCAGAGTAATAAAACAAGTAAAAGAAATAAAAGGGATATAGATTGAAAAAGGATGCAAAAGTGTATCTTTGTTCAGAGACAAGTTTTTGTTTACATAAACAATCCTAGAGAAGCTACTTAAAATCACTAGAACTTCTAAGAGAGTTCAGTAAGGTTGTAGGACTCATAGTCAACATACAACAAGTAACTGCTTTTCTATATTCTGGCAGTAAACTGTAAAATGAATATTTTAAAACAATATCATTTAGAATAGTGTGTAAAAATATAAGACAAGATTAAATTTAAACAAAGATGTGCAAAACCTACAAAACTACAAAAATACTCCTTAGATAAATTAATGGAGAATTAAATAAATGAAGCAGTATACTATAATCATGGATTGGAGGACTCAATATTGCTAAGATAATGATTCTCCCCAAATTAATCTATACCTTCAAAATGACTCCCATCAAGATCTGGTTTTTTTTTTTGGTAGAAATTAACAGGTTGTTTCTAAAACTTACTTAGAAATATAAAGAATGTATAATAGACAAAATAATCTTGAATAAGAAGTACTATAAGACTGATTTATATAGATACAATATGGTGTGGTTATAAAGACAGACAACTAGATAAATGCAACACAATGGGTTCAGAGTAAAACTACACCTCTAGATGAAGGGACTAAAGCAATTCAATAACGAAATGAAAGACTTTTCAACAAAAAATGCTGTAACAACTATATAGAAAAGTGACCTTCAATCTATATCTCACACTATACACAAAAATTAGTTAGATTTGGGTCATAGACCTGAAGGTAAAATGGGGGCAAAAATTGGTTTTGGAGGGTGAAAAAATGTTTAGATATTATAATAGTTTGTGGCCCTCCAAAGAACTATAGTACAAAAACAGATATACAGTATACAGTGGTATTAATATTTCATGTTGGGGGGTTGGGGTGATTAGGAAAAAATATCTAGAAAGACTCCCTTGGAAGTGTTGTGGGTTGAGTTTTGTCTCAAGAAAAGATACATTCAAGTCATAGCACGTGGTACCTGTGAATGTGATCTTATTTGGAAATAAGGTCTTTGCAGATGTAACTAAGAAGTAAGTGAAGATGAGGTCACATCGGAGTAAGGTGCGCCCTAGTTCAATATGACTCCTTGTAAGAGGAGGAGAGACATGGAGGCGGACACACAGGTGAGAAATGTGAAGACAGACACAGTGCATGGAGGAAGCTGTTTACAAGCCAAAGAATGCTAAGGATTCCTGGCAAACCAAGAGAAGCTAGTAAGAAGCAAGGAAGAATCCTGGCTCTGCTGACATCTTGATTTTGGACCTCTAGCCTCCAGAACTGTGAAAGACTAAATTTCTATTCTTTTAAGCCACTCTGTTACTTTGTTATGGTAGCTCTAGGAAATGAATACAGGGGTGAAAATATAAAAAAGGTTGGGAAACACTCTTCTAGGGGAAAGTATAAGATAATACATTTGCAACTTTGGGTTAAGTAAAGGTTTCTTAGGTGGATCCAAGAGAGCACTAGCCATCATGGAAAAAATAATGAAAAATTGAACTTTATCAAATTAAACACTTCTGATCATTAAAAGATATTTAAAGATCATTGTTAAGAAAATGAATAGTGAATCACCAAACTAAGAGAAAATATTTGTCATACATATATCTGACAAAGGACATGTCCAGAATATATAAAGAACTCCTACACTTCAAAAATAAAGAGGCAATCCAATTTACAAATGAAATAAAGACTTGAATACATAGTTCACAAAGGAAGATATTTGAATAACCAATAGCACATTAAAAATGCTCAATGTAATTAGTCATGAGAGAAATGAAAACTGAAACTATGATGTAATACTACAACACATCCACTTGTATGGTACAATTAAAAAGACTGATGACACATGATTTACAATAGTCAAGTTATGGAAGCAACCTAAGTGTCCATCAACAGATGAATGGATAAAAATATGTGTGTGTATATACATACATACATATATATATATATACACACACACACATATATATATATGTGGTGTCTGTGTTTACATAAATATACATATATATGGTATATATAATGGACTATTACTCAGCCATAAAAAAGAATGAGATTCTGCCATTTGCATCAATGTGAATGGACCTAGAGAGTATTATGCTGAGTGAAATAAGTCAGATAGTAAACAAAAAATACTCTATGTTATTTACATGTGGACTCTAAAAAATAAAAGAAACAAATATATATAACAAAACAGAAACAGACTGACAGATATAGAAAACAAACTGGTGGTTACCAGTGGAGAGAGGGAAGCGGGAGGGGTAATATAAGGGGTAGGGGATTAAGAGATACAAACTACTAAACATAAAATAGATAAGCAAAAATGTTATATTGTACAGCACAGGGAAATATAGCCATTGTTTTGTAATAACTTTAAATGGAGTGTAATCTATAAAATATTGAATCACTGTGTTATACATCTGAAAATAGTGCAATATTATAAATCAAATATGCTTCAATGAAAAAACAAAGACCAATGACCCCAAATGTTGGCCAGGTTGTGGAGCAAGTGAGAGTGTAAATTGTGTAACTCTTTTGAAAAAGTCTCCCATTTTCTCATAAATTTAAGCATATACCTATCCTATGTCCTAGCAATTCCACTCCTATGTATCTACTAAAGAGAAATAAAAACATATGTATACAAAAGACCTGCACACAGATGTTAATAGCCACAAACTGGTAATAAGCCAAGTGTCCAAGAGAATGGATCACTACATTGCAATGCATGCTATTCATCAATAATAAGGAAGAAACGACAGACAGTCTCAACCACATAGATGGATCTTGAAAACATGCTGAGTGACAGAACCACACACAGAAGTGTACATACTGTACTCTCCCATTTATACAAAACTCTGGATCAGAAAAAAAAAGACCCAGGAGTGAGAGTCGAGGAGGATTTACTTCAAAGGAACACAACTTTCTAAGATGATGCACTCTTTGACATGCTGATAGGAATGTAGGTTACCTATGTGTATGTATGGTTAAAACTCATCAAACTAATAAAGCAGTTAATATCTATGCATTTTACTGTATGTAAATTCTCTCTCTCTCTCTCTCTCTCTCTCTCTCCCTCCCTCCCACTCTATCAATAGACAGACAGACAGACACATGTGACTGCAGGAAGGTTACAGCAGCTGCCTAAGCACTATATGCAGTTTGCTCACAAGAGCTTTGTCACCTTACTTTTTTCTTTTGGACCCCAGTTTTCTCATGCAAAATGAGGAAACTGGGCTTCTTCAAGCTTTCAGAACTGTAGTACATCTGGATATGCTTTTCAAATCTAACATTTTGTGTGGTTTGCTATTTGAATTGCTTCACTTCATCAGCCCATTTGTTTGAAAACTCCTGGAACCCAGTTGCACCCTGAACGAATTAAAGTAGAGCTACTGAGGTAGAGGTAAAAGAGCCCAGTTACTTCTTGTTCCATGTGGCAAAGAACAAAATAAATACGTTTTCACCGATTTGGCTGTCACTGTGGAGGAGCCCAGTCAGGTGAGTGGATACGTAATTTGAGGAAGCCTGGAAATTGCCCATTGGGACCCTGTTTGCATTTTGCAAGCTGTATGGATACAAGGGCAACTGTAATGCCAGGATGTGGTGGCTGACGTGCAAATGTAAAGCATATGTTCTTCCCCAGCCGGACCACCTTCCTGAGAGCCTAAACTCTTTGACACTCCTGGTTGATGTGCAGGTAAATCAAAGGAAGCACATTATGAACCTGTGTATAGAAAGTCAATTCGTATAGTTAAGTCTTAATAAAATAAATATTGGAAGTCCAGGGTTTAGAAACTCCTACATTTTTTCCCCCATGGAAGTTTTGTTTTTAACATCTTTATTGGAGTATAATTGCTTTACAATGGTGTGTTAGTTTCTGCTTTATAACAAAGTGAATCAGTTATACATATACATATGTTCCCATATCTCTTCCCTCTTGCATCTCTTGCATACATATACATATATCCTCATATCCCCTCCCTCTTGCATCTCCCTCCCACCATCCCTATCCCACCCCTCTAGGTGGTCACAAAGCACCAAGCTGATCTCCCCTTGCTATGCAGCTGCTTCCCAATAGTTATCTATTTTACGAATAAAGACACAGACCTACTAGAAAATGGACTTGAGGATATGGGGAAGGGGAAGGGTAAGCTGAGACAAAGTGAGAGAGCGGCATGGACATATATAGCTATCGGTTTTACATTTGGTAATGTATATATATGTCCATGCCACTCTCTCACTTCGTCCCAGCTTACCCTTCCCCCTCCCCGTGTCCTCAAGTCCATTTTCTATGTCTGTGTCTTTATTCCTGTCCTGCCTCTAGGTTCTTCAGAATCATTTTTTTTTAGATTCCATATATATGTGTTAGCATATTTGTTTTTGTATTTGTTTTTGTTTTGTAGTATTTGTTTTTCTACTTCTGACTTACTTCACTCTGTATGACAGACTCTAGGTCCATCCACCTCACTACAAATAACTCAATTTCATTAGAAATTTCTACATTTTATAAGAAAGTTGACAGTATTGAAACAAACATTTTCCACAAGGCATTCCAAAGTTTCTCTTTAAAAACCTGCATTTGGGGCTTCCCTGGTGGCGCAGTGGTTGAGAGTCCGCCTGCTGATGCAGGGGACATGGGTTCGTGCCCCGGTCTGGGAAGATCCCACATGCCGCGGAGCAGCTGGGCCCGTGAGCCATGGCCGCTGAGCCTGCACGTCCGGAGCCTGTGCTCCGCAATGGGAGACACCACAGCAGTGAGAGGCCCGTGTACCGCAAAAAAAAAAAAAAAAAAAAAAAAAAAAAAAAAAAAAAAAAAAAGGCTGCATGTGGCATGATCACTAAATTTGTTTTCTTTCCAGTTCTTTTTCAGAATGATTTTCCTAAGGAGAAGGGCAACCTACTTTACCGTTCCTGTTTCCCTTTTATCTTTTATGGAAAGGGTACTTTACTTTCTAGTTTTTTTTATATAGCTGATTTTATAGCTGATTTTAATGAATGGTGATAGCTACAGTTGTTCTCTCCAGCACAAAGACCTAGTTGGAGTGAAGCCACAGCTAGTAACTAACAGGAACACATCATTATGGCTCAAAGTTAACATTGCAGGGAACAAACTGAGCTATAAGTTTACAATAAAATCTCACTTACTCTTTTAACCGTATTTCAGCAGCATTTCAAAGCAATCTATTTCATTGACAGGTGGTATGATGTGGATTATTTAACATTTGTTCGCCTTTTATTTTTTTTAACATCTTTGTACGAGTATAATTGCTTTACAATGGTGTGTTAGTTTATGCTTTGTAACAAAGTGAATCAGTTATACAAATACATATGTCCCCATATCCCTTCCTTCTTGCATCTCCCTCCCTCCCATCCTCCCTATCCCACCCCTCTAGGTGGTCACAAAGCACCTAACTGATCTCCCTGTGCTATGCGGCTGCTTCCCACTAGCTATCTATTTTATATTTGGTAGTGTATATATGTCCATGCCACTCTCTCACTTTGTCCCAGCTTAACCTTGCCCCTCCCCGTATCCTCAAGTCCATTCTCAAGTAGGTCTGTGTCTTTATTCTTGCCTTGTCCCTAGGTTCTTCTGACCATTGTTTTCTTTCTTTAAGATTCCATATATATGTGTTAGCATACAGTATTTGTTTTTCTCTTTCTGACTTACTTCACTCTGTATGACAGTCTCTAGGTCTATCTACCTCACTACAAGTAATTCAGTTTCGTTCCTTTTTATGGCTGAGTAATATTCCATTGTATATATGTGCCACTCTTCTTTATCCATTCATCTGTTGATGGACACTTAGGTTGCTTCCATGTCCTGGCTATTGTAAATAGAGCTGCAATGAACATTGTGGTACATGACTCTTTTTGCATTATGGTTTTCTCAGAGTATATGTCCAGTAGTGGGATTGCTGGGTCATATAGTAGTTCTATATTTAGTTTTTTAAGGAACCTCCATACTGTTCTCCATAGTGGCTGTATCAATTTACATTCCCACCAACGTGCAAGAGGGTTCCTTTTTCCCCACACCCTCTCCAGCATTTACAGTTTGTAGATTTTTTGGTCATTCTGACTGGTGTGATACCTCATTGTAGTTTTGATTTGCATTTCTCTAATGTTTCATGATGTTCAGCATCTTTTCATGTGTTTGTTGGTAATCTGTATATCTTCTTTGGAGAAATGTCTATTTAGATCTTCTGCCCATTTTTGGATTGGGTTGTTTGTTTTTTTGATATTGAACTGAATGAGCTGCTTGTATGTTTTGGAGATTAATCCTTTGTCAGTTGCTTCATTTGCAAATATTTTCTCCCATTTGGAGGGTTGTCGTTTTGTCTTGTTTATGGTCTCCTTTGCTTTGAAAAAGGTTTTAAGTTTCATTAGGCCCCATTTTTATTGTTGTTTTTGTTTTTATTTCCACTTCTCTGGAAGGTGGGTCAAAAAGGATCTTGCTGTGATTTATGTCATAGAGTGTTCTGCCTATGTTTTCCTCTAAGAGTTTGATAGTGTCTGGACTTACATTTAGGTCTTTAATCCATTTTGAGCTTATTTTTGTGTATGGTGTTAGGGAGTGTTCTAATTTCATTCTTTTACATGTAGCTGTCCAGGTTTCCCAGCACCACTTATTGAAGAGGTTGTCTTTTCTCCATTGCACATTCTTGCCTCCTTTATCAAAGATAGGGTGACCATATGTGCATGGGTTTATCTCTGGGCTTTCTGTCCTGTTCCATTGATCTATATTTCTGTTTTTGTGCCAGCACCATACTGTCTTGATTACTTTAGCTTTGTAGTATAGTCTGAAGTCAGGGAGCTTGATTCCTCCAGCTCCATTTTTCTATTTCAAGATTGCTTTGGCTATTCGGGGTCTTTTGTATTTCCATACAAATTGGGAAATTTTTTGTTCTAGTTCTGAAAAAAATGTGAGTGGTAGTGTGGTAGGGCTTGCATTGAATCTGTAGATTGCTTTGGGTAGTAGAGTAATTTTCACAGTGTTGATTCCTTCAATCCAAGAATGTAGTATATCCCTTGATCTGTTTGTATCATGCTTAATTCCTTTCATCAGTGTCTTATAATTTTCTGCATACAGGTCTTTTGTCTCCTCAGATAGGTTTATTCCTAGGTATTTCATTCTTTTTGTTGCAGTTGTAAATGGGAGTGTTTTCTTTATTTCACTTTCAGATTTTTCATCATCAGTGTATAGGAATGCAAGAGATTTCTGTGAATTAATTTTGTATCCTGCTACTTTACCAAAGTCATTGATTAGCTCTAGTAGTTTTCTGGTAGCATCTTTAGCATTCTTCTATGTATAGTATCATGTCATCTGTAAACAGTGACAGCTTTACTTCTTCTTTTCCAATTTGGATTCCATTTATTTCTTTTTATTCTCTGATTGCTGTGGCTAAAACTTCCAAAACTAGGTTGAATAAGAGTGGTGAGAGTGGGCAGCCTTGTCTTTTTCCTGATCTTAGTGGAAATGGTTTCAGTTTTTCACCATTGAGGATGATGTTGGCTGTGGGTTTCTCATATATGGCCTTTATTATGTTGAGGTAAGTTCCCTCTTTGCCTACTTTCTGCAGGTTTTTTTTTATCATAAATGGGTGTTGAATTTTGTCAAAAGCTTTCTTAGCAACTATTGAGATGATCATATGGTTTTTCTCTTTCAATTTGTTAATATGGTGTATCACGTTGGTTGATTTCCATATGTTGAAGAATCCTTGCATTCCTGGGATAAACCCCACTTGATCATGGTGTATGATACTTTTAATGTGCTATTGGATTCTGTTTGCTAGTATTTTGTTGAGTATTTTTGCATCTATGTTCATCAGTGATATTGACCTGTGGTTTTCTTTCTTTGTGACATCTTTGTCTGGTTTTGGTATCAGGGTGATGGTGGCCACCTAGAATGAGTTTGAGAGTGTTGCTCCCTCTGGTATATTTTGGAAGATTTTGAGAAGGATATGTGTTAGCTCTTCTCTAAATGTTTTATAGTAGTAGGCTGTGAAGCCATCTGGTCCTAGGCTTTTGTTTGCTGGAAGATTTTTAATCACAGTTTCAATTTCAGTGCTTGTGATTGGTCTGTTCATATTTTCTGTTTTCTCCTGGTTCAGTCTCAGAAGGTGGTGCATTTCTAAGAATTTGTCCATTTATTCCAGGTTGTCTATTTTATTGGCATATAGTTGTTTGTAGTAATCTCTCATGATCCTTTGTATTTCTGCAGTGTCAGTTGTTAGTTCTCCTTTTTCATTTCTAATTCTATTGATATGAGTCTTCTCCCTTTTTTTCTTGATAATTCTGGCTAATATTTTACCAATTTTGTTCATCTTCTCAAAGAACCAGCTTTTAGTTTTATTGATCTTTGCTATTGTGTCCTTCACTTCTCTTTCATTTATTTCTTATCTGATATTTATGAGTACTTTCCTTCTGCTAACTTTGAGGTTTTTTTGTGGTTATTTCTCTAATTGCTTTAAGTGTAAGGTTAGGTTTTTTTTTTGAGATGTTTCTTGTTTCTTAAGATAGGATTCTATTGCCATAAATTTCCCTCTTAGAACTGCTTTTGCTGCATCCCATAGGTGTTGGGTGGTCGTGTTCTCATTGTCATTTGTTTCTATGTATTTTTTGATTTCCTCATTAATTTTTTCAGTGTTCTATTGGTTATTTAGTAGAGTGTTGTGTAGCATCTATATATTTGTATTTTTTACAGATTTTTTTCTGTAATTGATTGATATGTAGTCTCATAGCATTGTGGTTGGAAAATATACTTGATACATATTCAATTTTCTTAAATTTACCAAGGCTTAATTTGTGATGCAAGATATGATTTATCCTGGAGAATATTCCATGAGCACTTGAGATGAATGTGTATTCTGTTGTTTTTGTATGTTATGTCCTATAAATATCAATTAAGTCCATTTTGTTTAATGCATCGTTTAAAGTTTGTGTTTCCTTATTTATTTTCAATTTGGATGATCTGTCCATTGGTGAAAGTGGGGTGTTAAAGTCCCCTACTATGATTGTGTTACTGTCAATTTCCCCTTTTACAGCTGTTAGTATATGCCTTATGTATTGAGGTGCTCCCATATTGGGTGCATAAAAATTTACAATTGTTATATCTCCTTCTTGGATTGATCCCTTGATCATAATGTAGTGACCTTCTTTGTCTCTTGTAATAGTCTATGTTTTAAGTCTATTTTGTTTGATATGAGAATTGCTACTCCAGCTTTATTTTGATTTCCATTTTCATGGAATATCTTTTTCCATCCTCTCACTTTCAGTCTGTATGTGTCCCTAGGTCTGAAGTGGGTCTCTTGTAGACAGCATATATACGGGTCTTGTTTTTGTATCCATTTAGCTAGTCTATGTCTTTTGGTTGGAGTATTTAGTCCACTTACATTTAAGGTAATTATTGATATTTATGTTCCCATTACCATTTTCTTAATTGTTTTGGGATTATTATTGTAAGTCTTTTCCTTGTTTTTCTTGCCTACAGAAGTTCCTTTAGCATTTGTTGTAAAGCTGGTTTGGTGGTTCTGAATTCCCTTAGCTTTTGCTTGTCTGCAAAGCTTTTAATTTCTCCTTCAAATCTGAATGAGATCCTTCCTGGTTAGAGTAACCTTGGTTGTAGGTTTTTTTCCTTCATCACTTTAAATATGTTCTGCTGTTCCCTTCTGGCTTGCAGAGTTTCTGCTGAAAGATCAGCTGTTAACCTTATGGGGATTCCTTTTTGTGTTATTTGTTGTTTTTCCTTTGCTGCTTTTAATATTTGTTCTTTGTATGTAATTTTTGATAGTTTGATTAATATGTGTGTTGGTGTATTTCTCCTTGGGTTTATCCTGTATGGGGCTCTCTGTGCTTCTGGGACTTGATTAGCTATTTCCTTTCCCATATTAGGGAAGTTTTCAACTATAATCTCTTCAAATATTTTCTCAGTCCCTTTCTTTTTCTCTTCTTCTTCTGGGACCACTATAATTCAAATGTTGGTGTGTTTAATGTTGTCCCAGAAGTGTCTGAGGCTGGCCTCAATTCTTTTCATTCTTTTTTCTTTATTGTGTTCTGCAGTAGTTATTTCCACTATTTTATCTTCCAGGTCACTTATCTGTTCTTCTGCCTCAGTTATTCTGCTATTGATTCCTTGTAGAGAATTTTAAATTTCATTTATTGTGTTGTTCATCACTGTTTGTTTGCTCTTTAGTTCTTCTAGGTTCTTGTGAAATGTTTCTTGTATTTCCTCCATTCTATTTCCAAGATTTTGGATTATCTTTACTATCATTATTTTGAATTATTTTTTCAGGTAGACTGTTTATTTCCTCTTCAATTATTAGGTCTGATGGGTTTTTGCCTTTCTCCTTCATCTGCTCTGTGTTTCTCTGTCTTCTCTCTCTCTCTCTCTCTCTCTCTTTTTTTTTTTTTTTTTTGTGGTACGCGGGCCTCTCACTGTTGTGGACTCTCCCCCATTGTGGAGCACAGGCTCTGGATGCTCAGGCTCAGCTGCCATGGCTCACGGGCCTAGCCACTGCATGGCATGTGGCATCTTCCTGGACCGGAGCACAAACCCATGTCCCCTGCATCGGCAGGCAGACTCCCAACCACTGTGCCACCAGGGAAGCCCTGTCTTCTCATTTTGCTTAACTTACTGTGTTTCGTGTCTCCTTTTCTCAGGCTGCAGTTTTGTAGTTTCCATTGTTTTTAGTGTCTGTCCCCAGTGGCTAAGTTTGGTTCAGTGGGTTGTGTAGGCTTCCTGGTAGAGGAGATTAGTGACTGTGTTCTGGTGGATGAGGCTGGATCTTTTCTTTGTGATGGGCAGGTCCACATCTGGTGGTGTGTTTTGGGGTGTCTGTGGCTTTATTATTATTTTAGGCAGCCTCCCTGCTAATGGATGGGGCTGTGTTCCTGTCTTGCTTGTTGTTTGGCAAAGTGTGTCCTGCACTATAGCTTGCTGGTCATTGAGTGGAGCTGGGTCTTGGTGTTGAAATGGAGATCTCTGGGAGATTTTTGCCATTTGATATTATGTGGCACAGGGACGTCTCTTGTGGACCAGTGTCCTGAACTTTGCTCTCCTACTTCAGTGGCACAGCCCTGATGCCTGGCTGGAGCACCAAGAGCCTGTCCTCCACATGGCTCAGAATAGAAGGGAGAAAAAAAAGAAAGAAAGAAGATAAAATAAAATAAAAGTAAAGTAAAATAAAATAAAGTTATTAAAATAAAAAATAATTATTAAGAAAACAATTTTTAAGTAATAATAATAATAATAAAAAAGCAATGGACAGAACCCTAGGACAAATAGTAAAAGCAAAGCTATACAGACAAAATCACACAGAGAAGCATACACATAAACACTCACAAAAAGAGAAAAAGGGAAAAAAAATATATATATAGTTGCTCCCAAAGTCCACCTCCTCAATTTGGGATGATTCATTGTCGATTCAGGTATTCCACAGATGCAGGGTACATCAAGTTGATTGTGGAGCTTTAATCCACTGCTTCTGAGGCTGCTGGGAGAGATTTCCCTTTCTCTTCTTTGTTCACACAGATCCTGGGGTTCAGCTTTGGATTTGGACCCGCCTCTGCATGTAGGTCGCCTGAGGGTGTGTGTTCTTTGCTCAGACAGGATGGGGTTAAAAGAACAGCTGATTAGGGGGTTCTAGCTCACTCAGGCTGGAGGGATGGAGGGGTACAGATGCAGGGCGAACCTGCAGTGGCAGAGGCTGGTGTGATGTTGCACCAGACTGAGGTGCAACATGTGTTTTCCCGGGGAATTTGTTCCCGGATCACAGGACCCTGGAAGTGGCAGGCTGCACAGGCTCCCTGGAAGGGAGGTGTGGATAGTGACCTGTGCTCGTGCACAGGCTTCTTGGTGGCGGCAGCAGCAGCCTTAGCGTCTCATGCCCTTCTCTGGGGTCCGCGCTGATAGCCGCGGCTCACGCCCATCTCTGGAGCTCCTTTAAGCAACGCTCTTAATCCCCTCTCCTCACGCACCAGGAAACAAAGAGGCAAGAAAAAGTCTCTTGCCTCTAAGACAAGTCCAGACTTTTTCCCGGACTCCCTCCCGGCTAACCGTGGTGCAGTAACCCCTTCAGGCTGTGGTCACGCTGCCAACCCCAGTCCTCTCCCTGCGCTCCGACCGAAGCCTGAGCCTCAGCTCCCAGCCCCGCCCACCCCAGCAGGTGAGCTGACAAGCCTCTCGGGCTGGTGAGTGCTGGTCAGCACCGATCCTCTGTGTGGGCATCTCTCCACTTTGCCCTCCACACCCCTGTGGCTGTGCTCTCCTCCGTGGCTCCGAAGCTCCCCCTCTCCGCCACCCTCAGTCTCTGCCCGTGAAGGGGCTTCCTAGTGTGTGGAAACTTTTCTTCCTTCACAGCTCCCTCCCACTGGTGCAGGTCCCATTCCTATTGTTTTGTCTCTGTTTTTTCTTTTTTCTTTTGCCCTACCCAGGTACGTGGGGAGTTTCTTGCCTTTTGGGAGATCTGAGGTCTTCTGCCAGCATTCAGTAGGTGTTCTGTAGGAGTTGTTTCACGTTTAGATGTATTTCTGATGTTTCTGTGGGGAAGATGGTGATCTCTGCATCTTACTCTTCCGCCATCTTGAAGCTCCTCCCATTTGTTAGCTTTTAATTACTTGAGGCAATTCCTTTATTGTTGCTCAGTGGTTAGAATTGCATTACATTCAGAACCCGGTACTTGGTATAATATTATCCATCATATATTTTTAAACTTAAATTACATTCCAAACTCCTTTTTGAGATTAAGCCCATGGCAACAACAAGTATCTGTTGAATTGTTGTTACAATGAGGTAACGTACATTCAGCTGAGAGTAAACTTTCTCTCCTCCAGCATAGCATACTGTACCATCCATATGGCCTGGAATTAGAGCTGGTGAACTTTCAGAAGTGCAAGGCTACATCACCCTAACCTGCTGGTAGTTATGCTGTCAGCTCCCCTTCCCATCACTCAGTTCCCAAGTGCTAACTCTCATTTCTCCCCTGGGAGGTTATGACAGTCATTTTGGTGGGGTCTCAGGAGGGAGAGGAGACATACTCCTCTTGTTAGTATATCGTGTGTTCCATCTATGGTCTTGTGGCTACTTTTGACTGACCTCTACTGTGAGCTCTCTTGCATCTTCTGTTGACTGTAACTTCTTCTCTTTCTCTGTTTCTTAACAGAATGCCACTTGGTGTAGGCACAATGTAGGCACTCAGTTTGTATTTGATGAATAAATTGAATACTTTGGTGAAGGTATTGAATACCAATTGAAGCTTGTTCTGTATAGTTTCCCGTTTCCAAGGAATTTATGGAGTCCTCTCCTAGGAAGCATTGATTTCCATATGATGCTGTGTCCTTTCTGTTGGACCTTTGCCAATCACCCAAACAGTAAGCTTATATGCCAATATTTTCTATCAAGGCTTTATAAATTTGTTCTTAGTGTTGGCCAGAATATCCTGGTTGCTATAAGTATAACCAGTAACTTTACAAATATGCCTTCAGGCATGTGCTATGGGAATCTTCTAAAATAATTTTTTTTAGGAAATCAACATTTATTGACCAAGGCAATGTGCTCTACATACATCATCTGGGTGCTCAACACTCAGTATGTCATTCAATAACAATAAAGAAATTATCCCCATTTAATAAGATAGGAAAGATGGAACCTAAGCAGTTAAGTAACTGATCCAGGCGTTCAGTGTAGACAGTGTGCTACCAATGCTCTTTTCCACTACTTCTCAGCCACTAGTTTCTCTGACAAGGGTTATTTGAAGATGACAGAAAGCTTCTTAAGTATTAAGTACACAGTGCTGATGGACTTGAGTGATACCACTCTGTTCTCTAGGCTTTATAGGGGAGATTATTAGACTAGTCAGGTAGGGGTGCCCTGACATCTTGGGAGGGCAGTGTGACCCATCACTCTCCAGACCTTTTCCCAAACCTTAAAGTCACATTCTGTTAATCACTTTCCTTTATAACCACTCATAAGTGTTTCTCTCTTTGAGTTAAGTGTCTGCAATCTCTATTTGGTTTCCAAATTAAGAAGCAGGCTGCACACTTCCTATGCACTCAAGGAGTGCTGTGTGATGCCCTTACCTGCCTGCTTGTAATTATTCCCAGGGTTCTGTGATATTCCATGATCTTGGTTTGGGGCTTAAGGTAGAGATGCATTACCATTACAGCAATATCATCTGGTGGGATACATTTTTTATAGTAGCCAGTACCAACTCTTAGGAAACCATGGGGACCAAAGGATTCACTTAGGAGGAAGTGATAAATAAATTTCTTTGAGGATAGGAACTGTGTCACACATCATATTTACCTGTGTATCACTGACATCTGGCACAGTTCCTGGCACATAATTATCCAGAACTGTTGGTGTCATAAAGAAATTAGATGTCATTGTTTGGTACATTAGAAATCAGTTGTCAAACTTTAGTACCCAAGTGAGAGGAGCATCTGTTTCTAGAAACGAAATTTACTCCGTAGTTCCCACTTCCATGTATCTAAGATAGAGCGAGATAATAAAATTGGCATTAAAAAAGCCATTTTCCCTTACTGCTATTCCATTTTCTTACATGTTTCAAAGATGGCCTGTTGTTTTTCTGAGTGCTCCTATGTTTTCATTTTATAGAAGACAATACATTTGGGGAGTTACAAAAATTTAAAACTATGAAAATTCATGTGAATTCTGGAAACCTGAGCCTGGACAGAACCAGAGATGTGGAATAGGCAGCTATACAGGAAAATTAAATAAACAAGTCTGCTTAGAAGGGTAGAGGTATATATAAATCCTTGGTGCTCAGATGTGTCTTTCTTTTTTTTTTTTTTTTTTCCGTATGCGGGCCTCTCACTGTTGTGGCCTCTCCCGTTGCGGAGCACAGGCTCCGGATGCGCAGGCTCAGCGGCCATGGCTCACGGGCCCAGCCGCTCCACGGCATATGGGATCCTCCCAGACCGGGGCACGAACCCGTATCCCCTGCATCGGCAGGCGGACTCTCAACCACTGCGCCACCAGGGAGGCCCTCAGATGTGTCTTTCTGCTCAGTCTCACCTGGGAGTTGGCTAATGAGCAGAGCTTCACCAGGTCAGGGCCAGGTTTCACTGATTTTGTTTCCCCAGATCTTCACTAGTAATTTGAATATAGTTGGTGCTTAATAAGTGTTGATTGGATGGATTTATAGGGAATTAATAAAAAATAGAAATTAAGTTCTTTTTAATTTAAAAAATAATCAGGACCAAGAAGCCTAGGGATATAAGAGATCTATTTCTTGAATGTGTATACTTTTTAGGTGTTAGAGGATGAAGAGAATAACTGATGTATTTGGGTTAAGGTTTCTATCCTCTGAAGCAGAAATGCCCTTCAGAGTGTGCATGGTCCTGCCATCTGTTTATCTAGATGCACCCTCACCCGATGTGCTTAAGGAATATATGAGTTAAGGGATGATGGATTCCATCTGCCTACTTATAAAATTCTCAATTTCATGTATTTAGACCAATGGTTCAGTTCTGGATTCATGGAAAATTTTAAGCATAGAATATTAAAAACAAACAGAGAACAAATCACAGCTCTGGCAGCCCCAACTATTTACACTGTTGTCACATCCTAGCTTTGGCAGAGGCCTGACTGTTGCTTAGAATTGCACTTGATAAGGAAAAACGTACAGGTAGAAATATAAACTAGGCTCCTAGAGGGGTAACACAGGACTGGCTTTGTGTTGACAAAAAACCACCTGGGCTTAGATCATTAACTCCCCAGTCAAAGCAATAATGAGTTCTGTTAATACTTCGAAAGCAAAATTTGGGGCATGTCAGGAGGAATGTTGTCCAAAGGTGATATTCCTTTTTCCTCTGAGTTATGGACGGATGGTTGCCTTTTTTTTTTCTGTCCTACCTCCCCCATCAACATTTATCATCTATTTATATCTATCTATGTATCTATCTATCTCTCTATCATCTGTGTATCTAATATTTATATATTATCTATGTGTCATCTAGCTATGTATATATCCATCTATGTATGTATCTATCATCTATGTATCTATCTATGTATTTGTCATATATCTACCTATCCATAGATCTATCTACTAAATAAAGTGGGATGAAATCATTTACAGAGTCATATGAGTGTAAGAACATTATATTTAAGAATCAGGCTAACCTTGACCTCTTTACTCTTGGCTCAAACACTCATATTTGTTTAGATTCTCTTGCTTAAAACAGTTATTTTCTCACAGTGTGTAGTGCCCATCTGAGTCAACCCCTCCTCATTTCTTGTTTGCCTAAATATATTAATTTTTTTACATTGTATAATGCCTTTATGTTTAGGTAGGTACCCATAAAGATTTATTAAATGAAAGATTACAGGAATAAAAGAGTGAAACTAATAGCACCAGAGGGTGAAGAACAGAAACAAGGAGAGCTACAATCCTGCAGTCTGTGGAAAAAAAAAACACATTCACAGAAAGATAGACAAGATGAAAAGGCAAAGGGCTATGTACCAGATGAAGGAACAAGATAAAACCCCAGAAAAACTACTAAATGAAGTGGAGATAGGCAACCTTCCAGAAAAAGAATTCAGAATAATGATAGTGAAGATGATCCAGGACCTAGGAAAAAGAAAAGAGGCAAAGATTGAGAAGATGTAAGAAATGTTTCAAAAAGACCTAGAAGAATTAAGAACAAACAAACAGAGATGAACAATACAATAACTGAAATGAAAACCACACTAGAAGGAAATAAGAACAGAATAACTGAGGCAGAAGAATGGATAAGTGACCTGGAAGACAGAATGGTGGAATTCACTGCTGTGGAACAGAATAAAGAAAAAAGAATGAAAAGATATGACAGCCTAAGAGACCTCTGGGACAACATTAAATTCAACAACATTCACACTATAGGGATCCCAGAGGAGAACAGAGACAGAAAGAGTCAGAGAAAATATTTGAAGAGATTATAGTTGAAAACTTCCCTAACATGGGAAAGGAAATAGCCACCCAAATCCAGGAAGCACAGTGAGTCCCATACACAATAAACCAAAGGAGAAACATGCCGAGACACATAGTAACCAAATGGGCAAAAATTAAAGACAAAGAAAAATTATTGAAAGCAGCAAGGAAAAAATGAAAAATAACATACAAGGGAACTCCCATAATGTTAACAGCTGATTTCTCAGCAGAAACTCTACAAGCCAGAAGGGAGTGGCATGATATACTTAAAGTGATGAAAGGGAAGAACCTACAACCAAGATTACTCTACCCAGCAAGAATCTCATTCAGATTCGATGGAGAAATCAAAAGCTTTACAGACAAGCAAAAGCTAAGAGAATTCAGCACCACAAAACCAGCTCTACAACAAATGCTAAAGGAACTTCTCTAAGTGGGAAACACAAGAGAAAAAAAGGACCTACAAAAGCAAAACCAAAACAATTAAGAAAATGGTCATAGGAACATACATATCGATAATTACCTTAAACGTGAATGGATTAAATGCTCCAACCAAAAGACACAGCCTTGCTGAATGGACACATAAACAAGACCCATATATATGCTATCTACAAGAGACCCACTTCAGACCTAGGGACACAAACTGACTGAAGGTGATGGGATAGAAAAAGATATTCCATGCAAATGGAAATCAAAAGAAAGCTGGAGTAGCAATACTCATATCAGATAAAATAGATTTTAAAGTAAAGAATGTTACAAGAGACAAGGAAGGACACTACATAATGATCAAGGGATCAATCAAAGAAGAAGATATAACAATTATGAATATATATGCACCCAACATAGGAGCACCTCAGTACATAAGGCAACTGCTAACAGCTATAAAAGAGGAAATCGACAGTAACACAATAATAGTGGGGGACTTTAACACCTCACTTACACCAATGGACAGATCATCCAAAGTGAAAAAATAAGGAAACAGAGGCCTTAAATGACACAATAGACCAGATAGATTTAATTGATATTTATAGGACATTTCATCCATAACAGCAGATTAAACTTTCTTCTCAAGTGCACATGGAACATTCTCCAGGATAGATCACATTGTGGGTCACAAACAAAGCCTCAGTAAATTTAAGAAAATTGAAATCATATCAAGCATCTTTTCTGACCACAACACTATGAGATTAGAAATGAATTACAGGGAAAAAAAACGTAAAAATCACAAACACATGGAGTATAAACAATACATTACTAAATAACCAAGAGATCACTGAAGAAATCAAAGAGGAAATCAAAAAATACTGAGAGACAAATGACAATGAAAACACGACGATCCAAAACCTATGGGATGCAGCACAAGCAGCTGTAAGAGGGAAGTTTATAGCTATACAAGCCTACCTCAGGAAACAAGAAACATCTCAAATAAACAATCTAACCTTACACCTAAAGGAACTAGAGAAAGAAGAACAAACAAAACTCAACGTTAGCAGAGGGAAGGAAATCATCAAGATCAGAGCAGAAATAAATGAAATAGAAAGAAAGAAAAGAGTAGCAAAGACCAATGAAACTAAAAGCTGGTTCTTTGAGAAGATAAACAAAATGGATAAACCATTAGCCAGACTCATCAAGAAAAAGAGGGAGAGGACTCAAATCAATAAAATTAGAAATGAAAAAGGAGAAGTTACAACACACACCACAGAAATAAAAAGCATCATAAGAGACTACTACAAACAACTTTATGCCAATAAATTGGACAACCTGGAAGAAATGGACAAATTCTTAGAAAGGTATAAGCTTCCAAGACTCAACCTGGAAGAAACAGAAAATATGAACAGACCAATCACAAGTAATGAAATTGAAACAGTGAACAAAAATCTTCCAGCAAACAAAAGCCCAGGACCAGAAGGCTTCACAGGTGAATTCTATCAAACATTTAGAGAAGAGCTAACACCCATCCTTCTCAAAACCTTCCAAAAAATTGCAGAGGAAGGAAGACTCTCACATTCATTCTATGAGGCCACCATCACCTTGATACCAAAATTAGACACAGACACTACAAAAGAAGAAAATTATCGACCAATATCACTGATGAATATAGATGCAAAAATTCACAACAAAATACTAGCAAACAGAATCCATCAACACATTAAAAGGATCATACACCATGATCAATTGGGAGTTAGCCCAGGGATGCAAGGATTCTTCAATATATGCAAATCAATCAGTGTGATACATCATATTAACAAATTGAAGAATAAAAACCATATGATCATCTCAATACAGGCAGGGAAAGCTTTTGACAAAGTTCAACACATATTTATGAAAAAATCTCTCTATAAAGTGGGAAAAGAGGGAACTTACCTCAACAAAATAAAGGCCTTATACAACAAACCCACAGTAAACATCATTCTCAATGGTGAAAAACTGAAAGCATTTCCTCTAAGATCAGGAACAAGACAAGGATGTCCACTCTCACCACTATTATTCAACATAGTTTTGGAAGGCCTAGCCACGGCAATCACAGAAGAAAAATAAATAAAAGGGATACAAATTGGAAAAGAAGAAGTAAAACTGTCACTGTTTGCAGATGACAGGATACTATACATAGAGAATCCTAAAAATGCCACCAGAAAACTACTAATCAATGAATTTTGTAAAGTAGCAGGATACAAAATTAATTTACAGAAATCTCTTGCATTCCTATATACTAATGATGAAAAATCTGAAAGAGAAATTAAGGAAATACTCCCATTTACCACTGCAACAAAAAGAATATAATACCTAGGAATAAACCTACCTAGGGAGACCAAAGACCTGTATGCCAAAAGCTATAAGACACTGATGAAAGAAATTAAAGATGATACCAACAGATGGAGAGATATACCATGTTCTTGGATTGGAAGAATCAATATTGTGAAAATGACTATACTACCCAAAGCAATCTACAGATTCAATGCAATCCCTATCAAATTACCAAAGGCATTTTTAATGGCAGTAGAACAAAAAATCTTAAAATTTGTATGGAGACACAAAAGACCCCGAATAACCAAAGCAGTCTGGAGGGGAGTAAACAGAGCTGGAGGAATCAGACTCCTGACTTCAGACTATCCTACAAAGCTACAGTAATAAAGACAATATGGTACTTGCACAAAAACAGAAACATAGATCAATGGAACAAGATAGAAAGCCCAGAGATAAAACCACACACCTATGGTCAACTAATCTATGACAGAGGAGGCAAGGATGTACAATGGAGAAAAGACAGTGTCTTCAATAAGTGGTGCTGGGAAAACTGGACAGCTACATGTAAAAGAATGAAATTAGAACACTCCCTATCACCATACACAAAAATAAACTCAAAATGGATTCGAGACCTAAGTGTAAGACCAGACACCACAAACCTCTTAGAGGAAAACATAGGATGAACACTCTTTTACATAAATCACAGCAAGACCTTTTTTGATCCATCTCCTAGAGTAATGGAAATAAAAACAAAAATAAACAAATGGGACCTAATGAAACTTAAAACCTTTTGTGCAGCAAAGGAAACCATAAACAATACAAAAAGACAACCCTCAGAATGGGAGAAATTATTTGCAAATGAAGCAACTGACAAAGGATTAATCTCCAAAACATACAAGCAACTCATGCAGCTCAATATCAAAAACACAAACAGGGCTTCCCTGGTGGCGCAGTGGTTGGGAGTCCGCCTGCTGATGCAGGGGACGCGGGTTCATGCCCTGGTCCGGGAAGATCCCACATGCCGCGGAGCGGCTGGGCCCATCAGCCATGGCCACTGAGCCTGTGCGTCTGGGGCCTGTGCTCCGCAACGGGAGAGGCCACAACCGTGAGAGGCCCGTGTACTGCCAAAAAACAAACAAACAAACAAACAAACAAAAAACATAAAGAACCCAAACCAAAAATGGACCCAGGACCTAAATAAACATTTCTCCAAAGAAGACATACAGATGTCCAAGAAGCACATGAAAAGCTGCTCAACATCACTGATTATTAGAGAAATGCAAATCAAAACTACAATGAGGTATCTCCTCACACCAGTTAGAATGGGCATCATAAGAAAATCTACAAACAACAAATGCTGGAGAGGGTGTGGAGAAAAGGGAAACCTCTTGCACTGTTGGTGGCAATGTAAATTGATACAGCCACTATGGAGAACAGTATGGAGGTTCCTTAAAAAACTAAAAATAGAATTACCATATGACTCAGCAATCCCACTACTGGGCATATACCCAGAGAAAACCATAATTGAAAAAGACACATGCACCCCAATGTTCACTGCAGCACTACTTACAATAGCCAGGTCATGGAAGCAACCTAAATGCCCATCAACAGATGAATGGATAAAGAATTTGTGGTACATGTATACAATGGAATATTACTCAGCCATAAAAAGGAATGAAATTGCATCATTTATGGAGACGTAGAGACTGTAATACAGAGTGAAGTAAGTCAGAAAGAGAAAAGCAAATATCGTATATTAACACATGTATGTGGAACCTAGAAAAATGGTACAGATAAACCAGTTTGCAGGGCAGAATTTGAGACACAGATGTAGAGAACAAACATATGGACACCAAAGGGGGAAAGCTGCGGGGGGGTAGGGACGGTGGTTTGATGAATTGGGCGATTGAGCTTGACATGTATACATTGATGTGTATAATATTGATGACTAATAAGAAACTGCTGTATAAAAAAATAAATAAAATTAAATTAAAAAAACACATTCTCTGATATAAACTGTACCAAATTTTTCTTAGATCAGTCTCCCAAGGCAATAGAAATGAAAATAGAAATAAACAAATTGGACCTAATCAAACTTATAAACAAAGAAAAAGGAAAGATTGAAACAAATAAATGAATTTAGTAACCATAGTTGAATACTGTAAACTGGTGTAGGTGTAATAGAAATTGTGCAGATTTTGGAACCAGGCAGGAGGATAAGTGCACTCTACTACTTACTAGCTGTGGGAATGTGGACAAATGGCAGACCTTCTCAAAGCTGATTTCTCCATCAATGAAACATTTTGAATAAGAATGCATTTAGATCGTCAAAGCTGGTTCCCTGGCATATCCTAATTATCTGCCTCCATTGCCAATTCTATCCCCTTTTACCATTATGAGTATTCCAAGTTAGTATAGTCTCAGGGAAGTTTCACTATAGGTTAAAATTATATGTTTAAGAAAGTACTCTGATTAGGAAGCTACCCCTGAATAATCATTCCACTTGTGTGGGAATGATCTGATCTTAGGCAAAGGATCAGATTTAAGAAAGCAGTGCAAATCTTAATCTGAGCAAAATATGATCCCAGTAAGCTTAATTCCCAAGACTTATGCCTTAGATCTGTTGAACTGAAATCAAAGTGAACTGTACACGTGTCCTGGGGCCTCCTGTGAGGCTTTGTTCTGGGTTAGGGTGTGTGTGAATATGGAGGCGAAGAGTGGGGGCATTCAGACTGGACCTCATGTTTGCAAGATCCACCAATTTACAGTTTTAGATACTGTTTTACAAACATACAATCATAGTAATATGCGTTAAAGTGCTGATTTGTTAAATAAAACTTTTTAGGTAATATTCCACAAATTTTGTAACTCTTTTTTGGCATTCATGTTTAAAAATAAAGTTAGATCCTTATATAAATGGCTTTCTTTCTTTCAAGTTTTGAAAGCTCAATCCTGTGCAAGGCCACTTTTTTGCTTATGTGACCAACTTTTTCACAAGATGATGTGCTCTGTGACATGACATAGAATTGCTTGGATTCCTTTTTCCTCTGAGAAAACTAAGGTAAAGATTTCTTTGCCACATTGCTTTTTAACCAGCCAATCACTATCCAGTAGTAGGATCAGTGATGGTTAAACCTGATGTGAAATTGAGTGCTCTTGACATGTTGCACAGCTATCCCTAGTCCCTGAATGCCAGAGCCAGGAGTTCCCTGGAACTATCTACTAACTGGGTGTTGACATGCAGAAGCCTAAGCTCTTAAGAAATTTCATGTGAAACATTTGTTTCTGGCAGTGGTGGTTTGGACCAAATTGACATATTTTAGGAAATGTCTTTAAAATATGTGGACTTGTCTATTTTTCCGCATGTCAATTTTGCTTTACGTACTTCGATGTCAAATTAGTGTGTATATATATAAATTTAGAGTGTTTCTATCTATCTTCCCGATGAAGAAAACATTTTGCTATTATGAAATGCCCCTCTAACTGTAGCAATGCTTTTTGCCTTAAAGTAATTTGTTACCTTTCTCTATAGCTTTTCTAGATTTTTTTAGGTTTCTCTTTTTTATTTTTTTAACGTCTCTATTGGAGTATAATTGCTTTACGATGGTGTGTTAGTTTCTGCTTTATAACATATACATATGTTCCTATATCTCTTCCCTCTTGCGTCTCCCTCCCTCCCACCCTCCCTATCCCACCCCTCTAGGTGGTCACAAACCACCGAGCTGATCCCCCTGTGCTATGTGGCTGCTTCCCACTAGCTATCTATTTTATGTTTGGTAGTGTATATATGTCCATGCCACTCTCTCACTTTGTCACAGCTTACCCTTCCCCCTCCCCATATCCTCAAGTCCATTATCTAGTAGGTTTTTGTCTTTATTCCCGTCTTACCCCTATGGGTTTCTCTTGATTGAACTAAAAATATTTTGTGATATTCCAGAAGTGGAGACCATAAGACTCATGCAAGGCCAGATTAACCTTATTTTATTCAAATATATTCACCAGTGATGCTCTGTGAACAACCATGATATTTTGTGCTCTGTACCCCTAATCCATATGGCTATTGTAAGAGTTGCCTACTCTCACATGACCTTATCCCTGTGAGTGGGCATTTGACCCAAAGTGAGGCAGTACCATTTTTTCCCCCCAGATTTTGAGTAGAACTGAGAATTTCAGTCCTTATTTTGTGCTAGAAATTGTAAAAAGTAATACCTGGGAGATTTTGGTACCCCTGTTTCCCATGATGGGAATGTCAACGAAAGAGAATAAAACTTACCTGTAGAAAGATAGGTAAGGGGTAGAGAGAAGAGGTAGATGGGATCCTATTTGGGTTGCTAGTTACAGTAGTTCCTGAAGCCAGCGGTATATATGATATTGCAAAGTCATATTTTGTCTCAATCTTTCCTGGATTCTGAGACAATAACGCCAATCTCTAGCTCAAACTAGTTGAATTGAAATTTAATAGATAGAAATTAGATTTCTATCATTTGCAACCAAAGTAGTCTTTATTAATATGTTCAGAGATGAATTAGCCATTTTGGCTATAGGAGGATATTAGGCCATGGTTTTCAGGAAAAGAATTTCAGCTGGAGGTGCTGTGGTACCAGTTACAGCTTTGCTCCGGGATTTTAAGAAACAAGATGGCAGGCAGTGCCACACAAGGATTAGCACAGTCAATGTAACTTCTTTTAAGCAATGATGTCTGGGAAAAGTGTTTTATTCCATACGGTGCACACACAAAGCCTCACCTTTGGCTTATTGCATAACCTGAAATCAGTGAGCACCAGTCGTGAAAAATCACCCTACAGGCATGATCCTAAACTCTCTAGGCAAATGGAACAGTCAAGGGGATAAAAAACAAAACAAATGTGCATGATTAGGTGATAACTAAATGAGTTTAGATTAGTCTCACTTTGAAGCTTTATTATTACTCTAGCAGTATTTGGAGGTATTTATCAAATCCTATTTCTTCCTCTTTGAATAAATGAAAATTAGTTTCAGTGGTTGAGATCTGCTTTGCTCCTTGAAGTCTTGATCTGTTACTCTTGCTTCTCTCTCTGGATTCATAGATAGCTGCCCGGTTCCTATAATATTACTGAAAGCACAGCCTGCCAAGGGGTTGGTACCAGTTCGTGGGGCAGCAGAAAAATAGCACAACCAATAAATCAGAAACATTCCAAACTGACTCTGAGTCCAATATTTGTTTGTATTTATTTAATTGTAAGAATATTGTGTTTTTCTTTTTGTCAAGAATAAGAGAGAACTGTTTTAGGAGTTGGTGAAATCGTAGGAAATGAGGCCAAGTCATAAATCGGTCATAAATTACTCTTTTCATTTCTGCCTTTTACCCTGGCCTGTCAAATTAGCAGAAATTAGAAACTCAGATTGTATAATATAATTGGACTTTAGAGAAATATTTACTTCAGTAATCCCTTATGAAACTGTATTTGCAAACTTTATTTACTCACTTTGAATATGAATGCAAATCGCATGACTCAAGCTGGCACTGGAAAGCACCAAAGTACACAAAAAATAATAAGTGACAATAATGACGGAGTAGTTCCTTATTTAGCTACCATAATTAGAAAATGAGATATGCTGTCTAAGTACATTTTATAAATAACTGAATATTATTTTTTAAATCACTGAACCTTAAAAATTAAAAATATTTTTATAAAATATTTCTAAGACAGATTACATATTTCCTTGTCTTACCATGTAGGATAGGAACTACAATAAAACTTATTTATTCAGTAAATACCTATTAAGCACCTACTATGTGCCGAGCACCAGGAGAGGTCCCCAAGCTATGAAGAAGAGCAAGACACACATTGTCCTTGACCCCATGGTGGTACATCTTAGACATTATTTAATGACTCATTTGTTATTATGAATATGCAGTATAAAAGTGATGTTTTCAAGTGCTTTTGACTTAGGACTGAACATATTTTAACAGTTAATTTTGTTGCAGTCTAATCCCAAAACTTTTTTTTGTCTCATAACTTCTAATTTTGGAGTTTTGTTTTATAAGACTTTCTACCAAATTAGGTTACAAAAAGTGTTCTATATATATATTTTTTGGTTATAGTTTTATACAACTGGAGTCAAGCTCTGTATATTTTACAAGGAAGAGATACAATTTTCTTTTGGAATTTTAAAAATTGAGGTAAAATTGACATATCACATTATATTAATTTCAGATATAAAACATAATGATTTGGTATTTGTATATGTACATTGCAAAATGATCACCAAATAAGTCTAGTTAACTTGGGTCATCACACATAGTTAAAAAATTATTTTTTTCTTGTGATGAGAACTTTTAAAATCTACACTTTTAACAACTTTCAAATATACTACAATATTAACTGCAGTCACCATGTTGTACATTACATCCCTATGACTTATTTATTTTATAATTGAAAGTCTGAACCTTTGGACACTCCTCACCCATATCAACCACCCCCTGAGGGGTACAGTTTTGTTTTTTTTCCCCTATCATCAGCCAGTTTTTCTGTTAACACTTATTTAACCATTTAGCTTTTCTTGTAGATGTGTGGGGCCAACATTATCAGTTGACAGTACTCCATGGATCTATTTTTGTTTTCCATTCCTGTTCCACTATTTGTCTCTCCTTGTGCTTCTGCAATCCTGCTTCTTATTACCCTGGTTTTGTAGGATGACCTAACCTCTAACAAGCTATCCTCCTTTCTTTTCCTTTCTTTTTCATAGTTGACTTAACTATTAATACATCTGTGCTCTTCCCTATAAGTTTTAGAAAGTCAAGTTGCCCCAAGATCCTATTGTAATTTAGATGGGAACTGCATTAAAGTTAGAAATTGATTTGGGGGAGAACTGACATCTTTACTACAACACATCAATCCTCCAGGAACATTGTGTTTTTGTTTCATTCATTTATATCTTCTTAATAATTAATTTTAGATCTTTTGTTTTTTGTAAATGTCCTATGTATTCTGTTAAGTGACATCCTAAATATTGTATGGGTTTTATTGTACTTGTAAATGATATAATATTTTCTAATTAGTTATTACATGTGTATAGAAATTCTATTGAATTTTGTAAATTGTTCTGTCTGGCAATAAAACTGACTTCCCACATTACCACTTTGATTTGTTGATTCTGTTGGGTTTTCTGGTTATATGATTATATTACCTTCATATAATGGGAGTTTTAGGTATTCTTTACAATCTTTATATCTCTGAGCTTTTTTCTTTGTCCCATAGCTAACTAACCAGGACTCTGAAGAACATAAACAGTAATAGTAAGCATCCTTGTTTTTTTTCTAATCTTAGTGGGAAGTTTTAAAATTCCTCTGCTAAGAATAATGTTTGTTTAGGTTTTTGGTACATGGTCTTTATTAAGTTAAGGAATTTCCCTTTTATTCCTAGTTTTCTGAGAAGTGTTCTAGAAATTGTAAGTAGTTATTAAATTTTATCAAATTCATTTTTCTACATCCCTTGAGATAATCATATGATTTTTCTCCTCTAGTTCATTAATATGGTGAATTACATTGATATATTTCTTATATTTAACCAACTTATGTTTCTGGAATAAACCGTACTTAATCATAATGTAATATTTTTAATACACTCTTGGGTTTGCTTAGCAAATATTTTTATTTAGCATCTTGTACTAATGTTCCTGAATTGCCCTATAATTTTCTTTCTCTGACTTGCTTTTACCTGAGAATCAAGGTTACACTAGTCTCAGAATGAGTAAAACAGTGTTTCCTTTTTTCCTACATTTGATAATGACATATAAAATAAGGATATGTTCTTTGCATATGTGATAAAACTTAGCTATTCATTTATTGGGGATTTAAGCTTTTGTTGCATGGAGATTTCATTATCATTTCACTTTTTATTTTTATTTTTTAAATTTAAGTATAGTTGATTTACAATGTTGCGTTAGTTTCAGGTGTACAGAAAAGTGATTCAGTTCCATTTCACTTTTAAAATTACTGTTTGTTTATTCCAGTTTTTAATTTTTTTTAACAAATTTTGATACTTTATATTTTCCTTTTTGTCTACATTACCAAATTAGTTACTGTATGATTATTATTCCCTTAATTTCTGTTGCAACTATTGTTATTCTCTTTTTCACAATGTAATACTTTGTTATATTGTGTACTTTTGTAATATATACTATATAAATTTATGAATTAGAGATAGCATATGATACAAACAGTACTATACAAAATACTACATATAATATATGCACAATATGTGATGTATATTCCAAACAAATGTAAAAATACATTGTATTACATATGATACTATATATTTCTATATACTAGCTCCATTACCATAAATACAATATATAATAGAAATGTAAGTGTAATATATATACTGCATATAGTATAAATGAACGTTAGAGGTTATTATATACATTATTCAAAGTTATTACTTTTCATTCTGTATTTATTTATCTCTGCACTAATGTTCTCTTTCTCTCTCCACGCCCCACCTCCACACTCCCACTCTTACTAATGGTTTGTTTATATTACACATTTTTTCGTATAACCAGTTTCAGGCAGTTAATCTCTACTGTTCTTTTGTTCTATCTTTCACTGAGTTCTCCTTTTATCCTTACTGTTTCCTATTTTGTTCCTTTGGGTGTGTGCTCCTTGCTCTTTTTTCCAGATTCTTGAGTACTTAGTACTTGCTTTCAATTTTTCCTGTTTGTTGGCAAATGTATTTCAAACTAAAAATTTCCCTTTAAGTACTTGTTTAACTGTGTTCCAAAATTTTGGCATATTTCTTTGTGTCTCAGTTCTGAGTATTTTGTAATTTTCTTTATGGTCTTCCTTACAATCCCAGGGTCAGTTGATAGTATGTTACTTCATTACCATGCATATGAGATTAGAAAAAATCCTGTTGTTGGATTCTAATTTTACTGTATGATGAGCAGAAAATATAGTCTGTATGATGTTAATTTTTTGAAGTTTAATACATAAAGAGTTTTATGGATATTCCATATTTGCTCAAAAACAATGTTCATCTCCGTTTGGTATAAATTTCTATACATCTATTGTTTTATGTTTATCAAGCATGTTATTTAAATCTGCTATAATCTTTTGCTTGTTTTTACTTGATTTAAAATTTCTGAAAGGACTGTGCTAAAATCTACAATTATTGATTTTAACTCTGTATAACAATGTTTTATATATTTATATATTTACCTTAGGCATATATATGCTCATTATCCTTATATCTTTTGATTTATTATTCCTTTTACTAACATATACCATCTCATATAACCCTTGCTTGGAGACAACAAGGAAGTGAGAAAATTCTAGATGGTATAAACATTAAGGGATTTGGTGGCCAATCATATATGAAAGAGAAGGTGGCTTCATGAATTACTCTCCAGTTTTTAGCTTGGAAATCTAGGTGGATGACAATATTAATTACTGTGATAAAATATACAGAAGCTTTTAAGGGCAGGAAGGGGTGAAAAAGATGAGATGAGCAAACATTTATTCATTCATTTCTTTCCTTGTTAAGTAAATATTTACTGAGTGCTTATCATATGTCAGGCATTATACTAGGCACATTTTTGCAGAAAGTTTTCAGGGAAGGCTTAAGATGAATCAGTTCTAAGGTTCCATAAAGGTTTCCTCACAAAGCACTGAAGTGTAGGGACAAATAATGATATAGATATTCATATGCAAGAAATTGAATGTGGTGGGTTTTATATAGTGCATAAAGGAAGTCAGTTCAACAAACTCTCCAATCATCTTTAGGGAAGTTTTCAGGTTAAATAGATTTAAGGCAACAGATTAGCATTCTTTACAAACTACAACTTGATTCCAAAATTTAAAAAAAAAATTCAATTTACTCTTGTATCTGCAATAATCCCAGCTGTTAGCACAAGACTTGACCTACAATACAGTCTCTTAAAAGCAGTGGTTTTCAAACTTCAGTTAGTCTATGAATTACCTGGATGCTTGGTAAAAATGCAGTTTGGTAGACTCCAACCTCAGGAGGTCTGGAATCAGCCAAAGAGTCTATCTACATTTAACAAGCTCTTCAGCTTTACATGATACTAAAACTATATTTTGAGAAATGCTGCAGTAAACTTTACTACTTCAAATTATAGAGTGTTAATAAACAAACAAAACCTCCCAAAACTTACTGCCTCCTAGGCTAGGAATAGACAATTGGAATACCTGTAGTCTTATTTGGATGTGATCTTGTTTTTCAGGTGCTGCAAATTTACTTCTTAAATACATTTAGAACAGTTTTTGCAGTGTATTAATAACCTAAGGGAAATATTCTTCATAGAAAACATGAAGAACATAATTTTCTTACATTTCCAGCTGCACAGACTCCAAGCTGGTCTAATTTCTGTACTTGAGTAAAGGCTTTATTTTCTACTCAGATATTCCTTTTAAAATAATCTCAGCCTCAGTGACCTCACACATTCTTTATTAGCTCATTCCATTGTGGAAGGGGGCATCTTGTTGGTAGTTTCCTGATTTAGGGAAAAGAAAGTAGTGAACAATCTTTCTAGTTTTCTTCCTTAGCTGAAAAGATTAAATTTACTCATTTTGACCCTGCTAAAATCTTATTTTCCCCTTCATATATCAGATATATGCAGCAAGGCACAGTGCCCTTTGATTTCTGTAATCATCTTGGGAGCATTTTTGGGGAAAACACCATGTCACCCCTTATCCATAAAGAGATTATTTTTTCCTCCCCCACTTAGGAAAACTCCCTTGAAATTGCTTCCTGCTGACAATTGAAACAAGTTTAGAAAGCTATTCAACTTGAATAATAAGAGATTCTATGTAGATTAAGACCTGCTTAAATTCAGAACTGTTTTAGGATTAAGAGGCAGAAGTATAACTGAAAATAAGGCTAAAATTGAATCTAATTTAATATCTATGGCATTAAAGGGATAAAGTCAATCATCATGTATTAGCAGACATAGACTTTTGGACTAGGATAACATGATTGCCCCCAAACTGAACATTCAATAGATAATGTAATGAATAAGCATATATAATAGGCCATTGTGTTTGAACTTAGAAAATTATAAAAATTTATGGGCAAGCAATGTACAAGTGGTTTTTCATAAAATATCCTGAGCTGACAACTAGATTAAATGGAAAAACACATAGAAGATTGGAAGAGGGCCATTGTGAATGGAAAAGTACACACTGAAACAGAAATTAGAGTCATCAGACATGAGGCTGTTGGAGGACCTGGATTTAACCCAATGGCAAATGAAGAGACCCTGCTGTGGCAGGAGAGCGAAGAGCCACACAAGGCTGGAAACTGAGGAGGACACAGGGGTGTTAAGGATTTGGAAGCCTAGCAGCACACAAGTATTTCCCATAATGAAAACAACTGTCATGTTTCATGACTATATTTAGTATTTGTAGCCTACATTGTCTCTCTTATCTGCTGATCTAGTAATGCCTGATCAAAATATTAATAATCTTTGCTCAGTGTGAATTGTTGATAGAAGGCCTAGGTCGCAGCCTGTGATACTGCCAGGCTTTTCTAACTATTTGTTAACCACTTGGTTGATTAATTGTTCTGGAATTTTGACGGGGACTAGTATTGACTTTCCTGTCTTCTTATTTTCATATTCCATTTGATCCTTCTCTTTGAAAAGCAGAATAACATTTGCCAGTCTTAAGTTCTGGTTATTAGAAAATGCATATTAAAAGCATAGGGAGATACCACAAACACATATTAGAATGGCTAAAATTAGAAAGATTGACCATAACAGTACTGATGAGGTTGTGCAGTAACTGAAACTCAGACGCTGCTGGTGGAAATGTAAAATGAGTAAAGACCATTTTGAAAAATACTTTGGCAGCTTCTTAAAAAGTTAATGTCCACACTTACCATAGGATCCAGCCATTTCATTCTTAGGTGTTTACCCAAGATAATGGAAAGCATGTAACAGAAGACTTGTGTGAAAATGTTCATAGCAGCTGTATTTGTAACAGCTGGAAACTGGAGACAATCCCAACACCCATCAATAAGTGAATGAATAAATATATTTTATATGGATAGATATGTGATGGTGTATCTATGCAGTGGAATACTACTTGGCAATAAAAAGGAAAACTATTGATACATGCCACGACATGAATGAATCTCAAAATTTCTGAATGAAAGAACCAGAAAAAAAAGAATGTGCTCTATGATTCCTTTTATTTGAAATGCTAGAAAAAATGAACAAATCTATTGTGACAGAAAACAGTTCAATGGTTTCTAGTGCCAGGGGTGGGTGGGGAGAGAAGGGAGAAATTACAAAGGGACACAAGGAAACTTTTGGGCTGATAGATATGTTCTTGATTATGACAATGGTTTCATGGATATACATATGTCACCAGTCATCAACTCGCATACTTTAAATATGTGTAGTTTATCATAAGTGAAATAGGCCTCAATAAACAAAAAGTAAAAAAAAAAAAAATTACCATAAGCTTTCACCATCAGTATCAGGAAAAAATAGAATGCATCTGGGTAATGTATACATAGGTGGCCCAGCAGTACGTGTGGAAGCCATAAGGGTTTCATGATCTCCATTCAAATTGGTTTCACCTGTAATATTTTTAGCTAACAAATGTATATATAATTTGTTGGCAAGCAAGGTAAATTGTATGGTGACCATAAAAGCTTTGGTATGGTGATAGCCTCAAAAGCAAATAAATAAGTAAGTAAGTAAGATTGTCATGGTTGGTATATAAAAATAGCACCACCTGAAGTGAGGGCAGACCTGTGCTCCTGTTGGAGCTTCCTCTGACACATTACTGACAAGCTGCTAGTGCTGGGCCGGGGGAGATTCTGTTTTCTGCTCTGAAATTGATGATTATGTATACAACTGCATAGAGAAATAGATGTGTGAAAACCCTCATTCTTGTGAAGCTTCTTTGCTCTAACTTCTAGCATAAGTTCTTTTCCATTTAGACCCCAAATGTATTTCCCTTCGGTGGCTTTTAAACCTGTGGTCCTGATTTCAAATGCAGATTCTGAGGCCACTGCCAAGATATTCAGGAAGTCTGAGGTCAGGGAGGGGAATATGCATTTTATAAATAGGTGGTGTGATGCAGAGGGGCTGAACATCATGCTTTATCTGCAACCAGATAATAAAAAGGATATCTCATCTCTATCATTTCTCCAAACTATAGATTATTAAAGCTATTACACAACTCCTCAGTACTATCCCAGCTTTTAAAATTATTGACGAAAGTCTTTCAATGTCATATCCCTTCATGAGGAAAAAAATTTAAACCAATTTTATTGTTTCATCTACCAGAAAAGTCAGTCAAAAATAGAAACATTTTTCACAGCATTTATTGCTCTATCATCAGCCTTTGAGTTTATAGATTACTGAAATAAATACACTATCAGAGGATGGACCCCCGGTCTTTATCTGCTATAATCTAATTACTCTGCAGGCGTAATAACCTTGATAACTTTGTGCATTAACAATTCAGTTTCTAATGTGGGTTGGTTAAGGAACTGAGTACCCTAAGTAAAATATGTGCCTAATAAAAGGGGCTGCTTCCACATCCTGACCTCAGCATCCTCATGGACCTCCTCCTCTGCCCCCTTCCCCAGCCCTCTCTTCAGCCAATGAATTGCAACGTTCTTATTGAATTGACCTGCATAGCATCTCTCAGCTTGTTCTTGTCTCTCCATTCTCACCTGGGTCAGGCCTTCCTCGCCTCTCACCTCATCATGTACCACAGCCAAATCTAACGCAGAGTGTGTCTCAAAATGTGGTTTTCAGACCAGCAACATCACTTGGGAACTTGTTAGAAGTGCAAATTCTCAGCACCCTCTCCAGACCTCCTGAATCAGAAATTCTGGGGGTGGAGCCCCGAGACTCTGGCTTAAAGAGTCCTCCAGGTAATTCTGATACATGCTTAGTGAGAACCATTGCTCTGACCATTCTCCCCTTTGCCAAGTTCTCCTCTCAGCCACAATTATTTTACTTACCACTGTTGGATAGTTTCCAAAGCACAGATATGATCATATCACTCTCTAGGGTAAAGACCTTCAATCCCTCCTTGTGTTTATACCAGTAAAATGTATCATCTCCTGAGCCCTTCCTTTGTGCTAGGCAGTACAACTCCCAGGTGGGCATAATAAATATTTGAGAAATGGGTGATGAATGGATGTCTGGCCACCTGCTCTTTTGTGGTGTCAGAGTGCAGTGGGCCCATCAGTAGTTCTTAGCTCTGGTTACACATTAGAATCACCTTGGGGCTTAATAAAACCACTCCACCCAAGAACAATTAAATGGGTCTTACATCATATTTTTAAAAGCTCCCTGAAGTGATGTGCATGAAACTGGGCTTGAGAGCCACCAATATCTGTGACTCCTGCCTTCTGGACCTGTTTTTCCCACTGTGAGAGTTGCTTTGTCCCCATCTGCAGCACCTACCGCCTTGCTCCTGGCTCCGTTATCAATCTTGTTCTTAGACAAAGGAATATAAGAAACGAGGGTGCAGTGGCTGAGCTGATTCAGCATCATGTCATCCACTACCTAACTAATGTCTTGAATTTAGAAACTGCTCTGGCTTCCCTATAGTCTGCTATCTACAGAGCATCCAGATTGAGCTTGTTTAAATCTAAAATCATGGCAGTCCTCTGCTCAGAACCCTCCAGTGGGCTTCCCATCTCACTGACAGTAAAAGCAAAAGTTCACTCAATGACTTATGTATCTTCTTTTCACTCTACCCCATACACCCATTCACCCTCTGGCCTCAGCAGCTACAATTCTCCCTCCAGCCACATTGATCTCTTTGTCTTTCCTTGGGCACACTCTTGCCTCAGGACTTTTGCACGTGCTTGTTCCTCTGCCTCTAGTCATTCTCCCCCATTTAGTCACATACCTTCCTCCTTTACCTCTTTCAGGTCACAGCTGTCATCTTCTCAGTAAGGCCTACCCTGACCAGTCTAAAATTTCAAAAATCTTCCCAGTGTTCCCTAACTTCCTTCTTTGTTTATTTAGTTATTTATTCAGTATTATGTATTTTATTTATTTTCATTTTTAATACATCTTTATTGGAGTAAAATTGCTTCACAATACCATGTTAGTTTCTGTTACACAACAAAGCTAATCAGCCATATGCATACACATGTCCCCATATCCCCTCCCTCTTGAGCCTCTCTCCCATCCTCCCTATGCCACTCCTCTAGGTCGTTGCAAAGCACTGAGCTGATGCTTTATTTATTTATAGTGTTTATTATGTACCTCTGAGTGCAACTCCATAAGGGAATTTTGTCTGTCTTATTCATTGCTCTATCCCCAGTACTTAAACAGGACATGACACAGAGTGAGTGGTTAATAAATGTTGATGGAAAGAATGAAAGTCTAGCCCTCATGGTCAGGCTGCCAGTTTCCTAGTCCACTGTAGAGCCTGGGCTCTGTCTTGACCCCTAGGTGATCCCTCCTACACCCTGGGCCATCTAAGACAGGATCCCAGCTCTCCTCTGGCCTGGCTTGTGGGAGATGTAGAGCTGCTCTGAACACCACCCAAGTTTGCATGCACACAACTATTGCCACACCTCCTAGCCCTGCCTCTACCCTGCCTGTTGTATTCCTCTGTTAGCCCACATCGGCTCACCAAATTCTGTTGCTTATTTGGACAGCTGCCTACCTCTAGGTGTCATATGTAGTCTATACTAATCTGGTGGGGGACATCTGTGGGTGGGCCTAGTGTCCATGTTCTTAGCCTGTTCCATTTATGTCTTGAGCTCCAAGCTCCTTTTCTGACAGAGGATCTGTCGTATATTGGAAACATTCAACCAAGATCAATCATTATATTTATTTATCTATCTGTTGTCCATCTCCCTTGACCATGAGCTCCAAGAGAACAGGGATTTTCATCTCTTTTTCATTCATCGTTGTTTCTCCTGTGCCTAGAACAGTGACTGACAATATTTATATACTGTAGTCACACAATATATAAATATCTGTTGAACGAATGAATAAATGAATTCCACTGTTATTGTTTAAGACCTTTGCTGCCACTGCTGAATTCTCAAGTTATGAAAATTAAGTAAGAAAATCAACACAAAGCAATGATTCTGTTTGAGAGAAGTTACAAAGTAAGCTGCCATGATTTTTGATTATTTCTTCATCATTCAAACCCTTTGTTGCTTGGTCCTGAAAAGGGAGTAATCAAGAAATAATCAAATGTGTGGAAAGTCACTTTAAGAGTGCTAATAAAGGTATAAAATAACATTAATGGAGTTTCACAGCCATAATAAAAAATCAACAAGCATCTATTTTAAAATTTGAAAAATTGGCATCTAGAGGTTTCCAAACATCCAGATGTTAGATGAGATGTAGTACAAGCAGATATGTAATTGACACTTTTACTTTTCATGGTGAGACTCAGCCTTAAGGAAATTAGAAGAGAAACAAGCTATTTTCTCTTATGTTGAAAAAATGGCAATCTTGGGTATCATCCTATGATGATATTTCTCAGGCCCCAACAGCCTTGGGAACAAAACCAAAACCCAAACCAAATGAAACCAAAATAAAATAAAATATCTGAAGCTTCTGATGGTTCCAGAAGTGCTGGTTCTCCCTCTTGCCTCAGATAGGAAAAAGAAAAATAATGACAATGACTCTTATTTGGAGGTGTTGTGCAGGAGACTTACATACATCATCTCACTTGGTCATCCCAATTGCCTACTGAGAAAGAAGTCATCATCCCGAAGTAAAAGATAAAGCAAAATCTTAGTGACTTTCAGGGGGAATTAGTGGACCCAAGAAGGAAAAACTCTTCATTGACCCTGCCTTCCATTCATCGCACACCTCCCAGTCTCCCCCTCCTCAGCTGTTTTAGTCTCTCTGCTCATGACAGTGGACACCCTTACCTTAACGTAGAAGCATAAATTATTTAGTATGAATGTGGGACATATTTATATTAAAAAATCATTCATTGTTTATCTGAAATTCAAAGTTAACTGGCTGTCCTGTGTTTTTATTTGTTGAATCTGACAATACTATTCATGGTTTCTCCTTTGAAAGTATATTATTTTGTGCTGTGATATAAGAGAGTTAAAGAAGAAAGAATAAGAAGGAAAACTGTAGGAAGACTTATGCATCTTTTTAATCTGCTATCTCTTTCATCTCAGCCTATAACACCATTTACCAAATTGGGTCTGAAGCCAACCTTATTTGTGACCCTTTTCTCCCCAGTAGATGATGAGCATCTGGGGACGGAGGGTTCTTTGGATGTCCTACTGCAGCCTCTCCCCAGTGTCTGGTTCGGCACCTTTACAAAAGGGCTCCATCTGTTGGCTTTGTCCAAACCAAACTGGGCCAACCCAGAGGGGCTGGGCAGGACAGGAATGTGTGTCTGTTGGGGAGGGCTGATCTGGCCACTTGCTAACACTTATTTGTGACCTCAGATCAATACTTTCATCATCATTTGCAGACATGGCAGAGCTGTTTGAGTTACCTGACATGTGTGTTCCCAGCTGAGGGGAGCTAGGCTGGGCTCCACCTTCTTGTTTCAGCTCATACTGTAAACAGCTGTCCTCTTCACAGTGTATTAAGTGCCTTTTTTTCTTTTTTTACATTTTTGTGGCTGATTTTGATGTTTAAAGTGGCCTAAAACTGCAGTGCTGAAGTGTAGTGTGGTGTCCCTCAGCACACTAAGTGTGCCATATGGAGAAAATAGGTGTCTCAGATAAACTTCGTTCAGTCATGAGTTAGGTTGTTGGCTGAGAGTTCAATGTTAATGAATCCTATATATGGCCTTTAAACAGAAACACACATAAAACAGAATATGTATCCATCTACTGATGAAGATGTTGTGACCACAGGCTCACACAAACCTAACCTACATTTCCCTGAGGAGCAATGATTCCGAATTTTCTAATTTAGTGTTTGTGGTGACTTGATAAACATAACTGTTGTGAATAATAAGAATCAATCTGTATATCCTAATTTTCTCATTTCTAGGGTTGTGACAGGCAATTCATCATGCTGGCACAGACACCTTGGGGGTCAGGGAGACAGATTACTAAAACACTTTTCTCAAAAGAGGGAAAAAGCTGGCAGACTGTGATATTAAAACCTGGAGAGGGGATGCCAATGGACTTGCTGGTTTTTCCACACGTTGAAGGTGATCCTTTTGAGAAAATACTAGTGGTAAGCCTTCCTGTTTCTGGCATTTATTTTTCCTTTACAAACTTAATTTTTATTCCTACTTTTCTGGAAGAAAGTTTCTGGGCAACAGGTGATGCTACTTTTGGGATTTTATCTTGGGATCAGATATCTTTTTGTTCTGCTCTTACAAAATCCAAGGAGAGAAAGAGCAATGGATTTCTTCAGAGCTTGACAAGCATAGGGTTAAGATGCTCCATGAGATTTTTATTAATACAGCTAGGGAGGGCCAGAAAGAGCAGTTTACCCACCTCAGTCCTCTTAACCCCATTTTGCCTGAATGACTCAGTTATCTATTGTACTGGATCTTGTTTCTTCTGGGAATTCTGAGGGGCATTAAAATTAAATCACCACCACTCAAAACATTTTATAACTGTTGCTTTTTAAAGAAAGCCTAGTCCAAATGGCCTCTCATCTCCTGAAGCGAGGTGCAGAGATCCTTGAACAAAACCACAAGTAGATTAGATGTTTTCTCTTCAAGCCCTCTTCCTTCCTCCCTCCCTCCCTCCCTCCCTCCTTCCCTCCCCCCTCCCTCCCTCTCTCCCTCCTTCCCTTCCTTCCTTCCTTCCTTCCTACCTTCCTTCCTTCCTTCCTCCTTTCCTCCCTCCCTCCCTCTCTCTCTCTCTCTCTCTCTCTTTCCTTTCCTTCTTTCTTTCTTTCCATTAAAGAGAATAAAGTGCATCTCTCTGAACTGGCTTTCAATGATGTCTGTTAGTTAAACATGGCAAGTTGTAGGAAATACATAATAATAGTTTAGTTGTAAGAAGAACATTTGTGCATAGAAAAAGTATACAAGGATAATACCAATCTGTTGGTAATGGCAATCTTGGTGGCCATTTGAATTGGGTCTGGGGGGTTGGGGGGAGGGGAGAAGTTGAGAGTGGCTTTTATTTGTATTATTTATATGTTTTACTGTTTATTTTATTACAATAAACATTTGTTACTTTTATAATGATATAAAAACTCCTGAAAGGTTTCCAAAAGTTTGATTTTTCATTCCGGCAACTTCTGTGGAGAGGCAATGACTACTTCCCTCTTGAGTGACCACTCAAGGCAGTGTTGGGCTGCCATCGCGTGCTGCTTCCATCATCCATTTAATTGGTGCTGTATGGATTTAGATGCTCTGCACCTCATTTAGATGCTCTGAGTTACCTGTATATGGGTATCTGTGACACATCAACACACAGGTATGCAGAATGTGTATCCGTGAAAAGAGCAGCTGGCAAGAAACGAGGTCCAGTTAAATGGTGCCTAATTGGTGTATGAGAGCTGGGAGCTCGCAGTGACCACATATTCACTGAAACTTGATGATCTTGACCAAAGTGATTGTTTCTTAAGTAGCACGACTGAGAACTTGTCTTTGACAGATAGCAGGAGGGGGAAAGATGGTGATTAAAGTGTTGCACTGGCCTGAACCCAGAGTGAGAATTCCAGGGACTCTGCTTTCAACAGTTTTATCCATGATCCGTTCAAAAGATGTTTGAGGACTAATCAGCGTATTTGTTGAAATGGCATAATTAATTATGTGCTTTGTAAAAAGAAATATTCTTTGAGCTTTAATTGATTCATTCAGCTATTCAACAAGCATTTACAGAGTTCCTACTATGTGCTAAACACTGGGCACAATTTAAATATGAAATGGATTATTCAGTTGTGCTTAGGAAAGCTCACGAGGAAATATTAAAATGTTTCAGTGCTGAGGAGTTGACTGCTGTTGAGGTATGAAGCATGTGACTGCCATAACGATAAAACACACCACCATCTGTTATAATAAGAGAAACTCTTCCTTGCTTACTTAAAAATATTAATGAAGAAACATCCCCAAAGATATGTAAAGTCTTCATTCAATTTTAAGTTGTCACATTATAAAATATGATGAGTCAATATAGTAAAAATTTTCCTTTTGCCAAAGGCTGCAGACAGAACCTGGGAATGGTTTTTATTTCAGATCTCAAGGAAAATGTCAAAGAAGAGTAATTTGTTGCCCTTATTCGGGGGAAAGATTCCATACAAGGATCCTTGAAGGGAAGAAAGACAGGAGAGAAGCAGGAAGAGACAACGTAAGGACTCACGTCTGAGTAATTCAACATGAAATAGGTCAACACAGGTATCTCATACGTGCACTGATTTTAGAGAGACTTCTGGTACTTTCTAGGAAACATGGTGCTTTTCCTAGCTTCATTATTGTTCTCTTCTGGACTAAATCTCACAGCCTCATAGGGGAGACAGCCATGCCAGCAATAAATTACAGAATCACCCTTGGTTGTCCTCTTTCCTTCATTCTCAGCATCCAGTCCTGTTTTCTGTATCTTCAGAATGCATTCTCAACGTGTCCACCTGTCCCCAGTTCTACTGTCTACATCTGAGTCCAAGCCCCTCTCTTCTCTCATCTGGGTAAACTGGTCCTCCTGCTGCTACTCTTATGCCCTACAATCCCTTTCCCTCATAGCAACCAGAAGAATCTTTAAAAGAATCCAAGTCAGGTCATGTCACTACCCTGCTAAAAACCTTCTAATTGCTTCCTTCTGAATTTGAAATAAGATTTGAATTCCTCACATGGCCTGCCAGGCATCAATGGGTCTCTATCTCTTCCACTCCATCTGACATCACTTGGCGTGGTGCTCCCTGTACTCCTGCACAGGAGCCTCCTTTCTGCAGCTCATCCTCCCTCATTTGTCATTTGCTCCACTTCTGCCTGAGCAGTCTTTCTTAAGACTTTGCATGACTCCTGTAGCTTCAGCACAAATGTTTCTTTTGGGGCTGTCCAAAAAGTTCCTTCGGTTTTTAAGTAAAAATAAAAGACAGGTTTTTCATTTTCACCAAGAACTTTATTGAACAACACATTCACCATGTTTTTCCACTACTTTCTGCCTTTTTCAGGCAACTTCATAATTCCATCTTCTCAAAACTTTTTTTTTTTTTTTGTGGTACGCGGGCCTCTCACTGTTGTGGCCTCTCCCGCTGCGGAGCACAGGCTCCAGACACGCAGGATCAGCGGCCATGGCTCACGAGCCTAGCCGCTCCGCGGCATGTGGGATCTTCCCGGACCGGGGCACGAACCTGTGTGCCCTGCATCGGCAGGCGGACTCTCAACCACTGCGCCACCAGGGAAGCCCCTTCCCAAAACTTTTTATCTTTTTGAGCAAAGAACTGTTTCAGGTGCCTTTTACAGTCTTCTAGGGAATTGAAATTTTATCCATTAAGTGAATTTTGTAAAGATCAAAATAAATGGAAATCCGAAGATGCAGTGCCTGGTGAATACGGCAGATGAATCAGAACTTTCCAGCCAAACTGTAACAGTTTTTGCCTGGTCACCAAAGAAACATGCGGTTTTGTGTTATCCTGATGGAAGATTACACATTTTCTGTTGACTAATTCTGGATGCTTTTTGTTGAGTGCTGCTTTCAGTTGGTCTAATTGGGAGCAGTACTTGTTGGAATTAATCGTTTGGTTTTCCAGAAGGAGTTCAAAATAGAGGACTTGCTTCCAATCCTACCATATACACAGCATCACCTTCTTTGGATGAAGACTGGCATTTGATGTGGTTGGTGGTGGTTCATTCCTCTTGCCCCACGATCTCTTCCATTCCACATTATTGTACAGTATCCATTTTTCATCACCCATCACAATTTGTTTTAAAAACGGAATGTGTTCATTATGTTTCAGTAGAGAATCACATGCGGAAATAAGGTCAAGTAAGTTTTTCTCACTTAATTTATCAGGAATCCAAACATCAAAGCGATTAACATAACCAAGCTGGTGCAAATGATTTTCAATGCTTGATTTGGATAATTTGAGTATGTTGGCTCTTTCCCACGTGGTATAACGTTGATTGTTCTCAATTAATGTCTCGATTTGATTGCTATCAGCTTCAACCGGTCTACCTGACCGTGGAGCATCGTCCGGTGAGAAATCTCCAGCATGAAACTTCACAAACCACTTTAGACATATTCGATTAGTCACAGCACCACATTCTCCATACACTGCACAAATCTTTTTTTTTTTTTTTGCATTTCAGTTGCGTTTTCACCTTTCTCAAAATAATAAAGCATAATATGCCAAAAATGTTGCTTTTTTTCTACCATCTTCAATATTAAAGTGCTACCCCAAAATTCACAAATTTTGTTAAATTTTTTTTTAATTCACGCTGTCACAATACAGTCTAACAAAATTTTTTCAAATGAAGTTAAAGACAAATAAGCACTACTAGAACCATCTTATGCAAAAAACCCGACAAACTTTTTGGCCAACCCAAATGCCTTTGATAGGCCTTTCCTAACCACCCTCTTTAAAGTATGCCTCTTTTAATTTCACATTTGTCCCATTTTATTTTTCATGGTACTTAATGCAATCTGAAAACATCTTGTTTATCTCTGCTGCTTGTTTGTAAGCAGGGACTGAACTGTCTGGTTCCCTCTTTATTTCCTGGGCACAGGCCAATATCAATATGTATTTGTGGAATAAAGGAATGAATATATGTCATGGCAGTATCCATGTATATTTGCACTGTCCCCTGTACCAGCAGTGTTATTTGTAGATTAATCCTAACACTAACAGGAATAGAATTGTATGGCTGTTTACAGAGCTGTAAGAGTGAGAAAGGGTGTTGTTAGAGGTTTATAATCCTCTGTCCTTTCAGTGTCCATAATCAGTTGTTTGTTCCCATTTTATGACCTGTTTGTGGTTCTGAGTAAAGCCCTGGACTCTCTCTACAAGAAAATGTGCGTTTGCACACATATCAAAATTTCACACAATTTCAGTGGATTACGCAGGTTGACAAACTACCTGGTGAGTCCAGGTCTGCAAGGTTTTCTGGGACACAGGACTTGCAGTTCTAATACAAGGACAGTCCCGGGAAAATTGCAATGGTTGGCCACCATAGATTTATATCCCCCCCCAGAAGCCCTTTTTGAATCCCTTACATGCCCAAGAATCCTTCCTGAAGGCGTTAACATATCAGAAAAGTTTGAAGTAATTATTGAACATCTACAAAGAGCGGAGAGAAAAGTGGAATTGATGAAGGAAGTGTTGGATATGAGCAACTGTCTATGGTAGGACTACATGCAAAACAGGAACTTAGAGAAAGCAGGTGCTCCAGATGGTCATGTCACCACTCTAAGTGACGTGATGAGCAGGGGTTTATCACTTTATGATTGTGTTAGCATAGTCATGCCGCCACTCTCGTCCACCCATCAAAAATAACCCATAGTGCAAGTTTTCATACTACAACTTCCAAATACTGGTAGGAGGTGAGGATGCCCTCATAATGCTGGAAAATGAACATGATAAAGAAAATTTAGACTGTCTTTTCTGTAAAGCCTTCTTTAACATGTGGGAAATTGTGGAAGCCCAGTAATTATCAGATACTAGTAACTAGGAGATATGAGTGAATTGTGGAGCAGAGTCATTTGATCAACACAAGCCCTAAGGGAGGCTAACTAACTAATTCCTTACTCTTGGGAGTAAGTCATGTATTAACTTGGTATGATTTTTTGACAAGTTAGAGCTATGTGGTTTTCATGATACTTTTATGGCCTATCTCATTAAGAAAGAGCATTCATCTCATTGGGTTTGAAGAGAACTTTCAGGAAGTTTATTTGGGGCATGTACTGGAAAGTTGTCCAGGAAGCTCTAACAGACACCTTACAGGAGAAAGAACTCTAAGCCATTCTTTCTGCATAAAACTTGCTAGGCTGGTATCACATGTCTGGAGAGTAAAGCCATTTCTACTGCCTTCACCAAGTTGTCAGGAGTAGGGGCAAGTGATTCTGGCAGACTTAACTGGTGCTCCCCACATATCCAACCCTCTTTCCTTCCTGGTAGAAAGCTAGTCACATGACCTCACTTTTAGAAGAAGAGGCCATTTGCTAGATCTGGCCAATGAATCTGTGAGATGTAACGCCCAACACTTCCGGGCTGAAACACAGACATTTCCAGGCATTCTCTTCCCCTGCCATCGAGGATGAAGCCTCATGTCAAGTTGGTGGAGCCCCAAGATTGAAGTAGCTTGGATCTTTGAGTCTTTGTGTGGATAAGTGCTGTCCCACGGGTTCACCTTGACCCAGAGTGGATGCTGCATGAGTAAGAAAGGAATCTTTGTTGTGTCAAGCTCATAGAATTTCATGAGCTTTAATTTGCTTCCACAGTGTCATCTGGTTTATTCTGATCTATCCTGCCCCAAACCACAAAGTGCAACCATGGCTGCCCATGACGGAAACTGCTGCCTCTGAAATGACTGATTTCAAAAGTTTCCTCAACAGAGGAGTCCATCCGGGATGTTAGTAACCCAATTCAACTAACACCTACTTCCTAAGGGTACCCAGGAAGGACGAATCATAGCTAGCTCAGAGTTTGTATCCCTGCAGGTGACCCTGGGAACTCCATGAGCTACTGCATGCCTCAGTCCTGGGGCACTGGACAGAGAAGCATACAGCACCCCATATTACCCTCTAGTCCCCTGAGTCCTTGCAATAACGCTTCTCAAACCTTTCCAGCTATGTGCCCCTGGCATCAATGGAGAGAAAACAATTGAGAACAGAGCTTGTCAGAAACTTAACTTTTTTTGGACCACTAATAATATTGAGCATTTATTATGACACAGTCTGTGAAGCATTCCATATTTTTTTCAACTCTTTGGTGAAGCCTTCTCTGATCACCCATTTAAAACTGCAAGACCTCCTCATGCTGTGGCTCCTTATTCCCCTTCTCCACTCCTTTTCCCCAATTGTGCTTGTCATCTCCTAACCTACTGCATGTTTTGCTTAGTTGCTATGTGGACTGTTTGCTCCTCCCAGGAGAACATAAGCTCCCCAAAGGCAGACAGTGTTGTCTCCTGTGTCATCATTGTATCTCCAGCACCTAGAAGAGTTTTTAGCACATGGTCGGTGTTCGTTGACTCTATTGAGTGCTCTGTAAGCAGACAGAGAACAGGTTATTCACCGGAAGTTCACTGTGTGGTCGTGTGGGAGTGGGGGAGGGTAAGGCACTTAGCCAGGCAGTACTGCTCCCTCCGCAAGGCAGCAGCTCATGACAGACAGGCCTACCAGTCTTGGGTGCTGAGCATAAGCTTCAGAATGAGCTGAGAACAGGGCACAGGTGCTGAGCAAGGGGGCACAGAAAGTGGGAGAGAGCAACACAGCTGAAACCCATGTTGTCTGCAGTGCAATCCCCCTCTGCACCCAAGATTTCAGAAAAATCACTACAATTATGAAATGCTGACTGGTATTGGCTTTCTTATGGAAAACAGGGAAATGATAGAGCTTTGAGTTTTGACTTGGGGTCCGAGTGCTCTGGAGAGAAGAGAGACAAAAGACACGTGAGCCCCTTGCTCATCCTGCTGCCACCCCGCCTGGAAGGTGAAATCTAGGTCACTACTTACAGTGCCACAGGCAGCATTCTAAGCACTTGAGGAAAAACAGCCAACTTTTACTGAGCCCCCATTAAGTTCTGGGTCACATTTACTAACTGTTTTATGTAGTTTAAGTCACTTGATCATCATAGCACCCCTGTAAGGTAGGTGTTCCTATTGTCATCCTGACTCAAAGAGGAGAGAATTGAGGCACTGAAAGGTTCACTCGCTCGTCTGACATAATAGAGCTGGGAGGTGGCACAGCCAGGATTTGAACCTGGGCACTCTGACTCCTGAGTCTGCTCCTGTAATGGATGTGACCGTACCTTTCCACTGTCTACCCTTTATCTCACTTAATTCTTACACTGGACATATGCTTTAGGGACAGTTAGACTCCGAGTTTCACAGATGAGGAGGCTAAGACTTGAAAAGGTTGAGTAAACTTGTCCAAGGTCACAAAGCATTTCAGCATTGGACTCTGGACTCAGATTAATTTAGTTCCAATTGCTGTCTTTTATAGCATCCTGTACTTTCCCTTCGTTGACTTATTTGCTTACCAAGCCTATACTAAGATTGTCTAGTTGGTGGAGATAGCTGTGTTGAACAAACAAGGAGAGCTGAGTGAGATCGTAGTTTTCCCTCTGAGAGGCTGAGTGACTGTTGGTTATTCTCCTTTTGCACCCCTCACCTGCCATCCATTGTTCACCCTCCATTGCTGTTCCCTGTGCCCGGGGAGGCTGACCGAGTGGACCTCCTCACCCTGGCTCACTTGTCCTTTGGCTTCCTACCAGGTTCAGCCAAGGGGAGGCACCAGCAACATTTCAGAGGTTGAGAGGAGACAGAGGTTGGTGAATGGGGTTTTTAACTCAATGCACCTGTTACCCCATCCTTCCTTGCCTCCCTGCTGTGGCCTGAAGTCCTCAGGTGGCTCCTCTTCTATGTCTCTGGCTCTTCCTAGAGTATGATAACATGACTCCTCCCTGCTACCCTCCACCCAGCCCCTTTATCCCCCTTTAAGCCTAGAGATGGTAATAGCTTTCCATTTTTGTTACTTTCTGGATGTTTCATCATCCCTTGTAGGCAGATGTGCTGTTTCCTGTCAAGGCTCTGACCCTTAAACAAGTCATGCAAGTTTTCAGAGTCTCAGTTTCCTTTTATGTAAAATAGGGCATGTAATGCCTACCAAAATGGTATGGTGACATTTCAATTGCTCAGTGCAGTGCCTGGCCCCAGGTGAATGGCAATAAATAGTAGCTGTTTAATGATCATTACTGGTATGAATATTCTCTGCCTTGAGGACCTCAAGCACCGATCATCAGTGGTATGTGACTATGCAGGATCATCTGAAACTGCACAAATGTACTGCTCCTTTATAGCCTCCGTGGGAATACAAATGTAGGTCTTCATGTGTTGACCAGTAAACGCTTCACTTTTCACTGAGGTTGACCATTGGAAATGACAATAAGAGTTAGCTTTTTTGAGGTCATACTTTTTTTTTATTCACCACATACTGTGACAATTAAGTAGTCAACTAATTTTCAAAATGACCTTAAGGGGTAGTTACCAGTCATAACTCTGGCAAAGTGACCTGACTGATTCAGGTCAATCTCAGCCAGGCAGAGCCGAGACCTAACATGGGTCTAACTCATATCTCGCTGTCCCAGAAGCCTGAGCTCTGCCATCCCCACAGGAGCTGGATGAAGCTGTCAACCACAGCAGCTCTCTCCACTTCCTTGCAAGAGGAAACTTGGTTTTCTTGGTGGTACATGTCCAAGAATAAAACACTCACTTCCCTTCTTTTTCCCCAAACCTACTTATTATTCTGTCACACAGAAGGCAAACTGGGTTCCCTGGGGTGCTTAATGAGTTTAGTAAGCCAGCGAAAGGGGCAGTGCTGTGGCTCGAGGTGGGCGTGTTTGAGGAAGCCATGGAGACTTCAAAGTGAGGTCAGGGGTCTGTGAAATACATCAAAGGAAGCCTCTTGCCAGGAGCCACACAGAAGGATGACAGAGCAGGAGGGAGTCCTGCAGAGAGGGAGGGCTGGTCTGGGCGAGGGAGAGGGGATGGGGGAGGCTGTCAGGGGGAGAACAATAAAGGGGTCCGCAGGAATGAGGCCTCTGCATCCCACGTGAGTGGTGGGGTTTGTACTGATGAGAAACTTGGGGAGAGAGACGGGCCCTATCGAACGTTCGAGTCAGAAGGAACAGATCAGAGCGCCATGCCAAGAGCTCGGCTGTGAAACTCCTTAGGACAGCGAGCTCAAATTTGCTTTCTCATTAGCTGAAATATTTGGAATAAATAAACTGATTTCTCTGGAGCCCACTTTATTACATTAGGAGTCATCTTTCCTCAGGGTTGGGAGGGGAAAGACACTTGTATCTCAGAAGATTAACCATTTTGAAAATACTTGAATAGACTATTTGATCATTTATGGGAGAGAAAATATGACATACTTAAAACTTTCCCCCTTTCCCCCACCCTCAAACAAAGAAAACACTCCATGTGTATGTTAACCATTAAAAAAAGAAAAGAAAAGAAACCCCCAGCCTTTCTTGCTGACTAAGAGAGAAGGAGAGGACAGCTGATACATCAGATTCAAAGGTTGCCTCACTAGGAAGAGCTTAGCAGGGAGCTGGGAGACTTGACATAACCTTAAATTATTCAGTGAGGGGATTTTCTCCTTAGAACAGCTTCTAAAGATGGTCTTTGATAGTCTTTAAATAAACTCAGCATTGATTAAACACTTGTAATATTTTTTACCTGTTTAGCCCATGTTAAATACTCTGGGGTCTCCCTGCTTCTTGAGAGCCAGATAAAATTGGCTTCAGTCATCTGTGTGGACCTATGGGCAGGGGGGACCGAGGGGGGGTGGGGGGGTGGGGCGTGTTACATTCTTAGTTGTCTTTAGGTCTTCCTTAGTTTATGCATCCTTGTACTAGCCTCTGTCTCCTTCCATGGTGTGCAGAAGGCCAAGACATAAAACTAGGCTCCTTCCTTGATTTCCACAAAAAACCCACTTCATGGGGCATATTGTGTGTGTAGTAAAATCATCTGGGAACTTTGAGGATCAGAGTTGAATGTTAGGCATCCTATCCCTGAAAGTCCTCTGGGTACCCACCCAATGACTCCCAGGGGATTTTCCCCTGATCACTTCACAACACGAGGTGACCCAGCCACAAGTCAGCTTAGTGGCCCCCCTCTCCCAGCTTCTCACATGTTTCTGTTGTTTCTTTCTTATACCTTTTACACACACACCACCACCACCACCACCAAGTTACTGTTCTTTCTTATAGAAGTAGTTCTTTTTCATTTAAAACAATTTAATGGCAACTTTTGATGCTTCACATCACAAGTGTCTTTAGAGCCTCATCTTCCTCCCAAGTGCCTTATGAAGGTATTGCTATGGACTGAATATGCCCCCCACAAATGCATATGTTGAACCCTAACCCGCAGTGTAATGGTGTTCTGAGGTGGGACCTTTGGGAGATAATTATGTCTGATTTATCATTCCTTTTAGGTTTAAGTTTATCTGCTGATCAAGTGCAGTAGTTGGAATAGATGAGTTATAAAGTCAGTTCTTGTGGTGAAATGCATGATTTGATGATTTAACAAAAAATGGCAACCTTTAGATAATCTTTGAACAATAGCAAAACCTTACTAATAAAGACGCCATAACGGCTGAGAATGCAAACTGTTGCATCTTCTCTTGAGAGTTTGTCTTTGAATCCAGAAAGATGATTCTGGGAAGTTGCTTTGCAGTTCATCTTACTTGAATTTCACGTAATATTAAAATCAGGATTGAGTATGAAAGAGGTTGATAATTTGCTCTCCTCTTCATAGCCCCATCTCAGGGCCTATCTGTGTATTTTTGTGCAAGGATTGGAATGAAATAGTTGAGATGTCTTTTTAGTTATTCCATTATTCTGAACTTTTATTTTTTAGGGGAAGGATATTTTTCTATCCTGCATCATTTAAATTCTTTGTCATTCTCCAAGTAGTTATGGAACCCTTAATAGTACCTCCTATTACTCTTGGTAACATGATCATTTATCTGAAAAATGTGTGCTTTGAATCTTCTGAGGATCTTGATAAAAATAAATTCCCTAAATCCCTTTTTAATTAAGGAGGATTCAGAAGCCCATTGTACCCTGTGCTGAAGCACACTTCCTTTTCATCATTTTTCTCCTGCTGTATGTATCCAGAGAAATGTAAAAATCCAGATAAAAACCATTTGGTTTTATCTAGATCAGGCCTAAAAAACTCATGGGAAGCATAGATTTCCTGCCTTGACAAAGACAAAATGATTTGTAACTCCTATGAATTTGTAAAATAGAGAAAGGTTTTGGAGAGCAACAAGAGGGAACAAAAAGCCAGCTAGACAATCCCTTTTAAGAAAAAAAAAAAAAAAAGGCAGGATCTTGTGTTAGAAAATGAGAGGTCTGGCCTTGGCTCTATCCCTTGGGCACAATTTCCTGCTGTTTATAGGGACATTGATAATACTTTCCCCATAGTGTTGTACTATAGGTTAACCATGGTAGTACAGGTGGTTAGGTCTCTGAGAGGCCCAACAAATAGCCCCATCTTCCTTGATTAAACTGAACCAAATGAGAAATAAGATGAAAAGAGTCAGTAAGCTTTTACTGATGAAAGCTGTCTTGGTAGGTGTAGCTTAGTGTAGGAGCCAAAATTAATGTGCTAATTCCTGACACCCCAATCTCTCCCACTAGGAGTTGGGAGAGACATTTCCCTCTGACATTGCTAATTCATATTAGCAATGTCCTTTCATAATTCATATTAGGAAACTTTATGTGTTAGGTTTCTAAGCTGTATACTGTGTTTATTGGTGGCAGTGACACCAAAGATAGAGGCAATGTATAGAAGCTTTGAAACTGGAATTACACTACGTTTTCAAAGTCTCTTGTAATTATTTAGGCTATAACAAAATTTGATTCATCTGTCTTACTCCACTGCTAGTCTTTTAAATATGTCTTTAACACAGTGTACCCTTAAATTCTTCATTAAAATGGATGTAAGTGGATGTTTAAAAAAATTTTTTTTTTTAATTTTTTTAACCCAACAAGGTTGGGTTGAGGAGGGCCACAAGACAGTCTCATGGCAAGAATGTTAGGGTGAGGGCCCTGACCTGCTTATGACTGGAGTGACAGCCATTTGTAGTCTCCTTGTTTTCCTGTTCAAGATTCAGGATGCAAGGAGGGAGCATCTGAATGCCTTTGCTTGGGTTTCCTGGCTCTCCTTGGACAAGGGCAAGTGGAGCCCTGAGTGGGTCCCATCACTCTCCATGTAGTGCCAAAGAGTAAATCCTAATGAAAGAAAGCAGGCTTCTTTCTTTAGCAAATCCTAAAGAAAGAAAGCAGGAAAGGGAAATAGCTCTCCAAAATTAATAAAGATCCAATGCAGTCACTATCATATTATGAATTTGTAACTGAGCAGGACCCTATGGGACCTTCCCGGACAGATCCCTCTCCCACATCCTCTGCTTTAGCTCCTCTCTGAAATAACTAGATAATAGTATCTGATGGACATTTCTTAAGTTGTTCTACAACTCAAGAATCTTTCACCTAAATCTTTCACCAAATGGAAGAAATTAACACATTCCCTTTGGAGTCTGGCTGGAACCAGGAAATATTTGCAATTTCTTATCATCTTTTTATTTTACTGACTATCAACCAATCAGATAATTGCGATTAAGGTGATTACATACCCTGGGACTCTCCTCCCTTAATTTGCCTTTAAAAATTCTTTGCTGAAACCCATTGAGTTTGAGCTTTTTGAACATTAGCTGTCCCAGACTCTTTGCATGGCACCTTACAATAAACCCTGCACTTTCCTTCATCACAACCTGGTGTCAGTAGATTGGCTTTACTGAGCATGGGCAAGCAGACCCAAATTTTGGTCTGGTAACAAATTTTCCTTGCTTATGGATCTAGTCTGGGGTTTGTATACAAGGACCTTTAGATTTTTTTCCTGAGCCAGAATTTCTAAATTTCTAGGCTTATCTTTCACTTTCTTGCTCTTTCTACTCTGATCATTTCTTGTATGCACCATGTCCTTTCATGCTTCTGTACCTTGGTTTTCATCTGCCTCTCTCACTCTCTACCTTCTATCCTTATACCTGGAAAACTCCTACTCATCCTTCAAAGCCCAACTCCTATGTTAGTTTTTACCTTGCTGATAGTGCAAAACAGAATTAAACCACCCACTTTTCCCATTTTTCTGTGCTACCATGCATTTGTAAATGTCTCTACCATTATACTGTAACCATGTTGTATTATAAGTATTTATTTATGCATTTGTCATCACGACAAGGGCAGGGACTATGTAAGTCTCACACTTTGGTGCCTTGTACACAGTAGTAATTCAGTATATTTGGTTTTTGTTTTTTCCTGAAATCTGCATGTTAAGACTGTTGATGTGATGAGTACTAGACTGGAAGTCAGAGAACTAACTCTGTCCTGACCTTCCATATTTATGGCTACATAATCATAAGTTCTCAGTTTCCTTATCTGCATAAGAAGGAGGTTGTACTATATCAGTGCTTTATTAAAAAAATGAGTGTCTTAAACAAGATAGAAGTTAATTTCTCTCCCTCATGTAGGAAATCCTGAGATAAGCAGTCCAGGTCTGCTATGACGGAACCAAAAAGTTACCAGGGACATAAATTTATTCCAACTGATGCTCCACCTTACTTAGGAGCTGCCTTATAGTCCAAGATAACTGCTTGAATCAACCCAGGCTCTCTCAATACAGGAAGTAGAAGGGACGAAGAGGTGAAGGAAGGCCCACCCCATCTCTTTAGGGAAATTTCTAGAAGTTTCACATCACACTTTTTACATCCAATTGGCCAAAACTTAGTCACATGACCAAATCTGTTGCAAGGAGGAATGAGAAATATAGTTTCTTAGCTGGGCAAAAACACACTCAGCTAAACCTGTGTTCTCTTTGCCAAAGAGAAAGGGGAGAACGAATAATGAGAGGTAATTAGCAGTCTCAACCATAGTGATTACTTTGGTTAAAGTGATTGGAGAAGGCTTCTCAGAGATTAAAACTAAGCTTAAACTTGAAAAATGAGAAGAATTCAGCTATGCAAAAAGCTATGGAAAGAATATGCTATAAAAAATAGCAAATGCAATTGCCCTGAATTAGTATGCAGAGATCATGTTATATGTTCATCAATTGTTTGCCATCTCCTATGTCATTTTCCTTTTCCTGGACATCCTGGAAGACTATGTATCCCAGCCTCTCTTGTAATTAGATTGAGGTCTTGTGACTGAGTTCTGACCTATGGCTTTTGTTCCATTTCCAGGGCTGGGCAACTCCTCCCTCCCTTCCTTTTTCATGGCAATTGAGAATCCATGTGTTGAAGATATGATGTCCCAAAATGGAAGAAGCCTGGATCCCTGAGTCACTTCTCAGAGTAGAGTATATCAGACTCTGAGTGATAAATAATTTTATTAAACCACTGCTATTTTGGGGTTGTTCGTATCCTTAGCATATCCTATCCTATTTTGGCTAATATAGGTATGTTTAGAGAATAAATAAAAAGCAAATATGACTTGAGAACAGGAAGTGAGATGTAGAGTGGGAGTGGTATAAGGCGAAATTGGAGAAAGAGGCAAGAGTGGAAGCAAGGAGACTAGGTAGTGAGGTTATGACACTAATCTTGTACAGAGGTGATGATGTTTGGATTAGAGTGATGGCAATTGAGATAGAAAGAATCAAATGGACTTCGGATATATTCTGGAGCAAGAAACATTCCTTTTATTCAAAAGAGAAAATAGAAGAGGAGATATTTTCATTAAAGAAGAGGTGGGATTTAGATTCATATTCATTTAGTCTCCGCTTTGCCCCCAAGGTTTATCTGTACAACTCTAAGATTCATGGAGACACAGTCTGAAAATCAGTGGACTAGATGATGTTGAAAATCTTTCCAGATCTAACATTCTGTAACTTTATTGACTTCTTACTTACAAGATATATAGCTTGGCCTTTTTCAGTTTGGATCTTTTGTAAATTAAATGTTAATTTGAGGAGCCAGATTTTAAAAAATGATTACTGAATTAAATCTTTGGAAACTAACTATTGAGCAGAGTGGCAAAAAAATTAGATGCCTGATAAGAACACATTTTTTAAAATATATGTTCTTTTTTGTTCTTAAGTAACTAATGTATGCTTTTTATGTGAAATCTAAAAAAAAAAAAATAATGGAGAGAGAGAGAGATCATAAAAGTCACTTATAGTCCCACAACTCAGTCCCACAACTTCACTTCATCAAGGTGAAGATTGGAGTCTTGGAGGATGGCCATGCAGTGATTTGTCTGGGGAAGGGAATGGGTGTGATACAGCAGGCCTTGAAATCAGAAAAAAAAAAAAAACATATAGGGTGTAGGAATCTACTTGTACCTTTAGGCACTCTGAGCTATGTTCTAAGTCCAGCCACATCTAGCACTGTGACTCTTCCTCTCAGGCTCCAAAGACTCCTACTAGGTGGAGAATCCGGGTAGAGAATCATGGTTTTCCAGACAAAATTGTAAAATTAGAACCAGAAGGAACTGAGATAAGCATTGGTTCAGTTCAACTCCCTTGGTTTACAGATGTGGCCCAGTGAGTCACCATTCCTTTGTCTGGCAGGGAAAGCACTGTGTGACTTCCCTAGGACATGCAATAGGTCATGAGAGGCAGAGTAGGATGGTAGTTTAGAGGACAGACTCTGAAAACAGGCTGCCTGGGTTAAATCCCAGCTCTGTAACTTATTAGCTAAGTGATCTGAGGCAAGCATACATAACCTTTCTGTGCCTCAGTTTTCTTCTCTTTAAAATGGAGATAGTAGTGATTCCTACCTCATAGAGATTCTGGGAGAGTAAATGAGTCATAATAGGTAAGACACTTCAAACAGTGCCTGGCATACAGTAACCTGTTAGTAAATGACAACCATTATTATTTAGTAGAGGAGTTGAGACTTGATAACAGGCCTCCTGACTCCCTGAATTTTCATCACCAGGCTTTTCTTCTTAACCTTCCTTTTTTTTTTTTTTGCGGTACGTGGGTCTCTCACTGTTGTGGCCTCTCCCGTTGCGGAGCACAGGCTCCGGACACGCAGGCTCAGCGGCCATGGCTCACGGGCCCAGCTGCTCCAAAGCACGTGGGATCTTCCCGGACCGGGGCATGAACCCACGTCCCCTGCATCGGCAGGCGGACTCTCAACCACTGTGCCACCATGGAAGCCCTCTTCTTAACCTTCTTGTACTGAGCAGACCTGCATTACAGTCTCTATGTGGCTAGTATAGTCAAGTTTAAAAACATAAGCCTGATCATGTGACTTTCCTACTTGAAGCCTTCCGTGGCTTCTCATTGACCTGGGATTAAGTTTTCATTGTGACCCTGGATTGCTTGGGCCTCCTCTGCCTGGTATTTCCTACTTCTTCCTGCACGCCTCTCTCCCTGGGCTCCAGTCATTCTGTTCTACTTGATTTCCTTGTAAGGCTCCATGTTTCTTCGGTCTTGGAACTTTTACTTGTACTGTTCTGTTCAGAACATTCCTCCCTCCCTCCACACCTTTTTATCTTGCCAGCTTCTACTCACCCTGCATAATTCAGCTTAAGTGTTACCCTCAAGTGTAGGTAGACAGTAGGCTTTATGGGGGCTTTCTTGGATCCCCCATTATTTTAGCTGCCCCTCCCCACATGACATGCTCTTGTGATTCTATATGTATTATACTCTCTATGCAGAAATAATGTGTATTCTACATAATGTATATACATGCATGCATCCATCAACAAGAGGCTGGAAATGATGAAACAAAGGTCAAAACGTAATTTAATTGGGATTATTTCTGAGATCTGGGACCTGAGTGACTTTGGTAATTTCTCTTTATCTCTCTCTTTCTCTTGTTTCTCTCATAAAGAGTTCTGTAAAACCATGAAACCCCTTTCTTTCCCTTTCCTTCTCCTAACACTTTGAATAGTTCCTTCCCTACTAGTTTGTAAGAACCATGAAGATGTCATTAATATTATTATCATAATTATTCTATCATTGTATTTCTTTGTACCTAGCATAATGTACATAGTGGTACTGAATAGATATTTGTGGAATAAATGAATTAAAAAAAAAATGACTAGGAGACTTCCGGGTAAGATGGCGGAAGAGTAAGACGCGGAGATCACCTTCCTCCCCACGGATACACCAGAAATACAGCTACACGTGGAACAACTCCTACAGAACACCTACTGAACGCTGACAGAAGACCCCAGACCTCCCAAAAGGCAAGAAACTCCCCACATACCTGGGTAGGGCAAAGCGGAGAGATTCCCGCACAGAGGATCGGTGCCGAGCGGCACTCACCAGCCCGAGAGGCTTGTCTGCTCGCCCACCAGGGCGGGCGGCGCTGGAAGCTGAGGCTCGGGCTTCGGTCACAGCACAGGGAGAGGACTGGGGCTGGCGGCGAGAACTCAGCCTGAAGGGGGTTAATGTGCCACAGCTAGCCGGGAGGGAGTCCGGGAAAACTCTGGAGCTGCCGAAGAGGCAAGAGTCTTTTTCTTCCCTCTTGGTTTCCTGGTGCGTGAGGAGAGGGGATTAAGAGCGCTGCTTAAAGGGGCTCCACAGACGGGCGCAAGTCGCGACTGAAAGCGCGGAGCCCAGTGACGGGCGTGGGACGCTGGGGCTGCTGCTGCCGCCGCCAAGAAGCCTGTGTGCGAGCGCAGGTCACTGTCCACACCGCCCTTCCGGGAGCCTGTGCAGCCCGCCACTGCCGGGGTCCCGGGATCCAGGGGCGGCTTCCCTGGGAGAACGCACAGCGCGCCTCGGGCTGGTGCAACGTCACGCCGAACTCTGCCGCTGCAGGCTCGCCCCGCACTCCGTGCCCCTCCCTCCCGCCCAGTGAGCCAGAGCCCCCGAAGAGGCTGCTCCTTTAACCCTGTCCTGTCTGAGCGAAGAACAGACGCCCTCCGGTGACCTACACGCAGAGGTGGGGCCAAATCCAAAGCTGAGACCCAGGAGCTGTGAGAACAAAGAAGAGAAAGGGAAACCTCCCCCAGCAGCCTCAGAAGCAGCGGATTAAAGCTCCACAATCAACTTGATGTACCCTGCATCTGTGGAATACATGAATGGACAACAAATCATCCCAAATTGAGGAGCCAGGAGTCAGTGCTGTGCCTCTGAGGTGGGAGAGCCAACTTCAGGACACTGGTCCACAAGAGACCTCCCAGCTCCACATAATATCAAACGGCGAAAATCTTCCAGAGATCTCCATCTCAACACCAGCACCCAGCTTCACTCAACGACCAGCAAGCTACAGTGCTGGACACCCTATGCCAAACAACTAGCAAGACAGGAACACAATGCCACCCATTAGCAGAGAGGCGGCCTAAAATCATAAAAAGTCCGCAGACACCCCAAAACACACCACCAGACGTGGACCTGCCCACCAGAAAGACAAGATCCAGCCTCATCCACCAGAACACAGGCACTAGTCCCCTCCACCAGGAAGCCTACACAACCCACTAAACCAACCTTAGCCACTGGGGACAGACACCAAAAACAACGGGAACTACGAACCTGCAGCCTGCAAAAAGGAGACCCCAAACACAGTAACATAAGCAAAATGAGAAGACAGAAAAACACACAGCAGGAGAAGGAGCAAGATAAAAACCCACCAGACCTAACAAATGAAGAGGTAATAGGCACTCTACCTGAAAAAGAATTCAGAATAATGATGGTAAAGATGATCCAAGATTCTATTTCCCAGATCCAAAATCTTGGAAATAGAATAGACAAAATGCAAGAAACAGTTAACAAGGACCTAGAAGAACTAAAGATGAATCAAGCATCGATTAAAAACACAATAAATGAAATAAAAAATACTCTAGATGGGATCAATAGCAGAATAACTGAGGCAGAAGAACGGATAAGTGACGTGGAAG